>NC_081434.1:27518564-28718564 GCF_949786415.1 Peromyscus eremicus
AGATCCATTTCTCCCAGTACAGCTCAGATCGACAGGAAAATTTTAGTGCATCCTGTTTTTAACCTTCCCTTTACAGCTTTCTACTCCTATGTGTGTGTGTGTGAGTGGATGTATAAATATGAATTATAATATATACATTTCCACAAAGACTTAAAATTTTATATATTGAATTTATAATAAATATATGAGAAATATATAATGTTAAGACTTGTTGAAATTAGAGTAATTTACTTTCTACTCTTAACCATGGTAAAATAACTGAAAGTAATTAAATGCATGCTACAAGTCCATGCTATTTTACTACTACCAACCAGCAGCCTGAGCCTTCTCTGGGAGCCAACAATGGTTTCCCCAAGGTCTCCAGTCAGAATCTGTGTAGAGGACTCTCAAATTCCCATCGACAGTTCTAATCCCAAGTGACCTCCATACCTTGAAGGTCACTGTACATGGTAACTTCTCAGAACTATCAATATCCATCAAGAGCTCTCTCTTGACTTCAGATATCCCATTTCTTTTCTTTCTTTTTTTTTTTCTTGGTTTTTTGAGACAGGGTTTCTCTGTGTAGCTTTGGTGCCTTTCCTAGAACTCACTCTGTAGCTCAGGCTGGCCTCGAACTCACAGAGATCCACCTGGCTCTGCCTCCCGAGTGCTAGGATTAAAAGTATGCACCGCCACCACCACCACCACCACCACCACCACCACCACCACCACCACCACCACCACCACCACCACCACCACCGGGCTCCATTTCTTTTAACAGCACCACCACCCTTTCTGTCTTCAATTCCCAATCATCGCTGACACCCATCAAGCTGTCCAGTCTACCAGTAAAGATTGGATGATTGTTCTACTGGGATGTCTCCAAAGTGGTCCTTTTTTTTTTTTTAATTGCCATGGCCTTGACCTTGGTTCTCATTCTCTCCCATCTGAACGGAAGACAGTTCTCCTGGGCATAACCTTTCCCTCCAGTTCAAACCTCTGTCCCTCGGGCCACACCAACATCTGATGACTTTTCCTAAGTCTCAGCTTCCATGACATTGCTAACACTTTTCCAACCCCTCAAACAGCTTTTAGGTTATCTACTGGAACACAAGCTGTATTCCTAGAATTCAAATGTGCCTTCAAACTGATTTCCACTCTTTTTTTTTCCGGCATTGACCCTGTGTGCCGGATGTTGTTATGTTAACTTGACAGAGGCTAAACTCGTCTGAGAGGAGGGATCCTCATTTAAGAAAATGTCTCCCATAAGAACCAGCTGTAAGGCATTTTATTAATTAGTGATTGATGGGGGAAGGCTCAGCCTATTGTAGGGGGTTCAATTCCTGGGCTGGTGGTCCCAAGTTCTGTAAGAAAACAGGCTGAGCAAGCCAGAAAGCAGCACCCCTATATGGCCTCTGCATCAGTTCCTGTCTCTGGGTTCCTGCCCTGTTTGAGTTCCTGTCCTGAATCCTTTTGATAATGAACAGTGATTAGGAAGCATAAGCCAAATAAACCCTTTCCTCCCCAACTTGCATTTTGATCATGGTGTTGCATCACAGCAATAGCTACCCTAATTAAGACACCCTGTGTATGTGACTTCCGTTTCTACCAAGTGTACGGCTTTGTAATAGCATGTACTCTGAGCCCTTGCCATCTTTGTATCTACATTAACCCTCTCTATTGCTAATAAAATCCTACCAACCTCAGGGCAGTGGTGGCGCACGCCTTTAGTCCCAGCACCCAGGAGGTAGAGTTAGGAGGATCTCTGAGTTCGAGGCCAGCCTGGTCTACAGAGTGAGTTCTAGGACAGGCTCCAAAGCTACAGGGAAACCCTGTTTCAAAAAATAAAAACAGCAACAACAACAACAAAAATTCCTACCAATCATCGATCATTTGATGCATCTAGTATACATAAGCATCACTTCTATCAATCACAGGACCAAGTTTTTGCTCTACTGCCAGTGATTTCTCCTCCCCTTCAGATAAAGAGATGGCCTGTGAGGGTGCCTGGCACAACCCTAAGGGATGCTGTCCACATCAATATCTGGGGTTGTGACAAGTTCACATCTTCTATATTCATGGCCTCATCTCTTCACTTTTTATTGTGTATCCTGCGCATACTCCATTAGTTATTTCTGAACTTCGTAAACTTACTTCAAAATATGATTCTGTATTAGTGCCTTTTTTTGTAGGCCATAACTAACACAAGCACACAACTATGCTATGCTGTTGTGCGTGCACCAATGTACCTTTTACAGTTTGTTGGAATAACATTGTGAGAAGAAAAAAAGAACACAATTTCCCTATAACGTACCAACATAAATGAAGCTTTTAATGCAAGCTATCTCTATTTTATTTCTCTCTTTTAAGCTGTATTCCGTACAACAAGCCCAGCTGTTGTATGGGTAGTTGATATCATCTAGGTGACAAAGTCAAATTCTAGTGTAATATATAATTTTTCATGTTTGATGCCAAATAAACACAACTTTGACACTTAAAAAAAAAACTTGTTTTGTTTCCAGCTCATCATTTAATTCCTTCCACATTATTTCTTTACTTTTAAAATATTACTCTTATTTTGGTCTACAAATTTTATTTCCTTCAGAGAATTAACTATTCAGTGTTTTCCCTTCTGCTCGGTTAAAATAATTTAAGCCTCACCAATTCATTCGTTCAACAAACATTCACCAAGAATCCATATTGTCCTTGCAATGTGCTCAGTTCTGGGGATAAGGCGTGAACCAGACAGACCCTGTTCCTGTCCTTGCACGTTACAGGACTAGTGGAAGTATGCGTAACTCCTTTGATATGTTTGTTCTAAAATGTCATCAATTCTTTTCCTCCTAAGTAGTGGCTTGGGTTCCCCCATCATAATCCAAATGTCACAGGGCAAACGCCACAATCCCAACCACAGGATTGAAGAACTAGGTACCAAGACAGGATCCCTGAAATGCAATCCCCAAACCAAACCACAGTGGAAAGCACCTGAGCTTTTAGGATGCAATTAACCCTTTAAGGTGAGGTGGTGAACGACTGGTGTTAAGGAAGTGAATGTCAGTTATGAGAAAGACACAGTGATGTTTGTGCTGGGTCTAGAGGAAAGAGAAAGGGGTTTCTAGTAAAAACAATGGTTTCAGCTTAGAGAATACTGTTTTGGGGGGAGGGAGATTAATTTCTTTATCATTTCTTATATTATTAGAGAGGGGAAAAATGAGCCTCGGGAAGCTGGGATGGGAGCAGATAAGAGCTATACTCATGCTCTGCGCGTGGCAGTCAGGGGGATGGCTGATGGCAAAATTCAAACGTATATGGAGCAATTACTATCTCATGGTAAGTCCGGTTGTTAAAAAATGGTCTTTTATACCAATCAAAGTGAGTTATTAGAGCAAGACGCAGAGACTATGACCCAGGGTCCCCTCAGGGAAGATTCACTCTGGAGAGATAATTTTGGAATCTGGGACAGAGTGACAGCTGGAAGGACAGTGACCTGTAGGGAAAGGAGAGAGCTCAGCTGACACTCTATCTGAAGTAAGAAGCAAATGGTCCTCTGACACGAAGGTGTGGAGGAAGAAGTGAGAGGCTCTGGGGAGAGAAGCAGACATTCCTACTAGCTATAGAAAATGCACATAAGGCTCAGTGAGCAATTATTAATGACCAGGTACCGGAAGTGAAAGTGAGTCAAAGGCTGAACTGATAATGGATTAAGTTGATGGCTTTCTGGGTGTCCCACCAACCACGTCTCTACCTGAGAGCAGGAAAAGTAGATAGCATGAGAGATAATGAACATCTGTCCCTTCTTGCCTTGCCATACTCTTCTTTCTTGTACAATGTCTCCCACCCCAAACCACACAATCACATCAGATATCTGTTCTTGGTTTACGGATTCAGTACACCAAGCAGGCCTGCACCAAGTGACGTTTTGCCTTGACAGTTTTGTTCTGACTAGGAGACACTGATTTTTTCCTTTAAATGGTAGGAGAATAGTTTGGGGTTTTCTCTTTATTAAATATCTACAAATGGGTCACTAGCATTTGATAATAGTCACACCTAAATAAAATTGGTTGTATTTATTGTTTCTTTATTATTTTATTTTACTCCTAATTTGTTCTTTTCCTTTCACTCCAAGTCAACCATCAATAATTAATATTTTATGTCTCTCCCATCTAAAACGAGCCCACGAATGTGGACCAAGACTCCCTACCTTTCAAGAACCTGAGAATCTGCCAGTGCGAGACACACAACTCAACTTTGTAACAACTTCAGCCTACATTTAGACATCAGTGCCATCAAGGACATAACAGTAAAGTTTGTTTCTAAATGTTGGCGTTTAAGATCTTCTACGGTTCTCGCCAGGTTCTTGCAAGCTCCTACGGCTTGATTTCCAGCAACAGTAACTTACCACTGTGCGAAGGTAACAATGTTGATACATCCACAATTACACCTCCTGAAACTCTCTCTCCTTTTGTTGCAACATACTGAAAAACAACAAGAAAAAAATCCTCATTTGCTTCTGGGGCGATTCTGAAGCACATCACCAGCTGGGCATTGAGAGACGCTGATCTAGAAATGCAGTAAATACAGTAGCAAAAAAATGGCTGGGCAGGGAGGGGATAATTCAGACACGTAAGAAGCTTATCTTCATGTCTGTCCTATAGGGAAGAGAGATGACACTGTCTCAACATCACCAGCTGAAATAAGTTAAAATATATATATATATCGATAATGTTTATATGCTGGGTCACGTGTGGGTGTATACTGACAGACACAGTAAGAGATAATACCATGCTGAAGATTATAATCGAAGACAGATAAAGTGCTGGGGTGAGAGGTGGAAGAGTCATCTGGGTCAGTTACAGTAGGTTGGAAAACATTTAAAATAATGGTTTTGTTTAGCTTCAGATAAAATGCTAAATAAACTGGTCAAAGTTAAGGGCTGCAGAAACCAGACTGAAGGAAAAAGTTGTATTAAGGCTGCAAGAGAAAGTCATCTAAAGTGTTTTGAGCGGGAAGTAGCATCACAGAGATTTACGAAGGACCACGACAAAGAAAGCATTTACAAGAGCTGGTGAAAGAAGATTCTGAGATAGCAACTCAGGCAACAAATATAAGACAGACAGACACGGGTGAAAAAGGTTATCTCCAAAGGACGCAGCCGTCTGTGGAAAAGAGAACACAGGCAAATGGGCCTTCAGAGACAGTTACTCCACAGGGAAAGGCCAGGATTGAGGGAGGTCAGAAACAGCAAAAGATCTGGAATACACTGCATGGCAGGGGCAGCCCAACAATGAACAAAGACGTTCACGCTCATGCACATGCACAGCAGGAGAAATGGTAACTCCAAGCTCATTTGAGCACACGGTTAAGAGAGCAAAATACCTTATCTCGTTATCTTCTTCATTAATCTGTATATTTTCAACTGCCCTTGTAAGACTTGACTGTTTCTTCTGGGAAAAACAAAAACAAACAAACCAATGACGTGTACTATAGAAACAGCAGTGGTCTTCACTTGTATTGTTGAAGGCAATTAACTGCCGTCTTGGGTCCTTTTTCTTTCTTCCTTTTTTTAATAATTTATCTGATTTTATTTTATGTGCACTGGGGCAAAGGGTATCAGATTCCCTGGAACTGAGTTACAGACAGGTGTGAGCTGCCATGTGGGTGCTGGGAAATGAACCCAGGTCCTCTGGAAGGGAAGCCAGTGCACTTAACCAGTGAGCCATCCTCCACCTTCTTCCCCCACCCCATCCTTTTTCTTAAGCATGCAAAATCTTTGTGTGCAATGAAAATGATGCAGGTATTATCAACTCAACATTTTTTAGGCTGTTCTATAAATAGTAACCAAATTAAGAAGCCAAGTCACAATGATTTAGCACGTTCAAAATTTTAGACAAGCTTCAGTAAGAGAACAAAAGAGGTAGCATGTCAAGTAGCAGCCACATAAAGACACTTCTGCTTGGCTTTTAAGTACAAGCATATGATTCTCAACATATTTTCTTCCTTTTCCTATTTAATTCAGACCATTAAACTGGGACCCACCCCCCTTCAGTGTGCATTTTCTGTTCCAGGACTGCTCCAATGCACGATGAAGAACGATGGGAAGTTTTTCTAAAGCTTGAATTTCATTGAGGCTCTACGTTATAGTAAAAATGACTGCCCCCACCAGCACAGAAGCATTTCTTGGAAAAGAGTATATTAATCACGTGTATATATGTTTATATAGTATGAACAAATATGTGAAGTTGATGATGGGGTGGGAAGAATAGCAATGCTCACCTTCCAGTATAAGGCTCCAAAAGCAAAGCCAATTACAAGAGAAATGAGAGCCGGCAATGCCATGGCTGTCCATTGGAGGCCCGGGTCTTCAGGGGTCTTTGCGGCTTTCCCTGTAATTCAAACAACACGGTGGTAAATACAGCTGCTGACTTCTGGAGGTCTGCCCATTACGCTGTGGTTGTTCCCAAAGGTTTCCGTACTGACGTGGACAATCCTTTACAGTTTTCAAAAAGCAGGCTTTTCTGTTGAATTTTCTTTTTGCAAGCAGTATAAATCCATATAACCTCTAAAAGATGAAGGCATTTTAAAAAAGGAAAGAAACTCAACAGGCAGGAGACTTCAAGTGCTTAAGGTTCATGCATATTTGGAATACAAGATTGATATATTCCTGGGCAGGAGGGATTTCTACCATTAAGCAAATCTCTCTTCTCTAATCGATTGTCCAATATTATCTAGCTTTCTCGCTCTTTAGCATTCTGACCCCCCCAACTTTAAAGAGCCTTGCAAGGTGGATCAGATCCTGCATGCATTCAGCTGGGGTTAGTCTGTTGCAGACAGTAAAGTATTAAATGCATGCTGCAGATACAGCACTTTAAGCAGCCTTAAAACGATGACGGTTCTTTGCTCATTCACAACCTCAGTACACGCAGGGGAATGGGATTTTTTTACTTTCTACATCAGAAAGTTTGAAATGACCCGAAGAACGACCGTTGCCACCACTGTCACCCCTCTCAAGATAATACCTTAAGGACAAAAGCCAATGGTACTGACAGCTGATACCTTCCCTGATCCTGCTTCACCTTTCCTTGAGAAGCTGCAAGTAGTTAAGAAATATATACCAATAATGTTTATATGCTCTGTGTGTGTGCGTGTGTTCAGGTGTGCGTGTGTACTGACAGATACCATAAGAGATAATACCATGCTGAAGAGTATAATAAAAAACAGATAAAGTGCTGGGGCGAGAGGTGGAAGAGTCATCTAGGTCTCTTGCTCCCAAAGCGGAACTGACTCTTATTTTCCTATAGGACTCCTTACGAAGAACGACTTAGTTACTTGGAAACCTTGGCATGTTTGCTAGCCTGGAATTTCCTTTCTAAGAAATTAGAAATTTCCAACAATTACAGGACCCACATTAAAATAGGATCAAGGTAAAGTGACAGCTTTTAGCTAACCTTATAACAGGAATTTGTTCATGAGGTCAGCTTCCAATTACTTATTTAGCATCTGACACCCCTCTAAGGGATTACTACAAAGGAACAGATCTACTGTGTATGTAAACTCTTGCTGATAAGGGGAAAACTCACAGGTTTAATCTAAATGGTAAGAAATAAATCTTATCTACTATAATGAGAACAGGAATCCGCTAATCCTCCAGCATGTGTAAAGGACGAGGAGGGAATTTCCTAATTCTGATTCCTGTACTTCCAACATCATGTTTACTTGGGAGCTCCTGCACATTCATGGGTTAGAGAGGAAACTAAGGTGTGGGTGTTCCGTATAAAATGCAGGAATTGTGTGGGGAGTTGTGGGAAGGGGTGCCACTCACTTACATAGTAATAAACCACTTCCTCAAGACAAAATGAACAGTTCTCTGGTCTGCTACATCATACAGCCTCAGGACAGACATGTTTTAGGTATCCTAGGTTGGGGACCAATATGCATTTCTCTCTCCAAAACAAAATTTCCCTTGAGTTACAAACAGATTGAGTATAACAGAAGCAGTGATATACATCTATAAATAGACTAGATATTGTAACTGTAATTCTTACTTGATAACTGTTTTGTTATATATAATTTTACTATGAACATTCATTTTTAATTAAACAGAAAAGGAGAAATGCTGTGGGATTATGCTTTGTACACTGGTTTAATAAAATGCTGGTTGGCCAGTAGCCAGGCAGGAAGTATAGGTGGGATAAGTAGACAAGGAGAATCATGTGAGGAAGAAGGCTGAGTCAGGAGATGCCAGCCCGCCATCCAGAGAGCAGCATGTAATGGTACACAGGTAAAGCCATGGAACACGCAGAGATGTATAGATTAACAGAAATGGGCTGAGTTTAAGTGTAAGAGCTAGTCAGTGGTAAACATGAGCTAATGGCTGAGCAGTTTTAATTAATATAAGCCTCTGTGTATTTACTTGGGTCTGAGCAGCTGCGGACCAGGAGAGACACAGAAAAACTTCAGCCACCTACATCACAAGCAATTTTACCACTTTGGAAATTTCAGTATCACTGTCTACAAATAAATAATTAGACTATCTGTGTTTGTCTTCCCTTTGAAGGACAACCAGATATGGCTGCCACTATCTACCGGGACCATTCACCCTAGCACGACTGTAGGCACAAGTTGTGCAGCCTAAATGCAACAACATTCCTTCTACAGGAAAGGAAGAGAGAAGAACCATAAAGACAAGGGGAAGAAAAGGCATGGTGATATTCCTTTTCCAGAGGTCAATGTTGCTTTTGTTATCTCACACTTGGAAACCAGGCCTCAGTTCCCCCAGGTACACTAATCGTGCCAATCCTTGCAGAGAGAGAATAGCTTTATCAGAAAAGGCTCCTTACACTAACTCCAGGGAGGACTTCAGCACCTCCACCGCAGCTCTCCACCAGAACTGGATGCCTCAGGGCCCACATGAAGAGTATTTGAACCAAAGCCCATGCATATAACAGAGCTGTGCTTTCATACAGAGACTGCCGGCCAAGACTTTGCAGGAAAAGAGAGCCAATCTAGACAGGATCTGAATCATCCTCAATCCCTGGGTAATAACTGCATGGATTATATCTCATTATTATTAGAACCTGTCCGTGGTTGAAAGAGCTTATGGACTGATTTGTTACAAATCACAGTAATCAACATCTGGAAAATACCTGGAACACAGACAATGGTATTAATCTTGCTGGGCTTCTTTGTAGGGTGTTAGCCTGCTTAAGAACTCCAAGACAATGGCTCTCTTGGCGCTTAGGAAACAGGCAAATGGTTTAGATCCCAAACTCAAAGGGGTCACTGCCCCACGGTCTAGCTGTCTTCATATCAATGACTAACTCTTACTAGACATTAAGTATGGCTCCATGCACATGCATACCAACTGATTTAAATTCACAGAAGTCCTGTAAGGGGGGATTATCACACACCAGACTAAAGATTTAGAAAGCATAAGCAACTTGCCTAAGGTCACCCAGCATGCTGTCATGTGTCCAAGTCTCCTGATTCATAACAGATCTCTAGGAGATGTGTACTTGATCACAAAGCAAGGCTTTCTTTCTATACTATTTCAACACTGTTTGGAAGGCTCTCAAATGTAAGTGTTCAGGAAACACTATTTTGTTTTGCATAAAGAATGGTACTATTTACTCTGTAACTATAATCCCATTCATATAAATGACAGGCCTGTATATGACTTCCCCCTACCCACTCACATCTTTGATATGTCTTGGTCCTCTGATTATCACAACTTATAACTCTTTTGTTTGTTTGTTTTGTTTTTCAAGACAAGTTTCTCTGTGTAGCCCTGGCTGTCCTGGAATTCACTCTGTATACCAAGCTGGCCTTGAACTCACAGATCCACCTGCCCTTGCCTCCTAAGATATAAACACCACCTGACTTCTTATAACTCTTATCTCTACAAACTACGATGCTTTTTTCAAATTTTCCTGATCATTCTTCCCCCAAACAGATTAATTTCCTTGACGCTACAAGTAAAACCATTTTAAACTTCTATGATGATTCACATTATACACTGTATGTAGATATTTCCTTCATATCTCTTAGGATGTGAGCACCACAAAAGACTGTTCTACACATTGGTATCTAACTTATGAGTGACATTATTCCTAGCCAAGCTGTGACATGTAAGAAAGCAAAAGGGCAAAATAAATAAAAACAGAGAAGGAGAGGAAAGCTAGAACAGGATGGATGTCTACCTAGCCAACAACAATAAAAAGGTTTAAATAGCTTTTGGACTTCGCATCCAAGTTTTCTTGAAGTTGGTAAGTAGGACATTCTTTTGCTTTTAATCATGATGGTGATAGCCATCTCAAACCACATCATTATAATCCTGGAAACATTATATGAATTTCACAAATTAGCCCACAAACAGTACAAAGGTGTGATCACTAACAGAAAGAAATAAACAAAGTGAGTGAGACCCATTACTGATTTAGTTTCTAGCTTTTGGCTTCTTTGGGCTGGGGAGAGAGAGCTCCACTAAGACTCAATGCTCTCTTGAGGGATGGAAGTTTAAGGGTTGCTGACTTGGGTAAGTTCAGGGTTGTACTTGATGGAAATGAACTGTGCAAATTAGAAGCATTTCAAACCTTTTGATGAGTCTCTTAAAGAGACAAATAATAATCTGTACATGCACAGGAAGACACATAACAAAGGCTGGCAGGAACACAGCGAGCAGACACACCACAGTCTCACAACAACACACAGAGGTCTGTGGCACAGAGTGTTCAGTATCCATAGTACTCTAGAGACAACTCAGAAACCTCAAACCTTAAGTACGAGGTTACCTTTTCCTTGTCCCTAACCAAGTTTTAAAACAAGCTTGGAAAGGAAGGCGGAGCTTATCGATCAGTAATGACCCTCTGAACAAAACTCAATGGCCTCTCAAAGAATGCTACAGAACCCAGAAGCCATCTAACAACATAACAGTCATGATATTCGGCATATGTTAAATTATTACTGACTGTTTATAGAGAAATATCTGGCCACATCAGGAACACACACACACACACACACACACACACACACACACACACACAAAGCCATAGAGATTAAATGCTCAGATGACAGACATCTTCAACTTAGGTGGTAAGAGTGTTAGACAAAAAAGAAAATGTCTTGATAATGAAGATAGAAAATCTCAGCACCGCAGGGCGGTGGTGGCGCACACCTTTAATCCCCTTTAATCCCAGCACTTGGGAGGCAAAGGCAGGCAGATCTCTGTGAGTTCGAGACCAGCGTGGTCTACAGAGTGAGTTCCAGAAAAGTCGCCAAAGCTACACATAGAAACCCTGTCTCGAAAAACCAGGGAAAAAAAGGAAAAATCTCAGCACCAAAACATAAAGAGTAAGCAGATGGAAATTCTAGAACATAAAAAAGAAACTAGAAATGAAAGCAGACTCTGGTTCTAAGATTTAGTCCAGAGGTGGTAGAAGGAAACCTAAGCAAACTGGAAAACAAAGAAGTGAAGAGTATGGATTGAAATCAACAAAGATAAAGAGGTTTCACAAAATGAATACATGGAATCCCAGCACCTGGGAGGTGGAAGCAAAGTATCAGAAACCTGTGACCAGCCTAGCTACACAGGGAATTCAAGATTAGCTTGGACTATGGAAGATCTTTTCTTAAGAGAAGGAAAAAGAAAAAGATAAAATAAAAACAAGGTGACTTTTGTGCCACCTACCACAACACCAAACTGACAAAATTATGTGTGACTGGTTGGTTATCTCAGGAGAGAAACAAGAGAATAAGGAGGAAATATTTGCAAAAACTATGAGCAAACTCTCCCTAGCTTTGGGATTGAAAATAAAGTTAGAAATTCAAGAAACTAGACAAAAATCCAGGAAAAATAAATACAAAGGAAGTCACCTGTCATTGGCATCTTTCACATTGCTCAAAAAATAAAAGAAGATAACATAAGGGGAAATACATCCAGTGTAAAGTACATGAAGAAAAAACACATCACAAATGACTGATTTTGCCTTTCAGATACAGTATCTGCAGGCAGAAAGAAAATGTAATGCTGTCTTTAAAGGAAGAAAAGAAAAAGTTACTAAGCCAGAATTTCCTACCTAATAAAAAGTACCTCTACATGCAACAAATACTACAAACATTTTTCAAATAAAAAAAAAGAAAAGATCTGTTGCCAACAGATCTGTGTTACAGAAAATGCTAGAGGGGTTCTTACTTCCTGAAAAGAAGTAATGTTAGGTAGAAACTTGGATTGAGGAAAGAATGGAAGCTACGAAAATAACACAAAAGGTGACACACTTTTTTCTACTTGAAAGGACACATAGTCGCTTAGAACAACAGTTTGAAAACTCTAAATATGAGGGTTTATGACTTAAGGGTATGACATGTATAAACACAATAGCTTGGTTCAGGTAAGGTCCGTGTTTTTCTTGAAGTACACCAATATTAGCTCTAAGAAAAATATCACAAGTTAAGATGTATATTTTAGTTCCCCAAATCACTATAAATAATGAAAAGAGATATTGAAGGTCAAATAGAGATGACATGGATCCCTCAGAATAAAGGGACTAGAATGAAGAAAGAGAGTACAAAAATTAGAACAGGAAAGCAAGTGGAAAAGGTGACAGATCCAAGCTCAGCCACAACAATGACATTATACATGAAGAGTTGAAATACCAGAGGCAGCTGGGTGTGGTACCACATACCTGTAATCCCAGCACTTCAGAGGCTGAGGCAGGCAGAGAGTAAGCCCGGTTACACATCAAGAATTCATTTCCAAAAGAACCAACGCACGTATGCATATTTTTGAAAAACCATAGAAACACAGTATACAGAAGTGTATGGGACTCAGTAACACCAGTGCACACAAAAGAACTTTTACCCTCTAAGAAAAAAAAAATTAGTTTAAGATCAACGATGTAATTTTTCCAACTTAAGAATCTGGGACAGGTTGAGTAAATTAAAAGCCAAGTAAGGAAGATGGAAATAGTAGCTATTAATATTAATATCAATGAGACAGGAACAGAGACAGATGCTAAAAGTGGTTTCTCCGAGAAGATGAGTAGGAAAGCTTTAAGTTGACACATGCATACAAGGCCAAGTCCCTTTCAGAAACTTGTCAGATCTGCTGTATTACGAATTTTAGGTTTCTGGAGCCTGTCCTGCAAACACTGGACGTTGTAGACTGCCAGCCAATGAGCTCTGGCAGCATCCTTCCACCTGATATATTAAACAACTACACTGTGAAATGCATAGATAGATGTTCTTTAGAATGATAGACTATATATATTTTTATTTTAGGTTCAGGACAACGTTTGATGGAAAAAATTCTGAAATGTGTACTTCAGAGATTTTTCTTTGAAAACTCTATGAGCTCCTATAAATCTGTAAAACAATGAGACCAAAGTATACACAGTATATTCAATAACCTTTGTAATTATTGTTGCACAGACTTGAAAGTAAGATAGTCTTCCAGGAACCTGGGTTCTTGGGTAAAGAGGACAGAAATTTTAGGGAAAGAAGTACATTCTCCTCCAATATACATCCTTAGGTAAAATAACGACGTCACCAATTTTCTAAACATGCAGTAGTACATACTGAGACACAAAACTGAAAATATCCTTGGAACTGAAGAGAGTTAGCACATGCACTTGAAATTTTAAAACTCCATTTTGACCAGGGACATTCTCCATAAAGTTTATTTTAAGCCTACAATGATTTAAAAATAAAGAAGTCTTTATCATATATCTACAATTAATTTCATGCCTTATTTAAAACAATCTTAGCAGAAAGTTCATTGGCCTAATTCCTTCATCATTATCTTAAACTCTAGGGTAATCCAATTCTATAAATCAGATATTTAATTGTCAGGAAGACCATACAAGGAATAACAGTAACAGAACAGTATGATTAGTAATAATGTATAAAATTTCCGTAAAGTCCATGCAATACTCCTATAGAGGCTACTCGGAGCCATGCATGCATTAAAGCAGATACGTGTACTTACTATTACTGCTACTGCTGTCATTCCTAAGGGAGCTGGCTGCAACAGGGGGTAACATAAATGGTTTTGTGACACTGACTCTGGAATCTAAATAGAAAGCAATAATGCGTCAGTGTTACATGGTGATTTATATGAATTACAGAGTCCCCAAAAGGTGAAAGTGCAATATCAGAGTATGTGCTGGGCCTGCTCCCCAAATCTAGATCATTCAGTTCCTATTTATTCCATACTCAGTCCTGCAGCTCAGTTGTATCAAGAAGTCCATCATAGTCAGTCTTGTAGAACAATGATTTATTGCATGCATACCCATGCTAAGAAACGTGAACAATGGAAAGTTGTTGGTAATTCGTCATGTTTTAAAAGAAAGCAATGAAGTTAGTTCTGTCATAGGGACCCAGCTCAGGGAGAACAGGGATTAGAATTAACTAATAAGGATCAGAATTTAAGTCCTAAGGAAAAGATATGAGAAGTGAACATCAGGGACACTGGAGACAAGGAATAACATAATTCTACTCTACTAACAAATATCAGATAAGAAAAAATGTGAACCACCATCATGTAATGTTAACTCCCACAATTCTTCAATTTAAAAATATTAAGTACTGTGTTTGTCTTGGAAACTGAGATATCTCTAGTGATTAATAATCATTAGTAGTCATCGATATTTGCTTTTTTTATTAGAAAAACACACATGTTCTTACTATAGCAACACATTCAGTTGATTCAGACGATTTGTCTTTCTATATACATTTAAACTAGAAATGCTTAAATGCCTTACCTTTCTCAGGACCTAATGTTGATGAAAGCACACAATCATTATTGTCGGATGCCACCATAAAGTCCTTGAAGGCATCAATGGATCTATTGAAAATACTAAAGAATTCTTCAGGAGTAAAGAGCCTGGCTTCTTTCGGTGATTCTTTTACATTCTAGACCAATAAATAAATAAATTAAATAAATAAGATTCCATTTTTCAAATAACTCATAGACTTGACTGATGTCCAGATAATGGACTATTGACTATGTTCTCAGAGATTCAAGTATTTGAACTCTACAAGCAAACAGTTTTGAACAGCTGTTCTACTAGACACAACTCAGATTAGCTACAGATTAATGATGCCATCAGATAAGTCTGAGACTCAGGACCAAAGCAACTAGGGGGTGGGGCAGAAAGAACAAAGAAATACAACAAGACAATGAAATGATTCCAACAAATAATTAAGAATTTACAAAAAAGCTTATTAAAGTATGAGTGTTAGCTTTTATCATTATTGGCTTTTTGAGACATAGTTTCTCTGTCTCACAGCCCTAGCTGTCCTAGAACTCCATTTGTAGACCAGGCTAGCCTTGAATTCACAGAGATTTGCCTGCCTCTGCTTCTTAAGTGCTGAGATTAAGGTGTGTGTCACCACACCAAGTGAGTGTTAGCTTTTAAAAGACGCCTCCATAACACGTGTTCTAAGAATTTACATCTTGGCATATTAAATATGGACAAGGATTTGGATTGAAGGGAACTCTTTTAATTTTTTTTATTTCTGAATTATGTGTACATATGTGTTGGGGGTGAGAGTCGTATGTGTATGTGTGAGTACAGATGCCCATGGAGTCCTGCAGAGGGTACCATACCCTCTGGGGCTAGAATTACAGATGATTGGTGAGTTGCTCAACATGGGTTCTAGAAACTAAATAAACTTGGACCCTTTGCCTGAACAGTAATTGTTCTTAACTGCTGAGCCGTCTCTCCAGCCCCACTGGAAATTCTTATACATTGATCTAGAAATTCTACTTACAGGTAAATTCCCTACTGAAATTCTCATGCACACATACCATAAGACAGAGAAAAACTGTAGCAGCAGTGTTTGTAATCTTTATATCAATCAATGGATATGTGGCTTAATAAATAGTGGTATTCTCACTAATAATGGAATACCCTATAAACAGCATAAAAATCAACTATTATGTTGATTATGGAAGTTAGTATATCTTATAAACAATGCAGAATGAAAGAAACACATCATAAAAATAATATGATTGACTTATATAAAGCTTAAAGACTCAAATCATAGCTCTATGTTAGGAACACATAAACAATTAATAGTATATAGTATTAACAGCACACATCTATAATTTCTTGGGCTCTAGTAAGTAAGACTTGAGTCTTGGGTGCTGGAGAGCTGGCTCAGAGGTTAAGAGCACTGGCTGTTCTTCCAGAGGTCCTGAGTTTGATTCCCAGCGACCACATGACGGTTTACAACCATCTGTAATGAAATCTGGTGCCCTCTTCTGGCCTGCAGGGATGCAGGCAGAATACTGTATGCATAATAAATAAATAAATATTTTTTTTAAGAAAGACTTGAGTTTTGAAAATAGCTGGAGTTTTGATGAGAACAGGGAGAGAACATTTAGGACTTAAAAAAAAATGTGTTTAGATTTCTAGAAGTCCAATAGGCTAAACTGGCTAGTTGAGCCCCTGTATCTAATTAGATCAGTGGTTCTCAACCTTCCTAATGCTGGGGCCTTTTAACACAGTTCCTCATGTTGTGGTGACCCCCAACCATAAAACTATTTTCCTTGCTACTTGATACTGTTATAAATTGTAAAATAAATATCTGATATGCAACCCCAGTAAAAGGGTCATCCCACCCACAAAAAAAGGTTATGACCCACAGACTGAGAACCACTGAATTAGATTCTCCCCGCTCAAGACCTAGTCTATTCCAGAGATAGTACTACAAAAAACAATATCAAGATGTGTCCACATTTATTTTACTGGATCTGGTGTTCAAAGACACTCTACTGTTGATCGTTGGGAAAGGGATTGTGCCACTGTCCCCATTTTAGATATAAAGAAAGTAAAGTACAGAAAAGTTAAACTGAGTTAAACTAAGAATTTGAACCTCTCTCTTACTGTTAATTCCTTAAGTCCTGGGATACATTACTATTCCATAAGCTCAGAAGCCAAACTAGAGTTATGTTCAGACCCTCAAGATGGAGACAGTTGTATAGTGACATGAGGAACCAAAGTTCACTGTTGCTGTCACTGTGGGTTAATTACATCACTGATAACAGGGCAAGTAATCTGAGTTTTCCAAGAGCAACACTGGGTTTAAATACATCTGTAACTTACTAGAAAGGTGGTAGGAACTTCACTGCGGTATGAATAAAAATAAAGGCAAAAGCAAAATTGTTGTTAGCATTACAGTGTAAAGATACTATATTTTCACCTTAGGTGGCAATATTTAGGCCTGAATATCCATTTCAGCCTTGCAGTAGAACTAGATTATGAACTCTTTTTAAACTATTTTTAAATTAAAAGTTTATAATTTAAAAGAACACAAAATGAGGCTCTCATCCCACCAATACCATTCAACAGGAAAGGTCTTAAGAGATGTAGGAGAAAATTAATTCTGATGACTACCACATTACCTTGGGTGCGTTTTCTTCCATACATTCCACGAGGTCATCCACTATTTTCACAAGCTTGTCTATGATGGAGTAATTACTCAAGCCTTCAGAAATATTTGAAAACTTGTCCAGAAGGTCAGTCAAGCTGAGTGACAATTGGACTACCATATTTCGTAACCAACAATGACTAGGCTGGAAAAGATTCAAAGAGAAGACCAAGCATCCATGAATATAGTGAGGTAGACCCAGAGGGCTCTTCAAAGCTGTCAATGACTTAGTCACTGGCTGCAGGACAAAGGATTTCCTTAGAACACAGCAGGTCAATTTTTGTCTCGATCAAGTCTGATTTAGCGTCCATTTCAAAATAAACAAAACGCATGGAGATGGAGGAAGTGGTGAATGATTTTGCCCTTCCACGAAGAAAATAAAGCCAATACAGAGGTGACCCTTACCCCACACAAAGTACATCTATTAATGGACTTTAATTCTATGGAAGATTATTTATGTTCTACTCACTGTGTCCTCAAATAAGCATTAGATACAGATTGGATTATCAAAAATTGCTAGGGAAGGGAGTCTTAGCTCTGAAGGAACTCTCAGGCTAATATAAATGAACCTAAAGGTCTTGATAGGTTTCAAGGCTTCTAAACAGATAGATTACATGGGTAGGGATGTGGTCTGAGATCTGAAACGAAGCCCTTCAGCCTAGAGACAGTACCAGCTGTGTTATTTGTGGGAGTAAGCGCAAGGTGAAAGTGTATTTCTTGTTCAAAATTATCATCCAACCATTTGTTCAAAAACTATCTAAAATTCCAAGGTTGTGATAGTGGGACACTAAACCAAGCAGGCACAACTCACGGAGCCAGTTCTGCCCACTCGTTAGATAACTACTAGAAGCTGGAATTGGGCCTCGCTGCACTCAGGTCGAGCTGAGAGACTCCAGGCAAACAACATGAACTCGGAATCACACACTGCACGTGTGTCTAGCCTGAAAATGAAGGAGGTAGTGTGGATAATTTTTAACATAAGTTGCACCAGGGAAACACTATAAAAAAAATTCTTGTTCTCTGTGGTACCTCTACTGCAGAGTATTCTGAGGTAGGTGGGGGTTGCTGAGAAATAATGTACTAAAAGGATATAGGAATGAATGAAAAAATGAATTAGTTAGAGCCCGGGGAAACAACTCAGTGGCTAAGAGCACCAGTTGCTTTTGCAGAGGATTCGGGTTTACTTCCCCACACCCTCAGGACAGCTCACAAACATCTCTAACTCCGGTTCCAGGGGACCTAATGACCTTTTCCGGGGTCCAAGGGCACCTGGCAAACACACAATGCACATGTGTGGAAGCCAGCTCTCAACAGAAACACTTCAAAACCCCCAAGTTCCTTCTTGGATTCCTAACAAGTCCCTTTCAAAGCTGTCAGACTTTCGTACTGATCCACTCTGTGAGTATCTTTCCTATTGGGCCACTATAAGTCAAGTGGCAGCCTTCTGAGCAAGGGCCAATAGGATATGGAACACAGCACACGCTACAATACCATTTATACAGTAGCACACACAGCCTTCACCAACCTGTATAATCAGCTGCAGTTATGCAAATTTTCAATGATAATGCATCTCTTTATTCCACGCTACCAATATTC
The DNA here is from genome assembly GCF_949786415.1 of Peromyscus eremicus. NCBI lineage: Eukaryota > Metazoa > Chordata > Mammalia > Rodentia > Cricetidae > Peromyscus > Peromyscus eremicus. The sequence goes on from NC_081434.1 coordinate 27,537,567, forward strand.
TTGCCTATCCTCTTGGACACAAATTCTGACACAATTAAATTCCCTTGTTTTGAAGTAAGGTACCCCTTTTATCCTGTGGCTGTTCCTTTATTTATTTATTTATTTATTTGTTTGTTTGTTTGTTTTGTTTTTTTGAGACAGGGTTTCTCTGTGTCGCTTTGCGCCTTTCCTGGGACTCACTTGGTAGCCCAGGCTGGCCTCAAATTCATAGAGATCCGCCTGCCTCTGCCTCCCGAGCGCTGGGATTAAAGGCGTGCGCCACCACCGCCCGGCTGGTTGTTCCTTTTTTTAAAAAAGCATTCTTTCTCTCTTCTCTCTTTCTGTGCACCCCCTGGCCAAGCCCCCTGGCTTTAGTGGAAGATCGTTCATTCATTTCTTATTTTTGAGCTGGGGAAATTTCAGAAGACTTACCACTCCCCTGTTCAACTCTATTTATGACATTTCGTCTTCTTCTGTCTATTTAGTTATGATTTCTCTCATTTTCACAGACTTAAATCAAGTCTGAGTGATAGAATTTCTCAAGGTTTATCCTTTCAAACACAGGGACAATGTCTTAATAGCAAAAAAAAAAATGTCTGACATAAATTTATTCATTCAGCCGGGTGGTAGCGGTGCACGCCTTTAATCTCAGCTCCCAAAGGGCATAGGCAGGTGGATTTCTGTAAGTTCAAGGCCAACCTGGTCTCAGAGCGAGTTGCAGGACAGCCAGGGCTGTTGCTACACAGAGAAACCCTATCTCGAAAAAGCAAGAAAAAAAAAATCATTCATTCATTTCTTTCCTTTTTATCCCCATCCCCCATCCTGCAACACAGACAAGATCTTGCTATGAAATCCAGATGAACCACCACCTTGTGATCCTCCTGCCTCCATCTCCCAAGTACTGGCATTAAAGAAACATGCCACCATACAGCAGGCTTGCTAGACATTTTTGGGCATCCTGTTCAAAGCTCACATATTTCTAAGCCCTTGTTATATTTTATTCAACGGTCATTATTGTTTGTGCCATAGTTCTGAAAAGACTGCCTCTTCAACTCAGCCCTATGCATTCACTAATTTGTTTACTCAGCTAGGCAGCCCCTTTTTAAGACTCTTGGATCTATTGGAGAGACAACCAAAGTAAACAAATTGTATTCACTGTCAACCTCTTTTCACCTTCCCAGCACTGGGGTTGGGGGGGCAGGGGGGGCCCTCAGGGGGAACCAGTTTTGACCAGAACATCAAGCAGTTTCTCTTCCTTCTTTTTTTTTTTTATTACTTTTTAATTAAATATAGTCAATGATTTGCAAAGAGAACAAAGCACAGTGGACCAAATATTTCATTTGTGAGATGGTAGGAAAGTCTGTTTCTCAGTTCTTCCAAGATTATGGTTATGAAATAGATGATTAAGTGTTGACAAATTCACAAAGAGAATCCTTTCTCCTTTGCCTTAAAAATGGCATTATCGATGCTTCTTATCTTTCTGGGGCCATTTCAAACTTTAATACTTTAAAACAAATATTAACTTACAGCAGTCATTAGAAGATAGAAATGTTCTCTTTTGCTCCAAGAATGTGAAGGATTAGGAGAGTTAGCAGTAACCCAAGATGCCAGAGACAACATATGACTTTCACATTTCTGAAGGACATAGAATTTGACTGTTTTTCTTTTTTTTTCTAATCCATACACATATCTATCAAAAGAAGGAATTAAAACTGCTTTGAAGAGGAAAGTTTGCCTGGGTTTCTCCTTGGCTCCAAACTGCATGTAATCTTATCTTCCTTCCTGTTACCTTCTGGTGTGATGGGAGGTTAATTAGAGTGGGCCTGTCTGAGACTATTGGAACAGTGTATGCTGCCTACTTCTATATATTTGTAACCTATATTCATCGAAAATGCTAATTGACCTCCCGACATTAAACCAACGTCTTTGGATTACGAGCAGATCGCCACCACTACTGATTTAGCTGCGAACTTTCTTAGAGATTTTAATGTCCCGTGGGCACCAAACAACATGATTTCACTACCTGACTAAATATAAGATATTTGAAAGGCAAACATAATTATCAGTATTCTGAACACCAGGGCATATGACTGTTTGTGAGGGGCAATGATGAAAATATCCATGCTCTCCTAAAGTCAAACAAATGTTAAAAAGAAGATGCATGGATTCTGTAAGGTATGTAATGGAGCCATTCTACAATATCAGAACTGGTCAATTTGAGTCACGCATGAAGAGAATGTAGAGATTGCTATGTCTGGCCTATTTTGTCCTCTCAGAATCCGAAACATTATTCTGCATCAGTTTCAGACGTACAGTCTTTGTGGTCACCATAAGATTCATGGGATTCACAGTACACTGGCATACTTGGAAGTTAAGTGCTTTCTTAGTAAGCCTAAATTTTGCATAGTGCCAAGGTCAGTCAGATTCTGAGGGAGAAAAGCCCTAGCTGGTAAATTTTGAATGATATTTATGAGAAGTATTCACCAGCTTCTAATTCTTGGCACCAGCAATATGATTCCGTGGGTGGGCAAATCTAAAGTTTCCTAAAAACAGCACTCTGTAAAACATTATGTCTTGACATGGCTAGTGTAGACTCCCCAAAAACTTAATGCCTTCTGGATGATCTGGGTTTGGGGATGACTCTGTGAGTCCTCCCCGGAACAACTCATTTGGATCTTCAGAGCTTATTCCACTCAATTTGCATTTTCTCTTTTGAATGAAAGAGATGGACAAAATACTCAATCTGACTAAGGTGGTATGCAACCCAAGCAGTATCAATACACGCTATTTCTTGGGACGGGACGGTAAATGGCCTCTGAGCCAGACCCAAAATAGACAAGTGAGGACACACGGCAGGGAGGGGAGGGTAGCAGAGGCAGATCGCCACAGAACCAGTTCTTAGTTACAGTTGCCTCACTTTGAATTTTAGGCAAGTCAATCCATTTAGCGCCTCCCTTCCTCCCACTGTAAAATAGAGGGATCTGTTTCTTTGGTGCTGGCATATGCTGGAGTCGATCCCCACCTGTGGCTACTTCTTACAACATGCACGATGAACATTTAGTGTTGAATTAGAAGTTGTTGTAGGCATGAAATGTGCAGTAGATTGTCAACAATGAACGGAAGGTAAAAAAATACCCTATTGGTAATTTTACATTAATTGTAAAGTCAATGATTGTATTTTGCATAATGCAAGCTAAATACAATTTATTATATTCAACTGCATCTGTTCTTTTAAACTTCTCTTTTTTGTTTTAAATTTATTTAATATACAGTGTTCCGCCTGCATGTATGTCTGCACACCAGAAGAGGGCACCAGATCTCATTACAGATGGTTGTGAGCCACCATTGTGGTTGCTAGGAATTGAACTCAGGACCTCTGGAAGAACTACCAGTGCTCTTAACCTCTGAGCCATCTCTCTAGCCCTAAACTTTTCTTTTTTAAATGTGGCTACTCAACAATTGAACATTATACTTGGCTGTAGCATGAATCTTAAAGAGTCTTATTAATAAAATCAAACCTGCGGCCAGTTATTGGGGTGAATGCTGGAAGGTCAGAGAAGCAGAACAAGCCACAGCTAACCTCACCTGGCCAACTTCTCAGCTGGTCTTGTTTCCTCAGACTGGAAGCTTCTGTGTCCTCATCCCAATGGCTCTCAGCTGAACTGCTGCTCGAAAGCCTGAAGCTAAACCAGCTAAAAGCTTCTAGTTTCTGGTCCTCATGCCTTATATACCTTTCTGCTTTCTATCACTACTCCCTGGGATTAAAGGCTCACTTTCTGGAATTAAAGGCGTGAGTCACCATGCTTGGCTGTATCCTTGAACAGATGGATTTCTGCCTCTGGAATGCTAGGATTAAAGGTGTGTGCTATCACTGCCTATCCTCATGTTTAATATTGTGTCTGTCCTGTTCTCTGACCCCAGATAAGTTTATTAGCGTACACAATAATTTGGGGAACACAATACCACCACACTTGGCTCTTTTTTTTTTTTTCTATCAGGCATAATTTGGTCTATATGTTCTAAACAGGGTCTCAATCTCATTTATCAATATGAGCCTCAGTGCTGTAGTGTGAGTACAATAAAAGCCCTTTAAAACAGTATTCGAAATCCTAGTTTATCCATTTCCTTTTTTCTTTCCTTCTTTTTTCTTTCTTTTTTTTTTTTTAAGAAACTCTCTTAAGGCAGGTATTGGTGGCATGGGACTCTAACCCCACTACTTCAGAGGATGAATTAGAAGGATGTGGAATTTAAGGTCATTATTGGCTACATAGTGAGTTTGAGGTCATCCTAGGCTACAGAAGACTCTCTCTCTCAATAAAATAAAATAAAAAATTAAAAGTAATACTTTCTTCCTAAATTGGAGGTTGAAATAGATGAAGAGATAAGTACACTCACCTACTTAACTTAATTTAACTTCTATAGTAAGTACTCCATATCATAGGGGTGGACCATCCAAATCCATATGTACAGTGACATGTTCTGTAGGACCACTGATTAGATGGCCGTGGACACCTGACTCAGATAAGCCACTAGGAGAAATCCCTCCCACAACTGGAAGTGGTGATCAGAGCTAGAATTAGTCTTTGAGCCGGGCTAAACCTATAGGGTGTCAATTTGGGGACTGTGAGATGGTTGTGGAACAAAGAAGCAGCATTCTGAAGAGACACAAGGAGAGTCTGCAGAGAATCAGACACAAGCTAAGGAAAGCCTGCTGTCTTTGCAACCTGGTTCTCGTGAGACTTGCACATGCCCAGGCCCTTGGCAGCGAGCTACAATAACAATGGGGCCTACCTTCCCTTCCTTCCTCCTGTCCCATCCTTTTCTTTTTCTCTTCCCCTTCCTTTTCCTGGTTAAGCTTGAGTTTACTATTGTTAAAAAAAAAAGGACCATGGGAGTCCTTATCAGTGGTACAAGACAGGCTTCTTCAACACTCAGAAACCTAGCACTTTCACTACAATTAAATGTTCTCTGGTAAGCAGTTTTTGAGTAAGTACTATATGCATAGAGTCATCTAGAGAATGGAAAGGAATACAATAAGGCAAAGAGGCCATCCCTGCTCTTTCTGTAGTTAAGACAGAATAAATAAAGAAACCAACAACATAGCCATGCCATCTGGGCATCGTGGCACACCTGTATAATAGCACCAAGCACTTGGGAAGCTGAGGCAGGAGGACTTTGAGTTTGAGACCAGCCAAGTTATCATCATCATAATGATAATAATAAGGATGACGATGATGACAATTGTCATGTGCACGCCACACATAAGACTTTTTTTTTTAATGTCTTAATTGTTCCTCACAACATTCTTGAGAAGAGCACTTACCAAGGATACTTACAGCTGCCCTGTAAGTGATACGCTGTTGTACCCAAAATGAATACCTTTTAGGGAAATTCCACAGAAATCAAGAGTTAATAAAATAAAAGAGAACATTCCTCCAACATGCACAGTGTTAGTGCTGCTGACCACTATGTCTTCAGCATTAATCAAAACACTCAGCTCAAACTCTATGTGGTGTTAATTTCCTATGGTCCCATATTAAAGGGAGAAGAGAAAACTCAATCTAGAAGTGCAGGTAATGGCTTTGTGTGAAAACAAGACCTTAATCTGCTCTTAAAAGAGCTGTTAGCTGGGCTGGAGAGATGGCTCAGAGGTTAAAAGCACTGGCTGCTCTTCTAGAGGACCTGGGTTCAGTTCTCGGCAACCACATGGTGGCTCACAACCATCTGTAATGAGATCTGGTGCCCTCTTCTGGCGGGCAGGGACACATGCAGACAGAACACTGTTTACATGTAAATAAATAAATAAATAAATAAATAAATAAATAAATAAATAAATAAATAGCTGTTAGCTAAGATATGTTCAGTTCCAAAATAGCCATAATTCCATGGTAGGGTAAGTGGGCAGATTCAGCATATAGCACAGGAGTTGAGAACACACAGGACTTCAAGGGGCAGCAATTCATCAGGGTAGGGTAGTGAGTTGGTGTAGAGGAAAAATGGATATTACAATGGCAAGGTTAGGATGAGGCAAGATTATGGGGAGTCGGAGTCTTACAAACATCAAGCTTAAGGGTTTGGGTCTCAGCCTTCAGCAAACTAGAACAATGAGATAGTTTTTGAACAGAAATGATTCAGTACAAATAGATTAGGAGGCTCAAATGAACAACTAAAAAATGCTTACAACCAAGACCTCATAGGATGTGCCCAAGACAAGACAGAAGCATTGCTGAGGTTCAGATACTGTGTGTTGAGTTACAGGCACCCAGCCGTCACATCGCCTGGGACCTTGAGACAATGACACGTGAGACAATGACACTTGAGACAATGACACATCAGGAAATGTTCCTACTTCCCTTCCATACATCCTTCGGTAAATGCCCACTACCCAGAAGCCACTGCAGGTGCAGAACAGAACAACAACAACAACAACAACAACAACAACGTGTATAGTCTTCATTTTTGTCAAGTTTGTAGGCTAGGGGAAGACTGTCAATCAAATAGCCCTGTAACCAATCAGGAAACTGTATTCTGAGCCCTCGTTGCAATAACGCCTTTTCCTGTTTCAGAAGATGAACAGTAAGTCATTCAGCACATGTGAAGGAAGGGTAGATCCACAACTGCATAATCATTTTTAAGCCTCTCTGTCAAACCAGGAACCGAAGTACCAACAATAAGTCCTGGGGTGGTGAAAAGAACACAGAGCCTGTGAAAGAGCCTCAGAGTGAACATGTGCGTGCCCCAGGAAAGCTACAAATGAAGACACCTAGGAGGTTTACTGTCCCAGCAAGAATGGAGGTCCTCAATCAATCACTTCCCTCTTAGCTGTTCCTTTAAAAACTGCTTTAGGAACCAGGCCTATAACTCAGTGTGCCTGGCACAATTCTGGGTTTGATCCCCAGCACCCAAACAAACAAAAACGGAAAAAAATGGAATAGTAGAGATTAGCTCCGGGTAATAAGGGTCAGTAGTTATAAACTTTGATAAGGAGCGAGTTGTTCACGTGGGTTTAAAGTGTCCCCAAGACTGTTAATGATTACATGCACAGAAATCAGTTGAACATCTTCACCAGGTGAGAGAAACAAGTTGCCTTGTGGGAGATGGCCTACATACACTGCACACTCTGGGAAGGGCCATCTGAACAGGAGTCATGAAGCGACACCATGGCTTAGAATGCATAAAGTCCACAGAATCAGTAGGAACTCTCAACCACATTTAAAAGGGAACACTTTACCAAGGGGGAGGGTGCATTGCCATTAAGACAAAAAAAAAAAAAAAAAAAAAGGCTGAGGAACTTTTGAGGGGGACTTTAAGATAGGATCTGTTGACTTCTTATTGTAGCTAGAACAAATTACCACGGAGCTGCTAGACAAGATCAAGTTTATTGTACAGTTCTTGAGGCCAGACATGTGGAATAAATCTTACTATAAAATTAAGTCACTCATCGTACTGAGGGGGAACTTTGCCCTGCCCTTTCCAGTTCCTACAGGCCACCCGCCAGAATTGCTAGAGCTGCTGCACTCATCTTTAAAGCCAGCAGAAGAACGTCTGCAAATCTCCCTCTCTATCTCAGACACATCAGATTCCTTGAAAAGGATGCAAGTGCATGGACTGGCTCCACTGGATAATAAAATCCTAACTGAACTACCTCTTGATAATCCAGGCTAATCTTCTCATCTCAAAAATCTTAACTGAATTCCTTCTTCAAAGTTCCCATGGCCAGAGAAATTAACTGGACTATGATATCTTTGAGGAATCGCTATTGTTGATACTAAAATCGTGCTATGGAGGAATGGCTCACCAGTTAAGAGATGTACTTCTCTCCCAGGCCCCAAGTTCTGTTCTTAGCACCCATGTCTAGCAATACCTCTAGCCTCCATGGGCATCTGCACTCATGTGCATACGTGTGTGTGTGTGTGTGTGTGTGTGTGTGTGTGTGTGTGTGTGCATATACACAATTTCAAATATTAAAAATCTTTAAAAAAATAAAACGTAAATCATGATCATGGAACGGACCTTTGCCAGAGTAACAGAAATGAAAACACAAAAGGATGAAATTGAAAACAGCCAATACATTAAAATATTTGCTAAATTTACTAGAGTTGAAAATACCTTGCTGATAGGTAAAGATAATTATTCTCTACTTAAGAAACACATACTAAATTATTTAGAAGTAAATGGCTGTGATATACACAATTTATTTGGAAAAATAATTTAATATATATTTATAATAGAAAAAAAGATTTGATAAAGCAAATGGATGTTGAAAAGAAACGCTGAACCTGGACTAGAGCATATAGTGTTCTCTGAATATTCTTGCAATTACTCTGTGCAACTAAAGGCATTTCCAAAGAAAATTGTGACTGTGTATATATAATTTAATCTAATTTTAAAATGATGAGGAATTTACTCCAGCACCTCCAGTATATGGGCTGATACACACATTAGAACAAACACATCTGTGTAGCGACATTCAGCAACCCCATGTCCATTCTTTCTATAGTAACTGCTAGGTGAATGAAAGACCCAGCAGTGTACACTGAGGTATTTCTAAGCTTAAGAAGTTGAAGGAAAAATTCTACCCATCTGGCAGTATTATAGTTGTGAGGATTTGGAATTGATGACTACCTGTGGATTCAAATACTAACTGGATGATCACAACCTGTTATTTCTGAGAGAGAATCTGCTAGGTTATTTTCTAAGAAGGCCCTTGAGTAAGGAAAGTAGACTTTCCTTTCAGCACTGAGCTGATTTTTTTACAATAAAAGTGAAAAATAAACTGTATCCTGCCCAGTGCCCGTGGCTGACTTTTATTGCTTTGGCCCCAGGGAATCTTTCTGGCACCAAGTCCCACCCCACCCTCCATTGTTTAAACACAAAAGATTAGGCAGCTGGAGCTCTGACCACCAACAAATCACCACAGGCCACTCAACTGGGAAAGGCCTCTGGTCTTGGCAGAGGCGAACACTTTAAAATGAAGGTAAAGGGTAAGACCCCAGTTTCTAGGCTAAGCCCTCCACACTAGCTTGTTTTTCTTGCCAACTGCGGTGGCCAAGAACAACGTTTCTCACTGGTTCCACAATAGCATGCCAAGACCAAATAATAGCAGGGTTCTCTCGACTGCCGAAACACGCACGAAATATGTGGCAATCTGTCGGCTTTATTTTCACAAGCCTGGCTCTAGCTATCACCAGCCCATACTGAAATTTATGATTTAGCACCATCTATGATTAGACCGGCACACAATCATCTATTTAGTTATTTCCCGCTCAACGCTTGCTTTGCAAAGAGCAGCAGGGTTGCTTTGAGCAAGTCTGGCAACCGCCAGGCTCAAGGGGGCTGCCGTCAAGAGCGGGAAGGAGTCTTTATTACCTAGAAACTTCCTTATAACACTTGGCTCACCACCGTAATTATTCACATCCCCATGTTCATAACCCAGTGTGAAGAGTCAGGATGGGTGGAGTGGGAGGGGATGGGATGGGGGTATGCTTTTTTAGGGCTGTCATGTTCAAACTGTAGAACCCTGGTCAGAAGAAGTCTGGACCATAAATCTCCTTGAGGCTTTTGTAAAATATGAATAATAACAGGCTACCTAATTTACAGGCTTTGGCTCGCCTTTGTTGGGGGGGGGGATGGGAAAGTGACATCTGTCATTTCACAAATGAAAAAGAAATGTTACAAAAAGGCTATGGACTCTTCTCTTAGTTTTTATTAAGACGTTTTCCTTATTTACTTCGTGTGGTGCTGCTGCGGATGGAATTCCGGGACCTTACCTACACTAGGCCAAGTACTAGAATGCTAAGGCCAGAGTTTTTTAACCTTGTAAGCACAGGTTCAGTTGTGTTCTTCACCAAACACTTGGTGACAACGTGATCGTTTGGTGACAACCGGATCAAATGTCTGCACTGACTGACTGACTGTCAAGATGCTCTAACTCTATGTCTCTATTGCAGAGACTGACCGCCCCCTCATCCCTCCCTACCCCAACACACACACACCTGAACTGACAGTCAATTGACCAAGCTCAAGGATAGCTGGTCCAGCATGAACAACCATGTTCTAGAGAGTTCTAGAGAACTTTCAGGAGTTCATGCTAAAGCCACAGGCAGTCTCTCGAAATGAAAACCTTGTGTAGTATTGGAAAGGTGCTCTACAGAATGGAGTACTATGCTTAAATTGGTAACCGTTTTGATGGACTGATCCACAAGACCCAGAAACAACATGCGCATGCATCATCAGCACGTGGTGAGTATTTGGTACAGGGAAAGATGGGGGTTGCAAAGGAGAGGGCAGCCTAAATGGCTTTAAGTTTACTTCAGGATTACAGCAGCTACAGTGAATTAGCATGGACAGCATGTGTGTTGAAAACATGTTGCAAGTTGGAACACACAGTATAACAGCATTAATATTGTATCTTTTAGTATGGCAAACCTTGAGGTCTCATTAGTGTATAAAAATGTAAGCGTTACTATGCATCTTTTTCAGTCTACATAACTCTAGTGGAGTTTGTCCATGGCCTATCATCCAAGAACTTACATCAAAGCAGAAAATTCTAGCTCCTAATAACTGTTATCACTAAGAGACCATTCAGGGAGTAATGGAGATGGGGAAGCATGTATGAGGCTGAGTTATATTTTACCACTGGGGGTTAAAAACACTGAAGCAGATACTGTGCAATGCCAAGGTTTGATAATCTTCATGAAGAGGCTATACACACTTCACTTATTTTGTATTTACAAATTCTGACACTATGTAACAGGGTTTTAGTGACAGAGTAGAATTTTTAATTATAACCACATACTTTTTTTATTCAAAGATCTATTGCATGGCTTATAAGCTCAGAAATAAATTATTCTATGTTCTTAAATAAAATAGGAATGAATATATATGTGTGTATATATATATATATATATGAGAGAGAGACATTGTCAAGGAAAAAAATTAATTAACATGACTTTACATTCAAGCCCCTTTGAGAGACGTCCAGGAGAAAAAGAGACATCAGTTGCTAAGTCTAATGAAGATGGTCTGTTTCCTTTTAGCTTACAGGCCTAAAACACAAGCTGAAATGCTCACTTTTAATCCAGCAATGGCCTGAAGGAAAATTTTTTTTAAATTGTATAAGTCAAAATCTACAGACATCATCTTCAAATCAAGACAAAGAGCAGAGAATTTCTTTAATGTGGACAATCCCATTTCCCCCATTAGCTACTAAAATACAACTCAGAAATGTACAGATTACATACCAAAACATCCATCCCGGTGACATAGTTGAGGGCTATCATATAGTCATTTGGAAGATTTGCCACCTACAGAGACCAATAAATAAGTGAGTAAATATGAAAGAATTCCTTGAGAAAATTCATACATTCCACCTGTCATATCATTTACATTCCATTCCCCTTGTTGTCCAAAACACAGTGGTGAAACAAAACTTCTGAATTCTAAATCTGATCATGGGTAGTTAAGGATATACCACACCTGGTACCTAGCCAATCACCCATGGCTAGTGAAGTCATGGATTTTGGTGGAGAACCTACAACCATCACTTTATTAATTCTACCGAGTTTTGGAAAACCTAACGTGAATCTTCATTTCCAACTGTAGCCCTGGAATTCCCCTTTAGGACAATTTTCCAATTTGTTTCTACGTAAGGCTATAATGCCTTTCTCGTCAGTAGTTCTCACAGCAGATAGGCAGAAGGAAAGGGCTTAAGTGCACGTTCTCAAGTCTCAGCAGATGGGCTGAGTTTTATACAGCAAGTCCCGCAATGATGCTGATACACACTCAAGCTGGAGGGCTACTGGTCCATGTTGGTCCTATGAAAAGTCAGGAAAGGTTCCGGAGGACAAGGCTACTCTTACAAGAAGTGGACACTAGAGTTTCGTTTTGAGAGGTTTGGTTTTGCGATAGGACTCAGTTCAATCACCTTGGGTTGGACACTTGATTGTGCTTCACCAACCGGGCTAACTTCCAAAGGCCGTGAAAAGCGTCTCACACGTTTACAGCAATAGTCCTGGGCATCAATGAATCAGCAATGGACCGAGCACTAGCACTAAAGAATTTGGAATTAAGCTAAACTCTCTTGGTTTCCCTCATTTATAAAACAGAGATCCAGTTATCCGTTACTACTTAAGTGAATGTGCCAATCACGTTGTAAAATAACAACCCATGTTCTTTACTGAGACCTAGCCGGGAAAAATGGTTTCAAAGGCGGATGACATCTTTATCCTGTGTCTGACATCATCATTGTTCCTATAGAAAGCTGAGATCACATGCATATTTACAGGGGCGGGTTATCTCCGACAAGTTTCCTATGACGTAAGACAGATGCTGCTTCTTGGTCTTTCCATTAGAATTTAGAATCTGAAGGCAATTTGGTGAGAAAACGCCAGTCTAACACAAGTGATCAGAGCAAAGATAAGGTAGTAATCGGCCCCACAGTGGCGTTATTCCAACGCTCACCCATTTCAGCCTCGGTGGACAAATTTAACAATTTCGCTTTCTGCAACCCATGTGATGATTGGTAGCAAAGGGGTTTAACCGTTTTCAAGTATTTCCGCTATTCTAGGCACTGTGCTCTTAAGAGTGAAAGTGGTATTATCGTCTCTCTGCCAGGGTATCTCTATTTAACAGGTGAAGAAAGGCAGACTCAAGGGGACCAAATCACTTGTCTCTTGGGTGTTACTTGTGAACCAGAATCCAGGTTCCCCCAATAACCGAAGACACATTGCCGCACGGCTCAGCTGCCTGTGTTCATCTAGTGTTTGGCTCCTTGTGCACTGGAACAGACTGTACCAGACAGTCTATATGTAAAATACTATGTACTAGCCTAGCATGGCGACACATGCCTGTAATCCTAGTATTTGTGAAGCTTAGTGGCCAGACAGTAAATGAAATTCTCTTTGCAATTCTCTACAATTATCCATCCATCTTTTGCTTGTCTCGCTTGTCTACTGGAAATAAACCAGGGCTCCTGTAGAAGGTGGTGGCGTTATATTTATTTTAGGAGTTAACTCTTATATTCTCTACACTTTACCTTTCTTCTTCTCAACCAATTTTCCCTTCCATGCTTTTATTACTTCTTTTGGCTTCTGTATCTTCAATCCCAACTTCGAAAAGCAAAACCACCTAGCCATTTTACACAAGCCCCACGACACCAGCAAAGGCACGGTGTATGCCTTAAGAGGCATGAGACGGAGAAGTTATTTACAGTTCCTGATGGACTAACCATGTAGATTAGAGTCATTCCACAAGGAAAACGCACGAAGAAGTTGTTAAGGATTCTGAATACAGATGGCTGAAGAGCTGGTTTATATTACTTTTCAAAATTGAAATTTAGAATTAATATTTAAAAACCTTAGGGTCAGGGTATAACAAAACGTAAGGGAGATGCTGGCCAACTTCATTTTATGGGAAATTAACACATAAAAAAGTTGATTTAAAGAAGCCCAAGAAAGCTCACAAAGAGTCCTATGAGGACACTAACCATCTCCACAGCGTCCGTGGGAAGATGCAGCTCCACACTGAGCTACTTTATATTTGACTTGTGGTAGGACTAAAAAAAAAAAAACCAGAGACTACTTTTGAATACTACTTTACAATTGATAGTAGGTTTTCATGCAGTCACTACTGTAACCCCATGAGACACGCCTTATTAATCCTATTTCACAAATGAGGATGGGGAGGGAAGTATGGCAGTCTGGAGGTTAAGTATGGCGGCTAAGTGGTACCTCCAAGGTCAAAGGCATCAGGAGTACCTGGAGGGAGGGAGAAACCCTGACTAGCCTGAGCTGCTGTCTGCGCACCAAACCACAGTGAAGGCTCTTTGTTAGCGCTTGCCTTTCCTTGTTTGCTTTTCAATTACCCTCTGGAAGAGAATTTGAAAAACTGAGCTGCAGATACTTATGATCGTTTCATAAGTTATTGTATTATTTTCTCAGCATTTACAGTAATGTTGAAGGGGACTGAGGAAACACAAATAAGCTGGAGATAAATTCCACGTCTCTGACGTTTATTGATCACTGGGGAAAGTTTTATAGAGAAGAGAGAGCCTTGGACCTGACAGACAGATGTTGCTTAAAGACTCGGAGTTTGAAGCTGGGGCCAACAGCACAGGTTCTGAAGACAGACGTTTACATTGGATGCTGGCCCGCCACCTGCTAACTCGGGTCTTGGAAGTTACTTCAACTACTTCAGCTTTCATTTCCACATGTATAAATGGAAATTAGACTAGACTGTGGCTAAAGGTTTTATGAGGATTAAATAACTCATACTAAGGGCTAGCTGGGCATGGTGATGCATGCCTTGATTCTCAGCACTTTGGAAGCTGAGGCAGAGGGATAGTCATGAGTTTGAGACCCCAGAGATATATAATGAGTACAGAGCCCTCCTAGGATATATACATGGCAACCCTGTCTCTAAAATCCACAGTGGAAGAAAGGAAAGAAAGGAAGGAGGGAGGGAGAGAAGAGGACTTAGGCATGGTGTATAAAAGAGCGCAATAAAGTGGGGACATACTGAATACAAAAGCATTATATGTAAGGGAAGGGATAGAGAGCTTGTGGTATATTTGAGAGGCTAGATAAAAAAGAGACACTGAATTAGAGACATGTCAGAGGGACATCTGAATGCTGGGCTAACAGATTCCTGTGGGAGGCAGCACCACTCAATGGGAACAGTGGCCTTTAGGCACATCACATTATCTCCATGGACTTTCTACTTTGTCTGTGAAAGAGGATTAAGTGGATAATTACTAAGATTAAGTCTGGTTTAGCTTTCTGGCAAGCAGGGAAGGAAAAGGGCAGTACATTTAGGATGAATAGTCTAGAAGAACGGATGGGAGAATAGAGAGGTTAGGGACGAGTGAAGAGTTACCGTGTCACTAAGAAAGTGCTGGGCATCTATCTCTGTTCAACATTTACACAGACAATGGAAATCTCTAGAAAAGCGGGAATCAGAGTGGAGTGTGGGTGTGCACATCTGTAATCCTAGCCCTTCAGAGATGAGGACGGGAGGATCAGGAGTTCAAAGTCATAGTTAAGATATAGACTACATGGAGGGATGGTGAATTCAAGCCAGCCTGGGCAACATAAAATGCCACTGGAAGGGGGTAAGATAGAAAGATGGAGGGAGAGAAAGAGAGAAAGGGGAAAGAGGGAGAGAAGGAGAAAGGGAGGAAAAGAAAAGCAGGCACATGGTCTGAATTGTCCACATGATGCACTAACTTTACTAGAAGGAACCATCGGCAGTCTTCCTTGGATAGCCGAGGACTGACCATATTCAGTGACATTGGAAAAAACCAGCAAAGGAGAACCGTGTTCAGAAAGGCTCCAAACATTGCCAAGAAAAAGAGGCTTGGCAAGGCAAGCTGGCACTGGCTGCTTACCAGCCCCTGCAGGTATTTGGACTCCAGAGAAGAGAACACGAAGTTGGGACACTTAACTCCATCTCTGGGTCACTGATCTAAAATGTCTGGCTCTCAGCACTCCAATGTCATCAAGGTCCCTAAAAGTCATGCTATCCGTGGGCACTTGCACATCTGTGACAAGACCCTGATGGTCTCAGTGTTTCTCTCAAGTCCACGGTAGTGACTCATGGTTTCCTTGGTACCATCTATGAAATGTTTTCCTTTTCTAACCTTTCTGGGAAAGAGGGTCATGATCTTTTTTCTCATCAAAAGCAGAGACGTTTAAAAATCATGGCTGTGGCAGACAAGGCTTACAAGGCCGTCTCAATTCACTCTTGGCCAGCTTTCTGTAATGTGGCTTTTAGTTCTCAGCATACTTCAGGAAAATACTTTTTAGTGTCTTTGAACATTTTTTTCCCCATTAGTAATGCCTAAAAATCTAACTAGATCAGCTACCATTACTTTTTCAAGGGTATCTGGGTGATTTCAATTGTCATTTTCAAAACCAAAATGATGACTTCAGAAAACTTCCTATACCACTTCTCATTAGTTCAGAACACCTAATTGAAAGCTGACAGGCTTTGTTTCCTTTCAAATAGAACAGATTAATCTTTTTTTATGTGCATATGGTACGAGGAATCAAATCCAGGGCCTTATGCATGTTGGCCAATAACTCTATTAACTGAGCTACAACCCCAGCCTAAGACCATTTTTTAAAATCTCCTTCAGAAGTGCCATGGTTTGAATATAGTTTGTTCCTGAAAAATGAATGATGGAGTTACTTTTATTGTTTTTACATCTATTTATATTCCCTTCATCTCCCAGCCCTTTTCCTACTCCCCCCAACACACACGTATATGCATGTGTGGAAGTCGGAAGACAGCTCATGGGGGTCAATTATCTCTTCCCTCCTGGGGGTTCCAGGGATTCAATGTAGGTCCCCAGACAAGCATCTTTGCTCACTAAACTAACTCAACAGTCTGTCTTGCTGAAATTTAATTATGAAAGGCAGTGGGAACATGTGGGACCTTTAAGAGGTAGCTAGGACTCTGTCCTTAGGAATGTGGGTTGTTCTCTTAATACCATGTATAGATGAATGGTCTATCTCAAGAGTATGTCTGCCATATAAGCCAGTTTAACTGGGTCTTAGCTTTGCTGTCTGTCTCACTTTGTGCTGCATTGCCCTGTCTTAGGACTCTGTTAGACAGAACAGCTAGATACAGTCTTTGACTTGGACCAGAACTGTGAGCCAAATTCAAACTCCTTATACCTTACCGAGTCTGAGATATGCTATTAGCAATAGAAACAGAATAAGATACGTATATACACCTTCCAAAAATTTCAGTTAAGTTATAATAATCGAGCTTCTAAATGTAATAGCTTCTCAGTCACAGTAAGAAAAGGTGGTTCAGGAAACAAAACTCATTGTCTTGCCCTGGTATTTCACAAACAACAGCAGAAACAAACCCCAGGCTACTGGCAAGGCATTATCAATTATGAATATCAATCTACCACAAAAAAAACCTTTTGAGAAAGGCAAATCATGATTTAGCAGATATTTAAAGATTAACCAGAACAGTTAAAAAGAATTAAAAATTCACATTGAACTAAACTCTCCCAAATGAAGAGAAAAGAGTATCACAAATGAAGAGTAAGGAGAGCAGATGGGAAGAATCCACTTGGACTATTTCAACATTTGGATTCTTTCCTACATGCACAGTGACAAGCATTCAACACTGCATCCTAACTATCCATAGAACTTTTCAAGTCCATCCTCTTCTCAGATCCTCGACTCTTTCCTTAGGTAGGTCTAGCTTTGCCATTTAAAACAAGTCTTGCAACATTTTTCAAAACCGAGCAAAATGTTCTGTAAATAGATGAACTATTATGCTAAGTAAACATGCCAGAAGGATTTCAAATAAAAGCCATGGGGACCACAGAGGCAGGACAAAATGTCCAAGAAGAAATTAAAAAAAAATGTAAAGCTATAAATCATGTGCTCATGTGGCATGAGAATCACCCAGGCAAACATACTTAAGGTCTGTGGGCACAGTGCAAGTTGTCACCTACTGTAAGGACAGAGCTAGCTGGTAGAGAGTACAAAGGAATGATCTTCACAGAAGAAACAGCTGTGAGCACAAAGCAAAAGCATAATACCAGCTCACGTTCTTCCCATCACAACAAATGCACCAGGGTTACGCCTGCAAACCCTCTTCTTCCATACAATCCCCGTCAGTCTTGGTAAGATTGATTTATTCTAGGAGGTACAACCTAATGAGACTTCATTGTGGAATAAAATAACATAGGGCTTAGAAGGGATGCCAAATTCTCTAATCATATAGATCTGTCTGGGGCCCCAGACTTCTCTGGCAAGTGAGGAAATGTATATACACAGGCCCCTCAGAAATGGACATAAAGGATAAATAAATAAACTTATTTAAGAGTTTAAAATATAAAGGATTTTCAGTCATGCCCATGTTTCTGATTTTGACATTCAGAAAAGTGAATCCTAGAAGGATCCAGTAGTTTGCCTATGGACAGATGAACAGGTATTCAATGATATTTAAACCACCCTGTGTCCCCAGCTTTCACCCACATGCTACCCACCCTACTATTCTTTAAAAGAAATTCTGCAATTTTCTGCCTCCATAACCTTAGCAGCCACTCCTGTTGGAAGGAATGAGGCTGCTGGATCAGCATAGGAAAAGCTTCACTTCGCAAACACAAAAACCAGAGACAACTCTACATGAGCCCCACAGCTTCTGATGAATCGACATCTACTTTCTTCCCAGGCCCACATCCACCAGCTGCACCTCAACACTTCTGCCTTGGGACCCACACAGCTCCGCTAGAGCCTGGTGGGGCTGTTCTGCTCTGTCCTACCAATTTTGGTTAAAGCAGTGTCTTTCAAGCCGTCTTTCAAAAGCTCATCTACGTCAAGCCAAGTTTTATCTGGAAGCCCAGATCTATAAACCAAAGTCAAAGGGCTTGGTGGCTCTGGGAACCACTCACAGCCACTGTTCCTGAAGGCACAAAAGAGGTCACGGGCCCCAGAGCTGGGCTTCCCCTCTAGCACTCTAGTTTCCTTTTTTGTTTATGGCTTTTTGGGATCATCTTTATATCCCTTCTACATCCGGTACCCTACCACTACCACCACCATAAATGGCTGAGCATCAGAAGGCGCTTGTCCGGACACTCTCCTGTTTCAATTCTCACACTCATTTGATACGATTAAGCCCAATTAATTTATTGTAAATGGCAGGAAAACTGAGGTGGAGAGAAACTATGGGAAAATAACTGGGTTTTTTTTTTTGTCCTTTGTTTGTTTGTTTGTTTGTTTGTTTGTTTTGAGACAGGGTTTCTCTGTGTAGCTTTGGAGCCTTTCCTGGAACTCACTCTGTGGCCCAGGTTGGCCTTGAACTCACAGAGATCTGCCTCCCTGGGATTAAAGGCATGTGCCACCACTGCCTGGCTGAGAATAACTGGATCCTATGCTATGTTGTGAAACTTTTGAAAATCAATTATAGTTAGCATGTGTGTGTGCGCCTGCACACGCGCACATGTGCATGCCACATGCCAGAGTGTGTGTGGAAGTCTGAAGGCAATTTATGGATATCAGTTCTCTCCTTCTCCCATATCCAGTCCCAGGGATAGAACCCGGGTTGGCCAGCTTGTCAGAAAGTACCTTTGCCTGCCAAACCATATTGCTGGCCCCACTGTTTTCTGTACTGGTAACAGTTGGGCACTCACATTGCAATTCGGAAGTGGATCTATCAGGGGTTGTTTTATACATTTTAGTTTCCTCCTCTATAAAACACAGGCCATGAATTGTACAGGTCTTTATTTAGCTACAAGTGACCTCCGGAGTCCCGTTTTTCCTAATTTGACTTGTTTTCAAATGTCTTAATATAAAATATCCAAGAAAACATACTGCTTTCACTAGAGGAACTCTTGGATGTTTTTCCCAAGTCAAATGCTGGAAGGCAGAAAACCTTTCTTTCTTGTTCAGTGATTTTTAACATTTGTTCTTGGAGTGAGAAATTATATCTTACTGTCAATAGTAACAAACACTACTTTCCAAGCATTTCTTCTTTCTCAGTTTCTTAATGCTTTTGGAGTTTTGTTTTGTTTTGTTTTTTTAGTGTATCAATGTATTATTAGAAGTAATAGTTCACAGAGTATCAACCTATTATTAAAAGGTAATAGTTCGCAAAGTATCGACTTATTATTAAAAGGTAATCCTCCGCAGATAAAGACAAGCACAGAGAGTTCTGGAAGGTGTTTGCAATACCTACCTGTGCTGCTCAAAAATACCACTTTGACATTTACAGGAAGTGGTGCTTCCCAAGTCAAGTCCCTTCAACACTCCGCAGGGAATTTCTCTTAAGCATTGCGTTAATCTTCCTATGTCCAGTCTGTGGTCAGATATACCCTCATCTTCCAACAAATGGACCGCCTGTTTTTAAATTCATCTCATTTTGTGTGTGTATTGGTGGTTTGCGTGTCTGCATGTATACCTGTGCACCATGGTGTGCTTGGTGTCAAGGAGGTCAGACATGGGCATCTGATCCCCTAGAACTGGAATTACAGAACCCAGGTCCTCCAGAAGAGCAACCAGTACTACTGACCTCTGAGCATCTCGCCAGCTCGTGACCACCTATTGGAAATTTGCAGCTCCCCAAACTTACTCTCAGCATCCACCAATAAAGTAGCATCTCCAGGAGGCTATTTTCCAGTGACCTACTTTAAAGCATCTGTTGGAGCTTTGTATTAACCGATATTCTTAAAATCTGTATAACATAGAATCACTGGGAGATAATAATTGAGACTGAATTACAGCAAAAATAATGATCTCTTGACCTGTTTTAAATTATTACGTATTTACTTTTTTTGCAGCACTAGATGTTGGACCTAGGGCTTCACACATAGAAGTTCTCTAGCCCTGAGCTACATCCTGAGCACTTTGTCTCTAAACTTTTGACAGAATAGGCCATCTAAAGCAAACTGTTCTGAAACCTCCTTACAGAACTTCATGAAAAATGTAGGTGCCTGGACCCTTTCCCAGGCTTACTGAATCAGTTCCTTGGATTGGGGCCCAATGTTTCATAAGCACCACAAGCAATGGTGATGATGTGCATCCAAGTGCCGCCTGCCCTTTCTCCATTCACCCAACAACACAGAATCATGATGAGTGTGAGGGTCACTTTTCACTGTCAACTTGCGACAATCTAGAGTTACCTGGGAAGGGAGTCTCCATGAGGGATTGTCTGCATGAGGTTGGTTTGTGAGTGTATCTGTAGGGGCTTATCTGGGTTGCTCTAATTGGAGTGGAAAGACCTCCCCACTGTGGGTGGCACCAATCCCTGTGCATGAAACACCCATTATATTAGAATGGAGAAAATGAACTAAGCGCTAGTATCCATGCATTCATTCATTCATCTCTGCTGACTATAGGTGTGATGTAAGCAGGTGCTTCAAGTCCCTGCCACCTTGACCTCCCATCAATGATGGACTGTAACTTGGAATCAAGAGCCAAATAAACCTTCTCTCTGAAGTTGTTTCTGTTATTCACAACAACAGAAAAGAAAACTAAGACCATGAGCCTGGTGTGGTGGTATGTCCCTATCATCCCAGCATGGAATAAAAAGATCACAAGTTTGATGAGGTCAGGCTGGTCTACACAGGAAAATCCGAATTCAAGAAGCAAAACAAAATGAAAGACACACACACACACACCAAAAAAAAAAAAAAAAAAAAAAAAAAAAAAACAAACAAAAAAAAAAACCATGACAACAAATCTCCCAAATACTTGAATTTTGTGCTGGTGATGCATGTAACTCAACAATAAAAGACTTACTTAGCAAATGCAAGGCCTTAATACTACATTACCACCCCCACCCCCCGCTTCCAATACCCTGGGTGGGGGCTGGTTCAACAAATGAACATCTTCTATTAGTATACACAAAACTTAGAATATAAACACATAGCGTCTTTTTAGTATTATTTCCTGGGTCGCCAGTTACCCAGAAACTTGAAGAAAAGGACTATGATCTATGTTTCCAAAAGGACTTCCTCCTCACCCCCATCTATCTGGTACTTAAGACTGAGAGGGAGGGCCAATAACTGTCTTGCTTTGCTCACCAGACCCTCAAGTGAAACGTGCACACACTGTCGGCTATTTTATGACTCTCAGTGCTAAGGAACAGACTCGGGGCCTTGTGCACACTAGGCAAGAATGCTTTTAAATCTGGAATGTCTTGGCACGCCAAGGAATCTGCATAAATCTGTGTGCTGAGTTGTGTGTGTGTGTGTGTGTGTGTGTATGTGTGTGTGTGTTTCAAATTCTTCACTGAGGTTAATGAGCCAAACCCTAACTACAGAAATCAACTTCTGTTTTTAAGTTCTGTTATGAACACAACACACACACACACACACACACACACACACACACACACACACACATCCATCAACCCATAAACCAGTAATGTGTACCTAAAGACAGAACTGCCTCTGTTTCATATACTAATATCAGTAAGTATATTTTATATTTTATTGGTTTTTCTCCCTAGTACAACTCTCACATCACCTATGTTCTCTAGTCAATTCTCAAATAGCCGAGAGCCCCAGAGTTAAGGAATTTTCACTCAGTTTTGCTTTTCTTCCCCTTTAGGTCATCATATAGAACTAGGCTGTCCTCCACCTCATGATGCTCCTGCCTCAGTTTCTTGAGTCATTGTCTGTGTATGTCCCCATGCCTAGCTCAAATTTTGATGATACCGAGATCATCTTCAGTCATCCAAGTAAGTATAAAACCTCTCTCCTAGATCCTGAGAGTATGACCTAGTGCGTCTCAGTTATACTTTGCTGACCCGAGTCTTCATCCAGAGAAGCAAAGCAGGAAGCCGGCTGTGGCTGAGCCACGTGTGTACAGAATGGCTTTTGCTGAGGGAAGGCTTCCAGGGTGACAAGCATGGAGATGAGAGGCTTCTAGGGGGTGGGAGAAGCACCTCTTGCTACACTCACTGGGATCAAATCTCGTGCCACACATGACAACCTTTGTGCTGGTAGGGGAACACAGAGGTCGTAGGTGTCCTGTGGCTAAGCTTCCTACAAGATCAGGAAGGCATGTGGCAGACATAGCCACACAGAGAAACCCACTCAGCATATAATGGGGAAAAGCCAGCCACTGTCTTTGACTGAAGAGGCCAGGACCAGAAAAGAACCAAAGTCATTACGCTGGTGTTCAATGCGCCAGTTTTACAGACAAGTCCTCCATGACCTAAACATCTCTCATCTGCTCTGCAGCAGCCTTTCAGACTCATACAGTCCTTGTCTTAGAAAACTATGTACTCGGGGCAGGAATGCCCTAATCTATGGCCAGGAAGCAGCGGGAAGAGTCACAGCTGCCCAAATTGTTCCTTACTTACCAATTTCGTGATGTCTTTTACATTATCAGTCACAGGATTCCCGCAGATCTCCTTAGTTTTGACGAGAGGATTAAACAGGAGCAGTTGAAGATAAATGCAAGTGATAATCCAAGTCTAAACAAAAACAGAGACATTTCTTGGAGTTAAAAAAATCCCTAATTATGCAAACCACTACACCACCTTATACCATATGTGGTGAATGCAAATATACCAACGCCTTTTTAAAAATCTGATGGCTTAAATACAATTAAATGCTAAGCATTCAAGATGCTCTCACCCAACTTAGAAAGAGCAACAACAAAATACTCCTGGATACAATCCTGATTGAATTATTCCTTCAGTGGCTTTACTGTTCACTTCTGTTGGAAGCTTTCTACAGCCGATTTCCTAATAGCAATTAGGGGTGAACTTGTAGCAACATGCAGAGGAATTATCACTTAGGGGGACCTCGGAAAAAGTAGGAATGCATGAAATTCATACCCTAGGGCTGAAGGGAACCACTTTCCTTTTAAATGTAGACAGTTTAGCAAGCAGGAACACAACCTTGAGAGGGACTTTCATTTAGATCTCTACATTAGCACACCATGCCACAGTAAGGCTGAGCGGTGTGTCTTTAGATCGAAGGCAGAATTTAACCTCATTTCTAAGACAGAAAGGAATTTTTAAGACAGAAAGACAATTGTTGTGTGGAGTCAGATTGTTAGTGGCTTTATAGGGAAAACATTTCATTAGCCAATAGTTAGATGTTTCTGAACTCTGGTGGGAAATATTCTCTCTCTCTCTCTCTCTCTCTCTCTCTCTCTCTCTCTCTCTCTCTCTCTCTCTCTCTCTCTTCCTCCCTCTCCCTCTCCCTCTCCCCCATCCCTCCCTTCCTCTCTCTCTCCTCTGTCTCTCTCTTTCCTTCTCTTTGTCTCTCTCCCTCACCTCCCTCCTCTCTTTCACAGACACACACACACCCCTCTAAGAAAATAACACCTTCCACCATGGATTAGTTATTTTTATTCATGACTTGTTTTTCTTCCTTCCAGATATCATAGAATTTTCAGAGCTTAAGCATCTGACTGGCTTTCTTTTTTCAAGCATCGACAAAACACTTAGACCAGTGCCTTGCATACAAAAATCCCTCAATATGTGTTTGCTGGATGAATCCATGGCCCAGAACAAAAAAAAAATCTTTTCTAATTCTCTAATCCAGGAACCATTTACTGAACAAGTGTCCGGAGACAGTGACTGCAGCAGTTGCTGGGGAAACACGGATGATGAAGATGTCCTTGAAACTCAAGAGGCAGGTAAATACATAACACCTCAATCCATGATCAATGTTTTGGGAACACAGAGAAGAAGGCAATTAATCAATGAATCTTGAGGGGAGACAAGGAGAAGGCAGGCAGCTGCAAAGAAACCGAGGGAGACAATGTGACTCTGGTTAGATGGAGAAAGACAAGGACTTCTGTAGGCGACGGTAAAGAAAGCAGGACCGCTGCAGAACAAATAAATAACAGAAAGCAAAGGCGTGTGAAAGTATTTAAAAACGTTACATCTTTTATGAACCGGTGTTCGTGTGTGGCATTTTAAAATTCTACAAAAACACAGGTGCACATGGTAAGAATCTCTCCTGCTTCTGCAGCTCTGCCACACGTTCAAAGGAACTAAATTATTACAATTTTCCATAAATCTCTGCACACCGACACACTGGACCACATGGCCATTTTCATTTGCTAGAAGTTGTCACTATAATACCGCTTTGGTGGCTACAGTGGCTCACAAATGGAATTAAAGCCTCTTCTTCTTTCACTACTTGGGGGCTGCTTTAGCAATAATCCCGCTTAAGTTTATTTAGCGCTACTTTGAGCACTGTGGGGGCATACTCCCCATCAGACCATCTCCATGAGCCCAGAGAAAGGACCAAGTTGTACAAATGATCTGTCTGGGGATCCTTGTTGGGGGGAAAAAACCTGGCACACACATTTCCCCTTGATATCACAGTTTTCCTTCGTGGGTATTTACTGCAGTTTGTCTTTCTTTTATATTGCTGATGCTGAGTTGGGACTCCCCCTGAAGATGATTTCTCCAAGGCCCTTTATCCTGATAAGATTTGAGAAGCCTCCCCAAGGACCTTGGTCCTGGGCCAACCTGCCAACCTCTTCCAAGAATAATGTTCATATTGTAGGTCCTAGGAAGCATGGAGGCAGATGATGTTCTTTGTCTTCACTGTGCACTATGCCTGGCACTAAATGAATAAAAGTGAGTGAGTGAGTGAGAGAGAGAGAGAGAGAGAGAGAGAGAGAGAGAGAGAGAGAGAGAGAGAGAGAAATGAAAATTTCTCATTCTTTCAGCAAATAGTTATTGGGTGCTTTCTTAACGATATATCACGTGCCACGCTAGGATTACACACTGAACAAAAAGGCAAAACACCGCTTCCACCATAAACCTCATCTTTAACTTAGGTAGATGAACCATGAACAGGAGTAATATTGTGTTAGATAGCCTGCTATGAGGAGTTAGGAAAAAGAATCATTAGAGAAAGGGGTGGGTACTAAAACAACTAAAATGAGATCCTTTGGACCTAAAAATCACAAATAGGCATGCTTTGGTAACAAAAGACCTGGGTATGGGACAGGCATACCCAATTTCATCGGGCTCCCCTCTGTTGCCTGTCACAGCTCTCGTGGTTTTCACACTGAAGGTCTGTGACAAGCTCGCGGCGATGGGATCTATGGGTGCCAATTTCCAATGCCTCTGGTGATCCTCAGCATTTTTAGCAAGAAGTAACTTTAAATTTCATTGAAGGCTTATGAGTGTTTTTCTCTGCCTGTACATCTGTGCACCGCATACATTCCTGATGCCCACAGAGGCCAGCAAAGGGTGTCAGACACCATAGGACTGGAGTTACAAACAGTTTGTGGGTGCTGGGAATCGAGCCTGGGTCTTCTGAAAGAGCAGCCAATGTTCTTAAGCTCTGGGCCCCCAGTAAAGGATTTTGCTTCAGCTGTGCATACTGTTAACTTAGATATACTGCTATTACACGCTTACTGCTGTACAATAGAGTATGGACATAAATGTTGTAAGTACAGGACAACTAAAGACTTTGTGACTCTCTTTACTGTGACAGTGGTTTCGATATGGTGTCTGGAATAGAACCCACACTATCTCCGGCTTCAGAGAAAAACTCAGGACAGACAGCAAAAAGCAGATACAGATGAGCTGAATCTCAGCTTCTAAGCTGTCTCTGATGTCGCAAGTCGTCGCATACTTGGGATGCTCGAGGCAATGACAGAGGACAGTTATGCAGGACCACCCCACCCCCACCCCCCAGCTATAGAGACACTGAGAAGCTTCATCCTTTTACCAAAGTGGCTTTCCCTCACCAAGACTTATCACAGCAATTAAACACTAGTGATACTTCGGCTGCTACCTAACATCTTCAGCTGTATTCTCTTGGGTGAAATACGGACATGCTACATGCATATCTTGAGTTCATGTGTTTGGAAACACTTACAGGGAGAATCAAATTCCCTGGCATCCCTGAGTCTAAAGAAAAGACCATCAGAGCTAGCCTTTACCATTATCTTTCCAAGACTACAGCACGGGTGGAAACAGGCTGGTATTTTAAACACAGTAATCAGTGGGTATCTCCCGGGTATTTCCCCCCAAGGACTGGACGGAATTAAAGCAGTTCACTTAGACATCTGTGGGAAAATGCTGCTACAGAGAAAAGAGGATGCCAAGTCCCTAAGGTATACTGAAGGGATCATCTTTATTTAAAGAGCCAGAGTAAACAGGGGCAGCAGATGCCATCAGAGAGAATGGGGAGGGAAAATCAAGGGTATTGCAGTTCAGTTCAAAGTCCACTTTTACTGTGCATGGAACAAGATTCACTGAAGACTGAACAAGATTCATAAGAGGGATATGAACAGATTTTGAATTAAAATAAAACGGAATTAAGTAGGGGGCTGGTGGCAAAATGCTTGTTAATGTACCTAAAGCCTTGGGTTTGATCCCGGGCACCAAATAAACCAGGCATGGCGGGGCCCACCTGTAATCCCAGCGCTCAAGTGTTGGAAAGCAAGTTTAAGGGTCAAAATTTAAGGCTATTCTCAACTAGATAGCAAGTCTGACGCCAGCCTGGGATACAAGCAACCGTGTCTCAGAATAAACATCTTAATTAATTAAACAGGCTCCTTTAAATAAATAAGACCACTGTGATTGCTGTAGGGTGTCAAAAGGTAGAAACATTTTACAAAAAATGAAGTAAACTGGGCGGTAGTGGCGCATGCCTTTAATCCCAGCACTCAGGAGGCAGAGTCAGGCGGATCTCTGTGAGTTCAAGGACAGCCTGGACTATAGAGTGAGATCCAGGACAGGCACCAAAACTATGCAGAGAAACCCTGTCTCAAACAAACAAACAAACAAACAAACAAACAAACGGTAACGAAATACCAATGAAGAGTTACTCCTATAAGCCACCAAAGGATGATAACAAAAATGTATTGATCAGCATTCAAGAGTCTGGATCTGGGCAGGCTGAACCCTGAGTCAGGAGACTTACAGCTGTAGTGTGACTTGAGACTCACACTCAACTCAAAGATTTGGACCTGAACAAATGATTGGTTGTGCCAAATGAGATGAGTGTGGGGCAGACTAGAAGCCACACTGCGTATAGAGTAACTTGTGAGGTCTTACAATAGTGACATCAGGTCAGGACATTGGAATCTGGATTGGGGGTACGGAATCGGTTGGGTCTGAAAATGAAATAATGATCACCTTCCATAAATACACTGGATTCTAAACAAAAAGAATGGTCACCCAGGGATTCTAAATAGAAAAACTAACAAAGTACTGAACACCACACAGTGTACAGTTCAAGTACCACAGAAGATGAGAACATATGCAAGAGCTGTACCAGTAGACATCAAAGGAGTAGGAAAAAAACAAGTATAAACAACGATAAGAGCGGAGTGTGGTATTGCATGACTACAAATCCCGCCCAGCACTTGGGAGTCTGAGGCAGGTGGATCACAGTGCTGTCGTGGATTTACACAGTGACGCCATGAGAAGTTAAGAAGAAAGGGTCCCACCAGGTGGTGGTGGCACACGTCTTTAATCCCAGCACTCAGGAGGCAGAGTCAGGCAGATCTCTGTGAGTTGGAGGCCAAGCCTGGTCTACAGAGTGAGTTCCAAGAAAGGCACCAAAATTATACAGAGAAACCCTGTCTTGGAAAAAAAAAAAAAAGAAGAAGAGGAGGAGGAGAAGGAGGATGAAGAAGGGGTCTGGGCCAGATTATGTTAAAGACTGAGAATCAACCATGGAATGAAGCAACATGGAAGCCACTGGTAAAATACTAACCACGAGTTTTGATTGAGGAAGACTGGGGCGGGAGTTGGGGGGGGGATTGTCTGAAGTGGTTTAAGAAAACAGGAGGGAAAAAAGGAAACCAGAAAGAACATGAAACTCTTTTGAAGAATGTTCTCTCAAAGGGAAGCAACTTAATAAGCAGATGACAAAAAAATAAAAAAATGAGTAGTCGGTGACAAGGACGTAGGGGTTGGTGGGGGAGTTATTTGAAAGGAAACGGAAACATCAGGATATTTGAATGCCACTGGGGATTGTCCAGTGAGAGGAAACGACTGGAGATACGGTCCAAAAGAGAGGGTCCTGATACCGCCACATATCTCGGTAGACAAGATGGAGGAAGACCTGTGTCCGATGTACAGCCGCTGACTTTGAACAGAAGTGTAGACAGCTCATCAAAACTAGAAAATATCACACTGTGACTGCAGATATAGGGTTTGACTGGGTGGCGGGGGGGGGGGGGGGGGGGGACAGGCAATACAAGGAATAAAGCTATTTGTTTTCAAGATTTACTATGTATTAAGCATCTTTCATATCTAATAACAAATAAAACCAATTAAAATAAAATTTTAATGTGCCCTAGTTTTAAAGTTTTAAATTGAGGTGATTTCAGAATAGTGAGGCCAGTAGACCAACTCGAGTCTGTCTGAATCACATTTCTGTCCCTTTAAGTACAACATACTGTCCCAAGACTACAGGAAATCTGTCAGATCATTTATGAGCACACTAAGGCACATCTCTAGTATTTTAATAATTCTGCAAATACCAAACATATGGGAACACATTTGTTCCATATTCCATGCACAGCTGAATATTCTGCACCATTCAGAGGATCATATTTTCTACTATATGTCATTTGATAGTTTCTTAAAATACAATTAAGACAGATTGCTACAATTGCAAAATAATTTCACCTGCACAGCCTCAATTTTTGCTGTCAGTCAAATACAAATGTCTACGGAGATGTTTTTGCTAATTTTATAGATGTGTACTTGATTAAGGTGCAACTCAAATCTGTGCTAACTTAATCAAATGTCACGGGTAAAACCTCTATTTCTTGAAGAACTTTATTTTAAAGCTATTACAAATAAATCTGCAGTGTAATGGAGTTTTGCATGTACTTTGACACCACGCAGAAAGAGCCTCCCTCTTGCAAAGAGCTTACCATACGACCTTGAACAAGTCAGTTTACCCCCCTGGCATACATACCCATTTATCAGCCCCACACGAAATGAGAAAGTAAGATAAAGAAAGAAAAGCCTCGCCCATCTCATGAACCGGCGGTAAAAGTAAAATGAACTATTCCAACCAGAGGAACTACACAGCCATTCATTATTCACCTTATGAACTTTGGATTGGTTTGATGGGGGGAAAAAAGTGGAGGAATATTTGAATAGGCCATAAGTGCTGGCTCACACCTATAATCCTATCACTTGGGAGGCAGAGGATTGCTGTTAGCTCAAGGCCAGCCTAACTACCTAGTAAGTTTCAGGGCAGCCTGGCTTTCACAGTGGAATGTTGTCTCCCAAAATAAATAAAATAAAATAAGAAAGAATGAAAAGCTTGCATAAAAAGTCTTAGGAAGCCCTTTACAGAGTGAACTAACAGTGAACAGAGTATGGCTTTTAAATTATAGATAAAATCCTATCTGTCATGTGGAAGGTGAGTGTGGACTTTTATACACAGATATTTTGACACTTTTTGGGGGGCCAGACACCACTATTCATCCATGTTTTAGTTTTCAACTGTGTTGAGAATAGCGGCAGTTAAGGAAATCCAGTGAAGCGTGCCAAGATACAATCTTTATCCTCATTTTGTTCTCCTCCTCGTTCACCAAGTTCTAAAACCTTCAAGGAGAGCCCAGTACACCAGCGCCTCCCCGCATGGGTGTGCACACAGACGTAAGCACACATCCCAGGGGGAGATACCGTGGCTGAAGCAAAATAGCCCTTCTGTGCGACGCTGTCCTAAATGTATCTCTTCAGTCTGCAGAATCATCTTGCTGTTGTGTTCTGCAACATTCTCATCTGAATGGCATTTTCTTTGGCTACTTTGTGTTAGAGTGGCACAACTCTTCTCTCTAGGCCACACTCAGTGTGTGATAACCTCCCCTTTGAGATAACCTGACTGTACAGACACGCTAAACAAATCCTACTGACCACAGTGCTGGATTTCTTTTCTTCTTCTTCTTCTTCTTCTTCTTCTTCTTCTTCTTCTTCTTCTTCTTCTTCTTCTTTTTTAGAGGTAGGGATCAAAAGTATCTCCCACACACTCCCCATAAAACTTACTACAATAGCCTTTCATTGCAAAAGATTGCTTTCAAATGATGGGTCTAATGGGAGGAAAATAATGCAAAATTTGCACGTCCTGTTGGGACTCAATCATACAATAGAAGCAGTCCTGGGAGAACGGAGTCATAGAGGCTACAATTCCTACTTCATTGAAAAGCACAGATCTCGGGTCCTTCTCTGAGAGGAGGGTTTACAAGTGGGTAGGGAAGTGACGGGAGGAGGGAGCTGGAGACTACTCCTGCCCCCCAAGCAAAGCATCCTTGGGGAGAACAACCTTAAAACGGATTCCAGTGGAACACTCATCTTGTCCCCGATCCCTCTGAATTCAGCTTGCCCCACAGTACAAAGCTACGAACCAGCAAGAGGGTTTGCACCCCTGAAGTAAACTATCTACTTGATCCGAACATGTGTCCCCACAGAGAATTCTCCTATGTGGGACTCCTGCGGTTTCCTAGGCAGCACTAGGAATCCACACGCACACGGGCCAGACTGCTCAAGAAACCAGAACACCCCAATTCTGTGAAGTTAAAAGTACAAAAGCCGGGCTGGGCGGTGGTGGCACACACCTTTAATCCCGGCACTTGGGAGACAGAGGCAGGTAGATCTCTGTGAGTTCGAGACCAGCCTGGTCTACAGAAAGAGTTCCAGGAAAGGCACAAAGCTACACAGAGAAACCCTGTCTGAAAAAACCAAAAAGAAAAACCAAAAAAGAAAAAAAGTACAAAAGCCCTCTTCCCTATGTGCCTATATGTGTGAGGAGTTTTTTAAAAGCCCCCATGACCGGGCTCCATGTTACAGAATCCACAATGTCATAAAGAGAGGGGAGTGACTCATGCTCGCAGGGGAACTGACAAAATGGATATTACAAGTGCCCTGAACAGAACAGCCGCTGCTACCAGAAACACCATTCATTTCCTCTTTAATCTCACCAGCCCGCTGCGGAAAGCAGGCAGTTAGTTTCCTTGTAGCCCAAATGTGTCTTGGAACACAGCCAACTGGCTTAGCCACCCAGAGCCAGGAAAGTAAATTATCAAGACACAGGTATAGCAATTAGTCGTAGGCTCAGGTCGTCTGAGGTCATCAGAAGCAAAAACTTCTCCCGGGTAAACCAACAAGAAGATTCTCGTTCGGTGAATAAGTACTCCGTGTTTTATTGACATTTTGTTTTTTAGATTTTTTTTTTTATTACTAAAAAGTTTACCATCAAACGTTATCAAGAGCACACCCATTCATTGTACACAGATTCAAACTTTCTCTGATTTCTGTCTCGTCATCTCTAAGAAAGGAAGGAACCGGCAGAATTCCTTTCTAAGTGTTACTGCTCAGTGAAACCTTCTGGCAGGATAGTCACTTCTCTGTGAGATTATTCCACAAATCCTTCTATCCTCTTGTAAAGACGTAAAATAGATATTTTTAAAAAGAAATATTAAAGGTATTTTAACATATGCATGACGGTAAGGGTAGTGAATAAACTCTTGTAACAAAAAAAATCAAAAACAAAAAAACCCTAACACTGACCTTAGCATGGTGGTGGATACCTGTAATCCCAGTGTTTGGGAACCTAGATTATGTGATGGAAACTTCCAGGCCATCCTTGGGATACAAAGGGAGTCAGTCAGTCTCTCAGTCTCTCAGTCTCTCAGTCTCTCAGTCAGAGTCTCTCTCTCTCTCTCTCTCTCTCTCTCTCTCTCTCTCTCTCTCTCTCTCTCTCTCAAGCAATTCTGCATTCCCAGAAATGAATTGCTTAATATAAAAGGCCGATGAATTTAATAGGAACTTTAAAGACTTTAAAGTATTAATCTATTGTGGAAGGGAAAAAAAAACAGAGTAAAAATCGTTGTTATATATAATGGCTACTTAGAGAGTAATTCAGCATATGTTTACTAAGGGCTTCACAAAGAATGAACAATCGGCAAATAGTATTTCATAGAACACTTTCATTTACCAAGTAAATACTGCCCTGTTCTGGAGGACAATAAAACACGATACTGAGAAATCAAGTAACTTCCTTAAGGCCCTGCCCCTGGTAAATCACTGTTAGGTTTTAGCCAAGACTATACTACACTGTAAAGAAAAATACTGGGCCAGTGCCATAATAAAGCTGACTCCATTTACATGAAATGAACCATTAAGTTTTATGTAAAGGTCTGGGCAGTGGGAAAGATACATGTTCCTTGAACTTAATCAGTCCCTAGGCAAGTGCCCTTCTGAGCTCCACCCCTAACGCTTTAATCAGCCCCTTGCTGAAACCGCCAGGCTGGGATAAACAAGCAGAGCAGGTAAATGAAGGTATTCTAAACCGTAGTTTAAAAGAAGCAACTTACATTCTCAGAGGGACAGGAGAAACCCCAAGTTTAAATTGAATGGTTCCTGCTGCTAACAAGTATAGATGCTTTCTGACTTCTATAAATCTTATTCAACAAACACACTTTTGAGTACCTGAAAAGTAGATAAGATAAAAGCAGAGAAGATACGGACCTACCAGCTGGGAGCTCAACTACTCACAAAGGCAACTGAGTGGAAAGGCCCAGGATAAACCTGCTGGGAGAGATGGGAGGAGGGGAGGGTTGAGACAAGAAACAGGTCACCCACCAGGACCTCACAATCGCCTTCTAATTGAGTGAGATGTTCAACACATCTGCAAATTCCCTAGAGACAAAGGTTCTAAGACAGCCTGTTAGAGAGGAAGTTTCTTCAAAGGTATACAACAAGTGATAGCTAGGTCAAAAAGAGCTATGAGGAGAGCGCCCAAAGAACGGAGGGGACAGGAAACACTCACAGAATGCCTGTGAATTTGTGGCACTAGGAATTTAGCTGAGCTTAATTAGGGCCACTTCCAGGAGGCGGTGGGGGTGGGGCTGTTCTGGAATGTGGGTCACTAACCAGTGGTGGCAACACTTAAGAAAACAGCCTCTCCCCCAGCATCCAATAGCTACCCATAATCCCTCTGTGAGGGTTGGGACCACATGAACCCCTCTCCCACACAAAATGAAATGGTATCAGTTAATCGTGTACCACAGTGATTGCAATGGCTATGCCATATCCAGAAGACACAGCACTCCTCTCGGACATCCCCTTCCTTTTTTTTTTTTTTTTTTTTTTTTTTTTTTTTCAAGACAAGGTTTCTCTGTGTAGTTTTGGTGTCTGTCCTGGATCTCACTCTGTAGACCAGGCTGGCCTCGAACTCACAGAGATCCTCCTGGCTCTGCCTCCCGAGTGCTGGGATTAAAGGCAGGGGTGTGCTGTGCGTGAGCGCCGGCACCACTACCTGGCCCTATCATTCTTTTCTTGCTCTCTTTCATCGAATTGACTGAGCCTTGGAGGGGATACTACAGACATTAAGCTCAGGGCCAGTCACTCCTCAGTCATTTATTTCCCTCAGTTTGACCAGATGTTGAGTCTCCACGTTTAACTGCCACCTACTTCAGCAGGAAGCTTCTCTCACGAAGGCGAAGGGTAGCATGCATTTCCCAAACAAAGACAGGCAGTCTTGCCAATTGTTTTGATTTTACTATAAAGAGACTGGTGGCCCTAGAAAGATTTGAAGGGTATCAAGATCCGACTCAGTTCTGAAAGGTTTATCAGGCATCAAAAGGAAGGAGCGGGGATGGGGAGCAAGTTTAGAGGCAGGAGGCCAGTAAGGAGAGCTCTAGTAACTTGATCCATGTTTGGGCAAGATGGGAGAGCAACCGTGTTAGTTGCAGTGGAGAGAAGTGCCCACGCTCCAGATGATATGGAACTAGAATGGAAGGCCTTCTTGACTAATAGACAGTCAGTGGGGCAAAGGGAAGGTACAATTGATTTTCAGGTTACAACCTGAGTGAGTGGGTAAAAACCAGCAGTATTCATCGAACCCAGAAACACACACAGGAGCAGAAGAGAAGCCCCATCTGCATGTCCTATGGCCAACAGAAGAGAAAGAGCTACACGCAGGATATGATGAATACAGTAAGTGCTAACAGAGGTTAAAAAAAAAAAATGGCATTGCCCAAGCAGCTCATAGTGTGGATGACGTTGACCGGGACAGTGCAGTGATGGAGCTGAAATCGGACCACAGGGGAGAGGTCACAGACTTGAGAGGGGGAGGGACCGCAGGACCGCAGTAGAACAGCTGGTCATACAAGGACAAAGTGGAGAAGCAGCATCTGGAGCAGTGGAAAGTTCACCTCGGCCATGGTAAAAGGGGAAAGAATGAGGTGGAAGTGACGGCCTCAGCAAGTCTCTTTTCCAAATGGCCTAGAGGGGATGACTCACGCTAAAAGGAAAAGCACCTAAGCTCCCAAGTTTTGACCTTGAGGAAGAACCAGACACTGGGCCTGAGTCTCCAGATCAGCTGCTGTGATTTTCAATGTGTGTGTGGTCAGCACTTGAGCTGGTGTCTGTCTATATTATTCCACTGAAGACAATAGTAAAAGAGAACAGGTCACGAAATAGTCAGATGAGCAGCTCTCTATTAGTTCTACCAAAATTTTGGGTGTGTGTGTGGGGAGGGGGGGTTGACTTCTACCCGGTAGTCCACTAGAAAATGGAGTTAACAGCTAACTCTCATCCATTTTATGAAGATGAACTGTGACAGAATGAGTCAAGAAGACTCTGAATACAGAATGGCACATCTGTCGCTGACTCTAGGATATAGTTTTGTTTTTGTTTTTTTTTTTAAAAAAAAAGAGGAACAGCTCCCCAAATTGGCCAGAGTATGGAAATACAGTATGGGTTGTGGGGGGAGGGGGAGAGCAAACAAAAATCTCCTGACCCTTTTGAAATGTCCATGACCTCCACAGGCACTGATTCTTTCATGGTGACACTGTTCAATCATACACCAATTAGCTGCTCTTCAAACTAAACCATCCAGATGTGCAAAAAGCCCCGATGTTTGTAGCTGTCTCAAACCAGCAACAAAATCGTGAAACGCGGTGTGTACTCTCTCACAGAGGAGGCTGGATCCTGAAATGTGTTATCTTATGAAAGTCAAGAGCTTGAAATTCTTTAAAATCTGTAAAAATCGCCCGAATTGCAAAGAATTCAGTGATGGGAAATGAGTGTGAGCTCCCACTAAGTCTGGAATTGAGTGCCCAGAATGTTCTAGGATTCCTTGTGCTTCCTGCCATGAATGTAATTAAACGTGAATTATTGTCGGATTGGCTGCCAAGACTGTGGCATGGGGGGCTCATGGGCCATTTCCATTTTTAACAAACTCCACGCCAGCCCTGAGAATTCATACACAGTTAATGGTTAATTAGGGAGGGATAGACATTTTCTTTAGAAGTGTAGTTACTGATAAGACATAAAGGCTCCTGCAAACAACTTTCTCACCCATACTTTCGTTAACAACTCTACTAATAAAACATTCAGTCAGTCCCCCTCCCCCCCAAAAAAGGGAAAGAAAAAAAAAAGATGTAGGAGCAGAAGGGGGCTAGTTGGGAAGAGGAAAGGATTAGCAGAGGAGAGGAGAGCAAGAGGTAAAGGGCAAGTTAGTATAAAGTACAGTATGTCACAATCAAACCCATTATTATGCATATAGTTACTGATGCAAAAAAAAAAAAAAATTAAAAAATGTCACACCAGGAAGCAGATCAGGCAGTCTCAAAAAAAAAAAGTTTCTGTTTCCTGGGTTTTCCACTCAATTACAATACAATCAACTTTTAGAATCTGCTTTAGTACTTTCCAAAAATCCTCAAAACTGGCAGAGATGAAGGCAAGAACTCCACAGACATTCACAATCTTGATTGTTTCCTTCATCACGCCAGATGTCAGGCCTGACAGGCAAAGGTCAGGGGAACTAGCATTCCAGATTGCTCAATCTGTGCTGGACACACCAACTGCCTTCTGCTGAACTACACAGATGACGGCCGCACGGCCCTCCCCTTTCACATGGAAAACTGGAGCCCGCTCTCTTACAGTGAGGGGAAATGGAATCATTTGGGATGCAGATTCCTTAAATGCAGATTCCTGATTGTCACAAGGTATCCAGATTTCTGAGGGTGAATCTCAGGCTTGTGCATCACGTGCCCTCTACCTGATTCTCACAGGTTCTCTGAAGTCCGGGACACTAATTTTAGGCAGCTAGTAAGTATAATATGATTGAGGGGAATACACACGAGTGTCTAAAATGATACACAGGGTTTCATTCCATTCAGAAGCCATCTAGCAGATGCCTGAGATTAGAACAACTTGGTACAAGTAAATGAGTGTGGAGGAATATAACAGGATCAGCTTTTCAAATCCCATTGTACCTTTCTTGTGGCATATCCCGTCCAAAATGCCTAGAAAGCTAAAAGCGAGCTCTCTCAGCCTTCGCTTAGTTTGCTGGGCTTGCAGACGTGATTTAGGTCCTGTCAGTCTATCAGACATGACTATGCAAGATTTCTTGGGCGAAGGGAGGGTGGAGAAAAGAGGCTGGAGGCTGGATGTGTCTGCTGGCTGTGCCGAAGCAAGAGGACAGGGTTTTGCAGGCAGCCTTTCAACACAGGCTTTAGCAGCTTTGCTGACTGCAGTGGACTTAACTGGGTTCTGAGTGCTGGAAGCATTCCCAAGCCCAGCCCACACCCTGCGCCCACAGTCCTTCCAACGATTTTATAGCTCGTGCGCTGCACTTCAGCGGACCCCTTTCTGTTTTACGCCAGCTACTGTACGTATATCACGTTATCTGCACAAATCTGACATACAAAGGCCAAGTTATTAAGCATTTGTTCTCAAAAAGCTTGGTCTCGATTTTGTTTCCCCCGGGACTTTTCTATTAGCAGTTGGCAATTCAAACTGTAAAACAATGATCATTTGAAATGTTTTTAAAAGGAATTTGGGGGAGTCCCTGCTCAAGAATTTTAATATGCATTTGCTACTTGAAGCATAGTAACACACTTATGGTGTATGCTAGGGACATGTTCTTGTGGTAAGATACGTTAATAGTAGC
Source organism: Peromyscus eremicus (assembly GCF_949786415.1). Taxonomy (NCBI): domain Eukaryota; kingdom Metazoa; phylum Chordata; class Mammalia; order Rodentia; family Cricetidae; genus Peromyscus; species Peromyscus eremicus. Next base: position 27,574,933 of record NC_081434.1, read on the forward strand.
TTCACTGACATGCCTGGGATATATATGTTCACCTCACACATCTCAGGGGCAGGGCAGGGGTTTGCTGTGGTTGCTGTTTGTGTCTTTTACAAAGGCAATGGTGTGTGAAGTAGAACAGCCTCAAAATAAGACCTGAGTTCAAATTCTGTTTTTTGTCAACTTTGTGCTTCTACCACAAACAAATTATGAGCGCCCGCCCCCCCCCCCCCCCCGTTTATCTGAAATGACATTTTTGAATTTTTTTTAAAGCTTAAATAAGATAATATATGAAAGTATCCATAAAAGGATTGGCAGACACGAGGCCATTATGTGTCAGCTAATGCCAGTTGCTATTTTACTAGCCATTTAAGAAATCCCTTAAATGTTGAAATCTACAAGCTGCACCTAAAGTCAAAGACACTTTTCTGGGCATGCTCTGCCTCCCTGTAGACTAAAGACCAGCACACAGGAGTGATAAAAAGTTGTGAAATCACCCCTCGGTTTGGATTTGGATCAGCAATCCCAAGAGAGGCAGGCTCCTGCTTACCTGCTGTAAGAGTGAGACTGCTTTGTTTGGGCAGTAGCTGAACGTTAACGTAAAGAGCAGCTTCAAAAGCCAACTTCAGCTTCAGTGGCGACCGCCAAGTCAGCCCGAGAAGACCAAGTGTTTATTCTTTTACCGGGGTGGGGTGGGTGGGAGTGGGGTTGGGTGGGGGGCGGGTGGAGTAGAGGAAGATGGGAAGCATCTATTTTGAAAGCAGGCTGCCCAAATGTTCCTCTCTGTTCTGCCATCAATTAACCTGTGGCCTTCGGAAACTTAATCTTCCTGTGCCTCAGTTTCCTTGTCTAGAGCATGGGCATAAGAAAAAAAAAAAACCACTTAACGGGCGTGTGGAAGATTAGATAGAATTGTTGGAATGGTGTACGTAAGACACTTGATACATTACTTGAGAAATGTCTCAAAAATTCTCTGGTTATTATTATTATCAGTTTCAACCATATGTTAAATGAGCATGGCCAGGAATGCCATTTCCAAGCTTGCAGGATGGTGCTCCAAGCCAAAAATCTGAGTTATCATTTTGATTCTTTCCATCCCATTTCCACATCTTGTCTGTCATGTTTCCTAGTACCACAAACAAACACAATCTCAGAAGTCATTCCTCTTCATCTTCTCTTGTACTGCCACAGTTCCCACCGAGCTCCACCATCCTGACTGGAGGATGCCTGTGAGGAGATGATTAAACAACATTTCCCCTTTTGCGCTTGATACAGTAATGTCCTCTGGAAGTATAAACTGTCACTGCCTGCTTGAAAGGTCACAAGATTTTCCCATCACACTCCCAGTAGGATTTGAACTCACAACCAAGTCTTGTACAACTTACCACTCTATTGAATTCCTATGCCTTACAAAGCTTTCTCTCTCTACTATGCTCAGCTATCTATATCAGCCTCTTTTTTTTGTTTTGTTTTGTTTTTCGAGACAGGGTTTCCCTGCATAGCTTTGCGCCTTTCCTGGAACTCACTTGGTAGCCCAGGCTGGCCTTGAACTCACAGAGATCCACCTGGCTCTGCCTCCCGAGTGCTGGGATTAAAAGTGTGCGCCACCACCGCCCGGCTTATATCAGCCTCTTTAAATGCCTGAAACATGAAATACACTTACTTGTTCCTCAAGCCCCCTGTACTTGCCGTGAGTGGAAAATCTTTCTCACTCAGAACCACTTTCTCAGGGAAACCTTCCAATGTTTGGTTCTTAGATATGGCTAAATATGATATATGTAACACAGGCTTTTTTATTTATATTTTTTTTTTGAGTACTTGTCCCTAGCTGGTGGGCATTATTTAGGAAGGTTCTAGAACCTCTAGAAGGTGGAGACTAGCTGGTGAGAGAAGATTGGTAAGGACAGGCACCTGAAGATTCTAACTCTGCCTGTTTCTCTTCTCTCAGCTTCCTATCAGCCATGATGAGAACCGCGTCGGCCACACGTACTCGCCATAAACTGAGCTCTGCCACAATGCACTGAACACCTCAGAAGGAAGCCAAAGTAAACCATTTTCCCATCTGTTGTCTGTCATGTATTCTGTCAAGCAACTCAAGCATACTAGTGTAGCATCTCAAGGAGGTCTATCAACCACGTCACAGTTTTCTTACCAAAACAATTTCCACCACCAGCAATGATGTGTATGTGTGTCTGTGTACAATGTAATGTGTGTCTGTCTGTCTCTGGGTGTATCCGTGTATAATATGTATGTTTGTGTATGTTTGTGCATAATGTCTGTGTATATATCTGTCTGTCTGTATATAATGTTTATGTGTGTATAATGTATGTGTCTGTGTGTATGTATCTCTGTCTGTATAATGTGTATGTGTATCTGTATGTGTGTATGTGTATAAGTCTCATATGTGTGTCTGTGTATAATGTCTGTGTGTATGTACGCATGTGTATGTGTATCTGTGTGTCTCTGTGTATGTCTGCATGTCTGGGACAAGAACTCACTCTGTAACCAAGGCTGGCTTGAAACTTATTAGGTAGTCCAGGCTGGCCTTAAACTCATGACAGTCTTGCTTCAGCCTCCACCTTCAAATAAATGGTTATTTTTGTTTATTTGTTTTTTGCTTACTCTTTTGTACATGGTACACTATCACTGTTACAATCATAGCAGAAATAAGCATGAGAACCTAGTAGGTCTACTCACCATTTGCCCCTTGTAGTGAGGGTATATACATTGTAAGAATGAAGGGTTTACTATTCCTGTTCTGTCTTAACCTGCTCCTTACAGTGCATACTCATCCACATTTATAAGTGGTGTCCATTGCTCACTGTGTCGTACTACTTATAAGAGCTGTGTAAACACTGGGCAGTAGTGGTGCATGCCTTTAATCCCAGTACTCGGGAGGCAGAGCCAGGCGAATCTATGTGAGTTCGAGGCCAGCCTGGTCTACAAAGTGAGTTCTAGGACAGGCTCCAAAGCTACACAGAGAAAGCCTGTTTTGAAAAAAACCAAAGAGTTGCACAATGCCAGGAGTGATATTGTAGTCTTGTAATCCCATCACTTAGGTGTCTGAGGCAGAAGGATTACCATGAGTTTGAGGTTACCCAGGCTACATGATGTGTTCCAGGCCAGAAAGATCCTGTATCAAAAAACAAAAATCAAATTCCCTTTTATACAGTGTAGACCATAACAGTGGCAACATCTTCATCAACCGTATTGAGAATAATCCTAAGTATGTGAAATGGACAGAGAGGACATTTTGGTAGTGTTTAGTTCAATCTTTAGCAGATGGTGTCCATATTTACATAATGGGGTTGAGTTGCAACATCCCTAACCAGTTTTGCTTATCTGACTCCCACAATGAGTATAAGCACCATAAGACAGGACTTTCAATTTCTCACTGTTCCGTGGAATGTGGTTGGCCTCTTGCAAATATTTTAAGAATGAATGAATGTCAGAAGAGTCTTCTCATGGTTGAGTATAAACCCTTTACTCCTAGGTGTAGTCACTGTGATATCTAAGATCTAAACTGATCAGTTAACAAACCACTTCTATGTTTGAACTTCTGGTTTTTCCTTCTACCTTGAAATTTCAATTGATGCAGAAAAACAGAAAATAAGTACCTAAAACCAAAAGGGGACTACAGACTCCATGGAGACCAAAGAGAGGGCAAGTGTTTTGCTTATTATTGTATCTCTGGGTTTCAGAGCAGTGTAGAAACTAAGTTTTCATTAATAACTAATCATTGGGAAATGTCTAGTGCATTGGTGCAGAAACATGGTAGATCCAAGTGGCTGGTGTTAAGATCCTGATTTCCCCTCCCGAAGAAGTGGGTAAAGATAACCTAGCAAAGTAACTTTCTTACATTGTTTCAACACAGTGGTACTAAATAAAGCCACTACAGTGTCTTGCAAAGCAAGTCTCCGAGGAGTCTCCAGTTCCATGCAGCTATGACTTTCTCCCTGTAATGCAAATGAGCTGCAAACGATCCAAATTTCTACAGCAGGACTTCATAAAAAAAAATTATTCATGGTGACTCTGCACAGGAAACATACACAGGAAATAAGACTTCACCCAGAGACAGACCCATTTGAAGTGATGACATAGGTTAAACTTTTAAATGCTAATCACATCCCTTTCCCAGAGTAGATGACTCTTACCTATTTGTCATCCCTACAGAAGTAGGCCAAAAGACTCACAGAGTGGCATTTCTGGATGCCTGTCCAATTTTCACTTCGACTCAAGAACAAAACTAGTTGCCCTTTCTTCAAGGTCACATGGACTAGTGCTGACGCATCCCCCTCTCATGTGACTTCACATAAGAAGCAGATAGTGATATGCCAGGATAAGTCATGTTGATATCTCATCCCCCCCACCCCCGCCCCCCACAAAAGAAGCCTGCCTTACTGCATTTCTATGCTAATAAGCATGAGTAAGTGAGGCAAGCTCACTTTTTAAGCTTTTCTGTCCCTTTTTTTTTTTTTTTTCATCATCGTGACATCTGGGAAATTATACCTAGGCATTCTGTATGATAAAATTCTAAAGGATACTACAAAGTCATGCATGTAGGAAGTAAAAGAAAGTAGAGATTATTTAGAATCTATCAGCATAGGTGATACGGACAGACATTGCTATTATTATTAAATACTTGTTTGTTTGTTTGTTTGTTTGTTTGTGGAAACAGGGTCTTGTTGTGCAGCCCTGGTTGGCTGGGGACTCACAGAGATCCACCTGTCTCTGGCAACATGGGCATGATTAAATGTTCTTAAAGTTTCAGTATTCATGTTCTTTTTCTGATGTTCTGATTTTCATCCTTATGCGAGACTTCGGGAAGATTACCAATTAATCCAGGTTTAGAAATGAGAATAAGAACAATGGACTTCAAGAGTTCAAGTCCCCCCACTAAGTCACGCTGGGAGAAGAAGAAAGATAGCTTCTCTTAGGGACAGGAAAGAGGGTAAGTGAGTAAACCATCCCATGGTAATCCTCTGGGCTTCTTTTCAAAGCAGCTGCTTTGCTGGGGATTCAAAAGAGGAGGGAGGCAGAAATGTAAACATGAGACTGTTTGGAAAGCAAAGAGACTCTCTCACCAGATGGCAGAGAACGGGGATGGGATCGACTTCCTCAGGAAATGGAGAGAGAGGGGCTTGTGAGCAGAGCATCCAGCTAAATGAAATTAAGACGACATGCTTCAGCTGCTGCAGCATTCGGAGTGCCAAGTCTGCACGGACCTTCTAGCACACAGGCCTCGGGGCTCAGCTTTCTCTCTTATCTCCTCCCCTCGCTAATGGCCCTTTCTGGAGGTCTGCTCGCCAAAGGAGGCAAGAGCTGAACTCTGCTCTCGGTGAGAAAAGCATCTAAAATTTGAAAAGCACTGGTTTCTGGAACTGCCAACGTGTTTGTTTGGTTTTTGTTCCTTTGTCTCTTTGCTTTGAGACCAGGTTTTCGCTAAGTGGCCCAGCTAACCTTGAACTTGCAGCAATCCTCCTGCCTCAGACTCCTAAGCACTGGCCTTGAAGCATACACCATCATATCCATCACTAAGATGCTGCCCTCTATGTTACCTAAAACCACTCCTAAGCCCTTCTTGAGAGATCTTTACTCCACACTTCAGTCATCTCTAATCTTAACTGTGGGAATACTGTTCTGATATAGACTCCTCAACCATGCCTGCCTTTCATTCATAAATACCGCCCAGATGGAACCATCTCAAACGTCTCACACTGTTACAATCCCGAGTTTGCCGGTTATATACGTCAGATGCTGGTACTAGTCACAGCATCCTATGCTTGTCTATTGCACTGGTGACCTCAGGTACCTACTATGTAGTCTAAAATACGGGGAAATTTCTGAAGGAGGCGTGATGAATACGGGTAACCTGGGGGAGGGGATCCATTTACTGTAACCATCTCACACAGTGCTGCCACTGAACGAGAAACTGGGAGCAGATGAGACCTGATGACTGATGGTTATAAAGTACTGAGCAACTTGTTCAACCTCTCTGAACCCATATTCCTCTTCCGTACCAAGGAACTGTACATTGCCACTCTCACAGATGGGGCACATTAGGACATAAAAGTACGTGACACACTTAGCGCATAGTTAAGAATCTCGCACTCAGAAACGAACAGTTTCAGTCCCCAAACCCTGACTGGCTCTTAATTCTTCCAGATATCTAGAATCAGCTGCAATTGGTACTTGCCTTTCAAGCTATCATGCTGGGTCCTTAAAGCAGTGGTTCCTAACCTGTGGTTCGAGACCCCTTTGGGGGTTGAAGGACCTTTTCACAGGGGTTTACCTAAGACCATCAGAAAACACAGATATTTACACTAAGATTCATAACAGTAGCAAAATTACAGTTATGAAGTAGCAACGGAAATCATTTCATGGTAGGAGGTTCACTACCACACGAGGAACAGTATTCACGGGTTACAGGTTAGGAAGGTTGAGAACCACTACCTTAAAAAGAGTCAAGCAACTGCCCACGGTCTTCCTCAACCTCACTAGAATCCGTCTCATTTTTCTCTCTGAGCAGAATTACATTTGAACAATACGGGGGTTTATGCAGGAAACTGTTATGTGCATGGTTTCATGTGTCTCCATTGACACGAACGCCTAATAGTAATAGACCCACTGTTTCCTACTTTCCAACTTACCCACACTGATGCCCACAATGTGTCAACTCATGTCAGCAGGCATAAAACTAGTAAATGCCCAGAGCTATGCTTAGACTGCTGGTGGCGGTGGATGTTTTCCCCGGGACACCCGACATGATTCACTACCATCTTAGTTCGGGGCTGTTGAGATAGTCCAGCAAGTAAAGAGGCTTGCTACCAAACCTGACATCGTAAGTTTGATTCCCAGGCCCCACGTGGTGGAAAGAAAAACCCCAATCCAGCAAGTTTTCTCCACACATGCCGTCGTAGGCACATACTAGATAAATGTAGTAAAAATCCTTTTTTTTTTTTTAAAAAAAAAAAAGTCATAGTTCAGTTAAGAAAATCTTCACAAAGACTTTGGCAGTGTGTTACTATAAGATAAGAAACTTAGTTTAACCAAGTAAGTAAAAAAAGAGAATTTCAAGTTATTATGAACAGTACTTCTGGTATGTCTCTGTCTCTCTCTCTGTCTCTCTCTCTGTCTCTCTCTCTCTCTCTCTGTGCGTGTGTGTCTGAGTTCAGGGAGGGAGAAGAGGGAAGAAGGGCAATCGGACCCCCTGGATGACTCCCTGGAGAAAGATTCTATCTGCATTAGGCAAATGAGCTACCGGGCCTTTAAGAACGAACATTCACTACGGCGTGAATAAGAACATGCGCTCTGGTCATAATTAGAAGATGCCAAAGTGAAATTTATTACTCAGGGTGTGGTGGAGATAAGCAACAGCCAAACCACAGAGGGCCTTGCATGGTGTGCTGTAGGCTTGGATTTTGTCCTGGACCTTGAATAATGTGCTACAGTCTTGGATTTTACCCTGGTACTACAAAGACCAGTAGAAGATTCTAGGGGGTTAGTCACAGGTTAGCCTTGTCTTGATACCACTGCACAGTGATCACTATAGAGAACCTCTAAGATTCTAGAACCCACTATTCCTTTTGCCTATAATGAAAGGGACATCTTCTCTGTGACAGACACTTGAATTTAGGAAGGGAGTCTCCTATGCTGCCTTGCAAATTCTTATTCTGCTTTTCCTGGGTTCTTCCTCAAAAACTAGGACAACACAGACCCTTGGGGAAAGGTGGGAACCTCAGCCCTTTTAAAAATCTAACTCTGCTCCTAAGCCCTTTATAGGCATGGTCAGTGTGTCTTGCTTGTTCTTTTCCTTCAGGGGAGGACATCGAAAGTGGACTACCTTCCACCACCACCACCACTAACAGCAACACCTTCCAACATCCACCACCACCATTACCATCCATCAACAACAAAAGCAACACCCTCCAACACCCACCACCATTCCCATCCACCACCATCAACAGCAACACCCTCCAACACCCACCACCATTCCCATCCACCACCATTAACAGCAACACCCTCCACCACCCACCAACATCCACCATCACTATCCAAAACCACCACCACCCACCACCACCCACCATTCACCACCACCACCAACAACAACACACCCACCACCACCCAACACTCATCACCACCAAACACACCCACCAGCACCCAACACTCATCACCACCACCACCAACATACCCACCACCACCCAACACTCACCACCAAACAACACACCCACCACCACCCAACACTCACCACCAAACAACACACCCACCACCACCCAACACTCACTACCAAACAACACACTCACCACCACCCAACACTCATACCAACAACAACACACCCACCACCACCCAACACTCATCACCAATAACAACACACCCATCACCAACCAACACTCACCACCAAACAACACACCCACCACCAAACAACACACCCACCACCACCCAACACTCACCACCAAACAACACACCCACCACCACCCAACACTCATCACCAACACACTCACCACCACCCAACACTCATACCAACAACAACACACTCACCACCACCCAACACTCATCACCAACAACAACACACCCACCACCACCCAACACTCATCACCAATAACAACACACCCACCACCACCCAACACTCACCACCACCAACACACCTACCACCACCCAACACTCATCACCACCACCAATAACACACCCACCACCACTCACCACCAACATCAACATCCCCCCCATCATTACCCCTCCTCCCACCACCACCATCCATGAGAGATTTCCCGTCTGTTTTTCCTCGGTGAAAATTTTTGTGTCAGATCCTCCTCTGCATTGAGCCCAGTTTGACTTTACACTTGTGGCTTGGTGAGTTTAGTCAAAGACACTGTAAGCCTGTAGTCAAAGATTCAGGCAAGAAACGCTTAAAAAAAAAAAACAACTGTGAGCTTGGAAATGATTAGAAAACGGAAGCTGTTTTCTCTCTTCTACAAGTGCTTTGAACAAGTTAGCACACCATCAAAGAAACATAACAATTTAATGTTCTGTCAAAGAACGGAATGCTTGTTTACCTGAAGAAATGGACTGATAAAAGAAACTTGTGTCTGCTTTGACTGATATAAAACTTACTCCAAGATTAACCTGTACAATTAGGGCCTCAAGCTCTCAACAGAATCACTGGCAAGAAGCTTGGAGTTTACTTCAATTGTACTCAATTGTACAGCATGTGCTTAGCACGTGTGAGGCCCTAGGCTCAATCGCCGGGACTAAGAGAGAGAGAGAGAGAGAGAGAGAGAGAGAGAGAGAGAGAGAGAGAGAGAGAGAGAGAGAGAGAGAGAGAGAAATGAAATCATTGAGAAGAAACAGAACATGAATTTATAAGAGAGATGTTGAAACTGTGTCTCCAACATTTATTAAAGTAACACTTTAAAAATTAAACCACAATATTATACTCCAAGAATTATATTTAACTGGAAGCAGGAAGTATTTACCTAGGTTTCTGGTAACCAGTTTCTAACCCTTTACCTATTTGGTCAATTAGAGTCTAGCCTCATTTTACAAATGAGAAAATCTAAGTATTAGAAAAACAGAGGGCCTCAAAATCTCTCAAATTGAAGAACAGCCTCTATGACTCCCCCACCCCCCAAAGAGGTTAAGGCTCCTTTTGAAAGACATTAATAAACGGGTATTTAGAGTGTTCGAATTTCCCCTCTCACTCTCATAGGACTTTTGCCCCCGAATAGAACAAAACAGTTCTACAGAGCACTTACCCCACTCACCACTGCCTCTCTCTACTCTCAGCTTGTGTCCTCTTCATCCTCACAAACATCAGGGGTGCCTTTGGCCAGGCTGTTTGTAATGACACAGCCCACCTCCCACATTGCCCACAATCTTGCTTTGCCTTTCAATGAGAGCGGCTTCTAAATGATGATACCCATCCTACTGGGAATACAGAGACAGAGTCAGCAGGCAATGCCCCTCCTGAAAGAGCAGCGACGTTACTTACAGAGAAAGGCACCTAAGTTAGACGATTTCCCCTGAACTACCTCATTCAAACCTGGGTTCTAACTGTAAATTACCTTCTAGCCTTCATCTGGATCAGTGGTTCTCAACCTATGGGTCGTGACCCCTTCGGAGAGGGGAGGATTGAAGAACCTTTTCACAGGAGTTGCCATGTGCCTACCGGATACCTACATTACGATTCATAACGGTAGCAAAATGACAGTTTATGAAGGAGCCACGAAAATAATTTTATGGTTGGGGGTCACCCCCACGGCATGAGGAACTGTATTAAAGGGTCGCCCTCTTAGGAAGGCTGGGAACCACTGCACTAGATGAAGCTCTGAGGCCTGAAGAAAGAAAGAAAATCATATATGACGGTCTCAGTGATTGACAGAGGTAGGACATAAGCCTCATTCTGATGTTAAAGTCTCACTCATGTTCCTCCATTCTGTGCGGCCCATCAGTCAACACGACAAATACAGAATTTGCCAGCCAACACTATCGTAGGAAGCATGTTAACTCTGAAAGATTTCTTTCTGTTGGCATGTTTGTGGCTAGGGATACAACTAGGGTCTTCCACAGGCTAGGCTAGCAGTCCACCACTGAGTTCTACGTCCCCAGCTCTGCAAATACTTATCCTAGAACAATTCTGAGACAGTTCATCACATACATGTCATTTCTAAACTTAAAGGGGGGTTGGGGGGGTAAGAGAGGGACAGAACAAGGGAAGGGGGTAGAAAAAACAAACAAGGAGGGGGGTCGAAAGGGAAACTACAAAGTCTCCTCTTTCCATTTTGCCTAAGGTTACACAAAGGTTAAACAAAGTTAAATACATTGCCTAAGACCCCACAGCAACCCAGAGTTAGAGCCAGAAGTAAAACTGAGGTGCTTTTAACACAAAAGATACCCTCTTCCCACTTTCCCTCAACAATTAGGTGGATTTCTTCAGATGCTAAAACTGACATCTCTCAAATAAAAGACAGCAGGGAATCACCCCCTGAATCAAAAATGGGAAAAGGTTAACACTGGGCAGCCTCCACCACCACCCCCAGTTTTAGGCACCAGGCTTACGGACGTGAACTTTGGATACAGACCTCCTGGTTCATGGGCCAGCCCACCACTGATGAGTTCTGTGGCCTTGAACACGGGACAGAAAAGGAACTTTGCTCTTGGTAAACTCTTCTTGAGACTGGATAAACGCTTCTAGTCTTCCCATGCACCCCTACAGTCTGGGTTTAACAATTGCTCTCTGTAGGAAATGAGCCATCACTACAGATGGACACTAAGTTCCCATTTTCTTCGAGCTAATATAATGACTCCCCTGGGTGTTTATTCAGGGCTTCCTTTTTTTTTTTTTTTTTTTTTTTTTTTTTTTAACCAGGCACTGGCCCCAAGTGCTTTCTGTGAGCTACTTCTTTCAGTCTTCATAGTCTCCTAGGAGAAATGTCCCCTCACCCTATTTGACAAATGGGGAAACTGAGGCAGGGAGCTTATATGAAAGAGCAGACCTTCTGCCACAGTCCGTTTGGCTGAGCATCTGCTCACCAGGAACCACACTAGGAAGAAGCAATTAGTTACATGGTGATACTGTTACTAAGGATGCTAGAACAACTGTCTGTAAAAAAAGTTATCTGATGGCGAAAGCCTTTAATCCTAGCATCCGAGAGGCAGAGCAGGTGGATCTCTGAGTGCCAGGCGAGAAACTCTGTATCACTTTGGGCTGAGGTGGAAGCTCAGGCAGTATAGCACTTGTTATGTAAGCATGAGGACCTGCTGGGCAGTGGTGGCGCATGCCTTTAATTCCAGCACTCGGGAGGCAGAGGCAGGCGGATCTCTGTGAGTTCGAGGCCAGCCTGGGCTACCAAGTGAGTTCCAGGAAAGGCGCAAAGCTACACAGAGAAACCCTGTCTCGAAAAAATAAAACAAACAAACAAAAAAAGCATGAGGACCTGAGTTCTGATCCCCACATAAAAAGCCAGGCACAGTGGCGCAGGCTGGTAGTCCTGGTGCCAGGTTTTAAATCTCTTAAATTAATTGTGTTGTGGTCTTTGCTGAATAAGTAAGGAATCCTAAAGTAAAGAACACAACACAAATGAATTACAGACTTAAAACCCAGACATAATCATAAAAGGCATTTGAATGAAAGAGTTTCCTTATCTGATTGTGACCATTTAAGATTGTCTTAAAAAAAAAAATAGCATGGAGACAGAGTCAGAGCAAACTGATAAACATAATCTCTACAGCACCCCCTTTCTCCAATGAGTTATCTAGAAGCATAATTTAAAAATATTTAAAAACCTGCTCTCTGCCTTTCAAGTACTACTTTTTTGAAAGATACCAAATCCATCAAATAAAATGGCATTTTTACAGTTTACAAAGGGTCTCCCCTACAATAGACAGAAGGCTTGGGTATGGAGCTTCCATTTGAGAGCTCCGGAAATGGGGGGTTGGAGAGCTGCCTATGAAGTCAGGCTCCCTGACTTGTAGGGCACTGTTCAAACATAACCATTGACACTTACAGACAGCACTGAGGAGCTGGAATCAAAGCAAATTTTCCCCTTCACTGGAACTCAACTTTGCCTGCTCTCAGGTTCCCTGGTTCAAAAAGATATGGGGGGGGGGGGAAGAGGAGAAGAAGGGGGAGGGGAGGAAGAGGAGGAGGGGAGGATTTGTAGTAGCCACTCACACCTTACAAGTGGGGTAGAAATTGAGATGATCAACTTTTCAGGAAACAGGGTTCCTTTGGGCTTGTAGTTTCCAAGACCAACACATGGTCATGTGGCCTCCTTGCTTTGGGGCTGCAGTAGCACCGTGTATCATGGTGGCATGGTGGCGTGGCTGAAGCCTGTTCACTTTATGGTTATCTGAAAGCAAAACTTCAAGAGCTGGTACTAAACGATCTAGCTTCCATTCTCTAGGTCCACCTGGTAAAGGCTCTACTACTTTTAACAGCACTGCGCTTGGACATCAGGCCCTCAGCACCCTGCCTAGGGGAAACACAGCACTTATAGCACAGGCGGTATCTCTAAGCATGTGTGTAAATATGGGTGTGTGACATGTCAGTGATTAAGAGGGATCTAGTCTTTAGAACCTAATAGGTGTGGCTTCCTGTTCTAAACCTGGAGACTTCCTTGCATTCTTTCCCTGTTAATCCCAGGCAAATCTTCTGAATCTTTCTGAACTTTTTATTTATTTTGAAAGTCTCAGGAGTGGCAAAAGGCAGGGGCTGGGGAGAGGTGGGTGTCATCACATCCTTGTATTATGTACTTCCAAATACTTTTGCTTGAAAATCTTGTGTAGTTTGTGGCTCAGTGTCTCCCTCATGGTAAGTTCAGCATAGGCTAACTTAATAACTAGTCTTATTTTCCTTGCTCAATAAACTGCTCTTCCACTTCTTAGGCAGCACCTCTTTTGGGTACCCTTCACAGAAACGGTACTATGTCAAGTGCCAGTTGCTAGGACAGCTGATAGTCTATCACGTGATCCTCCCATGAATACACCTACCTTGTAGTTACTTCTGCCCATTTAAATAGGGGGAAAGTAAAACACAGAAAGAAAACAATGGATGGAGGGTCACAAAGCCAGTAGGTGATGAAAATGAGGAGGTAGTTCATCCTCCGCTCTATTCACTCATGTGGTCTCTAGTAATAAAGGATATGGGCCTGTTCACTCATGTGGTCTCTAGTAATAGAGGATACGGGCCTTCGCAACAAACGAATTGCCTACTCACTGAAATGATTGCTGTCAGTGATGGACAAAGTAGCCTCTGGAGTTATCTGCACATGAAACGGGTAACTTTGTTTTTTTAAGTTAGTAATTTTGTACAGAAGAAAAGCTTGCAAACAGTTGTACCAACGGTCAACAATCCGAATCAGACATGCATGTATTTCATTGTAATCAGACACGCATGTATTTCACTGTGTATGGATGGGAGCATCTACCCCAAGCCACTCTTGTAGGCATCAGGAACTATGACTTTCTGCCCGAATTCTGTTCCTGGCAGCTGCTCTCACACTCTGAATCACTTTTGCTTTCTATTCGGTGTTCCAGTAAACAGAATTTCTATCTCCAAAGTAATAAATCGGTCACACTAACGTACTCATGGAGTGACATGCCATCTCTTTGGGGGACAGCAGTGGCAGTATATCACAAATTCCCTGAGGCAATGCTTCTTTTAGTTTCCCCACCTGCAGAATGAAACTGAAAAAGAAATCACACCTACCTCCCAGAAGAAAAGTTAAAGGAATGAATTAATGATTTTGGAACTACTTTCTGCTGAGCACCATTTTGCCATGTTTCATGACCAGAATAGTTCAATTCTATAAAACAATGGTGGGAACTTAAAAATAGCTTCCCATTTTAATACTTTACATGGATTGTAGCAAATTTCAATCCTTCAAGCTAGGTTATTCCTATGTGGGCATGTGCACAGAAGTACAAACAATAAGTGGGCAAATCAGCTTTGCATTTAAAAGTCTAACTGTTGCCCGGGGAGTGGTGGCGCACGCCTTTAATCCCAGCACTCTAGAGGCAGAACCAGGCAAATCTCTATGAGTTCAAGGCCAGCCCGGTCTATAGAGTGAGATCCAGGACAGACACCAAAACTCCACAGAGAAACCCTGTCTTGAAAACAAACAAACAAACAAACAAAAAAGTCTAATTGTTTAAAATGTTGAAGCATATGAAGGACTGAGAGTCCTCTAATTGTGAATGGTAGATTTCAAAACTAGCTTTAAGTATTAGAAACTATTTCTGATTTTTTTAATTAAAATTCTTCACAGTGAAATGGACATTAACATGAAATAAAACGCTGTAGCTTAGTAAGTTACCAAACACAATTCTAAAAGTGGAAAAGAGGTTTCTACTGTTTTCTAAGTCGTGTTAGGGTATAGTTTACTGAGGCTTTTAGACATTATAAACATATACAAAAGGTTTAAAACACTCTCCTTGGAAGATCTTAAATGAAAAAAAAAAACCTTCTAATTTGTTACAAAAATAGAAAAACTATGCAAATTGTATTTCTACACAAAATTAATTTCATCTAAATATGAAAAACTTCATGTTAACCATCTCCTTTTTATTGCTCATGAACGTTGCCTAGCCCCCTTACGACTCTGCAGTCCAGCCCCTAGGGCAGACTACCTGGAAACAAAATGCATCAGGTCTTCCTCTGCACAGTTACAACTTACGACAGAAGAGACCTGTGTGATAGGCTGAGTGCTCCACCTAGGAGAACGCACCAAAGGTCTTCCATGAGGTCTACAAAACATAAGCTTTTGAATAGTGTCACAGATCCAGGCGAAGGCAACCACAGAGATTTGAGCTGGTTGTGAACACTGGAAAGGCCTCCTGTGTTTATTATTTCATTAAGTGCTAAAGTGTGAGTTTATATAGAAGCATAAATAATGGCTCTGCATATGACTCCTGGGGTTTGTTTTGCAATCCTTGGTCTTGGGTTTTCTAGATCGTATTATAAACTAGTTTATATGAAAGCATCTCTACTCTCCCTTCCCAAGGCTCATCCAGCTAACTTTCGGTGGTGAGTTGAGTTTTAACAATTTAACACACAGTACGCGCACAGGACAGATCTCAGGAGGCAGCAAGACCTTTAGAAAAAAGCATGTTTTGTCTACTAATGCTCTTCTTTGAAACCCAGGAATTGGTCTGTTCTCACAAGGTGATTGCTGGTGGGGGAGGGCATCCCAGAATACAACAGAAAGCTCATCACAGTAGAGTACCTAGGGACCCTCCACATGCATCAACCACTATACAGTTTTGAGTGTTGACAGCCATCTTGTCTAACACACACAAGCCAGTAATGAGATGTGATTCACCCTGGAATTTTAGTAAGCACACTGAAATGGAAAAGGTCATTTGCTTCAGAGATTTTATGTATATCAAGGTGAAAAAGAAGACGTTCTAAGCACCCATGGGGCTTTTGTTCCTAAGATGAACTTCTGGTAGCAACACAATTATGTGTGTACAAAGCAACCCCCCCCCCCAAATCAATCCGCCCCCACTCCAGGCCATGCTGCGCTCTTCCCTCCAAGGTTTACACAACGACACAGTTACACACCAGAGATGCCCTTTCTGTAAAGATGACCTAGCCTTGCTTTTGTAAGTGGCTACTGTGGATGGATGGGTTTCCCTGTGGTCTTTTCACACCCTTTTTCATGGTCACCCTAGAGAGCAAAGGCATTCTTCACAAGGCATCTAGGAGATGTTCCAGCTGCCGTCTGTGTACAGAGAACACACACACAGACACACACAAAGGCCACCTAATCGCTCCCCTCCCAACAAAACCAGCCTCTAATCTACAGCTCTCAAGAGAGCCAAGCATAACCAACAGTTACAGGTGCAGAGTCAAGTACTCAATCTGCATCCAGATAACCAAAAGACCGCTACTGCTGTCTTTTGTTTTTTAATAGTCTGGAGTATTGCCTCAATTGTGAACTTTCTTTTAATAGGCAACTCATTACTCTCTGGCAGCACTCAGAATTGAGCATTATTGCCATGGCCATGGCACAATTGTTCAGAGGAATCTCTAGTCTCTTGGCTGCAGGAAGGTCCAGCTGGCTTTTAAATATTCTGATGTCAACAAGGAGAGCTGTGGCTTCTGACATCTCAAGAAAATTGGTTGCCAGCCCTGCGTCCAGCCAAGGAAGTGAGGTGGACGGGGATTGCTTTAGAGGCGCTCTGGTAAATGCTGAGGCAAGCAGGGACTTGGCAAACATTACTACAGAGCTAGCCTTCCCCCACGGCTCCCAGCTCTGTCCATTTCTGTGGCCTCAGATACTGTCGTCTTCTCAGTATGGATGCTATTCAGGGATATTGAGACTCAGTGACTTGTCCAAGGTCACGCATCTAGACACAGAACAAAATGCACAGCCCCTCCCTCTGATTCTCTCTACTCCTGTTTCCTGTCACATCACCAGATTTGTCTATTTTCACCCCATACAGATGTGGGAGCCTGGCAGGAAGACATGGGGAAGCAGTGTCTCAGAAAACGTATGTATGTCGTGGGGCTGTATGACTGTTTAGGATTCTTCCTCACTCAGAGAACTCAGAAGATTGAAGGAAAGTGGAGGTCTTCCTCAATTAGAAATATCATCTTTGTTTTAGAGAAATAACTAGCAGTAGGTGAAATTCCTAAAGAACAACAGTCTAAACTTAAATCTTACTGTCTCCCCATCAGCCGGCGCATCATCCTAAACCAATGGCAACACGCTGTATTCACGCTGAAGCGATGGCCACATAAATCTCGGAACTAAAGGAAGCTCCTGTGCCATCTGGTTCAAACTTCCCTCTTAGAAGTATTTTAGAAGAGAAAGATTTTTTAGAAGCAGCGGCACTTAGAAAAAAAATCAGTCCTACTTTTCCTTCTTTCAGTGGAGGAAACAGGCTCAGAGAGGTCCAAATAATTTCCCAAAGTCACACAACTCGGAATTCAGGTTAAGAAAAGAACCCAAGGGCTGGAGAGATGGCTCAATGGTTAAGAGCACTGGCTGCTCTTCCAAAGGACCCAGGTTCAATTCCCAGCACCCACATGGCAGCTCACAACTGTCTGTAACTCCAGTTCTAGGGGATCTGACACCCCCACACAGACTTACATGCAGCCAAAACACCAATGCCCATGAAGTAGAAATAAATTTTAAAAAAGAAAAGAATACAGTCCCCTAATAGCCAAGCCAGTTTGTCAGCCTAGAAACTATCAGTAAAATACAGCCAAAGGACACAGGAAACGCAACAGTCTTCCCTTGGATGACACACACCATGCTTTCAGAAAGAAAAAAAAAAAAGAACAACAACAAGAAGAAGAACAACCAGAAGGCCTAATTATATGAAAAGCACCCCACCTTCTTTTTTTTTCTGGATAGACAGAAATAGGTAGGGAAGGATAATAATAATACCAGTCCCAGTCCCGGTAAACAGTTTTCAGTATGCCCATAATTAAGTCAAAAGGCAAAACATCTTTCTGCATCTGTAAATCAGCAAGGCTGGAGTCAAATGGTTTCCACGAAGCAGGGACTGTACACCACAGCCCTGAGTGTGGAGCACTGCTCAAGCATCTCATCCAGGTGTCCTCTCTCACCACACAGGTGACTAAGACCAAACACAGAATTCCTGCAGCTGCTGGTGATTCACGTACTTGAATAGATAACAGATCTCTACTCGGAGATTTATATACCCAATGCCTCTCCACGATTTACAGATGGAGGGGGGAGGTCCCCAAACTTGGGTAGTAGGGGGAAATATCACAGATCCTTGCCTGGCTATGACAATAAAGAAGAAACGAATGTACATCCTCACCGAGAAAAGCAATTATAACAGCATGGATGGGAGCTGACCAGTTCTTCGTAGTCTTAAGGAAGACAGACCCTCAGAACCACAGATGATGAACTTGGCACAAGTAGACAGACTGGAAAGTAAATCAGAAGAATGCTCCCACTTCTGTTTCCCACCCTAGATCTCTCAGTCACTTTAGAGAGCTTCCCATCCACAGGTCCACAAACCACCACCACCACCCTCCTTTCGGCGCATTCCTAGTTTAGCCTGTGTTAAGGACAACTGATAATCAGAAGGCAGCTTGTAAAGAAGGCTAAGCACTGAATTAAAGGATCCAGATTTAGAAAAGCTTGCTCTCCGCGCGTTACTCCTGAGGGGTCATTTTAAGTCGGTGGGAGGGCAATTCCCTTCTCAGGAATGCGTTTCAGACTGTAGTTACAGTGAGCTACTGTTCAGGACAGAGGCTGTTTACCCCCTCTTTAGTCCTTTCAGCCACCATCTGAGAAACATCTTTATAACTACTTTACTAACATCGCACGGATTACAAAACGGAAATCCCAAGATGCCTCTTGCCTAAGGTCATTTGTCTCACGAGTGGTAAAACGGGAATTGAAGCCTAAGTCTTCCCAGGCTAGAGTCCTCCCACTAACTGTATTTTAGGTGCTCCACCAACAGGGAGAGAGCGGAAAGGGAACATGAAAGAAAGCTTCCAAAGCTGAAAGACTAGTTATTTTGGCAGGGATTTTATTTTTAAATGTTACCTAAGGTGGCGGTAAGATCTCAATCATCTGTCATTAAAGAACAAACGTTCGCTCACAATTTGCTATCTTCACATCAGCAGTTAAGACATAAATAAAATTTAGCAATTTTAATTGGTTTGGCACCGGCTTTCAGATTTCCATATGGTTATTTTCCCTGTTTTATGTTAAATGTAATCGACTTAGCACTTGAGTCTCGAAGTCTTGGCACAACGTATCAATTAAAAGCTACATAAATTAGGCCTACTGGAAGCACCCACAGCAAACGGAGCGACAGCAAGGACAAGATTTTAAAATGCTCTTTTCACAAATATGTTAATTTTTCTAGATTGTAATTGCCGCTGTCACCCACGTGACAAATATTTCATAGACCAAAAAAAGAAAAAAAAAAAAGGTATTTTTTAGTACAGTCAAAGCTAAAATTCTATTTGTTGCCTCCGTGAGTGCTTCAGTGTTCCTAAAATAGACCTTTCTGCATTGTTTTCAAGACAAATCTTTCCGGTCTCGGTACTTCTGACGTTGACAGCACTCACAATAAGCTATGGGAACCTGTAGGGGACACTAAGACGTAAGCATAACAGACATAAACATGAACACAGTATGTTGACCACACCAATGGCGCTGCAACATGGCCTCTCCATTGTAATGCAATGTATTAGAGTCTTGTGTTTTTAAAAATAGCTGCTTATTATTGAGAGGGATACTGTTTCTAAGTGAGAGTCACAGTTTTCTTTAGATACTGTAAATTCTTGCTCTATGGGGGGGGGCAAGAGAAAGAGAAATCTCAAAAATACAAAACACATTCTTCATTGCAGACACAAGACATAATTTATTGTCCCGACGGCTCAGCATGACTGCTGTGTGTACTTATTTTCCAAATCCTGAAGTCTATCACTGGTACTAAGTAAATCAAAGAGTCATCCATCAAGCCCCAAGTGGCTGCTGATGGAATTTTCACACTTATTTAGCTTGACTGAAGGCTCAAAATGCCTGGTGTCCCCATGATTCCTGCAATGCTCTATTCTTTAATTCAAAACCCTTTAAAAATATTACCAGTAAATTCTTTTTCACTTATTGGGTAACGAGAGCACACTGAACAAGGCGTTATAACGGAAGTTGGTACTGTTCCCACATTTACAGCAGACTAATTAAAGTAGATTTTCCTCCCCGGCAAAGATAACATCAAATTGAAAAGGAAAAAAAAAAGCCCGTATCTTTCTTAGTGTCCATTTCCCTTACCTCATGCTCTGCACATGCAGAGATGGTTGTGCAGACCATCTCTTTACAACTCTTAGATTAGGAGACCTGATAACAGGAAAGCGAATCTCATCCCCTCGTTCATTGCCACGGATTATTTTATTGATTTGGGTGTTATGTCCAGTGTTCTCTTTTTCAGGGACAAGAATGTGAATTGCTAGAAGTATCCTTAAAGGAAACCTTGAAGGTCATTAGAGTCGAGACAATGAATGCCTTCATTCAATGAGAGCGCTGCCCTCTTTTTGCCTACAAACCCTTTATCAGCGGCAAGTTCCCCCCAAAGGGCCTGCACTTTAACTTGGTCCAAACAGGTCACATTTCTAAAATACTTAAGTTGTCTCAACTATCTCTGGCCGGCACAGCACAGAGTCACCCATGCCACTGCCACAGCATTGCAGGCTGGACCTACCTCTTTCTAGTTTTCAATGGAATTATTCCATGTAATCCTATTTACACAGCCATTTAATCAAAGCGAGAAAGGAGATTACAAAGCTCGCACTTCGTTTTGCAAAGAGGGTGCAAGGATCATCAATCCTACCGCCTCTCAAAGTGACTCCATAGCCACATTGCTGGGCTTTGGCGTGTTGGACATTAACCTTGTCTGCCTCCTGTTTTCTTGTTTAAATAAGAAGGTCTGGGCTCTCTTCCTGAATCAGAGGCTGCTCCACTCAGGGCCGCCACCATTATTCATGTAAGCAGATGCTATTATAAAAAAGAAATAGGTACCCCACCCTTGTTTATCATTCCACAAAGAGGAAAGCACATACACGCGATGCAGCCAATGCAAAACTTTTCTTTGTTGCAGGAATCGTTACCATCCGCATCTCAAGAGCATACTATAGTGATCTTAGGTGTGATGCCTTGGGTAAAAACTAACCTGCATGCAGGGGTGGGTACCTGCCTTCCATTTCTCCCCCAACCTCATTGAGTCAGGGAGAGTGTTCTAAGGAAAACACCTCCAGTATGCCTGGTCATGCTCCCTCCCCATCCCTTTCCAAACCAGAGAAAGGTGCTTTATTCTTGCTGGTTCCTAATGGGTTCCTCTCCAAGCCTAGATATCTATTTAAAACAAGACGTCATATGAGTAATTTAATTAATTACTTGCAATACACGGATGCCTTCCTCAAAGCTGAAGAGGAGTACAAGCCCTCAAATCTCATCCCCTTCCATACATTTCAGAAATTGCGATCACTCACAGAATAGGGGAGGGAGGGGACGGGAAGGATGTGAAAGAGACGCTTTATCCAACCTGCTGTAGCTAACAGAACAATTCGGAAAGGAAGAACCATGAAGAGGTAGCAACCGCGAGGGTAAAAGGAACTATAGAGAAGAATACTACAGTGGCTCTTTATAACCCCGAGCCAGATATGTGCGTCAACGAAGAAAAGACATAATTGTACCCCCGGGCAATGTTTTATGCATAAAGCGCAATTTAGCGACCCTGGGCATTATCTCAATAACTATCCTTAGGAGGTGCACATTTAGAAGAAAAAAAGAAAAAAAAAGAAGAACTTTGACTGTTTTGTAATGGAAGAGGGCGTCATGCAGTGTGGAAGTACTACTACTCCATCTAGAGCTTTCTGGAGGGCCCACCCAGAGCTGTGAACCCGGCCGACTTCTCAGGCTGCCAAGTTTTCCCCGCCTGCCGGGCAGGTTCTGCACCCCGCCTGGCGCTACCGCCTAGGAGCTCTGGCTTGGCTCCATTCCAGCGGCTGCACCCGCGTCCGCACCGCGTCCCGCGCCCACCTGGGGACCGCACAGATAAATCTGACTGCGCGAGCGAGCGAGCGAGCGAGGGTGGCGCGTGGGAAGCTGTTTCATAATCTCCCCGAATCCACGGGGAAAGACCTCCCGTGCAAAAACAAGCCTTCCCCGGTGAGAACTCGAACTCCCAGGCCGAAGAGCGAAGCCTGCAAGCTGCGGGTTTGCGACTGACAGCTCCAAACTTCGCTGCGGCGGCGGCTGCAAACTTGCCACCCGCTCCCTCTCACCCGTGGCGCTCCCCAGCTCCCGGGCTCATCCCCCTCTCTCTAAACACACACACACACACCCCAGAGCAGGGAGGCTCGGGCTCGCACACCACGCCTGCCTCCCCCGCACCTTCCTGGCTCACCCGGCGGGCGCAGCCCCACATGGCCCGGCTGCCGGTCCCAGGGCGCGCCGGGCTCCCTGGGGCTCCGGGCGCGATTTTCTTGGAAAGCCTTTCGGGCTCCTCCCGGGCGTGCCCCTACTCACTTGTGTCTTCTTCATAAGGAAAGGCAGCGCTGCGATCCAGCCCAGGCAGCGGTGTGGCGACTCCGTTTAGCTGTTCTGGAGCTCCAGCATATTGCACGAGCAGCGGCTGCAGATAGTCCCAGCATTGGGTAGCCCGAGCGCAGAGCCCTGTCCTCGGCCGTTTGCTTTCCTGCAGCACTCCCGGTCCCAGTGACAGGCAGCAAGTGAAGCCCGGGCTGCTGCGCCGCCAGGGCTTTTTATACAGCTCCTGCTCGCCCGCCCGCTCCGGACACGCCTCCTTCCCTTCCGGAGCCTCCTGGAGGCGAACCGCCCGCGCAGGAGGGCGGGGATCGTCCCAGAGGTTGGACAGATCGGGCCTCGTGCGTCCCCGGCCTGGGGACTGGCCAGAGTCCACTGGGGCGCGGGGCGTCTCGGACACAGCTGAACAACCTGCAGCGGTCGCCGGCGCAGCGCGGGGCTCAGCTCTGCAGCAGGCTCAGCTCGCACCACCGCCGGGGGGACCTTGGGGACCGTGGTTGCACCTCGTGCTCCGGAGAGGGTCCCAGCTCTGTCTGATAGAGTGAAGCGGCGCTGCGCGGCAGACTTCACCTGGTTCGCAGCAGAGACTTTCCCCGCCCCGCAACAAAATAAGAGAACCAACAAAAAAAAAAAGTTTAATTACAATCTGTGGTTTAGCCATAGTCTTAACTAGTCTTCTTTTCTTTCTTTCTTTTTTTTCTCTCTCCTCAGTTACTTTAGTGAGAAAATGAATGACTCAGGGTTAAATGTTACTAAGGGAGATGTTGTTTTCAAGAGTTTACTCCAGTGCCTGTAGAAAACAAAATTGAAAGAAGTTACTAAATGTGCGAGCTGTCCCTCACAACAAGGGTTTTGAAAGGTCCACTTTTTAGTCAGGAAAGTTTGTAAAATCGCAACAATAATGCAAACGGTCATAGTAATAGCTAACACCGCCATACGATGACTCGTTTATTACGTACGTGGTGTTGTGCAACAACTATGCATAAATTATCTCTTTAAATCTTTTCCATGGACCTAGTGCATGCGTGCATGTGTGTGTGTGTGTGTGTGTGTGTGTGTGTGTTTCCCATTTTACAGATAAAGAAACAGCCTCAAGAGGTTAATTTTCCCAAATAGCCAAGTAACAGAGACATGATTTAAATCCAGAACCTTGGATATACTGCCTTAAAAAAATATGCCAAACAAGTATGTCCTTGATTTTCCAAAAGCACTTCAATATTTTTACACGCAATTGAGGAATAATAAAAAATTTGGTTACTTTTATAAAGAAAATATTAACCTAGCATCCCCATCCGTAATCTCTTGGAGCAAGCATGCTGCATAAATTTAGGAGTCCAGCCATTCTCCCAAGAGAGGAGCATTCCAAATTTGCTTTGATTGTTTCAGTTTCCATTGTTAAAAAACAAAACAAAACAAAACAAAACAAAAAAAAAAAACAAACCGAGTATGCCAAACTCACTGTACTACTTGCCTACTGCAGCTATGAGAATGTAACACAGATTAAATGGTGTAAAACATCACACGTTGGTCTTAGTGTTGGGGGTCAAAAGTCCAAAATGCCTTTTGTTGAGGGAAAAATCAGCTGTTGCCAAGACACATTCCTTTGGGCAGGCTGAGTGAGAGAATTCACTTCCTTGCCTTTCCCAGCTTGTAAGGCTGCCCAGGTTCCGACACTCACAGCCACCCTTATCTTCAAAGCCAGTAATGTGAAACTGAGTCTCCTGTGGGAGACTCTTACCTTCTGGTCTGCCTCCCTGTGGCACTTCTAAGGATTTAGGAGATTGCATTGGTTTACCTGGGTTATCGGGAATAATCTCTCCACTTTAAAGCTAATTGTTTAGCAATCTGAACCCCACTGACAGCAGCCTGGATTCTTGACGGAAGTGCCAGGAAACATAAATCACAGGTTCCAAGACATGGCTACTTTAGGGGCTAATATCCTGTCCGCTTCCCTCATCTGCAAGTTTGTGGAGAACAGAGAGGAGGTAAATCTCTACACATCCTCCTAAGAGCTCGCAGCCAGAAGAGTAAATCCTTCTTCGGTTACAAGATGATTAATTTTTGGTGGGGGAGACCAGAAGAAAAGCTGAAAATATTATATAACTGATTTTATTTCACTTTCAACTAGAAAGGTGCAACAAACCATTTTGACCAGAAAAGCAAGAAGGATAAAATGGCACCAAATATAACCATACTGGAAAATCTTTAAAGTAAGGGGTCCCTCTTGGCAATCCTTGTCTTAACGCAGCCCTTCGGTATCTCTTTGGTTTGTCTGACAGAATCTTCCAAATATCTGATATATGTACAAAAGAGCTTTATCCCTACAATTTGCATTGAGATCTAATGAGAGATGATTTTGAGGAAGGTTGATTTTTCCTTCAGATTCCCCTGCAGACTGTAAAATCTGTCTACAAGGTTCAAAGCCAGGCAGACATTCATAACCACAGGGAACCCTGAGATGACTTTAAGTGTGGTTCATGGTTTGGTTTGCAAAATTGTGAACTTGTTAACAACATTGATATATGCTGAGAAGTATATTTAACAATGTAGTAGATCAACAGAATATAACAAGTGATTCCAAACTGATGTTTAAACTTTTTGCGTATAAATTATCAAGAATTAGTATTAACAATAGGGGGCTTGGTGGGGCATGCCTTTAATCCCAGCATTTAGGACCCAGAGGCAGGTGGATCTCTGTGAGTACCAGTCTAGTCAGGGCTACACAGTAAGACTGTATTGAAGAAAAAAAGGGTGGGGGCAGGTGAATATAAATATGTAAAATATGTAAAAAGAAATGCTTAATCTGGGGCCTAGCAAGTGTTTTCCTCTACTGACATTATTTTGTGGGGCTGGGGAGGCAGTTCATTTATTAAAAGCACTTACTGCTTTACCAGAGGCCCCAAGTTTGGTTCCCAGAACTCTTAGGTGGATGTAACTCCAGCTTCAGAGAAGCCAGCCCCTTCTTCTGACCCTTATGGGCACCTACACGCCTGCAGCAGACACACAGCTACACACGCATACACATGAATAAAAATAAATCGTTTAGAAAAAGATTGCTGCCGGGCGGTGGTGGCGCATGCCTTTAATTCCAGCACTCGGGAGGCAGAGGCAGGTGGATCTCTGTGAGTTCGAGGCCAACCTGGTCTACAGAGCGAGATCCAGGAAAGGCGCAAAGCTACACAGAGAAACCCTGTCTCGAAAAACCAAAAAAAAGAAGAAAAAAAAAAAAAGATTGCTTGGATGGGAGCTGATGTGATGGCTCAGCAGGTAAAATGCTCGCAGTGTGAATCTGATGGCCTGAATTAGATCTCTGGAACTCATGAAGAAGTGGAAGGAGAGCGTCAACCCCGCTAAGCTGTCCTCTGCCCGCTATGTGCGCACTGCGGCATGTGTGTGTATCCCCACATACATCGTACATAGGCATGCACGATAACAAAAACGAAAACATCGAAAAATTATTTTGAAGTCAGCTATGTATTTTCCCTAAAGTTAATGAAGTATATTTGATAAGTAAAAATTGCATAAGTGTATCATGTAGAACATATATACATATACAAATACACACACACACACACACACACACACACACACACACATATATATATATATACTTTAATTCTATCTTTTATTTTATATGTATGGGTGTTTTGCCTCTATGTGTCTGTGCCCAAGGAGGCAAGAATAAGGTATTGGGTTCCCCAGGAACTGGAATTACAGGTGGTTGTGAGCTGCCTTGTGGTGCTGAGAATTCAACCCTGGCCCTCTGGAAGAGCAATCTGTCTTCTTAACCACTCAGCCATCTCTTTAAGCCTATTGTGAAATTTTGAAATCAAGCTAATTAACATGCCTGCATTCTCATATACTTATAATTTGAGGGCTGGGAATACTTAAAGTCTACTTTCCTAGCAACGTCTAAATATACACCACACTGTCAACTGTGGACCATTTTTGTGGTCAAGTGACTTGAAAGTCAAGGAACTATAACCAAGCCATGAGAGGGACTGGGAAGAGCTGATAGTAAATCGAACATCATAGGCCAGCTCATCCTAAGCTGAGGAGTGGGTCAGAAATAATAATAGCCTTTACAGTTGGTGATTTTCAGCATGCAGTCAACATACAGTCCTTATCATGAGAGAACCAAGGAGTTATTAATACAGGCAAGATGATGTCCCAGTAGACAAAGCTCATGGGGTGTTTTCTCATGGAAGCAGTAGGCTCCCAACCACACAGTTCAGAGTTCAAGATATAGCATGCTGGGTAGAAAGCCTTCCTGTGGTTATCTAGTCTTCTATATGTCTGATGCTTTTTGGTGGGTAGTTCTTTGTGCATTTTTAAAAACTAATCCAATTAATGGAAAAGTTTGGAGGGATTTACTATTTTTGTTGTTGTTAGGCATATTTAATTTAGAAAATAGATGTTATAAATCCTTGTCTTGAACACAAGACCTATCTTGTGTTTATTTTTCATTCTGTGGTTGTCCTCCTTTAGATACATATGCTGATTTTATGTGCCCATTTGTGTGTGTGTGTGTGTGTGTGTGTGTGTGTGTGTGTGTGTGTGATGTATTTGTGTTTATACACTCACCTTTATGTGGGAAAACAAGAGTTCTACACTTGGAATCTGCCAGCTTACATTTTTTGAGACAGGTTCATTTTCACTGAACCTTAAGCACACCAGTTTCATGGAGACTTCTGAGCGCCCCCAATCTGCCTGTCTCCTCCCTTCCCAGTGCTGGGGTTTAGCGGCCTATGTGTTCATGCCTTGTTTCGACCTGCATACCGAGGATCTGAACAAAGGTCCTCATGACTGTGTAACAAGCACTGTACCCACTGAGCCACCTCCCCAGCCTTTTGTACCCGTTCTTTTTAAAGATGGTGCCCCATCCTGAAACCTGCACGGTCTAAGCGAACTGTACCAGAAGGGTGGCATCCATTTCCAATGTAGATAACTAAAGAGGAGAACAGACCAAAGGATACGAGCCATTCTCTGACTACAGAGCCTCCTTTGCTGAAAGCCTTTGGTGGCTTTGCACCGCCCTTGTCCTAGAGAATCCAGAACCTAGCAAAGCTTTTAAGGTCTCCCGGGCATATCCTGAGCTCCTCGGGAGGTCAACGATTCTCCTACTCCCCACAATTCTCTCTCATCTAAGTGCATTTGCACATGCTCCCGTCCTCTGCTGGAACCCCTCCAGTCTCTCATCTTTGCCTAGCACATATGTGCTTAGTATTTAGGGATGAACCAATGCACCCTGTCTTCCCTTCTCCATTGAAGCTGCTCCCGATGGCTTCCATTTGCTCAGCTCCTCTTCCTATAAACTGAATCATAAATCCCTTCCCTTTTACGCAAAACAGCTGCAGTTTTACATTTGTGTGCTTGTGTGATCATTTCTCTAAAACCAAAGACTGTGCATACCTTCCTGCAAGCATAATTTTATCTCCAGTGTCTAGGGCTGTGAGCACAACACAGGGACACTTCCAAATGCCAATCTGACTAAGTTACAGAGACCAGAGAGGAGCCAGTTATTGGAAAAATGAGTCTGAGAGGTAGAACTTCTGGGTCCATGTCAGAAATACTAATTCAACTTTACAGAAATAACTGTTATTATTTATTCACCGGTTCATTTAGTTGACAAATATTTTAACACCTCTACATAGTATTAATAAATTTTCATAAAATTAATATTTTCCTAAAGCACCGTTTTCTCCAAATATTAACAATTAATAGTCAATAACTGATTTCTTCCCAAGCATTTTAATAATATTAATAATTTCTTCCAACTTATCGCCCGTTCTCATCACTTCAATATTGTTAGTAATTTTTTCCAATGCATTGTCCATTCTTATCGCTGTCTTTCTTCAGAGAAGTCTTGTGAATCTCACCTAACTGTCTGCGGATAGCATTTCAACTTTGCTGCCAAATTTAACTATTACACGTGTACAAATCCGGCCATGCCACTTCACTGCCTACAACACGCGTATTTTTATTCTTAGTATCTAGGGATAAAGGCTCACAATTTGGTCACAGTATGTATAGCTTCCTGGACTCATCTATGGCAGTACCCACCTCCTTGCAGCTCCTCCACTGGATAGCTCACACTTTCTCATGCTTTTTGTCCCTCTGCTCCCCGTTTCTTCGGCATGAAGCAGCTTTTCCTCTATTTTCTGCCTGAAATCTTCTTTTCATGACTGGAGCCTGGCTCAGGTATCACTTCCTCTTTGAAGCAGAGTTGTTGCTCATTCCTTACAACTTTAATTAGGTTTACTGTTAACGGGAACATTAATTTGTAATACACAAGCCTCCACTTCATGAAGAATAAGGAATGTTGCTCAAGATACACTGGGTGAAAGAATAAAACAAGCCGTGGAAGGCTGAATGGAACATTCTAGAGAGAGTATGCCTACAGGACTTGATAAAGACACACTTCATGTCATTTTTTTTTCTCTACTAAGAGCGTAATGCTGTTTCTAATTTAACAGCATTTGTTTTCAAAGAAAAGAAATGTGATCATTTAACTTACCTATCTGTGTTATTCTGTTTCCCTCTCTTTAAAGATTTTAGGAACTGTTATATTTCATGAACATAGGTTTAACACTAAAAAAAGGATTTTGGTAAAATGTAGTTACACAACTAATCCACAGCTAAAACAACAAAACTCTGAAGATCAAGATGAGCCCATTTATAGTAGAAGGAAGGCACTACTCACATGCCTAGACTTGACTTATGAGAACTAACCCCAGCCAATCCGGAAGCAGAGTTGCCAATAAAGATGAAAGAGAAAACATTCTGTTCCTGTCCTGAAAGAGGTAAAACAACAACAATAAAAAAAAATTTAACAAAAACCCCCACAATTGTTTTGAGACATGGTCTCCTCGTGTGGGTTAGGGTTTTTTTTTCAAGGCTTGGGTTCCAATGAACAGCTTTCTAAGTCGGTGGACTGCAGTAGGCATGTGCCACCTCAGTGGAATGAGTGGTTTATTTTTAAAAAATATTTAGTTATTTGTGTGTATGTAGGAGTATATTCACACGTGTCTGCAGGCGTGCTTATGTACAAAGAGATTGGAGTTCCAGGCCTTTGGGGGATGCCCATCTTGTTACATGTGTTCTGGGATCAAACTCAGGTTATGAGGGTTGGTGACAAAGGTCTTCACTCACACACTGAGTCCTCTTACTGGCCCAGTGATTTTACGATTGTTCATATAACGACATTCAGAAACGAAGAAAGGGTGAAATTTATTTTCTACATGATGTGTCATTCTGGGAATGTTTTCATATATTTGTTTTTCTTGTGACATAAGATTGTGGCCGGGTGGTGGTGGCACACGCCTTTAATCCCAGCACTCTGGAGGCTGGGTGGCTCCCTGTGAGTTCAAGGCCAGCCTTCTCTACAAGGAGTTCTAGGACATCGAGGGCTATAGTGAAACTGTCTCAAAAATCCAAACCAATCAACCAAATAAACAAACAAAAAACAATATAAGACTATGTGTACATTTTGGATGTTCAAATGTCTCATAGTTCTACAACTTTCATGTATTTTATTACATAACTCTTCTCCATTGCCATGCATGACTTATCATATAATTGCACATTCTTATATAATTTTAGTTATATCTTCTATGTGTCTGATGAATTTTATATGCATTAGATAAATTCATTTGGGCAGTGACATTATCCATTTTCAATTATTTGGTTATAAGGAAATTTATGGGGCTAGTGCTCTTTTTTCATATTCAACATTTGAAACGTGTGTCCTCTAAAGAATCATTTAAATGAGAAATTGCCAGAGCATGGCTTATTGCCTAATTGACGAGTTTGTTCTATGTGACTCTCTCTTTTTTAAACAGGAGCGGAACTGTTCTTTCATTGGAACAACTGAAGGACACCCGTCTCTCCACAGGGTGTGTGACTTCTGAAACAGCAGAGTTAATGAAGAGTGTAGGGGCATAGATAATGGTACTATTTTGAAACATTCTAGCTGAAGATATAATCTTCCTATAAAAATTAGCAGGGACCATGAGGTAGCTCAGCAGGTTAAGGCATTTTCTGCTAAACCTGGTGAGCCGAGTTCTAGTCCCAGGACTCACAGGGTAGAAAGAAAGAACTGACCCCTGAAAGTTGTCTCCTAACTTCCACTCACTAACTGGCATGCAGAGGTGCCCCCCTCTTAAATAAATCTAACAGTAAAACTGTAAATAGAAAAGAATCTATCAATATCATATATGTGGTACTCTCTTTTTGTTCAGAGTGGGGTGGGGCATAGATCTGAAAGTAAAGTAAGTAAACAACAGATGGAGTTACACTGTGGATTCCCAATCTGAAACGGTCCCTACAGACGCTCCCCCCCACTTTTCTTTTCTTTTTAGCCTATGTGTAACTTGCTCAGACAAGTAGCAGATTTTGTCATGTGTCCTTCCAACGTCATCAAACCCCTTATCAATTTGGATAAAAGATACTTGTTAACAATGTGCCTTATTGTCTGAATTTCCTCTCAGCTAGAAACAGACTGGTTGCAAATGACCTCCATCTCTAGAGGTTATGTGTGCAGCTTGACCAGTCTTGATCCAACTCACCAGAAGCCTTGAGGGAAGAAATGGCTTTTGGGCTTTAAAATCCCAAGCTTAGAATGAACTACAAGCTCCAGAAACTGCCATCATTAGAGGCATAAATCACCCATTTCCACCACCCCCTCTTTTTCTCTTTTCTTGTTCCATCCGAGACTGCTACTCTATGTTCTGGAGGCATCCATGGCAAATTGCATGTAACCCAGGTGAACCAGTAGATGAGGTGATCATTGTCATAAGCATTGATTTTTTTTTTAAGTAAACAGTTTCTTTTTAATGACAGAGGATGCATGCTTAAATTGGATTCATTACAGCTATGATAGTTTCCGTTGCCCTTAACACATTCAAAGTGGTACTGTGTAGTGTGCTGCACCATAGATGCCAAGTGTTAAAAGCATTCTACAAAAGAAATTCAGTCTGTAGGTAGGTAGTGTTAGGATAATGCCCTCACTCCTGCACATGCGCAGCTCGGGGTCTTGCATCTTACATCATCGGGGGCGTTGGTGACTCCATACTAACTAAGTTTGTGCCTTAAAAAGCTGGATGCAACAATTCTTGCTCATATAACCAAGGTTGGATAAAGCACAGGGACAAATAGCCAAACGAATGGAAACACATGAACTATGAACCAATGGCTGAGGGGTCACCAACTGGATCAGGCCCTCTGAGTGGGTGAGACAGTTGATTGGCTTGATCTGTTTGGGAGGCATCCAGGCAGTGGGACTGGGTCCTGTGCTCATTGCATGAGTCGGCTGTTTGAAACCTGGGGCCTATGCAGGATCGCTTGGCTCGGCCTGGGAGGAGGTGACTGGACCTACCTGGACTGAGCCTACCAGGTTGATCTCAGTGCTCGGGGGAGGCTTTGCCCTGGAGGAAGTGGGAATGGGGGGTGGGCTGGGGGGAAGGTGAGGGGGGCGGGAGGGGGGAGAACAAGGGAATCCGTGGCTGATATGTAGAACTGAATTGTATTGCAAAATAAAAATAAAAATTAAAAAAAAAAGCTGGATGCAGACCCCACACACTCTCTCTCTCTCTCTGTTACCTGCTCTGCTCTGTTCTCTCCCACTCACCATCTTTCTCTCTCCAGGCTTGGCTCTCCTCTTTCTCCTCCCTTCCCCTTTCCCTCCTAATAAAGCTCTAAAAACTAACACTGGGTTCTGTCGTGACTGTGACCTTTCTATGTGGTAACCAGCACCACCACCAGCACTATTTATCTTTCAGGTAGACAACAAGTTACTAGAAATTTCCAGTAGAAACTTCCAGGTACTAGGACACACTACACTTCAATTACATGAATCCATCTTAGGATCTAGCTCATGTGTGAACACCGAAAATATATGACGAATAAGAATGTGTGGGCATATTCACAAAGCATATTATAAGGGAAAGTAGGAAGTTTGTGGTGGGGGAAATAGTGGCTAATTAATCATTATCACTAATCTAAGAAAAGAGCTCTCTCATTGGTAAACTAAAACTTTAGGATTGGTGGACTAGCTAAAATTAGTTTAGAAATACTTAAGATTCTTAAGAAAGGTCTGAGAGAGGAGGAGGAATGGATGAGGGAGGGGAGGTGGCAGGGAGGAACTGGGAGGAGAGGAGGGAGGGGAAACTGCAGTTGGGATGTAAAAACAAACAAACAAATAAATAAACAAAAACCCAAACCAGAAAGGTCTGAGAACTCAAGAAGGTCAAAACATTTTAGCAATGGAAACAACACCAGGGATTTAAACCCTAAATAGTCTCAAATACTCCAGCTACTGATGTGGGAGGATTTCTAATGATGTATCAGTCTTAGACCAATAGCTGATGGAATAACTTAATGGAAAGATTCAATCAAATTCAGGTCTAGAGGTTAATCTTTGTCGACACACCAGTATACTGTTGAAAATCCATGTTAATAGGGAATGGAGCATTGGCTTTGTCAGGATCATGCTTGGCCTGTAAGCATGAGAACTTGAGTCCTACAGTGACTAGAATCTCAGCATTGGGGAGATGGAGACAGGCAGATCCCTGGAACCTGCTGGCCAGCCAGTCTGTAGCCATGCAGGGGGTTCCAGCTTTGGTGAGAGACTCTATCTAAAAAATAAGTTGAAGTAACTGAGGAAGACAGCCCTCTGGCATCCACATGTATGCCGTTGGTGCCCACACTCATGAGCATCCACACAGATACACACATATGCCCTCATCTTTCTCCCCAAATCTACAATGCATTCACTAGCTGGTTTTTACCCATCATATGACAGAAAGTCATCTTTATTCATTGAAGCTGAGGATTGAGAAAATAATATGGATTCTATGTATTAAAATATTAAACATGTGAAAGTTAATTTTAAATTTTACTGTGTATTTTATATACTTAGTTTACATTTTATAATAAGAATTCTTAAAAGTCTATATACACATGGTAAAATTTCAATCTATGATTTGCTTTCAATTTATACCATAATGAACCTAAGAGTCATGCATACTTAGTGGGCTTGAAGCCAATTTATAAATGTTGATGAGTACCTCCCAACCTTTAAGTACTATAAATATATTAATGAATATTCATTAATTTTTTGCACAATAGTGCTCTCAAACTGTTGTATGACAAAACTTTTCCTGGGAAAACAAAACTGTACTCACTCCAGATAGGGAAACCAGAACACACCAAAGTACAGATACCACCAAGTCCAACTTGGTGACCCAATGTGTTTTCTTGGGGTTATTTACAGGAGCAGATATGACCTAAAGACAGCTGCATCACCAAGACTCACCCAAGCATGAGTGACAGCTCACAAAAGCTGGGAAGCCCAGGACACATTGCTGGGCGGCAGGTAGCTCAACAGGTTGGAGAGCGTCCTTTCCAGATGCCTTAGTTGGTCCAAACCTCTTCCGGGCAGCTCTGCTGGTTTCTGCTTCATCCAGGCTGCTGGACTAGTCTGGAATCTTCTTTGCAACTTTTCTTCTCTGGGAGTCTTCTTTGCCCTTGGAGGTTTACTGTTTACTCTTTTAGGGAGGGGCCTCGTGAGTCTGGTCAGTTTCAGGGAGTTCTTTATGGACTTTTTAAGTTGTTTACTTCCCTGCTGTAGGAGTTCCCCTACAGGATG
Organism: Peromyscus eremicus; assembly: GCF_949786415.1. Taxonomy (NCBI): domain Eukaryota; kingdom Metazoa; phylum Chordata; class Mammalia; order Rodentia; family Cricetidae; genus Peromyscus; species Peromyscus eremicus. Next base: position 27,609,091 of record NC_081434.1, read on the forward strand.
GAATGTTTTAGAATCAGAAGAAGCTGTTGCACAACACAATATCTCCATTACTGTTTTGTTGCAGGTAAGCCTTTGCCCATGGTCATTATTTACAGAAAGAAACATAGGATGATCACATTCAGCAGCCGGGTGAGTAGTATCCTGTTTTACAGATGAGGAAAGTAAGCCCCAAGACAGTTAAGTGACTTCAAGGTTACAGAGGTGGGATTCCACCTGACTCCCGAAGCCCATCATTCTAATCATGAGGTTTTACTGCATAATAATGCACTATGATAATTCTTTATGTCAAATAAAGACATATATGGACTAAGAAGTGAATTAAGTAGATATAATACTCCAGTATTTACACTGGAGGGTTTTCTCATCTGGTTGAAAGGTAAAAAGGTAACTTGTCAAGTCCTAAGGCATGCCGGGTAGCTCCCAGAACTGCAGGATAATTAAACACCTTTCAAAGCAGTGCTCTCAGCATGGAAAATGTCCCTAAGGACTTTGATTCAAATGACTGATTTCATGACAATGAAGGCCTCTAAAGTGGAACAAGCTTCTTTTATGTGGAGCAAAGGAAATAGTGAGGCCAGCACCGAGCCCTTTCGTGGCAGAACATGGGAATCTGAAGATTATCGGTGCTGATTTTTCCCTTAATCCCTGTTATTGGGTTTCTGGTTACCCGACCTTAGTGTGGCCTATACAATATCATCTCTGTAACCTTTGTGTTTGCCGGTTTATCTTGATGAACTCTCAGTGCAAAGTGAGAAGCCGCCTTCATCTCGCTTCCAATGGTGCTAACTAGAAAAGGAGAAATGAAAAAAAAAAAAGTTGGCATTGAGCAGAAATAAGATATGAAAGCACCAACGGTGAACTTGAAGAAGGTGTTTGAAGACGGAAGGATTCCTAGGGAGAAAGTTCACTGAAGAATAGCCTCAACCCAGGACACTGAGAACAAAGAGTGGTGGCTAAAAACCTGATTATTTTCAGAAGTACAAAGTTTCTCTTTTTGAACTTTACTAAAAAGTTTTTGTCAATTCATCCTTCTGCTGAAGCTGCCCACCTAAATCTCATGCATCAAAGATCGGCATTGTTAAGAAAGATAATCCTTGAACTCCCAGGAAGAAACAGGGAGAGCGGGTGTGTAAAAGATGGGCAATGTTCCACACACCTTCTTCACTGCAAACAGTAGAAGAAGCTTGGATTCTGGAGACCAAGGGACCCTGAAAATAAGAGAAAAGCCTTCATAGCCAGGAAGAGAGGAGAAAGCGAACAAGGATGTTGTAAGACACAACATGAATACAGCTGTTTATTCAATGAAAGGGAAGGTGCAGCTTGTGTATCTATCCTGGATCCTTCTTGGTTGTAGGAGCTGCGGTGCAGGGGATGGACCTGGGACTAGATCGCCACTCTTCTACTTCTTCCTTGGAAACCTTGGAGTAGCTTCTTTAAACTGCCTGTACTTCTACAAAGGAGAAGTAGCATGTCCAGAGTATCCTCAAAGCCTTGTGGGGCCCTGCCAGTATCTTTCCCAGTCTTCTATGTGACTGAGCAGCTCAACCTGTGAGCTTTAGACACTGCATCTGTAAAGAGGGGATAGTAACCTCCATCCTCTTCAGTCTAGAACTTTGTCCTGCACAAGGGGGACAAAATGTATAGGACTGATGATCTTTAGTGATCTATATCCTCTCAAATGATGATAAGCAATATTGAAGGTCTCCAATTCTTAGTATCCAGGTAATCAATATTAGGATTGCATTATCAATTCGATGCAAAGGCTGTTGGAGGTATTTGCTTACTCAACATTTTATTTTATAGGGAAAAATATATGTAAGCCACAGCAGACAACAGACAGCAATAATATCCCATAGTTTAGTTTTTTTTTTTTTCAAATTTCAAAGCATAGCCATGGTTTCATGAGCAAGAACACACACACACACACACACACACACACACACACACACAATCTTTGTTTTCTAAAAGAGGGGGCTGAGATCCAGAAAAAAATCGGTGATATGTATTAGAGATGATCTCATTTTAAGCAGAGGAGTCACAATAGAATCTGAATTTCTAAAGTTCTACTCAGAGGATAGGAATGTTTGCCATGCAGATGTGAGGCTCTGTGTTCAAATCTTTAGCTAGGTGTGGCTGCATGCAAGTGTAAACTCAGCGCTGGGGTCAGAGACAAGAAGATTATCCGGGCTTGCTAACTACCAGTGTAACTCCAGGTCCAGTGAGAGACCCTCTCTCAATGGAAGAAGAATCATAGAGTGGGACATAATACAGCCGCTACTAACCTCTGCACATAATGGGCACTATGCTGCACCCATATACACATAGGCACATACAATACACACTAACAATCAAGTATGTGTACACACAAGAAAAACAAAACAACACACCCATAAATTCCTAAATTCTGTCCAAATTACACTAAATTCTTGCTGCCCTATTAGTCTGTCATTCTTCCTGTACATGTTTAGTTAGACTAAACCTCTAAAAGAACAGGAGAAAAGCAACCAGAATGGGCTTTCTTGTTATGAGTCCATGATATATCAATAAATAGCCTTAGCTTAAGTTTCCAGTTTCTTAGAGATGTGGATAGGGGTAGAATTTAGATTACAGAGAAAACCACTTGAGTAAATTGTACCACTATTGGTTTTGAGCTTTGAACTAATTTCCAACCCTTGAGAGTTGAAAATTCACCAAATTTTTGCTGTCTCTGAAAAATAAAAAATATCAAAATGAGCTCTTTTAAGACAACAAATAAAAAATTTCAACGCTAAACATCTATGGGAAAAATTGAACTGTTTTAGCAGTAGAGCAAGTGGAATAAAAATATTACTAAAATTTTTTGAAATACCTATTTCTAAGAGTAGATTATTACTGTCCATATATTGCTTAAAAGTCTTGCTTCTTAGCTGGGCGGTGGTGGCATACGCCTTTAATACCAGCACTCGGGAGGCAGAGGTAGGTGGATTTCTGAGGCTAGCATGGTCTACAGAGTGAGTTGCAGGAAAGGCGCAAAGCTACACAGAGAAATCCTGTCTTGGAAAAAAAAAAGAAAGAAAGAGAAAAAGAAAGAAGAAAGAAAAGCCTTGCTTCTTTAATATACATATTTTCTACAAGTAAAATATTTTAATATCTGCTTTGAAGTTTTGTTAACAGCATTAAAATACTTTTAGAAAGTGACGGAAATATAGAGAGAAATTGCCGTGATCTATTGTAATTCAAGCCATGTTGCTTAATACAAGCCTATAGCACCAAGCAGGTAACACTCTGAGCTAACCATGGTCTCTGCATGAGAGGGAGCCAGGGTCTGAGTTTTATGGTGATATGTGTGTATAGTGCTAACGTCTGTTGAGCTCTAATATATTCGAGCTACTCTACTGAGAATTTGCATGTATTTTCCTTTTTAATCACCTCCTGCAAAGTCCTTTGAAGATAGTATTTCATTAACTCAGTTTATAGATGAGGGGAAAGTAGCTGAGATGAGGAAATTTATCTAGGGACACACAGCTTATAAATACAGTTTCATCTATTTTCTTAATAGACATACAAGCACAAATGAACATACATATGCAAATATAAAAACAAATATAAAAATACTGCATAAATACAACTGTTTCTTTTCATCACAAAAGGACTCTTTGCTGTTTCTCCTACCTGCTCTTGGTCACATACAGATAATGTGTGGGTGGGATTACTGGAGTGCAGAAAAGGCCACGCCTTAACAATGATAAGAGCAAAATTCTTCCAAGACTAGCAAATCCAATCTCACACACTCTCACCTCACACAGCAGCCTTGTTTTTATTTTGAAAAAAAGTTAAGATCAAATATAAGCAAAATGATATTTAAACTTAGGGCTGGTTTCATAATGAAACCTCTAATCTTTTTTTGTTTGTTTAGGTTCTTTTTTTTTTTTGTTCTGAGACAGGGTTTCTCTGTGTAGTTTTGGTGCCTGTCCTGGATCTCACTCTGTAGATCTGCCTGGCTCTGCCTCCCCAGTGCTGGGATTAAAAGCATGTGCCACCACCGCCCAGCAAAACTTCTAATCTTAAATCGCATTTGGAATTGCATCTCATAAAAGTACACCAAGCACATACAGCCAGAATATTTTAAATAGGAGTACATGAGAGGCACAAATGAAAATTTAAAAAAAATCAGGAAAGCGTAAAATATTAAAATAGAATAACTTCTCTCCATCCTATTTAATCTTTCGTGATGGAAAACTTTTATTTTATAGTTTGCCAACTTTTCATCTCCTCCCTCCTCTCCATTTTTTCCACATATACTAATGACTCGTTTATACTCAGATCAACTTTCTTAACTTCCACATAGGAGAGAGAACACATATCAGCTGTCTTTCTTGGTGTGATTATTTCATATAATGCAATGTCCTCAGGCATGTGTAACATTTCAATGCTCCCGGTTTGCATGCATTTAATTTCTAATATTTTACTTCCACTTTCTCTTTTTCAGTCTTCTCTTCGCCTTTGTTCTCTATCAGTTCTCCTATTCTAGTTTTGGTCAATCAAAGAACTCCATCTTAGTTAAATTTTTGCATTTCATTAAAAATTTTAAGTGCTATTTTGATTATTAGTGTGTTTCTTTCAAAGTCCCTTAGTTACAGCTTATTTTCTAACACCATTTCTAAAGTATGTCTTGAATCCTTACTTCATCTGGTTATACTATTTTTTAAAATATAAAGGTAAATAAAACTATTAATTCACTTCTCTTTGCATTCTATACATCTTGATCCCCAAATGCAACTTCCTCCAAATCTGCAATTTTAACTTTTTGTTTCCCCTTTGACCTCATACCTCTATTGATACAGGTTTATTATTTATTTACTTTTTTCCTAAATATCTTAGAGCAGGATTCTATGTATTTATTTTGAAAATGAGGAGGAAAAGCACCAAACCAATTCATAGTTATGAAACAGGGATGGTGAAATTAGTGTGAATAAATCTGAGGCTGTCCTCTGGTGGCAGTGGCAATGATTCACTTAAATCAAAAGTAAAACTAATCAAGGAAAATAAAATCATATTCCCTTTCATGTTATTTTTCTCAAGCTTGTGACATAGTAATACTCAGTAGTTGATATGCAGACCAGGATTAATTACAAGAATGAAAGCATTTATTAGTTATAAGAATTTATGCTGTTATATGATATCATTTAGTATTCCACTACCTAACTTTAGAGATGTATAAAACATCTTTACCCTTATTTTTATTCTGCTTTGTTGACCAATTTTGGATACTTTTTACTGCACATAGTTCCAAATTTTGCTTAATATCCTGAAACCGAAACCGATTTAGGCAGCAAATGTTGGCATCCTCTTACAATGCATCCATTTGCCATTCTGTATACAGTTCATTTTTAATTTTGGAGATGACATTATAGGCCTCCAATTATTCTATTCTCTTATCTTACAAAATAAGTCAATATGAAGCCGTATAGTGAAAAGTTGACCCGGAATCTGCTTTTGTCTGTCGTTAATGTCTTCATTTTACCTCTATCCCAGCTTCTCATTTGTTAATGAAATAGGAGGTTATATGGCAAGTCAGACTTTCTAGATTGTGTGACCACAAAATCAACATGTTAGCTGAGATGTAGTTTATCCATAATGGTGACCGGTTTAAGTATATTCCCAACCATGGCCCTTGGACATGTGACAAGTTATGTAGTCAGGGGCGTGCACCACACTAAATCCACTCAAGCTACCTGATGTGTTCCCTAATAAATCACGTATGTAATAAAAAAATAATTGTGTTACTTTTTACCCCATAAATGTATACAGTTAACATTGTCAAAAGACAACATTTAAATTGTATAGAGCGAATTTCTATTGTGCTGAACATGTTCGGTATGCTGGTCAGTCTGTTGAATTCATATGGACATTTGTTGATACTTAGCAAATGATATTTCCAACAAGCTTTAAAGTCATATAAAACCTTTTAAAAGCCATAAAAGTATAAATGAGTGATTGTTAAGCTTTAGATGTTCAGCAAGATATGTTATATTTCGTAAAATTATCTGCAAAATGTTCATGCCTCTACTGAACCAGGCTGGTGGATATTCAGTTTTCTAAGTTTTAGTGCTAGATATTTAAATATTTTATGGTGATTTTACATTAATTTAAAAATAAAAATGTTGGGACAATAATTATGAATCTATGCTCATAAAATAGAATATAAAAATAAATTATATTAAATTTATTAAAAACCTGGGTATATACAAAATTGGAACTACTAAGTATATCGCCTGGTTAAAAAGTGTTGTTTTTTTTTTTTTTTTCTAATCTGTTTCACAGCTATTTACTCAGACTGAACGATACCATGGTAATAGTTCTGGATAGTACAGTGACAAGCAAGAATTCAGAAAAACTCTAAAATTAGGTAAAGGAATCAACAGTTAAGTAGCTACAGTAGAAAGCCTAGAGCCAAGAATCTGTGAGAGATACACAAGAACATTCACCTAGTGCCCTCAAAGGGACCCTGGGCCTGTTGACACCTTGGATTTGGACATCTGGCTTCCAGACCTATGAGGTAATTGTTGTTTTAATTTCAGTTGCTTTAAATCATTTGACTCCGAGGTTTTTGTAGCTTGAGCCAAGACACAGTAGTCACCATCTTTGTGTTCCAATAGCCTTCTCTTTCTCCCTTCCTATAAGTCCTTGGGTTTAGTCTTACAGTATGTTAGTCCTTTTCTCTACCCTAATACTAGGCAGTGAATGAAAGTTCACTGTACTGATACTGTACTAACACCCCTAGTTAAATGTAGTTAAGTTGAGGCATTAGCTGTAATTTTTAAAGAATTTTTATTTTTTTAATTTTATTATTATTATTACTATTTGGTTTTTTGAGACAGGGTTTCTCTGTGTATCTTTGGAGCCTGTCCTGGAACTGACTCTGTAGCCCAGACTGGCCTTGAACTCACAGAGATCCACCTGCCTCTGCCTCCTGAGGGCTGGGATTAAAGGCGTGCACCACCACCACTCAGCTTTTTTTTTTTTTTTTTTTTTGGTTTTTCGAGACAGGGTTTCTTTGTTTAGCTTTGCGCCTTTCCTGGGACTCACTTGGTAGCCCAGGCTGGCCTCGAACTCACAGAGATCTGCCTGGCTCTGCCTCCCGAGTGCTGGGATTAAAGGCGTGCGCCACCACCGCCCGGCTACCACTCAGCTTTTTAAAGGATTTTTAAAAGCTACTAAGTAGAAAGTATTAATGAGGGGCTCAATCTTAAATTGTAATGTGGTGTACTCTAAAATGCCTTCTTGGAGAAGTGTAAATTAAGAATTATTAAATCTTCGAAGTCTTGGTTCCCCTGGCTCAATATATCCTGACACCCTGCGCCCAGACTCCTCATCTAGTAGATAGGCACACCCGAGATGTCAGCTCCGGTACCCCATACCATACCCAATGGGTTCTCATCTAGTGATAATGCAATATGGTGCCTAAGTGTGTTGGGAAGTGACCGTGGATGCCTTAAGAAGTGGGTTAGCTTGCTAACACAGACTCGGGACTTTCTCAAGGGATGAGGTTAACTCTTGAGGAACCGAGTGAGTTCTTGCTCTTGGCAGACTAGAGGAGCTACAAGGGAAGATTATTTACAAGGTGAATCTGTCCCCTGTGCTTTGCCTCGGTCACTCTGTTCCCCACCTCAAGTGGAAGCAGCCGGAGTCCTTTCTGGACACCGAGGAGAAGCTGGTGCCATGTCTATGATCATCTCAGGCTTCAGGACTGTGGTTCTCAAGCTGTGGGTCGCGACTCTTTCACAGGGGTCTCCTCAGACCGTCGTAAACCACAGATACTTGCATGACGATTCCTAACAGTAGCAAAATGACAGTTATGAGGTAGCAACGAAAATAACTTTATGGTTGGGGGTCACCACAAGATGAGGAGCTGTATGAAAGGATCACAGCTTTAGGAGGCTTGAGAACCACTGCATTAGAACTACGAGCCTTGATGTTACGGCAACAGAAAATGGAATAGCGTGGGTATCCTACAGACACTTTAACTCTCTGACCAGGCTGTTTTATCCATTTCCCAATTGCTTCAGGTGTTTGGGCATTGGCTTTCTAGAACTGTAATTGCAAATTCTCACTCGTTTGCAGTTCGTCTAGATAAGCTTTATAGACCCTACTCTCATATACACGTTAAAGAGTGTATATTCTGAAAGTGTTGGTGGAGTGTTTTTACACATCGGGCTGAGCCTGTTAGTTGGGTTGTTTAAAATTTCTTTATTCTTATTTACATCTATGTGTGTGTGTGTGTGTGTGTGTGTGTGTAGATGTCAATAATGATATATATATATATATATATATGTATATATGTATGTATATATATTTTTCATTTTATTTAAAATATATTTTTTCTCACATAATATATCTTGATTACTGTCTCCCCTTCCTCTACTCCTCCCAGTTCCTCCCCACCTCCCCTCCCATCTGGATCCATCCCTTTTCTGTCTCTCATTAGCAAACAAACAGGCGTCTAAAGGATAATAATAGAATAGAATCAGCTATAATAAGATAAAACAAAAACTAACACATCAGAATTGGGAACTGAACAAAATAAACAAACAGAAGAAAAGAGTCCAAGAAAAGGCACAAGAAACAGAGACTCTTTGGTATACACACTCAGGAATCCCATAAAAACACTAAACTGAAAGTCATACTATATTTCAATAAGCCAGTGTGAGCCAGCTACCACCAGCATCTACAGAGTTGTGTTTCAGAGAGGGCAATGCCCGGGATCAGAGACTTAGACAGGAGATAAGGTGAGAGGTTAGCAAGCAGGAGGTCCTGGGAGTCATCTCTAGCCAGACACACAAGACAAAACAAAAGCTAAGTAAACTAACAAAGAAAAACCAAAATAAAAAGAAAAATACAAAGTGGCAAGGTCCCTAATCATTGTCCCACCCGTAGTCTTTTCCCAGTTCTTTCTGTGGGGTTCTAGAAGGAATCTCTGTGAGATAAATCAGAGATAAAGGTAATAGGATCACCTTCAGAGCAGGAGGCAAGGGCCTAAGGGTCATCTTATGTTTTCATTCTCCAGAGGAGACCTTCTCAGTGTCTGTCCTCTGGTACCCGGCCCTTCCCTCTGAGGAACCCTTATTCTCAAACCTATAGCTTGACAAGTGTAGAGGGGGGAGAGGTCCTCACTGGTGAAAGCGCTTCTAACAGTGTAAGCAGTGAGTCGTCTATTCTAACCAGCTCCAGAGTGAGATAATTCACATAAATCAGCCTCTCTCTCCCTCCTCTGCTCTCTCTTCCTCCTCCCCTCCCGTAAATGTTCTGCTTTGCCTAAGGCCGCCTACCACTTCAGGTGGCCTCATTCACAAATATGCTGTCATAAGGAGAGTCTTTAATTCACGGGCCAGGGTGGGAGGTTTTAGTGTTTAAAATGAGTTTGTCACACAATTCTTATTTCTGATAATTTTATTTCCAAATGGAATGTATATCCTAAATAATGGTAAAAATAATTTCTAAATGACATCATTCTGGAATTCTGGAAAATGTATCTGGAAAAAAAATCATTTCCATTTGGAAGAGGTTAATGGCCCCAACACCGGTATTGCGACATGATATCCTTTTCCTCCCCCAATCTCAGGCATTTTGCACTAAAACTTCTAGTTTCTAAAAAATTGTGTTATGCTGCTTCCTGACTAATCACCTTAATTGATTTTCTATAACCTGTAGGGTAAACATCTGAAGATGAATGACAGCCTTATACTATAGAAATTGCTGACATAATTTTTTAAATGATGTATACAGAAAATTAATTATTTAAAAACATTGGAAGCCAAAGAGTTGGCACTGGTTCATAATTAATTTCCGTGGGTAGAGCAAAATAAGATTAATAAAACTTTAAGATATTTATTTAGAGTCACTCTGCCCAAGCTTACAGCTCATTTAATTTCTCATTTTGCCGTTCCACGCCACCTCGGCTTGGCTGGGGATCAGCTTACACCTGTCCCACAATAATATACCTGGGCTCTTCTCTAACCCTACCCATGTGCCCCAGGGCTTCAAGCTTTCTGTTTCTTTAAAGTCCTAAGCTCTGTGTGTCTTGTGAAGATGTCCAGCTTTCCCATGAGGAGTCACTCCAAAGCAGCATTCCCAGGCTGCTGATATTTCTTTCCATTCATACTCCATTGAAGCCTTCCCACCTGGTGGGGAGATATAGGCCACTTTGGATTCCCAACCCTTACTTACCCATGCACTCCCCGTTTTAAAAGGCAGGTTCAGTAGATTCTGTGCCCTTCTTGTCTTGGAGGCACACTAGCAGCCAGAAACACACTAACCCTAAAACAGTTCCATTGAAATTTCCCTACCCTGCACGTGCTAATGGTTCCCTCATACTCTGTCCCTGTTTTTGTCTCTGTTGTCACCTCTAGCACCCATCACTACTTGAACTATGAAATATTCTTCTGTATTTGTCTATTAGCTGTTTTATTTTTCACTCAAAGTTAAGAAATAGAGGTTATTACTATTTTTTTGTCTTGTCCAATGTCCTATTTAGTAGTTGTGGAATATATGGAAAAAAGTGAAAGAATTAGTGAATGCATCCCAAAAGACAGGGTTAGGAGGCCATACTGTTCAAAACAGTGACTTTGTAGTGGTTAGCCTAGTAAGAGGAACGATAAAGATCCTTCCTACAGAGAGGGCTATAATTTGTTCCCATTACACATGTCATTACTTTAGTAGTTGTCAGGAGCCTTGAGTAGACAAAGGCTTGCATGTTACTTGACAGACTGATGTAGGGTTACTACTTAGTAGTCTACTACGATGATCGAGATTTAGAAATGACTACATGCCACGCCACTGCTCCATATAGCTGTGCATTCCTGCTTACTTGTTGGCTAAGGGAGGTATGAATGAATCCAAGGATAAGGGAGCTGTGTTGTGGGAACCCATAGGTTAGGCTATCTTTGAGGAGGTTGTAGAGCGGCATGGGTAGGCATGGATGGACAGAAGAGGAAACTTCTGTCATAAATCCTGAAGGAGTTAACAACAGATGGGGGACATTTCTGATGGAGGAAACTGAAGAGTCAAAAGCGAAGATGAGGCACTGGAGGGATGGTTCAGTGGCTAAGCGCACTTGTTGCTCCTGCAGAGGAGCTGCATTTCCTTCCCAGCTCCCACCTGGCAGTTTGCAAACATCTGATCCATGGGATCCAAAGTCCTCCTCTTATCTCTGTGGCACCAGGTCTGCATCTGGTATACATACAGACAAAACATTTATATAGAGAAAATAAAATAAATAAATCTAAAAACATAGATGAGAAAGAGAACGGTGTCTTGGGGAAATTTTCTTGTTTATGGTAGGAAAGTTAGAAAGTATCTTCTTAATGATGTTAAGCGCTTGCCCTATATAGGTTATAGGAAATCACTGAAGGCTGTTAAGCAGGAGGTAAATGTGTAGGAGGGTAGGTGGAGGTAGGGGGATGTGTTTTTAGAAACATGAACATTCTTAGTGCAAATGTTAGGGATTGAGAGAGAAGAGACATTTCATTAGGATACTTGATACATTTCATTAAGACATTTCATTGGGATCCTTCAATCTGGTCCAAGTGGAAAGCATGAAGATTATAATAACTATGATGGAAGCCCTAGGACTTCATGATTGCCTGGTGGGAAGAAAAAGGCAAGAGAAGGAGTGAAGAAGAGTTATGGAGCCTCTAATACAATTGGCGTATAGCTTTATCCATCAGTCATGTGGTTAAGACATGGGGGAGAGCAACACAGACTTGCTTGAAAGGCCACATGCTGTGTTTGAGCTGTGAGAGACTGTGAGGAAGCTCAGTGTTAAACAGTGAGGTAGAGGTAGATGAGACATGGGCTGCTTTACTGAGACCTGGATTTTATCAGTCCTCTCAGATGGAGAATGAAGGGCAAGCATACAAACGCTCTACATTCTAGGGTGCGATGTTAGACAGAGACCAGTATAAACAGAATGAACAATCAATCTCGTTGGTATAAGGAGAGAGGCATCTCTGCAGAAGGAAGAAATGGACACCTGAGAAACATCATAAAGACGAAGTTCTGCAGTTAGCAGTCTTGGGGACCTTCCCAAGAGTCGTAGTTGGATTGCAGGGTTGGTAAGATGAGAAAGCAGGGTGAGTAATATACGTTTCACGTGAACGTACACAGCATCCACCATTGCGCCCTCAGCTCTGGCCTTCTTACGTAAACAGACTCTCTGTCACCCAGAGCTCTCGATGAGGTGAGTTACCTTAGCACCTTGTGTTTCTATGAAGGCTATAACAGCATTCACAAGTTTACAGGATGTGATTGCTGCTCTTTCCTATTCCCTCAGCATCCTCATAGATGCTTTTTATATGCCTGAGGCGCCTCACTTATTGACCAAAATGTATTTGAGAAGGTGAGCGAGGCCTGGGAAGTCTTCATGTGGACAAAGGTCAGGATCGGTCACTGCAGTTCCGAGGGGCAGTCACACATCCTGAGGTGTTCGTAATTTAAATTTGACTGCTTTTGTGCTGACACTGTTCGCTTTCATCTGTAGGGTGGATCAAAATGCCTCAATCCTTTCATGAATAGAGCTTTCCAAAAACAAAGTCAAAAAGCATACACACATGTACACACACAGTTATGTACGTAACTGTATAGAAAAATCATACGGACACACATCTAGCAATTTGCAATGAGTTACCTCAGAGGAGATGAGAGATGAGCCAAGAGTTAAAGGAAACTTTTGCCTTTTAATGCATCTTTTTCTGCACTGCTTAAGTTCTCAATTAGTATACATTTGTGTTTTATTTGAGTGCTTTAAAAATTGTGTGTATGTATGTGATATTCAGCTGAATACTTCTGTGAGTACATGTGTTAAGGTTAGAAACAAATACCAGGTATCTTTCTATTAACTTTTTAAATTTTATTTTACATACCAACAACGTTTCTCCTTCTTCATCTCTTCCTGTTCCCTCCCCCCATCTCCTTTCTACCCAATCTACTTCTCCACGTATCTTTCTCTATTGCTATCCACCTTATTTTGTGTGTGTGTGACAGGGTCTCTCACTGAACCTGGGGCTCACCATTTCATCTAGAAAGCCTCCGCTTCACCCCCCACCTCTGCTCGTCTGTGCTGGATTTACAGGTGTGTGCCACCACATACAGCTTTTATAAAGTGGGTGCTGGGGATCTGAACTTGCATCCCAGGGTTTGCACAATAGGCACTTTGCCAGTTGTGCCTTCTTCCCAGCCTCATTTGAGAAATTCTTTAGAAGATGCAGCATCACCTTAAGTGAGAGGCTATCCCTTCCACCACACGCATCCTCTCACAACGTACAACAGAGAATTGATAACACACCTACTTCAACCATGGTGTCCATTCTCTGACAAGTTAGTCTTATCCATAAGCCTGTAGGTGAATGAAGGAGTATGAGAGGGAAAGTGAGAACAGAAGGGAATATAAATCCTGAGAAGAGCCTTTGGTGCTCCGTTCAGCAGCCAGATGGTGTGAATCATGGCATGTGGTCCAACTATATCCAAAACATTTCATTCCACCCAACCCACAGGATTCTGGGTAGGTGAGGCCTAGAAGCCTGAAAGAAGCATTCTTAAGGAGCACATCTTGTGATTCACATGCGTATACCAGCAGCTGAAACATCCCTGCAAATATAAAACATGCACTTGGGACTCTAGGACCTGAATGTTAGCCGCATACTCTGCATGGTTTGAGCAGACTGCTTTCTGTTTAAGTATTTCCCGTTTTGTATCTCCCTTTAAGTATTTCATTGCTCTTGAAGCCCACGATTTATAACATTGTATATGTAACATAGTGCTGTAAACAAGACTCTTTCCTCCAAGAAACGCTTTCCATAATCTTGTTGACCTTTGTGCTTGGTCCTACAAAGAGAAAGGAAGCCTTTAATGAAGTCATGCTTATTGACAGCCAGCCTAAGTGGCCAACTGACTTTATTTACCGTCTCAGACCCTCGCTTATCTCTGATAAGAATTCCTGTTGCTCACGGTCACCATTGTGGGCCTGGGAGTGATCCTTGCCACCGTGACAAGAGTGTAGCGGTCATAAAAATGTCTCCTATCTCTTCCTGCTTTGTAAATATTTAGATGCGAAGTGTCTGAAATGTCTGGGGCTGGTACGAGAGTCTTGGGATAAGAGAAGTCTTGTAAAGATAGTTTGTTTTCTTTCCATCAAGCTCATGGAGTATGATGCTGCCCACTGTGGAGATGACACCGACTGTCCCCTGCTTTCGGCGCGCCCAGCAACTCCATCATCAGGATACACCAGCAGCTTGTTTTGCTCCAGTCCCAGCACTTTGAACTGGATACTTTGCCTCCTGACACACAGTGGTCAAGGATTAGCCCCATGAGATGACTTTGGATTTATATCCTGATCAGAGGAAACCAAACGAGCAATTGCAGAATCCCCGTCGGTATAGAGAACCTATCTTCTGGTCTTTGCTCTACTTCTGAGTAAGAAGAGAAGAGAGAGGAGAGGAAGGAATGGGTTTGTGCTGGAGAGAATTTTCTATACTTTGGTATTTAACAGTATAGATATTTATAAGAACTTGCCTTCTTTCCTCCCTTTCCTCTCCTCCACTCCCTTCCCTTCCTCTCTTTCTCTTTTTTTATTCTACATGTCATAACAGATATGATTACATTCCCAGAAAGTCTACTTTAACGCGAGGGGAAATCATGTAAACTGATCATCCTAAAAAGTGACAATTCGACAGATATAGAAGCAAAACTCCATGAGAAACTCTTGTATTTGTTTACATTCGTTAAGAACATAAAAATGTGGTTTCATTGTTAGTGTATAATACTCCACTGAATTCCACACAGCCTGCTATATCACAACCACAATGAAAACAACCTCTATCTCCTTTACAATGCCCTGAAATTTCCTAATGGCACAGAGGGAATCAGAGTCCCAACTGTATGTTGCAAGGCATTTGCCCTTTCTTTGCGCTGGTTCTTTTTTTTTTTTTTTCCAGTCCAAGAACTATTGCTCTTTCTACCTTTGACCCTCTTCTCATCTTCTTTCTTTCGTTTTTATTTCTTATTTTATTTTATTTTTTTTGGTTTTTACACAGGGTTTCTCTGTGTAACAGTCTTGGCTGTCCTGGAACTCTCTCTGTGGACTAGGTTGGCCTTGAACTCACAGAGATCCATCTGCCTCTGACTCACAGTGATAGGATTATAGGCGGGTGCCACTGCCACTCGGCGTTCTCATCTTCTTTCTTTAAAAAATAATGATTATTTTATGTGTATTAGTGTTTTGCCTGCACATACATGTGCACAATGTGTGTGCCTGGTGCCCAAAAAGGGCAGAACATAGGATCCGCAGAAACTCTAGTTACTGACGGTTGTGAGCTTCCATGTGGGTACTGGGAATCCAGTTTGGGTCTCCTGGAAGAGCAGCAAATGCTCTTAACTACTGAGAGCCCTCTCTGTCTTGTTATGGGGATGGAACCCAGGACCCTGTTGCAGGCACTCAATAAGCTAAGTGAAGTACATCTCTAGGGTCTCTTTTTCTTTCTTGTTTCATTCATAAAATATTAGCATGTCTGAAGCAGTTGGGTTCCGATAGCACTATTCTGTAGTGTGCAGTGATTTATTAATACACATTTAACAGAGCAACCCATTGAAACGTCACAACTGCTTATGAATCCTATAGTGAGGACAAGCTGAAGAGTGAAGTATGGAAAAGGCCTGATAGGAAAGGTTTACACAACAAAGAAAAAGGTGCTTAGCCAAACAGGGAGAGGGACACGTCATTCTGAGACACTGTGAGGGTAACCAATCCATTGTTGCCTTTGGATGGCACATGATAGGGATAATATCAGAGTCATCATAAGACAAGAAAAAGGACACGATCGGAAAGGGAGGGAAAGGGACAGCAATGACCTTCAGAAGTCCTAATAGTAATTGGTTTTGAATTTTTTTCTTATTGTGATTCCTTTATTTATAGCTGACCACTCTATCTGTGAGTCTGCCATCTTGACTGTTCTATTAACCCCAGATCAAATATATTTGGATGAAAGAATGTGTTTCTACTGAACATGAGCAGATGGTATCATTAAAGTTTTCCCTAGACAATACAGTATAGTTACTATATAACGTTTGCAATGCATTCCATAGCACAAGTACAGTACCATTTAAAATATATGACAAGATGTGCACAGATTATATGCAAATGATGTGTCATATTAAATATAGCACTGGAGCTTCTGTGGATTTGGGTATCTGCAGGGGGTCCTGGAACCAACTTCACATTATGATTTTATAATTAAAGCTCCAGTTAAGCTCTATTAATCATTGAGGCTTAGAGTAAATTTTTCTGAGCGATATTGCAACGTAACTCCTTGATCAGAGCAGTAATCAGCTCAAGACCTTAGTTAGTTGTTAACCTTTTCCTGAGGCCAAGAGAAAGGTGACAGCATTCTTTCAAGGGACACATTGAAATCATTGTCTGTCAGATTTCATCAATTGGCCCCAGCCAAAAGAGATACATACGGAAAAGCAAGAAGCGGGGCTGCCAGCCATTGACCAGTAGCATGGTGTGCAGCTGTTCGCCAGGAATTCCAGTAAACTGAAAAAGGAGAATTTGAACAGCAACATGGATGCTGGAGCCCAAGCAAAATGAGAGTTGACCAACCCCAGCACCACTGATCTCTGAAATTTCATTGGCTTCTTAGTCCCCACGAATACCCTGCTTCTCAGCAGGGCTTCAGAGTTTTGATGTCATTGGTCTTTTTTTGTTGTTGTTGTTGTTGTTGTTGTTGTTTGTTTGTTTGTTTTTCAGGACAGGGTTTCTCTGTGTAGCTTTACTAAAACTCACTCTGTAGCCCAGGCTGGCCTCGAACTCACAGAGATCCACCTAGCTCTGCCTCCCGAGTGCTGGGATCAAAGGCATGTGCCACCACTGCCCAGCTATGATGTCATTGATCTTACAAACCCCTTTGCCATCCATGCCCTGTGATGGTTTGCATGGAGTTGGGGCTGGCCAGGAAGTCTTTGAGACTGAAATCCTCTCCATCCTTCAGCCGGCAGATAGAGATGTTAATCTCTGCCTCCACCTTGACGTTCATGTCCAACAGCTCATCTTACTGCTGGTCCTGGTGTAGGCTGCCTGCTCAGGTGGGTGGCAGCTCTGAGATGTTACATCTGTATGTGGTCACTGGCCTCTATGTCCCTCGGGTTAAGCTAGCCTTCAGATTTCTCATGGAGTCTAAGGCCTGAAAAGTGTGTCTCAGCTCTGTAATTATTGTCTCGGCATCTCTGAACTCTGCAGACTGAATGGTGACTACTGTGGTCCTCTCCTCAATCTTCTGGGACTGGTGCCTGCCCAGATCCTCCTGGTTCTTCTGAACCAACTGCTCCTATTGGGCCTTATTTCTACCATGATCTTTTTTTTTTTTTTTTTTGGTTTTTCGAGACAGGGTTTCTCTGTGTAGCTTTGCGCCTTTCCTGGAACTCACAGAGATCCGCCTGACTCTGCCTCCCGAGTGCTGGGATTAAAGGCGTGCGCCACCACCGCCCGGCTTCTACCATGATCTTGATGAGGTCCTTAATTGGGAGAACATCCACTTCCACTCTGGACCCATAACTGACAGTTGAGGCTCCTGGGCCTTTGTCTTCCTCATGCTGGTTTTCTTCCTTCACTAACAGTAGTTCCTCCTTGAGAGCTTCAATTTCTGTCTATAGCTGCAGCCTGTGATGTTGGTGTCAGTGTCATCAATGGCCTTTCTGGGTCCATGGATGCCATTCTTCACAGACTGACACCTGGCCAGTTGTCTCATAATTGACTCTCAAGTCATCAGCAGCAAGATGAGCATTGCCTGTCTGTAGGGCAATGCAAACATTGCCCACACAATTCTCAAAGGTCTGAGGCTTCAGGTCCTCAATGGTCTTGAGGTTTTGGCCCCAGTCTCTGGCCTTCTGGGACCTTTCTCCAGTTTCCCACTCTCAGTCTCCAGACTTCCCATTCTATGCAGATAGGAAGCCAGGCTCTGGTATGAACCTTGCTTAGTTTCCTTCTGTCTGCATGTTACCAATTCCCACCTGAGGGATTACCTAGGGCCCTGAGCTTACCTAGACACTAGTGGAACAGGATAAAAAAATGTCAGACCTGGAGCAATTGGTGCCTGCACAGCTATTGGACCTACTGTCGGTTGGTGGGATTACTGACTGGGAAACCAGAGAGAGCTCCAGGGAATGGTAGTTGATGGAGAATGTGGGGCAGATACTGAAGTTCATGCTGTTTCCAGAAGATTTAAGACCAATAGTCAGGTGTGGTGAATTGAATCATTTTTATTCGACTATTAAGTAAATGGCAACCCGAAGATCCTGAAAAATGGGAGGATCCCACATCAGTCAAATTTACTACATCATGGAAATGTGCTGCAGTTATGACTGGCTGTTTTGTAGACATGAATGAATGAATGAATGTGGTGTTAGCACCTTCTGTCAGCTGGTATTTTCAGGAGTATCTCAACTCCAGGGATATCTTGTTACTTAGTTCATTTGACAGTACCCGCCATGTGACCTTAGATGTACAAAGGTGGTATCTGCAAAGGAAGAAGACAGGAAGTGCCAGGAAGGCTGAACTCTTAGAGGTCACCCAACTGGTTAGAAATAAATAGCGTTTATTTGATTGACAACTCCCATAAAAGGGAATTTCAAGGGAAAGACAATCTGACTTTGTAAGCAGGCACTGTGTTGTTTTCCACTGACCTCCTGGAATTCGGCCATTGATACAATGCCGGCTTTACAGTCTCATTTTTTTTTTTCTTAGTCTCTGCTTTATTCCCCCAAATTCTCTTCAGATGAAGAGACACAAAACCACACTGAGTAACAGTGATTCACTAGTGAAATATTCACACTCCATAGGCTTACAGCTCCGATGTATCTTTCTCATCCTTGAGGCTTTTCGGCTTACACATAAATAGAGGCACTTCTGGAAAGATTTAAATTAGTTTTTGTCTCAAATTGTTGTCATCAAATTAAAAACCACTCACTTCATCTAAGCTTCTTTGTCTCAAACAATGAGGGTTTTATACATCCTCATCCTCCAGCATAGTTATTTTTGATCCTTTCGCTTTGGTGAAAAACACTTTTAGTAGTCAGTAGTCTGGTTTCTGGGAGCAGAGGTGAACGGGGGTATTAATTGTGGTTGTCACTTTACCCAGTGCATCAGTACTGCTATCAGGAGCCAGGGGCCTTGGAGGGAGATATAAATTGGTGCCACAGGCCTGGCGCCAGGCACAGACAGGGCCTGGCCTCAGTCGTGACAGATGTCCTACTGTCAAAGTGATTTCTGGATGTTGTGACCTATTACCGGCCCCTCTGCCCCGAAATGCACAGCCCGAATTGAACAAACTTGTCATTAATTTGTCTGTTTGCTTTTATGTTCCTTCGCTTTCCTGGCCTCCCTGGCTCCATGGCACCTCATCAGTAAAGAGACCATCATCCGGATGAAAGTCTGTGTGAGAGAGGATGCGATTGAGGTGGCAGGGAGCTTGGAGGAGCACGCACCTCAGACATCTGGAAGCCGGGAAGGGACACCTAGGGGAAAGGATGAATTGGAAAAGAAGGCTTCAGACATAAAGGGCTTCTTCAAAGGATGCCACCGGCAAAGAGCAGCCGCCGCATGGGGGTTACCTGGAAAAGAAAAGGCAGTAGTTGAGATATCAAAAGAAGCCAGGCTGAGGAAAAGAGAGAGAGAGAGAGAGAGAGAGAGAGAGAGAGAGAGAGAGAGAGAGAGAGAGAGAGAGAGAGAAGTAGTTGGGAAGACAGAATTCAAGAGGGGAGGGAAAGAAAAATGAAAGACAAACCCTGAGGAAGCATGTGACACAAATCTTCTTTGCAATCTTCTTTCCAATGTCCCCTGAGTGTCCAAATGCTCCCCAGCTGGTGGCTGTTTTTGTAAGTGGTGTCAACTTTAGGATGGGGGCCTACCAAGAGGAACTGGATTGCGGGGCTGGGGGCTGGGGGCTGGGAAAGGACGCTCCAGGCCCAAATTCTCCCTGCTTCTGGATCCTCTGGAGAGGGAATAGGTTCCTCTTCAAGCTCCTACCACAGAAGGAGTCCCAGCTGGCACGCCTCCCTCGCCGTAACACGGAGCTAAAATGAATCTTTTTGTTTGTTTGTTTCGCTAAGGCTTCTTTCAGGCAGTTGGTCCCAGAGATGACAAAATTAACTAGCAAAAGCACAACATACACTCATGTTACTCCCGAGCCTCTCTCGAATTCATCCACCTCTCAGAGTAGTGGTGTTTCCAACGATTAGGTTTCTCTGAAGAAATAAATGTATTACGAGTATCCATAAAGATAAATTTGGTGAGTAGACAATCTCCTGTCCCTGAGTTGATGCTTTAAGATAATGGTTCTCAACCTTCCTGATGCTGTGACTCTAATATAGTTCTTCATGTGGTGACCCCCAACTGTAAAATTATTTTTGATGCCACTTCATAACTGTAATTTCACTACTGTTATGAATCATCATGTAAATATCTGCATTTTCCAATGGTCTTAGGCAACCCTTGTGAAAGGTCCTACAATCCCTCCCTCCCAAAAGGTCACGATCCACAAGTTGAGAACCACTGCTTTAAAACCTAGTGAATAGAGGGCTTGGAAGACTGTCTTTTATATTGAAATAAGTCATATCCTTTTCTCCTCTGCCATTGAAGTCTTATGCAGCAGTGGATCAAAGGACATTAGAAACACATAGAGATGTTGGCAACAAAGCCTACCACAAAGGAGAAAAGACTCTTTGTGGTCCCCTTTGCTCCTATGGACCAGAGCTTACTGAGACCACCGCCATTTTTCTGAAGCTGTATTTACTGTGCATATTCACTTTTCAATAAACTGGAGATGTGCACTCATATTTGGCTACTTACAACTTATTTATATTTAATATCCAAATGTGTGACGGGTCAGGAAGGTCCCAATACCCTGCCATTATGAACTTGGCATGTAATCATGAAGAAATAAGAGTGCAAGTCAGCTGAACATAGGAAATATGGATGTGAAAAAAAACCAACAACAACAACAACAACAAAAACCACTATGAACTCAAAAACATTTAGAAAACCTAGAGTCAAATGTGGCATTGTTGAGGATGTCCATGATTTGAAATTATTTCTGTGGCTATCACTTCTTCTTTTTAGTTAGTATGGCTACCTGGCACTTTACCAAATTCTGGTGCTTGGAATGCAAGTCTGTGATTATGTCTATGAAGGTATATATGGATGACCTTAATATCTGAATATGCAGATTAGGTGACATCACCTGCCCTTTCAGACAGCATCCAATCCGCTGAAGGCCTAAATAGAACATAAAACTTGAAAAAGAGAGACTAAGTTTCCTTGTGTGGGACTCTTTGGGCTGGAGTATTCTGTCATCTTCTGCATTCAAACCTGGATTTGCACTTAGATGAGAACTATAACATTGCCTTCATGAAGCTTTGGTTTGGTAACTGTAGATTCCAGCATTTCTTAGCCTCCAGAATTTCATAAACAACCTCCTTAAAATATCAGTCTCACTCTCCTTTCCTTTCTCTCTCTCTGTCTGTCTCTCAATATCTATATACATGTATCTGTGTGCTTATTTATATGTATGTATCTCTATAAAATCATTATCTCCTTTCGTTCTGACACCTATATAGCTTTCTCATGAGACACTCTCATGAATTTGCTAGACCATGAGAACACCGCGTTCAAATGTGTACCCCTCTTAAGGGGTCTCTTTAAGGAGAGAGCCTCCCAGGGACAAGAAGAGCCATTTCCATTCATGTGTTTTGAACTCCATCACACGGCAACCCTGTTTAAAGAGCTCACCAGAATAAGGAAATGTGGCTTCCTTGAATCTCCTCCCCGGCTTACTTCATTAAATAGCTCTGTCTGTTTCTCCCTGGCTTGGAGTCCTGAAATGCTTTTAGCATCTGGCAGCACTTGCTCAGTTCCCAACTGCTGATATGATGCTGCTGGTGACTCGCTCAGCTTCTGGAAGAACACCTCAGCTTCTGGTTGTCTCTGCACTTGTTATTTTCAAAGCCTCCTGCTCTGACAGCTTCTACTGGAACCGCTGCTGACTTCCCTTGAGTTCTTTCTGCCCACATGTACGGATGGATGGGATTTGGGAAACCCTTAACCCTACGACATTAAGAAGAAACCTCATATATTAATTTGTTGGATAAACAGATCACGCAATTCTTTTTTTTCTATTGGATTTTCAACCCACCTCCCCCAAGAAAAAGACATTTGTCCTAGGGATTGCCAGGCATTTTGCTGTTGTTGTTTCTTTAAGGATTTCTGACTCTTATGCCTTGGGAAGGGACATTATTTTAAAGACTAGTATCATTTGTTACATCAGCCCAAAGCTAAGCATGCCACAACAATTACTTTGTTCTTTTTTTTTTTAACAAAGCATATTTATCACCTCAAAAATTTACCATTTCTTTGTGATGAGAACATTCTAAAATCTTCTCTTGGGGCTATTTAAAAACATAATTCATTATATCTAGGTTCTCCTTCTCCCCGGAAGATTGGGATATCTTCTTCCACAAAAGGACACCAGAAGTCATCTCAACAGCCTCAGGTTGGGAGGAAGGTCTCAGTGGCAAGTACAGCCGTCCATGTTTTCAGACAAACGCTCTAATCCCTAAGCCTTCAGAGTGAGTCACCCACAAGTTTACCATTGATCTGACTTGCTCGATGCTCTGTCTCTTAAGCACCCATATTAGAAGAAGTTGTGTTTTCTCCACTCGCCCTAAATCATCCTCCTCTTTTTCTATTCATCTATATCAAGGTACACTGGAATTCCGTGTCAGTATTATCTTCCAACACTGACATACTTTTTGGATGCCTGACTTATTTGTTTATTTATTGGCTTTTGAGGGAAAAGTCTCACTTTGTAACCCAAGCTTTCCTGGTCCTGTCTCAGCCTCCAGCACTCCAGGCGTGGACCATTATGCCTGGCTGTCTTTTTATTTTAATGCCTGGGATTTTCCAGTTGTAAGCCACAGTGATGAAGCAAATTAACTGCTGTGGTTTCCCCCAGAGGAAAGGACTATCCCCGGGGATCCTCCTGTGTTCTGCCAAGCCTCTGAGAATGTTCCAGGTTTATCTCCTTGATGTTTCTATCACCTGAGTTTAGGACTGGCTCTTGTCTGCATGGAGCTGTCATTCTAAGGGGAGGGAAGGTATGTAAATAAATAGTGACAGTAAAGAGCAACCACAGCTATAAAATGATGTCTCTAAAATGCAATGGGACTACAGCCTGGGGAGCAATTCATTCTGCCGTTAGGAGCAGATTGGAAAGAGCTTGGAGAGCTGCGGAGATGAGAGCTGCTTCTCCTGGGTCCTGATATAATTTAGCCAAGGAGACCAGTAGGAAGGAAAAAAAGGAGGCGATCTGCTAATGGTAAAATACTCTAGAGACTTGAAAAGTATTTAGAGAGGCATTGTGCGTGATTACTCTTTGAAAAGAACATTAAGTGTCCCTATCAAGCAAGGCCTGATCCAATGATTAAGACCAGGAGATTCTGGGCTCACCTTTGTAATTGGCAGCATCTATCCACCTTCATTACTTTTCATTTTTAGCAACAATTTCGAAACGTTTTTTTTTTTAAGAGTTCAATTTTCTTTTGATTCCAAATAAAACGCTGTCTTCTTAGGCGGAAGCTCTTTAATTCTTTTATTTGATGCTTATAAAGTGCTTAATGAATTTTATTTACTCACTTGGTAAAGGATTTAATGTTTTCTAGGAAACAGAATTGCTGCTGCTAACCACAGTAAGGTTTGACTTATTTCAGAAGGTCATAAGTTGGATTCATTAATATGTTCTATTCAAGGGATCATTCTGAAAGAAATTTCTTTTGATTGTTTCAAGTTTTAAAATAATTTCTGTGTGGTACTTCCTGAAGTACCTACTGCCCTATCTCAATAAAAAATCAGAACATGGTATTCTTTATGGCCGCAGAGTTAGGCTATTTTGGGGCAGCTACTCGAGGAAATGTATTTGAAAATTTTTATGCACAATCATTTAGCCAACCTTATTTAAACCCTTCAGTGGCTATAAGAATTTTGTTGTTTCAGTTTTCCATTATTAACTTATTATTCTCATTAACTGATTCTTCACCAGTTTGTTATGTAGACATTTTGCAGCTGTTTTATTGGCAAAAGAACTTCCCTCTGAAATAGAAAAACTTGAGTAGGCCGTGCAGTGTTTTTAGTACAAGTAGTGCATAGTCTTGATGAAGAATAAAACTGTAGACAAGAAATTCTAGCATCAGTCTGTAAAGGAAATATGCATAGAAATATCAGAGACATATTACAAAATGTTAAATTCTGCCTAAGGGGCTGGGAATGTGGTTCAGTTGGTTGGTTGCTTGCCTGGCATGGTGGTACATGCCTGCAATCCTGGCACTTTGAGATATGAAGGCAGGAGGATCAGAAGTTTAAGGCCATCATTGCCCACATGGTAACCTGGCCTACATGAATCCCCATCTAAATAAAACAAAACAATAGCCAAGCATGGTGGCACATACCTTTGAGCCTATCACTTGGGAGGCAGAGGCAGGTGGATCTCTCTGAGTTCCAGGGCAGCCTGGTTTACATAGCAAGTTTCAGGAGAGCCAGGGCTACACAGAGAAACCCCACCTGAGACCCTTGCCCCTAACAAACAAACAAATAAATAAATAAAGGAATACTCTGGTTGAGAGTTGACAAGTCTGAGGAAAACAAAGAGCTTGGAAAGGACTTGGGTGCAAACAAAGACAAGAACTCTAGGGGAAGTCAGACAACAGGACAGGTACCGTGGGTGTGAACAATGAGAAGCTCCTCCAGGCAGGCAATGAGGTTGGGAACGGGAAGGTATGCTGAAGAGAAAATAGATGAAGATAGGTCCTGGGAAGAGAATATTAGAAACAAGAGAAGAGACAAGGGCCTACAGCAAAGACCAATGACAGGGATACCGTAGCTAACAGGTGATAGGAGAATCTTGCCTGTGGTCCTCACGATGGAGGTGGCCAAGGGGCTCGGAGGAGGTGGCCGTGGGATGGAAAAATGTTTGGAGAGAGTGGATACGACAAGATCAGGGCCCCCAAAAGTAGAGAAGAAGGTGGAGACGTCCTAGAAAAGGAAGAGTGGCAGGGGACTACACTTTCAGTTGCGGAGATACTGTGAATGAATGTACACTGACAAGTGAAGAAATGAAGGATTTTGGAAGAAGCCAAAGTACTTAGTTTTTGCGTAAGAAAGGCTTTCGTCAGCAGCAAAGAGACATGGATGTAGGCTTTGAGCTAGTTCTTTCTTCCAGGTCTGCCAAACTTGGAAAAGCCCTGTACCCTCTCAATTTCTTTTTCATCTGTTGAAAATTTTTCTCTGTAGAATCGTTGAGTAGGTCAAATGGCAAAACGCAGGTACGGCAACTTCCTTGAACTCTCAGAGGCACTCAGCCCATAAATGTTGCTTTCACTTTCTCCTTTTGAATTTGAGGAGTGTTGAAGGTCTAAACTAGTTATCCAGCTGGACAGAAGTGAAAGAAAGGAATCCGAAACTCGGTCAAAGTGGGGGACTGATGAAAAGGTTCCTGAGAATTTTCAAAGATGTGAAAAAACAAGTATGCAGAGCGGATTGTCCATTTTATGGGTCTATCTTCCCAATTTAAAAAAAAAAAGCTAAGGAGTTATGGAAACGGAGAATCATTTACATAACCCAGGCAACAGATTCCCAAAGAAGCACCCTCAAGACAAGATATGGTTATGGTAGTTACTGAATGTGGTAAGACAGGAAGGAAGGAAGAGTCAACGCAGCTGGCATGCAATAGGCAGTTGATGACTTGCTGGATGAATAATCAGATTCATATTTCATTGAGCATTTTGAGATGACTCTGTTTTTACATGATTCCTTTCTTCTAAGTCATTCTTCACTTGGAATGTTTTTCTGATACAAATACAGACAATAGTTTTCACCTAAAGAGCATCTAAATATTCTGTGTCTCAGTTGCCAGGTTGAGTGTGTCAGGTAGAGTAAGTGCTCAGGAAGTCGCCATTCCCCCCTTCTCATTACTCCCTACCCCAAGAGGGCATGTCGTGCATCTTCTGTTAAAATGAACTTTAACATACAGAGAATATGGAGCATTTCCATGCTGTCTAGTTTTGTCCACCTTGTTCTGAGATTTGAGATTACCAGAAACAGAGGTTCCCTACACTGCCTCATGGATGCTTTGGGTAGTTAAGAGATCTATTTAGTTCCAGACATCCCTATTTGATATCATAACTTTATTGTGTGCTATCCAAATACTGTTTCTTCCTTGCAGCCCTGTACTAGTCCTTTGTTCTGGGCAAAAACATGGCATTACCATCGGTTCGATTAAACACTTTCAGATGGTGTACTAAGTCATTTGCTTAAGAGCCAAGGAGTGTTCTCATCCTAATATTCTGCAGCTTGACCAGCAGTTGCCATTCCTGGTCCCATGCAATATCCTTTTTGCTTCTATCCTTTTCCAAGAAGGAGACAACCTGAAATCCCAGGACATCAGCAGCTCACTTGTAACTATTACCTATAGATGAGACAGTGCAGGTCTACTTTTCTAACACATGGCTCTTGTTCATTTGTTTGCTTGTTTTTTGACATCTAAGTTTGTTCTAAAACAAATTTTATTTTAGTTTTTGAAATTAAATTAAACACTATCCCTTAGAGTTAAGAGGGGATATATTACATCAGAGGATGGCCCCTGTCCAAGCTGGTGTGGTCCATTGGAAGGTTCTGGCTTTGCGACTGACAGCTTTGTCTACGGATTGTCCCTCAAGCTCCCAGGGCTTCATTTTTCAGTTAGTCTACAAACCTTCTAGGCCACCTACCATAGAGTTCCCACTTTCTTCCAGGACATTCCCTTGTGTCTCACGAATTTCTTTCTCTTCCAAAGTCATTTCTATCTCTTTTGTCTTGGCAAGACATTTTTTTCCTCCAAAAATAACTCAGCTACTTCTAATTAAATGGCAGAACACAAGTCCTTAGAACACAAAGCCAATTTGCCTTTCAAAGGGAGAAACCATTTCTGTTTTTAAGAAAATGAGAATAACCTTTTTTTTTTTTTCATTTGCATCCAGTATCTGAGATCCCTGTCCTCCTTAGTTTGGTGGCTGTCCCTGTTCTCATAGTATAAGAGTGTCCTAAGTGGATACCTACCAAGAACTGGGATTTTGAGTACAGAGGTCTCATGGGTTGAACATATTGTGAATGCATGCCTATGTATATGTTCAAATACAACTTAATTTGAAGTATTGCCAAATAGATAACTGTGTATTCATCCCCAAAGGATTTTATGAAACATTACTGTTTGAGGTGCTGAGATTGGGATTGGGAGTACAGCTTCAAACAAGACAAACAGACCACAGGAATGCAGACCTTACATTCTCCTAGGAATGTGCCCAAACAGAGATGGCAATTAAACTGAAGAGAAGCACTGTTGTAAATACTGCCCTGGAGAGTATGCGTGCATGTGTAAGCACACACACACACACACACACACACACACACACACACACACACTGTCACTAGGAAGGAAGTACGGAATGGATCCTGTCCCACAGCTTTTTGAAGAAACCAGTGCAGCTGACTGTCAGACTTTGGAATTTTGGCTTGCAGAACAGTGAGACAAAATGATTTCTATTGTTTAAGTTACCTAGTCTGTGGTATCCTGCAACCGTCCAAGCAAGCTCGTACTGGAGGCAACACACTGATTCCTGTGCAAAGACTGATGGAAACAGCTCACTGTTTATTCTGCCATATCTCTTCAATGGTGTGCACATTTTCTACCTTTGTTTTTGAACATGTTTCTGCTTTTATATTTAATGGATACCTCCTTCAAAAACATCTAATTGAGTCTTGTTCTTTTCTTTTTTTTTTAAACTTGTCTGACAATTTATAGCTATTTTCTAGGATCCCAGTCTCTTCTGATCATTTTGTTTTATTTGATAATTATCACTATATTTGTATTTGGTAGTTTCATAGACCGATGTAGAGCAAGTTTAGGTTCATAGAGATTACCCACATATGCCCTGCCCTACACTGCAGATTCATCTATCCCCAACACACCTCCCCTACCCCACCGCCAAGAGTGGCTTGTTGTTGTTACAATTGAGCCTACATTGTTAAAGTATTACAGTGAGTGTATAGTTTGTATTCCTTTAACTTTTGGAATTACAAAATTTGTGAGTTTACAAGTGTATAGTAACCTTTATCTACATTTTTTTGTAACATATAGGATAGTTTCACTGCCCTAAAACATCTCAGCCTATTCATCCAATCTCTTTCACTAATCCCTGGTAACCACTGATCTTCTACCAACTAAGTAGCTTTTCCTTTTCCATACAATTGGAAATATAGTGGATAACAGTTTGTCAGAATGACTTCTTTCACTTAGCAATCTATATCCAAGTTTTCTTCATGTTTTTTGCATGCTTTGGTAGTTATGCTTATGCTTATGCTCAGTTATTTTGAGTGCTAGATATTATTCTGGGATTCACCATGATTGATTCATTCCCTGGGAGGCATCGTGGTTGTTTCTACATTTGAGCAATTATGAGTGAAGCTGTGATTGACAACTGTGTGTACATTTCCATGTGACCATCACTTTGCTGGGTGAATACCAAAGAACCCAGTGTCAAGATTATCTGCTGTCAGTGTGTTTAGCTCGCAAGAAACTATCATCCAAAGTGCCTGTTCCATTTTGCATTCCTTTTGCTCTGACTGTAAGTTCCCTTGTTGCATAAATTCACTAGTCTTTGGAGTTGTTGGCAGCCAGGAGCTTGGCTATTCTGATCTGTATATAGTGCGTTCTCATTGCTTCAGAAGAACATGTTGTGATGGAAGCTTGTTATCTACACCTTCTATGATGAGCTGTCTGCTAAGATTTTGGACTCTCTTTATAAATCAAATTGTTTTCAAAACTGATGGATGTGATGTGATTATTCTTTATACTTTTCATGAACTTTGTACCATTTTTCATCTGATATACCTTTTGAAACTATTTTCTTCTACTACTACAAAAGACCTTCTCTCTGTATTCTCTCGACAGTGTTCTTCACCAAGCAAGAAATCCTAACCTTAATGAAACCTTGTTTCTCCTCTTTTCATGGATCTCATCTTCAGGGGAGAAATGAAAAAGTCATTTCAAAGTCCGGGTCATCTAGGTATTCTCTTGTTGTCTCCTAGGAGTTTTATAGTTTGACATTTTCCATTTATCTTTGTGATCTGCTTTGAGTGTTTGTGAAGAGGATGGGTATAGTTTCTGTGAAGGATGGATCAAGAGTTTTTTTTTAATATTTGGTTATTCAGTTGTACAGCACCACTACACCACTTGTTTAAAAGATTATTTTATTTTCTGTATTCCTTTGCTCCTGTCAAAGATTACTTGACTATCTTTCTATGTTCTTTAGTCTATTCCATTTATTTATTTATAAATGTCATATATGAATATCATTTTCTCTTGACTACTATACTTTTTAGTGTCTTAAAGTCAAGTGTTACTAGTCATCTAAATTTCTTCTTCTTTTTTTTAATTTCATACTAGCTATTCTGGATCATTTGCAACTCCATATGAAGTTTAGAGTCAGTTTGCTTATAAATACATAAGTTCACTGGAATTTGGGTTGGAATTATTTTGATTCAACAAATCAAGCTGGAAAGAACTTTGCCATCTTAAAAATATTTAGTCTCTTTACCTATAAACATGATCTGTATCTCTCCATTTTACCAGTTCTTTTTTTTTTTTTCTTTTTTGAGACAGGGTTTCTCTGTGTAGTTTTGGATCTTGCTCTGTAGACCAGGCTGGCCTTGAACTCACAGAGATCCACCTGGCTCTGCCTCCCAAGTGCTGGGATTAAAGGGGTGTGCCACCACCACCTGGCACCAGTTCTTTTTCAATTTATGGTATTGGGGTTTTTATAATTTTCCTCATTTCTCTGTCAGCTTTTTGCACACTATTTTATTCTAAGAAGACACAGGTGGAATTGAGTTTGTTTTCTAATTTTGAATTTAAAGGCCTGCTAAACCCTTGGACTGCACCTGGCCGCTTATTTATTAACATCCTTGTAGGATATCAATTTCTCTTCGTGTATCACCAACTAAATTTACTGAATCTACACATTTTAAAAGGTTGTATTTTTATTTACATCAGTTCAAACTCTTTAAAAATATTAAACCTCCGTTTTTGAACTAATAATTTTATTTTTGAAAAATTATAAAGGGTATTGAATTTGAATTTTAGCAAAACCAAAACTATTTGCTGACTACTAGCCACATTAAATAAGCTAAAAAACTACAGTTGTGTGAAATCAATTCTCATGTAAGAAATAAATACTTTTATTTAGGATGTATAGAAAACTTCAGTTTATATATTTGTATAGATATTTAACTACGCTTCTATGACAACCTCAAAGATATAATATCCTTTCTGGAACTCTCTACATAAACCAGGCTGGCCTCAAAATTACAGAAACCTACCTGCTTCTTGCACCATCACATCCAGCCAATTGTTCTCTTTTTAAGTAGGCATCTCATAAATTAAATACGTAGATATTTAAAATGAGATCACTATGGACGATCGTCATTAAAAATTGCATAGTTAAGCTTTATCTCCTTTCTAGTGTATCGATGCAATATACATAAGTAGGGACTGAAAAAATGGTTAAATTAAACAAATACATGAGTTGACTTAATTTATGCAAATAAATTAGACATACCTCTTTTAGTTAATGTGTAGTACTTGTATCCTCATCTGGCTTTGCTAGCACAATAGCAGCTCGCTCTCTCTCTCTCTCTCTCTCTCTCTCTCTCTCTCTCTCTCTCTCTCTCTCCATCTCTATATCTATCTCTGACTCTCTCTTTGTCTTCCAGATAGGGTCTCACTATATTGTCTTAACAGACCTAGAACTCACTGTTTAGCTCAAGCTGGTATGAATTCATACCAATCCTCCAGCCTCAACTTCCAGACTGTTGAGATTATAGGTATGGGCCACCATATCCGGTTTCTACTTTTACACCATGTCCTGCTTTCTGTTACCCTCTCCAGCTGGGTGAAGTGCTTGCAGCCGTTCTTTCTTAGTCCAAGGGTGGAGCTCCCAGCTGTTTTGGTCTGAAGAACCTTATACTTCCGCTCCCTCTGCTTCTCCTGTTTTCTTTCGGATGCTGAATTTCAAATTGCTTGAGCCTTGAACAATCTATTCTGCTTTCAAGAATGATCTCCTCAATCTTGTCTACTTGCCCAACATGGAACCCTTTACTTTTCTTGGCCTCAGTTATTTGAATAAGAAACTGACTTCTTTTTTAAAAATTGTAGAAAATAAGTATTTCAGAGAGGATAAACCCCACGTAGTATTTTCTCAGCTCTGTCTAACGTATAGGATTGAAATACAAGTGTGCAGTCTTCGTTTAAATCTATGGCATCTTGGGAAGAAGTAATTCTGGAAGAAAAGATAACCTCCCAGTTATTACGAAATGCTAACTCATAAGTGTCTTCCATTATAATGAATCACTAGCCTTTGAGTAGCTTTTAGAATTCACGCAGCAAGAAATCAGTTCTAGAAGGAGATGCTTTTCTTTTCTTTTTTTCCCCCCCGCAGCCACGTTTTTTTCAAGCCATTTTTCATCCCACCCACTTTGTGGAGTCATAGGGCAACACAGAACACGTCCACTTCCTCTGCTGCAGAGGAAGGCGCTGCGTTCTTTAATGGGTCTGATGGAATGAGGAAATTCATAGTCTCTCTCCCCAAAGAGAGTATGGTAGTAGTTTTAACCGCTTAAAAGTATCTCTCAACTTCTCTCCGTGTTCATTAAGGCAGCACGTGAGAAATCCCCATGTGGAGAGTATGGATTTTCTTTTTTCTTTAATCACACAAAGTAGTTTCTTGCCGCTCCTCTCCTTTCAGCTGTCGTGAAATGGAGTAAACCACAGGCTGTTGAGCATCTCGAGGTGCATTCCGGTTGCCTTTACCCCCGATTAATTGCCGCTTGCTGGCACACACAGACAATTCGCTCTTACACTTGTAGATGTGAGCTGCCCTTCTCCTAAGCAAGCATACAGTGGCTTGTGGCTGAGATTTCAAGGCGCCATGTTCAAGATTCACAGTGCCTAATGAAGCTGGGGTCGGGTGGGGCAGGCTACAAGCTTGTAGAGCAAAGGCCCACAGCAGCTAGGAGGGACTCCGGCAGGAAGGGAGCTGCTTTGAAGGGAGATCTGGAAGACTCGGAGGTAAACATATTTTAGGCCCCAAAGGCATCAAAATAAAAAGTTATCAGAGACATCTTAAACCTTCAAAATAAAATCTCAAATGGGTTCAGTATGGTCACACAGATGCCTTGTCTGCAGATAATTCAAAACAGTAACTGCTAGGCCGGTGATTTACCTTAGAACTGTCACATGTGAGTTTTACTTTCTGCTCTGGAAATGGAGCTGTGCTTCGGTCCCTTTGTTTTATTCTGCATTTCTCCCTCCCTGCCTCCTGGCTTTCACAAACGGTTTCACCAGGTAGACCTGGCTAGTCTTGAACCACTGTGCAGACTGGGCTGGGCTCAAATGCACAAAGATCCACATGCCTCTGCCTCCTGAGTGCTGAGGTTAAAGAGATACACCATCACACCTAGCTCTTCCCTTTGTTTATGAGCATCATTTATAAAAGCAATATTTCAGAAGTTTGTTCGGGGTTTGTGTATATGGAACTCATATGTATTCATGCAAATATATAAGATTCACATGACAGAATTTGAAACATCAGATTTTACAGTGTTCTATATGATTTTTATATGACAGCTTTGTCCCTCCAATATAAATACATACATATATGAGTGTATACACAACACGTACACATGCAATATACACATATGCATGTATACACAACATATTTATGCACACACATATGTGTGTATACATAATACATATGCATGCATGCACACACATGCATATGTATACACAACGCATACTCATACATACATATCACACCCATATATGTATGCATATACAACATATACACCTGCATTCACACACACACACACACACACACACACACACACACACACACAGATATATTGTTTGCTTTGAAGCAGCTATTCCTATGTAGCCTGGCTAGCATGGAACTTGCTCTGTAGACTAAGGTGTACTAATGATTAGGGCAAGTCTCCTGCCTCTGCCTTATAAGAACTGGTTGATATGCATGTGCCACCATACCTGGCCACAATTATACTTTTGATTTGACTGCATTGAATTCCACTCTTGCCCTGAAGTGTGTACATTGGGAAATAGATACAGATCAGGTGATGGAGAGCGATGCTTATATGTAGTAGGCTCTAAATCCATGATGGTTGAATGAGTATATACATATATTGTTGAATGAAGCCCTTGATAAAATAAAGTAAAATATTTAAGTCCACTATCAGTCACTGAAAACATATTTATTGTATGTATAAGATAATATATCAGGTTTTATATAATACCTACATGTTTTGTATATTGTTTTACATGACCATGACTTTTTATTGCAATACTTACCACTTAAGATAAATACCATTTAACTTGTATTTTTAAAGCATAAGTGTTTTATATTGAATTTACCTAGATAATACATCAGCAAATAAGACCACATTTTTCCACAGACCACAGGGTACTTGTCTTCACTAAAGCCATCTTTTATCCTTAGGTTCTGAATTAGTTTTTATTCTGCTCAAACGCTCTTTGATTGTTGTCTGAACTGCAATTGAATCAGGACACAAAGAGGATGAAAGACGACATCCCCTTGTCGAAACGTATTTTCCCGAAATCTTTCTTAACAGTATGTTTTGTAACAGCTACATTCTCTGTTGAGAACAGTTTTTAGGAGCTCTACTCCACGAAGTATAGAGATCTTTATAACAAAAAAAGATCAGCTTGGCATTCTCAGGATATGGTAAAGGCTAATCTGAGAATTGTTAGTAGCAAAAGAACTGTAGATTCCCTTCAAGCATGCACATACATGTACATTTCTTCCAACGCTCAGCTGACACTCCATGGATCACTGAGTGATTTCTATATTGTTGAACCTTTAAGCTGTTTTCAAACATTTGTTGTTAAGAAGCCTTTTTTCCCTTTAGAATGGATTTGTAGGGGCAATACTACTGGGTTCCATTGTCCAAGTGTTTTTCTCTTGATCTATTTTTGTAGTTGTTCAAAGTGGTGGTCGGATGTACAATGCCAACTTGGTATCATCTGCCTGTGACAGTAGAGTAGCAGTTTCCCAACATGGGTCGATTAAAAAATAAACATATCCGACATTAAGCCAACTGGCATTTAAAGTACAAGGTATCGTCTTAAAACAATTTTGTTCCCCTAAAGCCCTTAAGAGATTCTAGCAACATCACTTGTAGTTGACCAATGAACCGTCTGTTTAATTGGTCAGTATGAAAGTATTTCAAGATGGTTAGATGTGTTTATAATGACAGTCAAGAACAGATTTGACATAGTTGGGCAGAGTACACAACAAATT
The DNA here is from genome assembly GCF_949786415.1 of Peromyscus eremicus. NCBI lineage: Eukaryota > Metazoa > Chordata > Mammalia > Rodentia > Cricetidae > Peromyscus > Peromyscus eremicus. The sequence continues at coordinate 27,643,588 of NC_081434.1, forward strand.
TTCTTCCTAGTAAGGGACGGCAAAGGTAACAAAAGCTACTTCGAAAACTCCTTAACTCCAACTTCTATCTGAGCTTCATGAATCTTAAAGCTGAGACATAATCAGAATTAGTCTCTTAGCAAAAATTTCTATGTCTGTTGTAGTTTGAATGAGAATGGCACCCATTGGCTCCCATATTTGAATATTTGGTCCTCAGTTGGTGGAACTGTTTGGGAAGAATTAGGAGGTGTGGTCTTGTTGGAGGAAGATGTCACTAGGGATAGGCTTTGAGGTCTCAAAACCCACACCATTCTCAGTGTCTCTCTTTCTGCCTCTTGCTTGAAGATCAGACACAATCTCTCAGCTACTTCTCCAATGCCATGCCTGCCTACTTCTACCACGATCCCCTCCATGATGGCCATGGACTCACCCTCTGAAAATGCAAGCCCCCAATAGATTCTTTCTTCTATAAGTTGCCATGGTCATAGTGCTTTGTTACAGCAATTGAAAAACAACTAACAACATTCTTTTGAAAAACTGTTTTGTGAATACATTTAAAAAAGTTCACTTTGAGTTTTGTGAATCTAACAAAATAAAACATTACTTAGGATGGTATATACTGTATGTTTGTTACAGATTTACTTACAATGTCACAAGCTTAGAAACAACCAAATTGTCTATCAGACAAGGAAAATGCCAGATAGGCACTATTATAGTATTATACCTATGGGTAGGGATAGGAATTTGGCTATTCAAATATGATTAGTGAGTATTGAAAAATTAACCTAATAAGTGAGATATAAAATGCTGTGTGCAGTGTGACTGCAATTATGTTGGAAAGAAAAGTATTGTGTAGTATAGAAAAGCAATGAAATTAAATAGGGCAGGATGTTTATTGTCACAATATTAATATGGGTGTAGCTGGAGAGTTTCTCTCCAGGTCCCTCCAATCCCCGGCAGTCCCGCAGCCCACTTATAAAATAAACACACAGATGCTTATATTATTTAAACTGTTTGGCCTAATGGCTCAGGCTTCTTGCTATCTAGTTCTTCTATCTTAAATTAACCCATTTCTATGAATCCTTACCTTGCCACGTGGCTCATGGCTTACTGGTACTTTACATCCTGCTCCTCATTGCAGCAGCAGCTGGCAGCGTCTCCCTATGCCTCAGCCTTCCACTTCCCAGCATTCTTCTCCCTCTTTGTCCCGCCTATCCTTCCTGCCTAGCTACTGGCCAACCAGCGTTTTATTTATCACTCAATCATCCACAGCATATGGGTACTTTTTATTTTCATATTTTTTTTCTATAAACTTATATCACTTCAAAATAAAATACCTTGGATATTAATAATTAATCTCTAAGTACAAAATTGTTTGTATTTTCTCATATAAGGTTAAGAAATAGCAATAAACAATGTCTGCCAAGAGGTTCCCCCATCTAGCTAGTAAATATTCTCCAAGGGCATCAGCTACCTTCAAGCAGGACTGTGGCAAAGTCTGTGGAGTTATGGGATGGGAGGAGGGTTGAGGTCAAAGGAAAGAGCAAGCACCTGAGGACCAAAGATGGTGAAATGGTGGAAGTCCCTTGAGTTGGAGAAAAGCCTGAAGCTGGTCAAACTCCAGCGTGACTCAGGCAATCCCCGATTGCTCAAGAAAACAAGGAGATCCCACATCCACGGGACCAGTGTCGGAGGGGATGGGCATTATACAATCTGTACCATTTCTTACCAGAATTCCATCCCAACAGGATGTGAATCTGCTGTGGATATCGCTCTGTATGCTGTGAATGTGTTGCTCTGATTGGTTAATAAATAAAGTGCTGATTGGCCAGTAGCCAGGCAGGAATTATAGTATAGGCGGGATAAGCAGAGAGGAGAATTCTGGGAACAGGAAGGCTGAGTCAGAGGTCGCCAGCCAGACACAGAGGAAGCAAGATGTGAAGGCAGAACTGAGAAAAGGTATCAAGCCACGTGGCTAAACATAGATAAGAATTATGGGTTAGTTTAAATGTAAGAGCTAGTCAGTGGTAGGCCTGAGCTAATGGCCAAGCAGTTTTTAAGTAATATAAGCTTCTGTGTGTTTATTTGGATCCAAGTGGCTGCAGGACTGACAGGTGAGAGAGATTTGTCCTGACCATGGGCCAGGGGGGACAAAGGAAAACTTCAGCTACATGAATTCAATGAGTAAAATCTGTCTCCGCTCCTTCTGATAGATAAGAAATGGAAAAACAAGAGGAGAAACAAGTGTGAAGACTCAACTAGTCAGAATGTAAGCCCCACAGGATTAGTAAGTAATTTGTTTGTTTTTTTCTTCCTTTTCCCCATTGCTGTTGTTTGGAGACAGGGTCTCATTCAATAGCCCAGGATGGCCCAGAACGTGTGAGCCCTCCTGCTCTGTAGTCCTGAGAGCTGGGATTACAGGTATGTGCCACCAAGCCTGGTGAGAACGCTCTTTTTTATGTGAATTGGCTATTTTCAAAAGTCCCGTTGGATGCTTTGTCTATGTTTGTCTCATCCACTCAAACCTTTATTAAAGAGATGGCATGGTCTCCATTTTAGAGAGGAGAAATATGAAATATCACATGTTTTAACCAGGGACACACAGGTAGAACTAGGATTGGCACCCAGATCGCCACATCCCAGGAACTTTCTTTTATTTCTCATGTGGAATAGCCCAGTAGCATATGTCTAACAAATTGTTATTGAATTTCTACTTCAAGGAATAAGGCAGAAGACAAGACAGTCAGTATTTCACTGTCCATGGAAAGCAGTTGAGCTGTTGTAACCCATTAACCCATAAGTGGCAACATAAAAAGGTCAGATCTAGGCAACTACATTTAATATAATGGGATGAGTCTAGACCTGGAGTCAGACCGTACAGGCAAAGTACTGTTGATAACATTAATGGTGTCTACAGAGAAAATCCTAAATGCTGCCTCCAGGCTTGTGAGAGTTAACATCTGGTAAGAGATAGTAGATTCCTGTTGACAAACTATTCACGTTTCTGGAGTTTCGCTGTCTAAATTCAAGGCAAACCCAAACAAACCAACTCTTCCACATACTGGTGACACTGTTGTGTAAAGGATGTGATTGAGTAACAAGTATTGACTAAATATTTGCAGACATAGTAATATTTATGTAAAAGAAAAATATCACACATTGAACACATGCCTGTGAATTTTCCATATATATGATATGTGTGTATATATTCAGTTTAGTTGGTGCTTTGCATCTTGCCTTTGTAATAGCTTTTGAAGCTGAATGACTTCCTTTTCCTCCCTTCCCTAAATTACATTCCAAAACACTTGTCTGAGCCTTCTGTATCCATTCCTCCTGGGTCTCACATTTAAAAAGTTCATTTAAAATTGCTAACCTAGATCTTGTTAATAGCGAATTCAATGAAATTTGTTTTTACTTTTAAAAATATAGCATCTCTTAACAGTGTTCCATGGCATGTGACATGTCTGTAACCCCAGTTACTGCAGAGGATTGAGGTCGAAGACTTGCCCGGATAATTTGTCATGACCTTGAGCTAAACAATAGCAACAACAATAACAACAAATGAGCATCTTTAGGCAGCTGCCTGGTGCTTCAGCAAAAGGTACAGTTTATATCAGTGGACCAAATAGGAGATTTGAATCCACCAAAAAGATTGTCAGTTCTGTATAAGCAAAAAAAAAAAAAAAAAAAAAAAAATCTAGTAAAAGCTTGAAATAAGGCAACAGAGGCCTTACCACTGAGAAGCAATGGCTTTTAAATAGAGTCATTGCCATAAAAGAGCTGAGAAAGCATTCTCCTTCTTAAGACCATAACAGCTGACTTCTTAAAATGTGATAATCACACCTGAAACGATCTATTCTGGAGCCACATTCAGACATATTTGAAATGCGTGACAGGAAGAGATTCAGAAGAAAAAAATATTCCATTAATAGCAAGTGTCTCTGTGTTTGAATCTCAAGGTTCTGTTTAGTACCCAAAATACAGTGCACTATTATAACCGACTCCCTCAGTTTCTCTGCCACTCAGATCCCCATCCCTTGCTAGTTCTCCTGCGTATGGTAAATATCACTGCTGAGTATGCACATGAGCTCACTCCCCATTTAACTGTTTCCTAGCTCTGCTCAGTTTACAACATTGGTTTCATTTTGGTTTTCTTGGAGCCTTGTTTCCTGAATCAATTGTGGCATAACTGAAAATATCCCTGTACCATTCAACACTCCACCATTTTAGCCTTTGTGGTTCAACATGAAATCTCCCTTCCGGACCCTCCATGTAAATATTCTGGCAGAAGTTTTGCCCTCCTTGTGTCCCCTTATCCACGTGGCTCTAAGGTGGATTTCTTATCTTCCCCTCCCCTTGAAGCTCTTCCTCTTATCTTACCCCAATACCTAGTTTAACCCATGGGTCAGCTGAGGCAGCTCCAACCTTCAGGATCCATATGATTTGCTGTCAATCACTTACCATGTTCTTTTGCTGCCCCTGTCCCCTCCATTTCTCCAGTGATGTTAGGACAAGATGGAGTACAGACTGCTCTGGCCATCACTCCTGTTTCATTATTCTGCATAAGCAACCACTGTCCATTCATGACTCAGCTGGTTGGCTTCTACCTAAAAATAGCATTCATTCAAGGCCTTTGTGTGTGGATTAGACTTCTTGCATATTCTGGTTCTCAGTCTGGAATTCACCTTGTCTATTTCCTGCCTTATTAAGGCACACTTCTAGGTCTGTAACTGACCTTACCATTGGTTTAGATCTTGTATCAGTCTGCCTATGAGTTGCTTTGAAGGTAAAAATTCCAACTCTGTCATTTCTAAGAGTAACTACCAAAAAAAAGGTAAGATTTTTACAAATAAGTGTTTGTGACTTTTGCTTCACTGTGACCACAATATCTATCAGAAACTATTTAAAGGAGGAAAAATTTAATTTGGCTCATGGACTCAGGGGTTTCAGCCCATCATGGCAGGGAAGGAAGGAAGCTCAGCCCCTGGTGGTAGGAGCTTGTGGCAGAAGGCAGATGCTCATATCATAGCGAAGCAGGAAGGGGACAGCATGGCGGGAACCAGGGGCCAGGTAGCATCTTCAAAGTCCTGTCCCAATGGAACTACTACCTGTTATCCTCTTGGTTCCACAGCCTTCCAAAATAGTTCCATCAGCTAGGGAGCAAGTACTCAAAACATGAGCTTGTGAGGACATTTCAAATCCAAAGCATTAGGTTCCAGTTATGTATAATTAATCTGTAATACAATGATTCCATGTGAAGTTTAGAGTTTGGCAAATTTCAATAAGCACCAGTCTGCCTAAATGAGGTATAGAATATTTTTATTATCCTATAATGTTCCCTTAAATTCTTTGCAATCCATAATTCCGTGCTCAGTCCCAGTACTTCAGGTAACCAATCTCCGACTTATTCTCTATTCATAAGGGCTCATTTTGCCTCTTTCAGAAATCCATATAATGGAAACTCAAAGGCCATTCATTACTGTCTGGTGTCTTTTATTCAGTATACCAGTTTTGAGATTTATTGCTGTTATTACAAGTATTAGTGATGTTTTCCTTTTGTATTGCTGAATTATAGTCTACATCAAGTATACTGCATAATTTAATTCACTTGTGGATAAACATTTCAATTATTTGCAGTTTCCAAAGCCCCTGAGACCTTTTGTATACAAGTCTTTGTATATTTTCATTTCACTTTGGGAAATAAATACGTAAGAGTGAATGTTTAAGTGTGTTTAGCTGTGAGAAACAGACAAACTATTTTCCAAACGGGTAGACCATTCACAAGGCTCCTAACAGCCATGTGAAAATTCACATGGTTAATCTACTTTTCTGATACTATTTTATTTTCAACTTTTGGCCATTCTAATTAGTGTGCAGGATCCCATTGACTTTTATTTGCATTCCTTTGATGGCATGTGGTGTGAAGACTATTTACTGTGGATGCTTTCATAAATGTATGCTTCAATTTTTTTTAATCCGTTTTAATTGCTTGCTTTTTAATCATTGAGTTGTCAGGCTTCCCGTCTGTATTTATGCAATTTGAATAGAAATCATTTGGGACACGTATGATGCTACACATATTCTTTCCTCCCAGTCTGTTCTATTTTCATCACTCAGAATGCTGATTCTATTATGAGAAAATATTTAATTTTGGTGATGCCTAACAACATTTTTCAGTTTCTTTTTAAGGTTTATTTTTATTTCTATTTGTGTGTGTGAGTGTGTGTGAGCCCACATGTACACTACATATGTGCAGGTACCTATGGAGGCCTCAATCTTCAGGGTACCTTCAGAGGAAGGCTTCGATCTTCAGGCGCTGGAGTTACAGGAGTTTGTGAACTGTGGGAGCCGAACCGAGGTCCTCTGGAAGAGCAACAAGTTCTCTTAACAGCCAAGCCATTTCCCCAGCACCATTGTTTAGTTTCTTATGATTCATGTTCTTTTTTTTTTTTTTTTAATATTATCTGAGAAATGGTTGAATCGCACAAGGTTATAAAGATTTTTATCTAAGAAGATTTTAAAACATACAGGTCTGAACTTTACATAAACTCTAGAATCTGATTTCCAATTCCTTCTGCAAATAAAAAGATTATTGAGATTTTTACTGGGATTACCCTTAACTGACAGATCAATTTAAAGGGTGATTGACTTTAGCTACGTTGTTTTCCAAATTAGGAACATGGGAAATGTTTAATTTCTCTTGTTAGTGTTTATAGTTTTATGTGAATGAGCACTGCTCCCGTATGTTCTGGTTTTTTTTTTTTTTTTTTGAAGCTATTTGAATTTGATGTGGTTCTTTTGAAAAAATTATTTCGTGAATATTTGTGAATGGTAGGATATCTTGATGTTCATATAGTTTGCAAGTTTCTAATGTCCCACATGCAAATGCAACTCTGATTTCTTTTATGACCATCTAATAAGCATACCCTCTCTTACTTGCATCCACGGTCACTGCTGCACCACTCACAACAGTGAAAATGAAAACAGCTCATCTGTCCATCAACAGATGGGTGAAGAAGATGTAGTTCATCTATTCAGTGAAACTTTAAGAAATATTTATTTTATTTTATTTTTTTGGTCTGTGTGTTTGAATGTATGCATACATACCATGTGTAGGGAGAAGCCATCAGCGGCCTAAAGAAGGCTTCAGTTTCCTTGGAATTGAGTGACAGGCAGTTGTGAGCAGCCACGTGGGTGCTGAGGACCAGACTCAGGTCATGCTCAGCAGTCAAGACAAATTAAATTATGACAACAGTTGCAGGAAAATGAATGGAGCTAGAAATCATTAGATTAAGGAAAAGAAGTCAACAGTAAAGACACATTCCTAATGCTACATATGCAGAACGTAGACATAAAATGATATGTGTCTGATTATTTGTGATTGTGTTTGTGTGTGAGCTTGTGTATGTGTGTGCATGTGTGTATGTACGTGTGTGTGTGTGTACATTTGTCTGTGTGTGTATGTACATGTGTGTGTACATGTGTTTGCATTTGTTTGATTATGTGGGTATGTATGTGTGTGTACATGCATGTGTCTGTCTGTCTGTGTCTGTCTGTCTGTCTGTGTGACTATGCAGGTTCTGGCACTAGAAATAGGATCATCAGGAGAAAGATCTTAAGGTGAGAAATGGGAAGATGAGGCGGTGGAATATATGAGACACAAGTGGAGGAGAGACTATCTGGAGACAGGAAGGGTAACAGTCAGAGGGAGGGAGACCATGATGAGGTGGTAAAGAAGACTGGATTAGATCAAAGTATAATGACAAACGTGTACGAAAATGTCAGAATGAAGCCCATTCGTTTTTATGCTAATTTAAAACCACGATAAAAAATATCAAACCATATTACCTCTAGGGTAAATAAATTAAGCCCATTTCCACTTCTGACAATATACTCATAGAATAAGGTTAATTTTAAGTTTTGTATTGCTTCACATATTTAACTGGCTGGTTATAGAAATTGCTTTTTGAACTTTTGACTGTACATTTCCTCCTATGAGCAAAACCTTCTTGAAATCACATACCTTCATTTGTGACTTAGAAAACTGTGTATAGATTATATTCAAACAATATTGTACTCTTTTCCTCCCACAGACACACCAGTCAAACCCCTGTACACCAATCTGAGCTTTCCAGAAAAAGCCAGAATCCACTTTCAGATTCCCACACACCTGAAGAATGAGAAATGTCCAAAGACAAACCAATGAGTCAGGGATGCTGAGTCAATGCACTCAACACTTCAGACTCAAAGGAAATTCTGCCTTCCAGCTCCTTCACAGCACTCAAGGGCCTGTGTCAGTCACACAGAGTGTCCAGCTTTAAAGTCCCTGCTGGAGGGCTTGGCTGTTAACTCACTGCACCAAAGCATTAGGGGCTGGGCAGCAGAGTGTTTTCCACAAGCACAACTTAACAAAGGAGATTTTGAATTGAGAAATCATTCCAGCCGCCATAGCTCCACAGTCTACCCAACTTCCCCTGGGAAGGGTCCGGCCACACACATCTCCAGAAGATCCCCATGTCTCCAGATTCTAGGGAGTCAGTAGCTGAGCACCTACCCAACAATAAGACTGAGTTGCTCCCATCCTACCAGGATGAATAACACCATCCATGCTTTCATCCTTGGCTTGAGTCAGCAACATTTCCAGCTTCATAATCATTTTCATGGGGAGAGGCTGGAGTCCTCTGCCAATTCAGATAGGAGGATGGCACACTCTGCATCTCATCCCTTGGCTTGCTCCTGAGATAAATGTATGCAATCTTTCAGAGGGAAGCCAGAGGACCTGTCTGTGCCTAAGAAGGAAGCTGGTGCTCCCTGTGTCCTCTTCCATGGCTTGCTATAGTGATAACTTCTAGCTAGAAATCTTTCCGTGCAAGGAGGATGCAAAACTTCTGCTCCCGTTTGCTTTATCGGGAGAGCATCTGTCTTGTTGCTGTCTCAGCTTGCTCCATTGATAATTCCAGCCCTACCATCTCTCTTTGGAAAGATGTTGGAAGCATCTGCCAGCAAGAAGACAAGGCAGCACTCCTTGAGACTTCCTCTGATATAGAAATATAGGCTATAGATATGATAGGATGAAAGGGTAGATTATGGAACCTACTTTTAAAGAGCAACAACTTGTTTAAAAATGTTTTACATTGCTATAGATTTTAGTTTATTGATACAAATTTAAAGTTAATTTTGTTATACTGTATGTATATTTCTACTCTTGTTTAAAGTATTTTGTTTGTGCAACTCATTTGAAATTGTGGTGTATATTTGAGAAATACAGATTAATAATTAGTCATCTATGATAATCAAACTTATAGTCATGTTAGTTAAGTTTTCTACATATACATAGATATATCTGAATTAGGTAGGTGATCTTCAAACACTTCAAAGACCTACAGAATATGGCATTTAAGATGTTTTAAAAATTTAAAGCCAGGCGGTGGTGGCGCACGCCTTTAATCCCAGCACTTGGGAGGCAGAGCCAGGCGGATCTCTGTGAGTTCGAGGCCAGCCTGGACTACCAAGTGAGTTCCAGGAAAGGCGCAAAGCTACACAGAGAAACCCTGTCTCGAAAAAACCAAAAAAAAAAAAAAAAAAAAAAGATGTTTTAAAAATTTAGACTTTCTTGGACAATGAGATATGTCTACTCCTGGCAGCACCAAATTACTTCAAGGAAGATGATGGGCATGGAAGATACTCTATATGGAGTTTATCTTCTTCTTGACAAAAATAGCCATTTGGGCAAGAAACTGTTCTTGTCTGGATTGCTTGACAAAAATGTTGTATCAACTGGACGTGCAGGACCCATAGGAAGGTGACCACTGAACTTTGTAAGGCAAAATGGTCCTTCAGGTTCCTGCTTCACAGAGGAGACTGCCAACATTCTATAGGACACAGGAAAAAGTGACTGAGAGACTAGGCCTATGGGCTGAAGATAGATGCCCCAACATTGAAGAGGAACTTTGGATGACTATTCAGGCAGACAGCTGTCTCACTTGTTTCCAGAGTTTTGAAAGTTGCTTACAATGAATTTCCTCTTTAACTTAGGTAACATTATATCCTTCTGAGGTCTCTGATGTAGTTGAAGACTAAATAGTTATAGTTATAATTTTACTTGGTTATGATAAAAGACAAATTAGATATAAAACTTTCGACTCACAAATATAGGATAGATAGAATATTTTCTTTAATTTTGCCAAGTATAAATAGACTAAATATTGTAACTGTAATTCTTGCTTGATTACTGTTTTGTTATATGTAATTTTATTATGTTAAAGTTAAACTCTTTATTTTTGATTAGACAGAAAAGGAGAAGTGCTGTGGGATGTTCTGTATGCTGTGAATGTGTTGCTTTGATTAGTTGATAAATAAAATGCTGATTGGCCAGTAGCCAGGCAGGAAGTATAGGCAGGATAAACAGACAAGGAGAATTCTGGGAAGTGGAAGGCTGAGTCAGTAGACGCCAGCTCGCAATCCAGGGAGTAGCATGTAATGGCACACAGGTAAAGCCACAGAAAATGTGGCAACATATAGATTAACATAAATGGGTTGAGTTTAAATGTAAGAGCTAGTCAGTGGTAGGCCTGAGCTAATGGCCAAGCAGTTTTAATTAATATAAGCTTCTGAGTGATTATTTTATAAGTGGCTGCAGGATCCGTGGGGCTGGGCAGGACCGGAGAAAACTTCCGCTACATTCCTCCATCTCTCACTCCTGATCCAGATATCTACAGCCTCTGGTAAGAGGGAAGCAAAAGGGACCACTTCATGGCTGCCCCTTTATTCCTGGTTTGCTACGATGATGACTACAGACCAGAAGGCTACCCTTTCAAGAAAGATGTGCCATTTCTTTCCACAAGCGGGAGAGTGGATCCTTCCTGCACCCCATTTCTGACTTGTTCCTGAGACAATCACAGCTCTGCAGTCTTTCTGCAGAAAGAGGTGAGAGGACTTTGCCAGCAAGAATCAAAGGATTGGCACTCTCACACTCTCTTGTCCAGTTAGCTCTGCAGGTAAGATACGGCAATCCTTAGCTGGAAAGAGACTCGGGGGAATCTTTCTGCCTCTGAAAAGTGGACACTCCTACACCTTCCTTTCTAGTTTATGTCAGTGGTAGCTGTAGGCTAGAAGTCACCGTGAGCCAAGAGGGTGAGAATTCTGCTTATGTCACCAGGAGAGTGAACAATCCCTGCGCCCGCATTCCTGCTCACGACATTAATAAACCTACACATGTATACCCTCCCCGGAGGCAGTGTCTACACATGCTCAGCTCAGTGCCCTGACTTTTATAACTTTCCCCAGAAGGTCTTACCAACTCTGGGGGTTTTCAGAGCTCTGCCTTCCTCAGTCTCCAAAACCATAAAGTTAAATTTAGTTGATGTTATGCAATTTGACTGTTAATCCAATTACTGGCTGTACTTCTGCTATAACATTCTCAAAAGCAATAAGTGCATGGCAGGCCCTGCTGCAGAATTCCTACCTACTCGCTAGTAGTGTCCATCCTTTCTTATAGCCCTTTTCATCAGGATGCCTGGTAAACATAGCAAGTGATAATAACAGGTCTAGTACGTAAGTTAATGAAACCTAACTTCCTTTCAATTGTTTCTGTTAAAATTAAGTGTAAGCAGACATTGTAATTTTATTCTCCTGTACTTCAATGGGTTATATGGCCATTCTCTGTGTCTATGTTTTCCTCTCCTTGGGAGAATAATGATTTAGGACTTGTTACTACAAGGGACATGGTATTATAGTTTATTCCACCACAACCAGCACATTTCACACAGAGATTAGATTAAGAGTATAAAAGTAAAATAAGAGCCAGGCGGTGGTGGCACATGCCTTTAATTCTAGCACTCGGGAGGCAGAGCCAGGTGGATCTCTGTGAGTTCGAGGCCAGCCTGGTCTACAGAGCGAGATCCAGGGCAGGCACCAAAAACTACACAGAGAAACCCTGTCTCAACCCCCACTCCTCCAAAGTAAAATAAAACAGTACCCTTCATTCTATAGCTTTCTGACATAGTCTGCTGAATTATAATATGTTCAATTGGTCACATGCAAAAAATTGAATGGTGTTTTTAGTCCTAAAGTTTGGAAATAATAATGTGAAACATGATTCTGAGGTCACATAAAAGTTCAATATATTCTCACCCTGTAAATCATTTTGCTGAGCAGTCCTGGAAGACAAGTTATTTGTTTAAATGTGTCCATTCTTTTTCTTAAAATGTTTGTTTTGTTTAATATATAAATATATCTCCAACATCTTATCCCAACTCTACTACTGTTGTATATAATTTGGCAAAAAATCCAAATCCAAATTATATGACATAGTTCTTCATTTCAAGGTCCTTGGCTTATTCATAGGAAACTAGGTATTTGTTAAGCGACGTACGCCTAAGAGCACACAAGGTAAGGTGTGGAGTGTTGTCTAGACACTTGCCCTTCACTCCACTAGAACTAAATACAGAGGATCCTAACCATCAGTAGGGGAGGGAAAGGACGGAAACAACCAGGCGGAAGGGAAGCATTTCATCTTCAACATCTTTCTGTCTGAGGAGTCGCTGCTTATACCTTGGAGTTTCATTTTTACTGTAACACGGATCAAGAGCCACTTAGAACAAGAGCACAGGGCATAAGGCTGCCGAGCGTTGTGGGAAAGGGGTGCCGAGATGGATCAAAGCTCATTAGGGAGGTAGAAGTAGATGATAGATGGGAAACAGGGCTGACCCACCCCACTGTGTACAAATTTCTGCTGTCAGTGCTTTAGAGAGACTTTTTTTTTTTTGCGGGGAAACAAGTTTCACTGTGTGTCACAGACTTGCCTGGGACTTGTAGACTATGCTGACCTCAAACTCAAACTACCTTTGCCTCTGAGTATTTGGCTTAGAGACATATACAACCACACCCAGCTAGATAATCTTTTGATTACTTTGTGATTGATACTTTAGAAGGGACTTTTCAGCCGTGGCTCCTGGACCAAACCCAGACTGATTTGTGCTTTTATCCATTCCTCCATAGTTACATGTATTTTTGAAGAGAGATGATTGAGTGGATGAGAGCATTTGCTGTGCAAGCCTGGAGACCTGCCGAGTTCAAATCCTGTAACTCATATAAAGGTGGAAGGGGAGAACAACGCCACACAGTCATCCTCTGTCCTCCATACACACACACCACGGCATATACACCCACACGCACACATCACAGACCACACTTATACACACAGACATGCACACAGATAAATAAATAAATAAACATTTTTTTTTTAAAAAAAAAAAAAAGCAGAACAGCTTATGGGAAAATTATCTGAAACTGAAAATTAAGTGTACATGTAACTCTTTTAACAGAATTCATCGACACTACATTTTTATTTATTTTATTATTTATTTATTTTGTTTTTTTTTTTTTGAGGCACTCGTGTTATTTTGAGAACTCATGCTGTAGACCAGACTGACCTCAAACTCCAGGAATCTCCTGCCCCAGCCTCCCTAGTGCTGGAATTAAAGGCATGTGCAACCATGTCAGCAGATACTACATTCTTTATACGTTGCCTGTGGCCAGTCCAACAGTGCCACTATAGAGGCAAGCTGCTGTAACTAAGACCCATGAAGTCCAGAATGCATCTGTATGGTAGCCTGTTTGCATAAAATTAGCCATCCTTGTTTTAGATGATCTTTGATCTTTATTTCTTGCTTGAACGTAGGTTATTTTCTTTGAGGACCTTTAAGAAAAGAATGGATATTTAGAGAGAGTTTTTGGCTACATCGTTTCAACTAGTACTACAAAGCCCTATTAAGCAGGAGCTCATGTCCCCTTTCATAAATTAAGGATGCAGAAATTCAAAGAGTTAAGGAGTTGGTGTAGGTTTGGAACCAAGACTCAATTACTCAAATGCATATTTTATTGTATTATATCTTTTTTGTTTGTTTGTTTTTGAGACTGGGTTTCTCTGTATAGCTCTGGCTGTCCTGGAATTTGTTCTGTAGACCAGGCCTCAAATTCAGAGATTCTCATGCCTCTGTCTCCCAAGTGCTGGGATTAAAGGCATGTGCCACCACCTCCCAGCTTGTATTACTTCTATACTCCAACTATTCATGAAAGTAGATTTGTCTTGCCCCTATAAGTGCAAAAATGAAGACAATGTGTGGGGTATAAGAAGGGAGCTAGATGTTTAATGGAGATTTGGTCACCATCTCAGAAGGAAAGCTTGGGGCTTGTGGAAAGAAGGCAGCCTCAGGATTCTTCATCATTCCAAGGGTATTTCCTTCTAAGAGAAATGACTCTTGTCACGAAGATTGAATGAAGAAGGATACCCTTTCATACTCTATGAATAAATCTATTAAATGAAGAAATGTGAATCCTAAACTTCAAATCCTTGCTTTCTCTTTAATAGTCTATGATTAAAGAAGCTCAGTTTATGTCACTTTCAATTTCTTTTAATGCCTACAGCTAAGAGAACACCAGGCAAACAGTGAGCAGCCCTGAAACACATTATATTGTTCATTATTGATCTCCGAAGCATATTTTCTCCCGAAACTGGCACTTGAAAATTTACTTAAGCTACATAGTGCCTTAAACAAACAGAGTTAAAATAGAAGAGAGAAGGATCATATGTTCATGTGGTGGTCGAACCAAATTGGAAGATAGTGTGAACATTACCTTTTCATTACAATTTTTTTGGTACAATATATTTTGATCATGTGTCCTACTTCCCCAGACTCCTCCCAGATCCTTTCTGCTTCCTTACCCAGCAAACATTTTGTTCTTTCTAAAGCCCACAAAAACAAAAAATAAAAATAAAAACAAATAGAAAACCAATAAGACAAAAATAAAATGTCAAAACAAACCCTAATGAGACAAAAAAAAAAATCTACTGCAAAATGCATGGAATTCTTTTTGTGTTGGTCAACTGCTTCTGGGTATTGTGCCTGCTCTGGAGTGTGGTTAGTATATCCAGTGACACTCCTTTGTAAAAAACTGATTTTTTTTTGACAATGAGTATCCTTTCCAAAAACCTTCTTGGTTAGGGGTGGGACCCTGGATCCACTTCCTCTCTCAGCACTGGGACCCTGTCTGACTTGAACCTGCGCAGGTTTTGTGTATGCTACCACAGTGTCTGTGAGTTCATGTGTAAGCAATACTGTTGTGTCTTCAGGACACTGTTATTACCTTAGAGTCTCTCATCACCTCAGGCTCTTACAATCTTTCTGTCCTCTCTTCTGCATAGATCTCTGAGACTTGAGAGGAGGAGTTTGGTGAAACCTCTTTTAGAACTGCAAACATTAAGTTTCATTGGCTGATTGGTTGATATCATCATATTCAAGCAAGCATCCACTGAGATGAAATATTTCAGACGCTAAAAATAAATGTTGGCTATGCTATGACCTATTCAGTTTTAATTAAAATAATAACATTAATTAATTAATTTGTGAGGACAACTTGTCAGTGGTTGTGTCACTGAAGAAAATAGCATCTTTTCTGCCTCTGTCAATCATTAATTGTCAATATTCCCTCAGGGAGGGTTGGGACATCATAGCCCTTCCCCCATCCATGATGGGATTCCATCTGCATCTATTTTGCCTCTGATCCCAAAGTATCATTATTAAAAAAAGAAAAAAAAAGCTAAAGCTGATACATATAGCCGTCAGCATGTAGGCTGTAGCACACGAGAAAGGCAGAACAAAAGCAATGGAGTCAGAGGCAGAAAGTGATGTAGGTGAACTTTCCTGCCCCATCAGCCTGCTCCCAATAACCACAAGAGGCTTAATATTAATCATACATGCTCAGCCGAAAACTCAGGCTTGTTACTCGCTAACTCTTACATTTTACATTAAACCAGTTCTATTAATCTATATGCTGCCCTGAGATTCATTTACCTCATGTACATACTTCCCATCCTGCTAGCTCTGTATCTCTCAAGACTCTGCCCTTCTTCTTCCCAGGATTCTCTCTGCCCTGAAAATCCTGCCTAACTACTGGCCAATCAGCTTTTTATTAACAATGAGATCAACACATATTTACAGGGCACAAAGTTTATTCCATAGCAAAGCGAAAACTCAATGCATGAAGTAACAAGATGGGCAGAGGTAGACAGTCTACACGGTCTGAAGTTCTAAAGACAGACGATTATTCTCTCTGTAGGATCCTAAGAGAGAAAAGCACTTTACAGATGATCTTCCTATCCATGTAATAACACCCAAAGGAACAAAACAGAGCAACAAACAAAACAAAAAGCGGCCAACATTAGTGGAACATTTAAAGCATTGTGCTTTTTCAACAATAGGAAATAACCCATGTCACTAGAATGGTAACCCTAACTCCTTGTCAATAGACAGTCAAATTAATAGAAAAAATTAAGAAACAATATAAGTAAAGAGAGCAGAATTCAAAACAATCTTGAGTTATAAGAATGCTCCCAAACTGCACAGCAGAGTTTAGACAGAAATAAAAAAAAAGAGAGAGGAACATAGAGAAGGATGAAAGAAAAAGATAGGTCAACAGCCATGTTTAAAATGACAGAAGGAACCCTTCTGGACACCAGAGAATAACATCAAAGCATCCACACTGGGAACGGTGTGGACAATGCTGCTAACAAGGACACACTAAAGGATGTTTTCTACTTATATGAAGCTTGACAAATACACCCGAGAAATTTCTCAATAGCAGCAGTCCTTTTTCTTATGGTACCATCAGGCTGGGGAGAAGTCTCACCGTAATTTTATTGGTTGGGGATAAGAAGATTGATGGGGAGGCTGGAGAGATGGCTCATCAGTTAAGAGCACTGGTTGCTCTTCCAGAGGACCCCAGTTCAATTCCCAGCATCTACTTGGCAGCTTACACCCATCTGTAGCTCCAGTTCCAGGGCTTCTGATTCCCTCAGCAGGGTTCCATGCAGGCAAAACACTAATGAGCATCATCATTATTGTCATCATCATCATCATCATCAAATTAAAAGAAAAAGGTTGATGAGTGCCTTTTTAATTACTTAAAAAGTGTTCTCTTACATGTTAGAACTTTACATTATGCTTTACTGTGATAAAATAGAAGTTGAGAAGTGACCTTCGAACCCACTCATATCTTATGATTATAATTTTTCAGTGAAATTAAATATACCTTAATGGTAAAAAAATTACAGTTACTTTAAAAGTGACAAAGAAAAATATGAATTCCGAGAGTGTATTTGATGTATTAACTTCTGATGGCACAATGTTGCTGCTGAGCCTTTAAAAAATTTTAAGGTTTAAATTTTGTTTATGCACTTTATAAAACAAATTGTTTTTGTAATTGATTGGTGACTCTGTGAAATGGGTCAAAAGCAGGGAAATTAGAAAGTAAAGGTATCTCTTTTTATAGAAAAGGAATAGAATATTAGTTGTTTTGCAACACATACCAATCAGAGTGTAATTTGTCTTAACAAAAATTCAGGGAGACTGGTATCATTGATGGTTTAATGATCTACACATATATACTTTATTAATTTTTAAAAGTTACATTGTAGCAACATTTGGTTTGAGGTGTAGCTGTACAGAAAAAATTTTCATCTCCATCTTTAATTAAGATATTGTATCATTTCCCACTTTCTCATTCCTCCCTCCCTGCCCTCCATGTATGCTGCCTCTTCTTGCTCCCTTACCAATTTGGGACCTCTTTATATATAGTAAAATATATACATATATGCCTAATATATAAGTACAACCTGTTCAATCCATTTGGTATTACTTATATGTATATGGTTTCATTGTACAGAAGAATTTTTGTCAATCATACGAATACTTTGGATGTCAAAGGTTTACAGTTATAAGTACGTAACAATAAAAAGTAGCAGATATCTCTAGAAGACTTGTCCCAAGTGTGGGGTCTCATTGCCAGTTAGGTCATAACATGATGCATTTTAAAGAGAAGACTCATACATTTACTTTTTTTAAAAAAAAAGTCTATCATCGTACAAGATTTGTATTAAGGGTGTGCATGTTTGGTTCATGTAAGTATGTCTGAAAGATTGTCTGGGTCTGGAATAGTAAATGAACAGTCTATGCATCTTGGGTTTGTTATATTCTGGGGTTACTGGAAGGATTGTGGGAAAAATAAAATAGATGTCACTCAATTTCTTGGCTAGTTTTGAAGCAAAACTCTTAAATAGAACCAACAGGTTACATCCAGAATAAAGTTTATTGTAAAGAAATTGGCTAGTAAGGTTACAGAGGTTGAGTCTCATAATCTGCCATTTGTAATCTGGAAGTTCAGGACAGTGGCTCCAATCTGACTCTGATGGCCTGAAAACCAGGAGTACTGGTGATACACAGGGGAGCGTGCTATGGACTATGTCTTAGGATATTTCTATTGCTGTGATGAAACAATGACCAAAAGCTAACTGAGCAAGATAGAGTTTATTCAGCTTACACTTCCACCAATGAAGGAAGTCAGTAAAAGGAGGGCATGAGCTGATGCGAAGGCCATGGAGGCGTGCTGCTTACTGGCTTGCTTCACCCTTGCTTACTCTCTTGCTCCTCGTTACTTTTGCAGCCTACTCTTTTTGTAAAATCCAAGACCACCAGCCCAGGGGTGGCCTCACTCAAAGACAGCTGGTCCCTCGCATGTAAGTCATTCGTTAAGAAAATGCCTACAGGCTTGGCTACATCGTATGGGGGCATTTTCTCCATTGAGGCTCCCTTCTCTCTGATGATTCTAGCTTGTATCAAGTTGACATAAAACTAGCCAGCACAGACTATGACTTCATTTCCTTCTGGTTCTTAAAATAGTACGTGTGTGTGTGTGTGTGTGTGTGTGTGTGTGTGTGTGTGTGTGTGTGTGTTGTGTAAAGACATGTGCATTCATAAAGAGACCAGAGGCAGGGGCGGGGGGGGGGTGATGGGTGTTTTCCTCTATTCCTTTCTGCTTTCTTTTTCAAGGCAAGGACTCTCACTGAATCTGAAGTTCACACCTCTGTTAGGCTAGCTGGCCAGTGAGCTCCAGGGATCCACCTGGACCGTGCCCAGCTTTTATGTGAATGCTGTGGATCTGAACTAAGATCCACTTGTTTCCACAACAGGCACTCTTACCAACTGAGTAATGTCTCCAACCCTGATTTTTGGTACTTTTATTTGCCATGGATTAAGTTACTGTATTTTGTTTCCAATTATCTTCTTTTTGATTTTTTACTAAATGATTCTAAGCTTTATACTATAAGTATAATACCATCAAGTTAATCAGCACAGTAAGTATTTCATTAATAAATTATTCTTGGACCCACTGATTCTGGAATGCTGCTTCACTTCTCAAATCAGATCTGCTAATGACTAAGTCAGCCACTGAACTGTCACCTCAGGTGTTTTCTTGTCACCCCTGACAGTTTTTTGATCCTTTGCTTTGGTCCTATTTCTTTTACTTGGTTTAGTTTCTGGCTTTATATCTGGGTAGAGCACACGCCAATCAGTCAACATAAAATTGACTCTGGGTTTGTCATGTTTTGTCTAATAATCATCCAAATAATGTGTGTCAAGTTAATTGCAACAATTTACATTGGTTTTAGGATTACCCTATTCATCATGCTTTAATTCAGTTAATATGAGCGAGCCATTATTACAGATGCTATTTCTAATGCGTTGGTTGCCATTTCTAGGTCAACAGCAGAAATCCTCCATTCTGTCTCATACTCTTGCATTGCAATTAAGCTTGTAAATTTCCTCATCCATTTTCAGTAATGCAGCTTCAACTATGCATGCAACACTAAAATTACAGAATTCTTATGCGGGCCTTTTCATTTCCTTGCAGGAACAGAAACAAAACTGCAGTAGAACAAGTCCAAGACACTTGGTAATTTGCATGGGTTTTAAATATTTTTCTTTTTTTCCTATCTGCAAGTAGCTGTGGACTTGTGGCTTTTATTTCTTTGTAACATTCACAGAGATTCCTTCCTTTTATTTTCCTTTCCTTTCCCTCAGCGGTGTGTAAATGAGTATATTTTGAGTTTGTAACAGAGTCAAAGATTCCTAGAAATAGCCTGATTTGTATTCACAGAAAGAAGTAAGTGTACTAAATTGATAACAATTATTGACCAATTATCATTTTCTTCTAGTATGTTACTTTTAGCTCATGTCGAGGAGGAGACTAATCAGACGTCAGGGTTGATTGCATCATTGTGTGGTTCATTTGTTGTCACTGATTTTTGCTCCTCCCACCCCAGACATCTGCAAATATAGATGAATAAGCAGTTATTTTGTGCGGTGGGACTCTTCTTAAACACACTGTTCATCTGCCACTTTTGTTTTTAATGGAATATTTACCAAGGATCAAAGGTCGTTGCTCGTATCAGTACATCTGGTTTATAACCTCGAATCCCTCAAATGATAATGAACCAATACCTTCAGAAGGAGTAATGGGGAGAAACAAAAAAAATCAGTGGTATCATGAGTTATGATAGGAACTTTCTTATTGCCAGCACTTATTTAAGTGGATGATCTGTGGACAAGGATTATTTTGTTTGCTAGCATGTTTAGGTTAGCATATTTTAGGACAGGACCTACTACAAAGAAAATAACAGTGAGTGGCTGCATAAAGAACTATGGAATCTCATTTAATCCTAAGAGAAAAATTAAAACTATTTTTCTCATAGGTTATAATAACAATCAGCAGATAAAATTCAAATTTACATATATAAAGCTCCTGGTTTATACTCTAAAAGCTTTTCTCATTGAGAATAGTGGTTTCTACATAGTATTCAGAAAAGAGGGAAAAATATTATATACATGGAGGAAAAAAAATAAAAAAGAAAGCAAAAAAGCTCCCCCTGGGGGAAAAAACAAAAACAAAAACAAGAATGAAACACATTCCTTTACATAAGCTTAGGTATTTTTATTCATTAGCTTTCATCAAGATTTTGTCTTTTACCACATCTTGGCAAGGACTTGCAGTTTATTTTTAAATATTCTCTCACACAAGCAGCTCCATTGTCTTCTTGTGGTTTTAAGGAGGACTGCCAGTGGGTGTGGTTAGCGGTGGTTAGATTTTCAGAATCACTCATGTTGTTTACTTCAGTTTTCATTGTGCTCAGACAATGATCTGTTTTACACATTGGACTTTGACAAGCCCTGTATAAAACACTCTTTCTGAATCTGATAAAAATGCAGACTCCTGAAAACATTCATCAATGTATGCCTGAGATGCCTAGTACAACTGGCTTCACCATCTTAAATAGCTCAAATATCAAATGTTATTCCCCTAGTGTGTCGTGTGATAATGGATTCTGTTGCATGTTCCCCCAAAAGGCACCACAGTTAGTATTTCTGGCTTAGTGTTGTTTTTCAAAATACATAGAGAAACATCACTTATAAGGAAAGTGCAGTTGTGTGTTATCAACAGCAGAGGACTTGGCAAAGTCAACAGTTCAAAACTGGGGGAACTAGTGAAAGTCGTGATTTCTGAGTTTCAGTTAATCCATGTGTGACATGTGTAATGGGTCCATGCGTTGGCTTCTGCTCTCCAAGACTTATGTGAGCATCAGATGGGAGGCTATTTATGAACCCACCTCATGTCCAAAAAAATACGAAACACCTCTAGTAGGACTAAGAGGTTTCATTGACCCTTTTTCTTTTAATCTCTGTCTCTCTCTGTGTTGTGTGTTGTGTGTGTGTGTGTGTGTGTGTGTGTGTATTTGTGTGCACTTGCACACGTTGTTCTTAGATGGTCTTGTTAATAGAAAACCCAGAGCCAGATATTGGGGTGAACGCTGAAAGATCAGAGAAGCAGAACAGCTAGCCACTCGCTTACGTCTACAAAACCCTCAGCCTCAAGAGAGCGAGTTCCTGTTTCCTCACACCTCATATACCTTTCTGTGTCCTGCCATATTACTTCCTGTCACCACGCCAGGTTCTGTTTCTCTCATGTAGCTCAATATGGCCTTGAACTCACAGACATCCAGATGGATCTCTGCCTCCCGAGTGATAGGAGTAAAGGTGTGTGTCACCATTGCTTGACCTCTATGTCTGATTTAGTGGCTAGCTCTATCCTCTGATCCCCAGGTAAGCTTTATTGGGGTACACCATATATCACCACATGCCCATGATCAGGTCTGAAGACATTCACATGCGTAGTCCTTCCTTTTCACATTGTTTGAGACAGGGTCTCTTGGTTGTTCAAATAACCCCCCTAATACGTTCTCATTCATTACTTTAACTTGTACATTGCACTTACTCTTCACCCCTTCATTCTTTGCTAGAGGAGCTGTTCCTGGTGACTAGAATATGCTAAATTTCACTTGGTGATTGGATGATGTACAGGAAACAGAAGAAACATACAAGGCTGATTAATAACTAAGTGAAGGGTCCCGTGCAGCGATCACCAATGCCAGGCAAGAGTCTGATTGAACCCAATAGTTTTAAGAGTAAGACATCACAGAGACTGAAAAAGAACTAGATCTTCAATGATCATTCCTTTTGTATGCATTCCATTCAGCCAATGTTATTTGTCTGTGTGCAAGTGTGTGTACATGTCTATGTATATTTGTATATGTGTGTGTGCACCAGTGTGTGTTAGAGACCAGAGGTTGGTGGTCAGTGTCCTCCTCATTCACCATCCCCCCACACTTGTTTGTTTGAAACAGGGTCTCTCAGTGAACCTGGAGTTACTGATTTGGACAGGCCCCTGGCCAGCAATCTCCAGGGATCCACCTGCCTTAACCTCCTGGATGCTGGAGCTATAGACTCACACTACTGTGTCTAGCTTCTTCTGTGGGTGTGGGGTTAGAACTCAGGGCCTCATGTTTACTTGACAAGCACTTCACCGACTGAACCATTTCCCATTGTGAGAAACATTAATATGAACCTTCATTCAACAAACTTTAATGTGAACATTTGCTTGGTCTTCTTTATTAGAAATGGTAAGCAAGCTCACTCACATTTTGCTTTTACCAAAAACCCATCAACTAGCGTGAATACGGAGAGGAGAACTGATGTGTCCAAGTTACTGTCCTTAGAGTAACAGTGGGATCAACAAGAAAATCCAGAATTCTAGCTTGAAAGATGGTATGCTAGCCTCTGAAGCCTTTGAATGCTTTAGAGAAGGTTCTATTTACATTCCGAAAGCACCAGCTCATAGTTTAGCCTGAGTATTACTCCCTTAAATAGAGGAAATGGCTTGAAGTTAGTCGCTGCATGCCTTTGCCTATTTATTCAAGCATACTATTTTTTTTAATGTATGCAGTTTGACAAAATTAATGTTATCGTGAACCACATGAGTATAGAATGCTGACATTAGAAATTATGGGTTGAATCCAGTAAAGACATCATGATTACAGTTTTTTTTTATTGTATAGTTTCCTCTGCATTTGCACCATGTGAATGACACCCCTACTAATTATCAATAGCTATTTTCAAAATTTAACCGGCGGTCTTAACAATAATTATTATTATACGTATAGAGAAAATTGGCAGAGCAGATGTGGTTCTCCATTCACAAAGTTGCAGGTTTCCTATAAATAAAAGAAGGTGATAATTATTCCTGGAGAATCTGAACTTTGCATATGAATGAGCAAAGGAAGAGTGAGGCCGCTTAAGGTATAAGATGGGAAAACTAGCTGGTTAAGACTCTTCGGTTTTCATCTGTAACTTGCCTTTCAATTAGATTGCCCTAGAGCTTCCTCTACCCTAAGCAATGATTAAACAAGGCTGGGAAATGTAAGCCATACAACCCCAATTAGGAGGTGTTCTTGTGAAGCTATTTCTGGTAATACTATTCTGTCCAGTGGGTTTTAAGGACTGATCTGTCTTAAGGACAATATTCCTATTAAAGAGATGGAACTCTTTCTTCCAGCTATGCGGTTTATTTTAAGTGCATCGTTGTCTGAGTTGATTTTTCTGTTATAACAGAATACACAATACTGGATGATGTAGGAAGAATAGAGATTTACAGTTCACGGAATGGAGGCTGTGATTGTGCAGTGGTATCCATTAAAGGCCTCATGGTACTTTGTCTTATGTCAGAAAAGCAGAAGCAAAGAAAAGTCAAACACAGTAAGTGAGGAAGGAAGACGTAACAAAAATGTCCCCAGAGGCAGCAAACTCACTTTACAACCATTCACCATGTGAGAACTACCACAATCCTAGTAGAGTGACAATTCACTCACCATTATGATAATTAACTTAGTCCGAAGGGAATGTCATTTATCTTAAACAGCTTAATCACCCCTTAAATGTCTTTTACCCTGGCCAACACTGTTCAATCAGGAACTAAATTTTCACATGAATTTTGCAGGGGTGGACCAAATCCATGCCACAGCAGCACCTGAAGTTTGAATTAGCAAGACGGAATTTTGCATATATGAGAGCAGATGGATGATGCCTACTGCAGAGTTTGCATTTCACTTACGCTCATGTGTGCTTAAGTTAGTGTCTGCAAGATCTTCTTACTGTGCTCAGCCTTGCATTTCTAGCATTGCATTAGATGAAAAGCCTCTAGAGTTCATTTATAACAGAAATTCCATTCCAGTGATTCCATTTTGGCTCATTGTTAATGGAATCTCGGGGCAACATCAAGGACTTTCCACCTTTCAGCCAGTACTTGGACCTGCATGCATGCTAGTACTTTGGGACATGGTATGGGCAGTGGGGTAGGAGAACCGGAAGTGTTTGGGGTTTCATCCTCTCAGTCCACTTAATCAAGGTGATACCAAGAAGAGGAAGCCTACAAGGTTAATACATTTATGAACTGTTTATTAAGGGGGACACATTTTTGAGGCATACTTCACCAGGCAATCATGTCCTAGGAATATCATAGGGTATACACACATAAACTAAGGTGGTTGAAATGCCTCAGAGGATGAAATCTTACTGAACCATGATGGATGCTTCCCATCAGTGACTGAGATGTAGTCACAGGACATATGACTGCCATTTGAGGAACGTTCTATTCTGTTTCTCAGGGCACTTCAGGGATAGGACCTCTGTTGCCCATGGGGATAATTAGCTGGATTATGAAAAAAAATTTTAATCTTTATTCTTCTTTTGTCTCATTTTTCTACTTTCCTACTAATGCTTTCTAAACTAATCTCCTAGATAAATAAGTTACACTGAAATTCTTGCCCTAGAGTCTGTTTTTAAGAACAATGTTAATGTAGGTATTTATGACAGGAACTTAAATGATAAAGCAAACAACATATAAGTCTATAGGCATTATTTAGAATGAACCATGGTATTGATAAAAAAGCAGAGCTGTTTTGCTGAATTCTTGTTCCACCATTATGTAGCAACAAGAAGTCTTAAATATTCACACATATTGACATAACTCTGCCAGCGTATCACTTTATAAAGGATGATGCCAGCACCATCACTTTCATTTGTGGAGCTGAAATTAAGACTTATAGATAGTCATTTTACTGTGGCCCTTGTGCATCGTACTTTTTGAAGCCCAGATGTGAAACTCATGTTTCTCAGTATCATTCAAAAGAACGTCTTCCCAAATTGCAAATCCCTTTTTAAAAGTTATTCCCATAGTCTCAAGCTGCCTTCTAAGTACTTGTCTGTAGATGAGTACAGTCCTCACTCCTCTGCAGAGAAGTTTCTTGCTGTAATGGACGACAGCTATCACAGAGAACTCACTGTCAGCATGCAGAGAGCCAGACACTGTGAGTGCTCAGCCGTAGATGAGACATGTTTTATTCCTTCCCCCATGTCTCAGGGAACACTCTGGAAGAGGGGGTGGAAAGAGTGTAAGAGCCAGATGTTGGAGAGAACTCCGCAAAGCATCACCTCTGGACAAGATAGGGCTATTGCGAATCACAAACTCACAGTAGTCTGGCTCCCAGCAAAAGACCAGCACAAGATTAAACAATTCAACCTGCTGGTGTAGATAGGGGAAGGGCTGCTCATAAAGTCCCACCCCTACCTAGCTCAGAGTTTTTGGCAGCTGGCAGCTTCTGGGGAAGTACAGTCAGTTTCCTCAGAGGTGTGGTATCTGAAGGTTGTCCATGCTACAATAGATGGCTCTATTCCCATGTGCATGTGGACAGCTCTAATTAGAATGCTTAGACTTAGTGAGTTATAAAACAACAACAAAGAAGGTATGAGGGTGGGTAGGGGGTGTGGAGGGAGGAGTCTGGGAGAAGACAGAGTGAGCTGGGCTGCCTTATATACAAGAATGAAACCCTTAAAGAATACATCAATAAAACTTTAAAAATTAGTGCCTTTGGGAAGAAACTAATATGTTACTTGTTTTAAACCTAATATTAGTTTACATTGTTGGAAGTCTCATGGTTACTAGAAATAAATGTCAATTTTTTTCTTTAAAAAGCAAGTCAATTTTATGCATGAAGAATAGTAATCATTATAAAAAAAAAAACATTTCAAAAGAACAAATAAAACTTGAGTCATGGAAGTCGCATGAGTCATTCACCATCTGCCAAGTGACTTTTCCTAAGAAATGAGGCTAGAGTCCAGTTGATTGATGTTACCAGGCAATAAATCATTGGCGGAAGAATCTTAATTCTGGTTTGTTTTAAAAAAGAGGAAGCTTTGGTTTTCTGTAGAGACAGAGCCAATTGCTCATACTAACAAATTTAGGATGTGACTAAAACTTGTGAATAGCAAAGACCTTGGCCTTCTTGTCTACCGCTGATTTACAATTAACCAGAGAAAATTATCTGAATATAGGAACCTTGCTATAGTGGAAACTGAAGAGAAAAGAGTTTCTAGTAATCCTTAATAAGACTAATCATCTATACTTGATGAAGACTTATATGTACTCAGTACCCCAGTAATATTTAATGTAGAGTAATAAAACAACCCAAAAACCTTAGAGTCACAAGTAGTGTCTTTATCTTAATTATAATATTCATTATATAATAGTTATAATAATCATTAATTATAACATCATCATGGTGGAAAACAACCACCATGAGACAATATTGAAAGCATAAGCACTATTGCGTGGCAAGTATTTGACAAATGCTAGTCCCTTAAACAGTGAAGTTAGTTTTTTATAATTCTAAATTAACTCTTTTTGAAAATAAGACCTTATTTATTGTTTTATTGGTAATTAAGTGAACACACATGAGCCTTTGTAGATGAGTGCAGTTGTCTGTAGAGGCCAGGAAAGGATATTGGACACCCTGGAGCTGGAATTAGTGGCATTTGTGACATGCCCAGCCAGAGTGCCGGCAATTGAACTCACACCCTCTGCAAGAAGAGCAGGTACTCTTATTGACGAATCATCTTCCCAGCCCCTCTTCCACAATCCCAAATGGATGTGGATTCCTTTTCTCTTTCCTGCATTCCTTTCTTTTTTTCCCTTGCTTTTTTTGCTTTTCTCTCTCTCCTTTCCTTCCTTCCTTCCTTCCTTCCTTCCTTCCTTCCTTCCTTCTTTTCTTTCTTCCTTCCTTCCTTGCTTGCTTTCTCCCCCCTTTCTTTTTCTTTGAATGAACTAATTATACAATGTTGTCTTATATAGGGTTATGTTTTGATAGTTAAGTTTGCCTCCACATAGCCAAAATCAGAGTGAAAACAGAAGACAACTTGTCATTTTAAGTTCTTCACAATTATATAAATTTTCACAGTAAAATGGAAAGTCAGTATGTAGCAATTCAAACATGCATAGTTTATTTTCTAAAGGAAAGAATAAATGTTAGGCAAAAAGCATACTTTAAAATGTTAAGTGTTTACCTATCTGGGATCCTGCCAAGGAAGACTCCACTTAGTGATGGCAAGTTATTTCTAAAACTAACTTGGTCTGTAAAAAAATAGGACAAGTATGTCTCTAGTTTTAAAAATAATGGTTCTTTCATCTTTGCATTATGATTAGTTAAATACATATTTGTCATTGTCACTTCAACTAAATTCTGATCATAAGAGCAGATATGATTTAATGACTAAACAAATATCTCTGTATTCCTACTTGGGACACATAGCGTCCCAAGCTTTAGGGACAAAGAAAAATGAGACAAAGGTGTCACTTTCCAAAATTCCTTTAAGAGTTTGAAAGAACAGACTGAAAAAGAGGTTGTTAAAGAATGATACGATCAACTACTGTGATGTCAGCATGTACAAAGTTATCTAGGACTCAGGGTGACATTCATACAAAAAAAGTTAAAAATAGAGCTATCCTAGAACTGGATGACAACACCCCTACTAGACACCACAGGCTAACAAACAAAAATGCACAGTGTCAGAAATGGATTATGTCTTTTAGAATTCTTGATTAGTGAGGTCCATAGCCCCTGATCCAACATTACTGGCTATTACCATGATTTGGGTTGCCCTCTGTAACTGTAAGACCCTATTGCTTTAGAGACCACATACTTGAGTTACAGAACATGAAGAAATCAAGCTGGTATTCACCTGGGAACTTTATTCCTACTGGCTAGCTTTCATAATGCTGAACGTGCTATGTATAGTATTGGAAGGGAAAAATAACCACCAATCTTATCCTTTGTAATGTTGTAAGCCTGTGAGTTAAAATAATGAGTGGCCCGGCAAGACATGCCCATTGGTGCAATAGCGGCTCAGATATCATGGGTGTAGACAACAACTTTCTGATTGGATTTAAGTCCTGTCCACCAGATGAAACCCATACCAGGCACGGGCCAAGAACCTATGGCTAGACAGGTCATAGGCCCTCGCAGAGAATTTACTACAATTTTGCTGCCAAATGGCATAGTTTTACATTGATTCTTAGTTACTTATTGTTATACCCATAGAGTAATTCATCTCTCAATCCTTATCAGAGAAGCTTCCAATTGCAGTACATAGCTATTAACACAGAGACCAAAATGCAAAGAAAAAGAGATGTTGGAATGCTCAGCTCTAAATGGAGCGTCTATGTGGCATGCCTTCCTCCCAAGGCTCAGATATTTCAGAAGATGGGCCAGGAAAAGTGTAAGAGACAAGATGGTAGGTGACCACAAGAAACAATGTCTTCTGGACATAGGAGGACAGTTGCACCTAAGAACTCAGGACAGTTTTGATAGCATGCTCAAGTCAGACCAAATCCCAACATGGAGAGGGGAGTTGGGCATGAAACCCTGGAGGAGCTATTGGCAAAGGATAATTTCTAGGAGAGATAGAGTCAATTTTCTGTAAGAATGTAGCCCCTGGCCAGTTGACCATGCTCTGATGGAAAGCCACATTTCTTAAAATATTTCCACAGAACAAATTCGATTGGATTGGTTAAAAACAAACAAACAAACAAACAAACAAAAAGGACATAAAGCTGGGTGGATAGGGGATGGGATGGATCTGGGAAAAGCTAGAAGTGTTACAGAATATTCCTTACACTGTGTAAAGATGTGTCACTGTGATGGGTTTAATAAAGAGCTAAATGACCATTTAGCTAGGCAGGAAGAGGTTAAGTGGGACTTCTAGGGACAGAAAGGACTCATAGAAGAAGAAAGGTAGGGTCACCAGTCAAGTGTGGAGAAAGCAGCATGAGCAGTAATGGAGAGATGAGGTAACGAGCCGCACGACAGAACACAGATTAAAATAAATGAGTTAATTTAAGTTATAAGAGCTAGTGGGACAAGCCTAAGGTAGGGCCAAGCATTCATAATTAATAATAATTTTCCATGTTGTTATTTGGGAGCTGGAGGTACAGAGAAAGACTTGCTACATATGGCACCCAAAGTGGGACTCAAATATCCAAACATAGGTCCTGAGAAAGCCAAGAAAAGTTCTGGTCAAGGAGCCAGATATAGCTTCCTAGGCCTGTGGTCTCTCAGGAAGGCTGATGTTTGGTGGCATACAGAGGTACAGCTACCTGCTGCTGCCTGCGGGCTGGAGTCAGCCTCCAGTGCCATGTGCCAGTGCTAAGCGGAGCCACTCAGCAGCTGACGTGGCAGTTTGAGATTTGTCTCACATGGTCAGAGAACTCTGCAGATGCTTAGTAAAGCCAGGTTCAGATGAAGAAAACCTCTAAAAACGTACAGTATGTTTGAAAATGTGCTTAGATGCACAAAAGAAAATGTGTATAGATAGTCATAGAAAAAAACAGTTTAAAAATAATAAAGTCTTTAGAGAAAGAGTAAATTAATATTTAAAAATAGCCACATAAAGATGGGAAATACACAGGGCATCTGGATCCCGAATGGTTCTTTGTTGACTCTGAATTTTTTGAATGCTCATGAGCAGAGAATGACAGCTGATGAGAGACATTGGACTGTGGAAGGAACTGCTGAGTTAAGTCAGCCTATATACTTCAGGGATATTTTGGTTTCAAAATGGAAGTCAGACATTGTGTTGTGTTGAGGGAGAGGTTGGACTTTTGTTTCCACAGGAAATAAAAAGCTATGAATTCCTTCAAAGTTAATCAAGGTCAGATTTGACTGGGGGAGACCTCCTGAGGATCTTAGCTGTAGACTTGAGGGAAAAAGCTGAGAAAGACTACAAGACAGGTGAAGTATAAGGGGATCACTCAACATGGGAACAGCTTTGCGATTGGATGAGACATGATAAATCTTGTTGGCTACAGAGTCCTCAGGTCTTATTATTACATACCATCCTTTCATATGGCATGCATAAAGATTTATATTACAGTTTTGTTATACAGTCCGAACAAACTTATGAAGTTAGTAGACTTTTACCTGCTCAAACATAAAACAAAAAAAAATCATCTTTGACTGATTTGTGTACACTGTACAGTCTATATTTGTGTTAATGCAAATATAAATGCTACCTTTAACAGTTTGTGTGTTTTCAGGAAAAAAAGGACCAGACACCAATAAAGACAAGTAGCCCAGGTGACCCAGCCTCTCAGAATGCCTCTGTTGTAGTTTCCTTAAAATTCTGCATCCAGAACATCTTCAAAGCTGCTAGCTGAGATGGTCCAGCCTTACTCTACTCTCACCAGGACTTCAGATAAGCCCTGTACTTTCCCATTACACTGAGACTGGACAACAAATGGTACAGCTAGCTCTTCCAGGACTCGACTGATGGGGATGTCATTCTGTATGTTGCAAATACGTGTTGCTCTGATTGGTTGATAAATCCATTTGGCCTATGGCAAGGCAGCTTAGAGGCAGGTGGGAAATTCAAAGAGAGAGACAGAAAGAAGGTGAAGAGAGACACCAGTGAACTGCCCAAGGAGCAACATGTAATGGGATGCAGATAAAGCCACAGAACATGTAGTGATACATAAATTAATAGTTATGGGCTAATTTAAGATATAAGAGCTAGCTAGCAAAAAGCTTGAGCCATGGCCATGCAGTTATAATTAATATGATCCTCTGTGTGTTTACTCAGGGGACGTGAGTGGGAGAGATTTGTCCCAACTGCTGGCAGGCTGGGACACAAGAAATCTTCTGACTACACTTGACCATTTTCCAAATTTTCTCAGGGTCCCCTAAAGATGCCATTGCCTCCAGACAACAGGAAGCTGTCTAGAGAACGCAATGCCCACATTTCCAAGAGGTAGGGTGGGTGGGTTTTGGTCATTTGGTTGGTTATACATGCTTGTCATCATTTAGGGGGGTTGGTTACAAGTTGTTATTGGTTATGGTCAGGAAAAATCTAAACAAAGGAGTTTAGATTCAGGGATCTCTAAAGGGAAAAGGAGGGGATATAGTATAGAAATTACAGGATAAAAGGGTGGATTATTGAGTCTACTTTTGAACAACCACTAGTCTGAAATATTTTATATTGGTATTGATTTTTGCATGTTAATTCATTTTAAGGTATTTTTGTTATATTGTATATATGTTTATATTCTTGTTTAAGGTATAGTACCTATGCAGCATATTTAAAATGTAACATAAGGTTTTAGTCCTTGAAAGCTATTTAGGATAATAAATATAGGTTAATAGTCATGTATAACGATCAAACTTATAGTCATGTTAGGTATGTTTTCAAGGTCATAAGAGATAGATATATTTAAAATAGATCAGTAATCTTCAGACACTTCAAACAGCTATAGAATATGGCATTTAAAATGTTTTCATAACATATGGCTTTTCATGAAAGTGAGACATGTCTGCTCCTGGCAGCACCAACTTATTTCAAAAAAGAATGATAGGCATCAAAGAACCTCCATATGGAATTTGCTTTGTTTGTGACAAAAGTTAGCCATTTGAGTAACAAACTGCCTTTGCCTTGACCGCTGACAGTACGCTGTCCAAACTGGACCAGCAGGACACAAAAGAAAGTGACTGTCAAACTTTGCCAAGACAAGGTAGGAGAGTCCTCCAAAATTCCTGCTTCACAGAAAAGTCCATTGGATATTCTAGGCCTGTAGGCCAAAGCTGGATGCCCCAATGTTACAGAGGAAGTTTGGATGACTGTCCAGGCAGCTGGCTGTTTCTGTAGTTTCCATAATTTTGGAAGTTGCTTGCTCTACACTTCCTGTTTACTTAGGCAATATTATATCTTTCTTGGGTCTCTGATGGAGTTGAAGATGAGATTGTTATAGTTACAGTTTTCTTTGTTACCAAATTCAAAAAAGAAACTTACAGAAGAGGTATAAAGTATAAGAGGTTGAGAGACATAAAAGCTTAAATTGTTTTTCTAAGAAAATGTTTTGAGGTCTAAAAAGATAGTTTGAAGATGTTAATAATACAAGCTATGGTAGAAAATGGTTTAGGTATAAAACTTGAAATTCATCAAGATAAATAGATAATAGAGTACTTTCTCCAAATATGCCAAATAAAAATTGACTGGACACTGTGAATGTTATTGTTACCTTGTAATTGTTCTTATTGTTATAGTTTTATTATGTTAGAATTAAAACCTTTCTTTTTTATTTAGACAAAAAATGGAAAATGTATGGAATATTTTTTACATTGTGTGAAGATGTGTTATGGTGATTGGTTTAATAAAGAGCTGAATGACCATTAGCTAGGCAGGAAGAAGTTAGGTAGGACTTCTGGAAACAGAGGACTCAGAGAGAAAGAAAGGCAGGGGCACCAGCCAGATTCAGAGAAAGCAACATGAACAATATGAAGAGATGAGGTAATAGGCCACGCGACAGAATACAGATTAAAATAAATGAGTTAATTTAGGTTATAAGAGCTAGTGGGACAAGCCTAAGCTAAGGCCAACCTTTCATAATTAATAATAATAAATCTCTGTGTCATTATTTGGGAACTGGTGGTACAGAGAAAGACTTGCAACATGGAGAAGGGGGATGAAAATGATTAAAATACATTGTATCCAATTCTCAAAAGGCACACACACACACACACTGATTGATTATCTTAGAAGAGTTTAAAAGGAAACAGAAAACAGTAGCCATGCCTTACTCGTATTGTCTAGGAAGATCATTTTTATTGTATTTATTGATCTGAGAGGTTGCTAAGAACATTAGAAACCTGATAGTAACTTCAACAGTCAAGAATAGGAAAGTTAAATTATTCAGTGAAATACTAATTATATACCAATGAATAGTAGGCCAGTGATGACTCAATGTGTAGATGAACTTGTCAGTAAACCTAACGACCTGGGGTCAACCTCTGGGACCCAGGTGGTAGAAGAAGAAAGCTAACAACTGAAAGCAGCACAGTTGGCGTCATGTGTGTGCCCCACTCCATGGACACCGAGTGCCGTGGAAGAGCCCACCAGCCCCTTCTGGTTCCTTCTTTCTGTCTCTTGGCAACAGAGAGGGAAGCTGCCTCTGTCAAATGCTCCTGAGACCTTAATGTGCTGTGGATATCAGTCTGTATAAATAAAATGCTGATTGGCCAGTAGCCAGGCAGGGAGTATAGGTGGGACAAGCAGAGAAAAAAATTCTGGGAATAAGAGGGCTGAGTCAGGAGACATCACCAGCCACCACCATGAGAAGCAAGATGTGAAGGCAGAACTGGGAAAAGGTACCAAGCCACATGGCTAAACATAAATAAGAATTATGGGTGAATTTAAGATATAAGAACTAGATAACAAGAAGCCTGAGCAATTAGGCCAAACAGTTTAAATAATATAAGCGTCTGTGTGTTTATTTGGGTCTGAGTGGGTGCGGGCCTGGGCGGAACTGGAGATAACTCCAGCTACATTAATGTTCTGAAGCTTTGCCTCCAGCTCAGTGCAGTGGGTTCAGCCATCCCTAGACTGAAACTCCTCAAACCTTGAGCCAGAAAAGTATCTCCACAGTGAGAAAGAGGAGGTGAAAAAAAAATCACCTTTGTGAATCAGAGGGAACAGGTAAGTCATATTGACTAAATAGTATTTGAAAACCTTTACCAATTAAGCCATTGGTCCAGAATTGCTCCAATATTTGTTAGCACCTGTCCAAAAATCCATTTATTTTCTACAACATTGCTTTTACCTACCCAAGGTTGAACCCCAAATATCTAGTGAAGTTCTTAATCTAGAAATGAGCCTGCAATATAACATGGAATAGATGAACAAACCATTAACAGCATTCAGAGGCTAGTGCTTCAAACTTCATCTCTTAAAGCCTATCTTAGTTAGGTTTTTATTGCTGTGAAAAGACACTGTGACCACGACAACTCTTTTTTTAAAAAAAGATTTATTTATTTTGTGTGTACAAAGAGAGCCTGCCTGTATATCTGTGTGAGGTTGCCAGATCCCCTGTAACTGGAGTTGCAAACAGTTATGAACTGCCATGTGGGTGCTGAGAATTGAACTAGGGTCCTTTGGAAGGGTAGCCAGTACTCTTAACTGCTGAGCCATCTTTCCAGCCTCTACCACAGAAACTCTTATAAAGGCAAACATTTAATTGGGGTAGCTAGCTCACAGTTCAGAGATTCAGTCCATTACCATCATGGTGGTGTGCATGCATACGCAGTGCTGGAGCTGAGAGTTCTACATCTTGTAGGCAGGGAACAGAAACTCAAAATGGCACACATAGCAAAGCTCGAGCAAAAGAGACCTCAAAGCCTGCCCTCATAGTGGCACACTTCCTCCAACAAAGCCACACCTCCTATTAGTGCTACACCCTTTGGGGGACATTTTCTTTCAAATCACTGAAGAGTGTTTGCTGTGTGTGTACAGAGGTTGGAGGTATTATTAAATAGGTTTGTAATAAATGAACTTTCGTTTGTAACAAAAACAAAAACAAGTTTGCTCCCTTTCCAGTCTCCACTAAAATTCCACAGAACTGCTCTGAACATGGCTGTCTAGCTGAGCTCAGAACAAAGACTAAGAGAAGAAAATGATGTAGAGGTGTCTGTGAACAAT
This sequence comes from Peromyscus eremicus, assembly GCF_949786415.1. Classification (NCBI taxonomy): domain Eukaryota; kingdom Metazoa; phylum Chordata; class Mammalia; order Rodentia; family Cricetidae; genus Peromyscus; species Peromyscus eremicus. The sequence continues at coordinate 27,678,648 of NC_081434.1, forward strand.
GACAGTAGCCTGGAAGTGAAAGTAGCACAGTGGCATCCAGCCATTCAGAGAGACCGGTGGCCCCATAGCTCCTAAAGGATGAAGTCTTGCATGAAGCCACCTGCTTCCAGGGACCTTTTTCCTTGTTCTTTCGCCTGTCAGGTGGACTGAGGCCAGCCAGAGTTCAGCAGTAGGAAAAGCTCATTTGTAATGCTCTGGCAATCCTGGTGACCGGAGGAAAATCATTCAAGGAACAGGAAGTACGTAAAACATGCTCAAGCAAATTATTTAAGATGATTTATTAGTTCACCCGTCCAGTGGCGAGTTCTTGAAAAAGTATAAAACAATTTTAAGAAGCCACCATTCAGCTACTTTTTACGTTTCTATGGAGCACAGGCTGTTCAAATTCTTCAACATAGAAATGCCTTTTACAGTCCCCATCATTTGATCCATGGAAATCAAGGTAGCTGCTCATTTGTGTCAATCCCTGCCCCGCTACAACTCAGTTTAAAAGAAACTACCTTTGCCCCCTTTGAACTAGAATGAGGCAGCACAGTCCAGCATGGGATAACTTCTCCAAAAGACTGATTAAATCTCTCTTTTCTTCTCAAGATCAAAGGGAGCTTTAAAAACAAACTTGAGGTTTTATATCTGCAGGTATTAAATTCTCCCCCCCCCCCCTTCACATTTGCGTTAGTTCATGTAGCATTTGTGTGGCTTATTACAACATCTTTCATGTAGCAGATCTGAAAACCTCTTTGTGAGGCTGGAGATAATAGCATAGTGTGCCATATAGGTTGTAAGCTGGCAAGTAGCCTTTTGCAGACAGGAGCTGCTGTGCCCATGTGAAAAGTTTCTTTTTCTGGCTGAGGTTGAATTCTCCATTCACTCTAGGAACCACCCACACCCCCCCTTTTTTTTGTTAATACAAATAACATGTTTGGTGACCATTTTTTCCTTCCCTGTCAAGCAAGCAGATGTTGCTAAATATTAAAGTAGATAAGAGTCACCTGGAATGATGGCTGGACCTTTTAGCTGGGACCTTCAGCTAACCTTATGAGTTAGGGGGGTCTCGGCAATGAAACTCGTGAGCCTGCTTTGAAGTGAGCATTCAGTTGATCTGGATGAAGGAATCGGGGTAATTGGGGGGAAACAATGGACTGAAATAATTCTGGAAGAAAGTGAACCTGATGCTACAGAACAGCCTATTTTGCAAGATATTTTCTGGGTTTGACTGAAGAATTTTCTGGACCTCCAGTCATGCACATAACAATAAATTAAGTTTTGAAAATGAAAAAAGAAACAAACAAAAGTTTAAAAAGGAAGTAGCCTTTCCTAGCCTCTGAACAGGTACTAGGAAAGGCATTGGTCAATGTTGAATGGAAAGCAAATAAGAATCCATTGGTTGATTACAAAGCATTACAGAGATTTCATTAAACCTGATTATATGTCATGAAATCCAATTCTTACAAAGAGCCTTGGTGAAGTTAAATCTATAGATTATAGCGTAGATTAGTTTAATAAGATTCTAATGTATGTTCCAACTTGTTTGCTGTCAAATCACCATACGATACCACACAGAGATGGCAAAGTGCCCATCGTTCAGTTGCAAATATTGATATGCCTTCTCCTCAGAAACCCAACACAGGCCTGTAACCTGTTCTGTTCTAGCGCATTTCAGGGACTGTCAAAGGGGAAAGATGATAAGTGGAACCTTGTTGGCAACAGCTGGTATCAAGGCACACCTGCACTTCCTTCTGTGAAACCTAGGAATGGAAAGAAGAATAGAAAACATCCAAAATATTTTAGCGGACCACACAGTGGTATTGCTCAAACCTGATCAACCAGCTGCTGGAAATGTTGCCAGCTTTGAGAAATTGGCAGTCCGGTATCAGCACCTGGAGAAAGGATGCAGTCATACCTATTCTTTAAGTCCGTGTTATACAGATGCCTAGAGAAATTAATTTGTATTTCCACATGCTTAGCTGGTTCTAGGGTGAGTTTCAGAAGTTTTCAACTCTGTGGAACCTAAAATTCCTAAGAAAAAATTAACTCCTTATCTTTTAGTCAATCGTGATTGCCATGAAGAATTCAGAGGCTGCTCAAGAAGCATTAGGAGAACCGGGCAGTTGGGAGAGCAAGGGAATTGAGAGAAATGCCTGCATTAATAAAACTGGCTCCACGAGTCTCTACCTGTGAGCAATTGAGCATGTGAATGCAACATTCTAGACTTCAACTTCCTTGTGTCTAAAGTGGAAATAGAAGATACCACAACTATAATATCAAGTATAATAATAATGCCTTCTGCAGCCAATGGCCTCTCCTGGCCTTTCTCATGGTCAAGCCTCAGGTGCTCTCCATGACTCCTTCATGTCTTCCAACCCAGCACCACCTATGAGACTCACATTATCGGGTTCAGTAGCCAGCACAACCTTATCCCCTTCTGGACTACAGTTTCTGTGTGACCCCAAGGAAACACTTCCTAGAAGGTTTTGCCTCACTGATGCTGATCTCTTCTCAATCACAAGGGATCCTTCAGCTCCATCTAATCATATCAATTGTCCCAGCAAAGCAAATGTTTGACTTTAGTGGTTCTGGTCTCTTGTTAATCACCAGCAGTTCTTCAGCCCCAGTTGACCCAAACCACAGAATCAAATATCAAATAGCCCTAATAGAATCTTTAAGAGCCTCTCAAACTTCCCTGTGAATCTTCGTAAGCCAGGCCTCTATCCATCATCTGCCCTTTTCTGAGCATTATCTTCTAGATTCCCACAATAGCTCATTAAGCTCTGAACATTTAATAGCTTCTTCTAGTCCAAAGTTCCAAAGTCCTTTCACAATCCTTCTCAAAACACAGATCTGTCATAGCAATATCCCATGACCTCATACCAATTTCTGTCTTAGAGTTTCTATTGGTTTGTTGTTGTTGTTGTTGTTGTTTTTGGAGCTGAGGATCGAACCCCGGGCCTTGTGCTTGCTAGGCTAGCTCTCTACCACTGAGCTAAATCTTATTGTTGTGATAAAACAGCATGACCAAAAGTAAGCTGTAGAGAAAAGGGTCATTTTACGTTACAAATCTTAGGTCTCACTCGGTCACTGAGGGAACAGAAACCCGGAAGTAGACACCTGGCAGCTGGAGCTGACAGGAGAGCCATGGAAGAGTACTGGTTACTCCCTTGCTCCCCCCAACTCTCTCAGCCTGCTGTCTTACACAACCCAGGACCACCTGCCAGGGTGGACTAGGCCCTCTACCCATCTGCCACTGTGTCCTGGGCCCTCCCACACCCATCATTTCTCAGGAAAATGCCCTACAGACTTGCTCAGGGGCAATCTGATAGAGGCATTTTTTTCTACTGAGGTTCTTCTTCCAGATAAATGGAGCTTGTGTTAAATTGACAACCAAACCAAACCAGAAAACAAAACAACCACAAAAAAACCAACAGGTCAGCCCACAATAGACAACCAGTGAATATCAACCTATTATTATTGCTGTTGCTGCTTTTTTTTTTAAGTAGGCGGAAAAAGAACCATTCTTAATTTGAAAAAGAATGTTTTGTTTGAGATGAGTCTCATGGAGCCCAAGCTTGTCTCAAACTCACTGTGGAGCTGAGGGTGGCCTTAGCTCCGCCTACTTCTGCTTTTGCAAGTATTAGGATTGCAGGTATGCGCTACCACTGTGAGCTTCAATATGTTTTGAAAGAACTATTAGAGCTACACTTTGTATGTAATAAAATGCATAAATTTACATTGTATAATCGACTGACAAATTCCAGTTAACATACTGGAACATACTAATTATTTCCATCACCCAGAAGTTCCCTAATGAACTTTCTCTCAGCCAAGGAAACAACCTGGTTTCTAAACTTCTAACTTCCCTTTTTGCCTTCTTATAACTTCAGATAAATGGATATACACACACGCGCACACACACATATATATGTATATACACACATATATATCTCTCTCCATTTTTTTTTTTGAGATAGGGTCTCACAATGTAGTCCTGGCTGGCCTAGACTCTGTTAGAACAGGCTACCCTTGAATTTGTTATAGTTCATCTGTCTCTGCCTCCCTAGCACTGGAATTCTAGGCATGTTCGGGCAGGCCTGGTCAAGTATTTCAAGTTCTCAATGCATCACAATACATCCAGCCTGGAACTGGTAAACAAACAGATTGTGGTTGATGGTTCTCTCTTTAACCACTGGGAATAAAAGTGCTGGAGCATTATTGCATATGTCTTGTGATGAATACAAGCTTTTTTTCACTTCATTTAGTGCCTGAAATGGAATTGTTAGAATATACATTATATATACATTAGATCCTTTTCAGGTTGCATTTTACATGGTCACTGATGATATATGAGGGAACCTCTACTCCGCTTACTCAATATTAAGTATAGTTTTAGTCTTCCAATAGCTTTCTTATAGTTTGAATCCCAATATTCTCCAAAGGCCTGCAGTGTTGAAGTCTTGGTCCCTGACATGTTAGGAATAGTTGCTACCATTCTGTGGAAGTGGAACATACAGGAAGGAAGTCAAGCCACTCCTTTGAAGGAGATATTCTGTCTCTTTTTGTTTCCAGGTCATCTACCAAGTGAGTTCCTTACCCTCCATCTTCTTTCTCTATGATGTTCTGTGATCATTAGAGGCCAAAACTGAGCTAAAAATAAATCTTCCCCTTTTTAAATTGATTACATCAAGTATATGGCTACATTGATGGTTTAATTCATTTTATCTAAAAACTAATGATGTTGAATAGCTTCTCAAATGCTTGAGAAATTCCAATATCCTTTATCCAATAGCTTCTTTTAATAAGTTTGCATAAGTCTCTTGCAACTGTTTTATTTGCCTATATCTTTACCACTAAATAAGATTTCTTAATGTAACCGGTGCATATAAAGTGAATCATAAACTCAATTTGATATTGTCATCTTAGAAGCATGGATTTAATTTTAATAGAGTACCATTCATTATTATTTTATTGTAGTATGAATCTCTTGTGTCTAAGAAACTTTTACCCACCTCAGCATTGTCAAGATATTCACCCATATTCTTTTAGAAGTTTTACAGTGTTAGCTTTTTTTTTTTTTTTTTTTTTTTTTTGGTTTTTTGAGACAGGGTTTCTCTGTGTAGCTTTGCGCCTTTCCTGGAACTCACTTGGTAGCCCAGGCTGGCCTTGAACTCACAGAGATCCACCTGGCTCTGCCTCCCAAGTGCTGGGATTAAAGGCGTGCACCACCACCACCCGGCCATCAGTGTTAGCTTTATAATTAAGTTTGTCGATACATTTTGAATTATTTTTTTAATCTTAAATAGTTTCATTTACTTAGAAAGCACATTCTTTTGCCACTGAATTACATTGCTATTTTATAGGAATGATCAGTTTACAACATAGAAGTATACATTTGTTTTGGACTGTATTCTTCTATCTACCAATTTTTCTGTCTTTACCCAGCTGCTGTATTTTCTTGACAAATGTAGCTTTACATTCTAGAAATCGCCAACACTGTTTTGCTAATTATTCCAAAAATTACTCTGAGAGTGTTCAAATCTCCACCTATAATTATACGTTTGTCTTCATCTCACATTAGCCCTCCTTTTTCCCCTTATATATGGTAAGTTCTGTAATTAGGAGATCAGCACTTTTAGAATTATGTCATTATAATAGTCTATATCTGGCCATACCTCTCCTATCAACAGGACAGCTGCCCTGTGTTTCCTAGACCTAGAGTCATGCTTATTTTCATCCTTAAACTTCAACTTCACAGTTGAGATGCTTCATTTCCATTCTCATCTAAACCAGTCTAGAATTCTTACCAAGTTTGACAGTCACTGATACAATTCTCCCTCAGATTCCTTTCCAACTTTTCTAAAGTGTCTTTTACCTATTTCTCCTGACACCATGTTTAGTTGCTTCAGGGGCTACTATATATACCCTTAATTCATCAAAGCTCACTTAAATTACCATCACAGCACCAAATACCTCCAACACAGTAACTCCAAATGCTTTTGTTCTTTCCTCTATAACAGTTAAGTCCCATACTTACATTTATGTATGTCAGAGTACACAAACTATTAATTTTTATTTAAGGTGGTTGACTTTTAAAGAATTCTTTTCATTTATTCAGTTGAAATAGAATTACACCATTTTCTCTCCCTTTTCCTCCCTCCATCTCTGTATATGCTCCTTCCCAAGTTGATAACCTCTTTATCTTTGATTATATACGTGTGTGTGTGTGTGTGTGTGTGTGTGTGTGTGTGTGTGTGTGTGTGTGATTTCATGCCTGACCACTCTGCACTGAACAGACAGTAAGTGGGCTCACTGCTGACCTCCCTTAAACAATTTTTAACAGGATAAAAGAACTCTCTGTACATACATACACTTTCCTTTGTTCTCCATGCTAAGTAGTAATTTTTTTCACACTTTGCAGAAGATGACTTGGTCTCTTAAAGACACACTTGTTCATGTATGGAAATTATGCTTGGCAATGATGAGGTCAACCTTGGGTCCACATCCCTAGAGGACAGCTGAAACAGACTTCAGCTCAAGACTGGATAGAGGAAGGTTATCAGAAACACAGTGATTAGAGAGAAGACTGCAAGAAAGGCCAGTAGCATTCTAAATCCAGCTGAAGACAGACTGTTATTTCTCTTTATGGTTAGTTTCATTTCGACTGACAAGTATATGCATTTATAATGTGATGTTTTGATACAGAATACTGTTCAGAAATTCTGTCATTTGCTCTAATATAAAGAACCTAGAAGACACAATGGTAAGCAAATTAAGGCAGAAAGAAACAAATACTACATGATCTCTTACGAAGAATCTAAAAACACAGAACCCATAGAGAAGGCAGAGGGGTATTACCAGCAGTGGGAGATCAGTTTCCATCAGATCCCACAGGGAAGAACTGCAGCACAAATTAGACCAATCAGTTCTGCATTGAGCAAGGACGCTGACCTTTTCTTCACCGTGTTAGCCAATTGTTGACTAACGATGTAGTTCTTCCGCTTGGAATGGAAGAATGCTCTGCCTCCTGGGACAGGTGGTTTCTGTTCGCTGAAACATACTCTCTAGTGAAGGAGCAGATGTGGTACGTTATCACCCTAGATCTGGCTAGGCAATAAGTCATCCATGATAGGGACGCTACAATACAGTATGGTTTTTAAAAGAGCATCCAATATTTACTGATACGTTTCCAATAGATAGAATGTATTAGTTAAGAAATGAAGGAAAAAGAGTCTTCCTTTCCCCTTTCTTCTGGTGAACTGCTTGATGAAGTTGCCTTTCTGACTTCTTGAAGAAGTCACCTTTCTTTCCTCTGCAAGTTTATGTTCTATGGCAGTTGATGCTCTGCCTGCAGAAAAGCTAGCACAGAAAGAGTATATACTGCCAGGTGCAATTGGCCCTGATCTTTATGAGGAAAGTGACTGCCTCTCAGTGTGGGAGCTCAGTAAATGGGTCTGGCACATGGCTGAAGTTTAATAAATACATACCATGTTTAGTAGCCCTATGAGTGTGTAAAAGAGCCGTGATCAGAAGCAGCCCTGATGGCTAGAGGTTCAGGATTCCTTGGAGATGAGAATCTGTGTGGCTACACAAGACAAACAACCAGATTGCAGATCTGCTATTCTAGGGTGATGGAAAACTAGACTGTGGTGGTATTGTGTTACCCAAAATATTGTGCACCCTAATAAACTTATCTGGGGTCAGAGACGGAATAGCCACTAGATACAAAGGCTAGAAAATGGTGGCACTCACACCTTTTTTTTTTTTTTTTTTTTGGTTTTTCGAGACAGGGTTTCTCTGTGTAGCTTTGCGCCTTTCCTGGAACTCACTTGGTAGTCCAGGCTGGCCTCGAACTCACGGAGATCTGCCTGGCTCTGCCTCCCGGGCACTCACACCTTTAATCCTAGCATTCCAGAGGCAGAAATCCATGTGTTCAAGAATACAGCCAAGCATGGTGACTCACGCCTTTAATCCCAGAAAGCGAGCCTTTAATCCCAGGGAATGGTGGTAGAAAGCAGAAAGGTATATAAGGCGTGAGGACCAGAAACTAGGAGTGTAGCTAGAGTTTTCCTGCCTGGCCCACAGTCAGGACAAATCTCTCTCACCTGCCAGTCCCACAGCCGCTCAAACCCAACCAAGTAAACACAGAGACTTATATTGGTTACAAACTGTATGGCCATGGCAGGCTTCTTGCTAACTTTTCTTACAGCTTAAATTAATCCATTTCCATTAATCTATACCTTGCCACGTGGCTCGTGGCTTACCGGCATCTTCACATGCTGTTGTGGCGGCTGGCAGTGTCTTTCTGACTCAGCCTTCCACTTTCCAGCTTTATTCTCCTCCTTGTCCCGCCTATACTTCCTGCCTAGCCAATGGCCAATCAGTGTTTTATTTATTGACTAATTAGCAACACATTTGCCATACAGAACATCCCATAGCATAGCAGCATTTGGCTGGTTAAGCATTTTGGCTGGTTAAGCTTTCAGGCTTTTGAGCAGCAGTTCAGCTGAGATTCATTCTGGATGAAGACTCAAAGGCTGAGGAACTGGCAAGGTGAGGTAGCTGTGGCTTGTTCTGCTTCTCTGATCTTCCAGCATTCACCCCAATAACTGGCCTCAGGTTTTATTTTATTAATAAGAGCCTCTAAGATTCCTGAAACACTAGACTATGAGTGTCTGTTATGAGTTTGATACTAACCGCAGGGACAAGGAATTTACTCATGCCAATAATAGTCCCCTTGTATTTTTTTTCCTAGGAATTGCAATCAACAACCTTGGTGATGCTGTGGTAAACTTAATATGAAAAGCAGGTGCATTTTATGGGGCAAATTATGAACTGAAAGTCTCGTTGGTGACTGACTGTCCCCTCATCAGACCACTTCATGAGCTACTGCTTCTATCCCCAGTTGAAGTTTGGCTATTAGTCACAGTGAGGAACTGTCCATCATGTGGGCTGGCAGGAGCAGAATCATTCCCGAAGGTGCCTCCATCAGCATGTATATTCAACTGACTATGAGAGGGTTCAGAAACTGCTCCTTGTATATCAAAGGGGAGCAACACTACTGTCAGATCTGTGATCTACCTCTCTTCCTGTTTCTTTTCTTTTTCTTCCCATATTAAACTGTCTTCCATATCCAGGCATCCAAATTCCTGCTTCAGATTCTGCTTCTAGGGAATTAAAACTAAGCTGGTATTAAAGCGACCCCCCAAAATACATTCTTGTGCTCCCTATTTTTTGTTTTTAATTTTACTTCCTTGTCCCCAGAAATTTCTCACTCTCTGACATTATATTTTGATATATTCTAAAAACTTTTGTTTAGCAGAAGCATTCAGTCTACGTATCTTATTCTATAGTTTCTGAATGAAAAAACAGATCAGCTTATTTCTACCTGGGTTTTAGGCAAACCACTTTCTTTGTGATTAGAATTATTGGGCACTTAGTATGTATATGAGCACTTGCAATATGCCTAAAATATAACATTTATTAACTTGTTGTAATTTCATCATTAATCCTACAAATTAACCATAGGTATTCTAGGTGCATTATGAATAAAGAAATTATGCCACATAAATTTCAATTAATGTATCTGAAACCATGTTAATGGTAAGGGGTCAAACCAGGGTTCTGCTTAGCAGAATGGCTTCGAAACTCATAGATTACCTTAGCTAAGGAGGGTTTCCTAGCTAATTTTTGCCAAAATAGTTTTTCAGTAATTATGTGCCTAGAAGAGGATTTTGAAAGTGGTTTTCGTGTCACCTACCACATATATTTGATAAAATGCAAATTGCACTCAACTTGGGGCTTTCTGAAGCAGCTTCCCACCAATGAATTATGCTGTTAGCATTTTAGATCCGTGATAGGAAGAAACAGTGGAACAGGACACCAGTATTGATTGCCAAAGGAAGAATTGAAGAACAAAGATGCAGGTCATTTTTACAACTTTTTATTATGTTACTTAGTATCAATAGAGTTTTCTGTCAGTTCCAAATCCTGTGTTTAAATTCATTCAAATTTCTTAAGAAGATATATTAGGGGCTAGAGAGCTCAGTGGTTAGGAGTGTTTCCTTCTATTACAAAACAACCAGATTTGATTCCCAGGACCCACATGGCAGCCTGCAACTGCCTGTAACTCCAGTTCTAGGAGATCCAATGCCTTTTTCTGACCTTTGCATGCTCCTGCAGGCATGTGATGCATATACATACACTCAGGACCACACACATATGCATAAAAAAATGTAAAAATAGAAAACAATATATTGGGCACTAAGTATTTGTTGAATGAGTGAATAACATTTTGCTAATGGGCTAAAAGGAAAAATATCACAATAAATTGAAGGTAAAAAAGAGCTATGCCAATTGAGCATCAAGCAAGTTTCTTTGCTAAAAAAGAGATCCATGTGCTATAGAATTTGGTACCCTGAAGAGACTGTCTTTCCCCAATGTGCATTATGAGCATCATTGTCAAAGATCAGTAGATCTTACATGATTAGGCTTACCTCTGGTTCTCTGTTGCATTCCACTGATGATGTAACTATTTATAGGCCAGAAATATATTGCTTTGAGTACAGTAGGCTTATAATATGATTTGAAATCAAGAAGTATACTGATTTTCTTTCTCAAATACCTTTGACTATTCAGGGATTTTGTTGGTTTGTTTGTTTGGGTTTTATATGAGTTTTAGGATTGTTTTTGTATTTCTATAGTAAATGCCACTGGGATTTTAAAAAGATTTTATTGACTCTGTGCATCACTTTGCAACTTAAGGATGTTTTAAGAATATGGATCCTTCCAATATATGGGCTATCTTCCCTTTGTATCTGATTTAATTTCTTTTTTCAGAGTTATGCAGTTTTCAGTGTATAAGTCTTTTCCTTTTTAATCCCTTTGCTTAAGTTTGTTTCTATTATTATAGTATTATACTTGACGCTATAGTAAATTGGTCATTTTCTGAAGTTTCATTTTCATAAATATACAGAGGTGTATAGATAGAAGTAACAAGGTGTATAGAAATTTTGTATGTTGGTTTTACATCCTTCAATTTTGCTGGTATTTATTTGTTCAAACAAATCTGTAGTCTTAGAGTTTTCTCTACGTAAAACCATACTATTTCTAAATAGAGATAACTTTATTTGTTCCTTTTCAATTTGGACTATTTTAATTTCTTTTTCTCACCTAATTGCTCTTGCTAGGACTTCCCATACTATACTGACTAGAGGTGGTGAGAACAGGAATCCTTTCCTTGTTCTAGGTCTTACAAGAAAAACTTTAAATTTTTTTTTGTATCATTAAATGTGAAGCTAACTGTAGACTTCTCACACATGGGTTTTATTGCAGTGAGATCACTCCTTCCATACCAAGCTTATTGCGATAAATTACATTATGAAAATAGGACATATTCAGGCAGCAATTAGACCCTGATTGCACACCATACCTACAAATCAACATCAAGTGGATTAAAACTTAAGATTCGAAACTGGAAGAGTTTTAGAAGAAAACAGAAAATGTTATTGGGTGTTGGACTTGGCAACCAGTTCTTGGATGTGACACCAAAAGCATAGGCAACAGGAACCAAAACAGACAAGTGTCACACCATCACACTAAAATGCTTTTACGCATCAAAAGGAAGTGATCAGCGAAACAGAAAGACAAGTCATAGACTCGGAGACAATATTTCAAACCGTATCTGGTAAGTAGCAAATCTCAAAAACATTCAAGGAATTTCTTCAACGTAAAGCAGAAAACAAACACACCAGTTAGAGGTGGGTGAAGGTGCTAAGGAGGGTGTGGTTGTGTAAGCGTTTCCTCTGACCCTGAAGCACTCCTTGCTGTGGGAAGCTTCGAAGACAGAAGGTACGCAACTCAAAATAGCCCAGGAGTCCCTGAAGCTGACCAGATTCATTAGGCCCCTCTTGGCCAGGGTAAACAGTCAAGACTAAGCTGGGAAGACTTATGAGATCAGACCAGCAGCCTGGAAGAAGCTGAAACCAGCAGAGTTGCCTGGAAGAGCTTTAGACCGACTGAATCACTTGGAAAGCACGCTCTCCAACCTGTTGAGTTACCTGCAGGCTATGCAGCATGCTCCAGGCTTCCAACTTCCGTGAGCTGTCACCAGTGCTGGTGTGAACTTTGCTGATGCAGCTGTCTTTGCATTATCTCTGCTCCTGTCAATAGCCCCTCACCCCTATCCCCGTAAGGGACCCCAGTGAAACTCATCAGTTCTCCAGGTTGAGCTTTGGTGGGATCTGTACTTCGGTCTGTCAAGGTCTTGCTATCTGGAGTGAGTAGTGTTGCATCTCACCAGAAAAAGTATTTTCATGTAACAGTGTCTTTCAGGGAAAGCATGCAAATACATAAAATGGTACTAAAATTCCCAACCATCAGGAAAACTAACCTGCAGTAACACTTCACACCTCTTAAGTGGCTGTTACGAAAAACAGGTAACAAATGTGGGGGAGAATGTGGCGTATAACAAGGGCTCTTGTAGTGAGTGGGTAGCCATTCTAGCTTTGATCTGGAAGTTCCAACCCCCATTGAGGCTTCGGTAACTGTCACGCCTACAAGGCAGAGCTGAGAGAGGACCCCTGAAGACCCGAGATCTGGATGCGACTCTCTTGGTTCCTGGACCCTGGACGCTGAAGGCAGACCAAGCAGGGTTCTCCAGAGAACACCACCGGACTGCGCTACACCTTTCCCAGACCCTGTAAACTATCCCTTCACTTGTAAGTTACCCCACAAAATAAACCTCCCTTTTAACTACATGGAGTGGCCTTAATAATTTCACCAATAGGCTCTGGTATTGCTGTGGGATTGTTAGTTGGTTTGGCCGCTGTGGAACACACACACACACACACACACACACACACACACACACACACACGCACTCCCTTGATAAGTTAAAATTAGTACTCTCGTATGACCTAGCAGTCTTACCCCTGTGTATATACCCAAGAGAAAAGAAATCTCAATGTGAAACCTGCATACTCATGCTTATTACAGCGTTATTAGCAATAACCAGGACAGCCAGGGAACGTAAATAGCCATTAAAAGCCCCTTCAGTGGCCAGGTCCCACTCCCAGACTATTCTAAAGGCCCTGTCTGGGCATTTCCAGCCCTTCCAATGGCAGGTGGCCAAGCTCCGTCCTACAGAAAAAAAAATGCACAAGATCAGGCCACAGAATCCCACCAATCCCAGGCCACCCTGGAAAGCTCTCCCACCGCCTACAAAAAATCCTATATAAAGCCTGCCTCCTGCTCATTTCTCTGCTGCTTCATGCCCAAGCAGAGGCAGCCACCTGCTTGTGTCTTTCCCAATAAATCTCTTGTGTGAGGTTTCTTGTTACGAGTGACTTCGTGGTCTTCCTTGGCTCCCAACTACTGGGATACCTTTCCCCTCAGAGCTGTAACACTTATATCTATCACCAGATGAATGCGTAAAGGAAAAAATGTGGGCTATACATAAAGTGAAATATAATTCTTCCTGAAGCAGAAGGAAATTCTCTTATGTGGCATCATGGCAGAAACGAGATCACACTGCTGCATGAATTAGACAGAGGAGAACAAGTACTAGGCAATATACTTGCACGATAAACCAAAACTAGTCAAAACTAGTCAAACTCCTAATGGGGAGTCGAATGGTAGTTCTTCAAGCAGGGAGAAACAGAGAGGTTTGAGTCAGAAGGTAGAAAGATAGAGTTTTACTGTAAAGTGTACTGACTACAGCCATCAATATTGCACTTTATACTAAAAATATGAAATAGTAGAATAACCAAAAGGCTGAGCAAATGGTTCAGTGGGGGAAAGCGTGTGGTGTGAAGCCATTAGAACCTGAGTTCAAATCCCCAAGCCTCATGTGACAATCTGTGCCTTGTGTGTACCTGTAATCCCAACACTGTGGAAAGCAGAAACACAAGGATTACTGGGATGTGTGGCATGGCAACTTGACTCTAGGTTCAGTGAGGGATGCTGCTGCAAGGAACGAGGTATAGATAGAGTGATGGAGCAGGACATCCTATGCCATCCTCTGGCCTCTGCAGAAGGGTGTGTCCACTCACCCTCAAACACGTGTGCACATTTGCAACACACACACACACACACACACACATGCACACACACACACAAATAAATAAATAAAGAAAAAAGAATTGGTGTCATGTATAAAAATGATCTGAAGAATATATCTTATGTTCAGTGCTTTGAATAATTAAAATCATGGTAAACAAGAGACGGGAAGAAATACCTGGAGAGGATGGATACATATGGCACATGTGGTCCTTTGCTGCTAGACTCCCATCTCTATTTCCTTGGAAACGTAAATGTTTTTGAGAAAGATTTCTGTGTCTATTTGATTTGCTTGTGAGGATTCTTACTTCCTTGAGCAATCCCTGGCATAGAACGGATGTTTTATAAATATTTATTGAATCATTGAATGTATAAATATAGTTACTAAGAATAATGCAATGTTAAAACAACAGGTTCCCTTACAAAGAGTCCTTAGACAACTTACGTGTACAAAACTGCTCAAAGTTCCATGACAGGCATCTTCTTCATCTCTCCACCTGCATTTCAGAAGTTTGTGTTGTTTATAGGTAAAAAGAAGAGAGGGTTCTTCCAGGCCAAACTTGTACTCAGAAGGGCTGAATGAGTGGGAAGAATTGGGTTGTGCCCTGAGGACAGTATGAGACTTTTATAGTAAATAACTATTTGGCATGTAGAGAGCCTTTGAATGGGCTGGGCATCCTTCAGAACGAGGCCCAGACAAGGCTCTTGGCCTTTATTTTGTCATTGTTCAGACTGGAGTCTGTGCCCCAGTCTACAACCTAGTGACCTCCCATTTTCCAGTCATTAAATAGAGCTAATAATACTATCCTTACCTACAATGGTCCTGGGAAACATGATTAATTAGCCAGGGTTTATGAAACACTTTGACATTCTCAGATGAAAGACACTAAAGGGATATAGAGTGTTATTATATTTTTAACAACCGGTAAACCTAATATTAAAGCAATAACAACTTATACTTTAAAAAAAAATTTATACTTCTGCAAGATCAAAAGTCTTTATACCGGTGCAATTTTATATGCTTTGTGTAAAGAAACCAGACATGGTGAGGATGAAGCCTGTTTCCAGTTAGGATCTGCAGAGGAAGTGAAGGGATACTCACTGATGCTCTGTGAGCATGTGCACAGAGAAAGCCTACAGCACGGCCATTAGAGTCAGTCTAACCATTGTCCCAGGGGACAATGCAGAGCATCAGGAAGCAGAAGTGAAGGGAGAGATTGTTACTAACCAGGAACAGGCAGACCGGCCGAATTGTTGGTCTGGTTGTCAAACCATGCCATGTGATGTTAAGAGACTCATTTAGTAAGTTATGTACAGGGATGCGGATCTAACTCTTGCGTCCCCTTGCTTACTGATTGGTGACAATCCAGGAGCCTGATGTCTGCAGGGAAGACCCGGTTTTCCTGGTTTTTGACAGTACTCCTGAAGAGGCACCTACTTCTCTTTGAATAACTTCTCCCTTCTGTGTGTTTTCTGCCAAGGGCCCACACAAATCTGAAACTTCAGATGAGTCTGGGCAGGGGCAAGGGTGGACATGCCAGGGTGGGTGGGGGGTAACTGCATAGTTCACCAAATTACCCGGGCTCTGAGATTTGGACAACCCAGCTACTTGCACTGGTGGGAGACTTAAAAGCCAAATGACTTCCTCATACCTCACCCAAGTGTTCATAGATACTAACACTTTCTCCACTAGCTATCAAGCACGAAACACAGTACCCACCCCCCACCCAGTTTCAGACCTGCACTCTAAGCTGATAAGAACATCAATAACCGATTTCTTGCACCACCCAAGCATGGTAGAGATAACCGAAAATAGGCAAAAAGCAAGAACATACTCAGGATCTGGTTACCCGAGAAAGAAAAAAACAAGGGACACCTTTCAGGTGGAAGCCACTGGAGGAGTCAGAAGAAGTTTTATCAGCTTAGTATTTGTAAATAGATCACATGTAAAAAACAAACAAACAAACAAACAAACAAACAACCAAACAACAAGAACAACAACAAAAACCCAACTGCTCTAAACATGAAGTTGAACTCGATCATCAGAAACCCCTACCAAATCCTACAAGGAAATGATTTTCAAAACCAAATAAGCCCTATCTTGGTAATTTTTTTTATAAAATTTCATAAATAAAAATTCAACCTTCTACTAGTACACGTTGGTCATGTCATTTTATAATCCTGGATACTAGGGAAAAGGGACATTTTTGTGGGTAAGTGTTTGTCAAAAGAACTGCCATGCAGAAACTACATGAGCAGCCAAGACATCATCCACCCAGCCACACACAGGTAGATTAACAAAAGACTCAAGACTCTATAGTGTATTTGATAAATGTCCAACCTGTGTTCAGATTAAACAACCAGGAGCTCGAGAAGAGAAAGTGATGGTATATGAAAAGTGTTGCCTCTCTATATTTTAAAATATTATACCTGAAGCAGTTACTTCACACATCCATCCAAATGAAAAATGAACATGCTTAGAGATGCTCTTTGGGGCAAGGTATGAAGTGGGAAGGAGAGAGGGATGAAGGAGAGAGAGAGAGAGGGGAATTTCCAATACCTCTAACAGTTCCATCTGTCCTTCCCTTCATGAGCAGACAGCCACAAATAAGTCTACAATGACTGTTGATCTCTCTATCAGAATTATTTTCCACATTTCCTGGATAGTGTATGGTGAATGATTGTGGTGCACACAGACACATTTGCTTGAAACAGTGGGACTTGTAAAATCAAGACAGTTTCATCTTGTGGCCAAGGACGATCGAAGGTAATTTTGCTTGTATGCAGGTTTATGACTTAAAAATCTGAAGTGAATAAGTTATACCTATACTGTGGATTAGTTAGCCCCAGGAATCCAGGCATGGATGAGTTCCAGAAACCTTGTACTGAGACCTAGCTGACTAAGGCAGCAAAGGGACTCTGAAGATTTTATCTGGATGTGTTGGGATGAAACAGAGGAAAGGAAATACAGTGAATGATTTGGAAGAAACTGAGAATTGTAAGATAGTATTACTAGACAATATTTTGTAGCAATATATTTGAAGACCTGAAGTACTGATTTCCTCTCCAAGAAAAACTAAGTGATTTTTCCAGGAAGTTTTTTAAACTAACAAAAATCAAAAGCCTGAGCTAACAATCACCAGAAGACAATTAGGACAGTAATGTAAATCTTCAAGAGTAAAATCTTTAAAAAGCAAAGCTTTTAAGCAATAGGTTGTTATTTTCTTACTTAAACCGTTTTTAATTGTTAATAAAAATGTGAGCTTCATTAGACTGGTAAGAGGCAACAGTATTACAAACTAAATGTATTTTATAATGTAAATATAAAATATTAGTTGAAGAAATTAATAATATATCAAAGCCTAGTACACCATGATCCAAGTGGGATTATTTAATAAAATGTAAAGATGTTGCTGAGATAGTAAAATCTATTAATGCAATTTATTATGCTAATGGAGAGATATAATAATTTATTGCACTATACAAATTTAAAATGCTCATGCTGATTTAGGAGATGACACCCAATATTAAAATCTAAATCAGTGGTCCTCAACCTAGAGGTTGTAACCCCTTTGGGGTTACATATCAGATATTTACATTATGATTCATAACAGTATCAAAGCTATGGTTATGATGTAGCAATGGAAATAATTTTGTGATTGGGAGGGTTATCACATGAGGAACTGTATTAAAGGGTCATAGCATTAGCAAGGTTGAGAACCACTGCTCTAAATAGTAATGTTGACAGTGTAGGTAAATATAGTATTTACTCAAATCTACTAAGGTGAACAGTATGATATAATGAGATTTGGCTACTACTTAGATTAAAATGAAAGATTTCTCTTCCTCTCCCCTTCACACACATATGTGTATATTATACATAATCATATACACAGGATCATACTTTTCTCTTTTAGCCTAAACACTTAGCAATTTTGCAGAGATATGTCTTTGTATACATCGTTCTCCATCAGTATTTTCCAGATCAGTGCTTTGTTTGATTAAACTTCCCTGTGATAAATGTTTAAACATTTTAAATAAACATGTCTTTCATATATTTGGTCTATTTGTTGTTGACATGTGATATATCATGGATGAATCATGGAAATACTTGCAAAGTGAAAGAAATAATCACGAGGAGTATATATTGTATGATTTCATTTGTATGAAATTTTTAGAATAGGTGAAAGTAGAGAATATCGTTTGGTGCTCATGTTGGACTGAGGGAAGTAGGGGGGTGGACATGTGTTTTTGCCTTGTGGGTAATGGAAGCATAAAAAGTGTGTCCCCAGATTAGGTTGTGGTGATGATAGCACAATTTGCATACACTAAAACACACCACTTCTAAACTTTAAATTATATATTTTGTATGGCATCTGATTTATCTCACAAATAAACCAGTACTGGTTTATTTGTTGATGCTGCTGTTTTGAAACTGAAGATAGCCAGGCTTGAATCGTGATTTCTCCACTTGCAGCTGTGAACAGAGAAGTTCTTTAATGTCCTGAAAGCCACGGCATGAGGCTGCTGATGGTCATTCCTGCAGCCAAGCTGGGCAGAGAAAATAAGTCAATCCATACTTAGCAGCAGCAACAGATTCATGGGAATGCCTGGGAAGTGTCAGTTATTTAAAAGACTATCCAATACATGTTTTAAAATCCTCAGTAACCATATTTTTCATTTCTATGTGTTCTATTTAATTATTTCCTAAATCAACTTATTCTTTGGATGTTTTACATTTACCTTCTTTTATATATTTAATAATAATTTAAAAATTCCTCTTGAGCCGGGCAGTTGTGGAGCATGCCTTTAATCCCAGCACTCGGGAGACAGAGCCGGGCAGACCTCTGTGAGTTCAAGGCCAGCCTGGTCTACAGAGTGAGATCCAGGACAGGCACCAAAGCTCGAACCTCCCTCCCCCCAAAAACAAATTCCTCTTGAATAATTTATCAAAGACTTTGTCTAATTAGGAGGATCGACTTTATTTAATAAAGTTTAAGTCCCTTACATGAAGAAGGCACTCAGGAAATAATTCTCAAATTTATGAATGAATGCCTACTGCAGAGAGCTGTATTGACCCCACTCCCCACTGTTTTCCTAAAGAAACACAATTGCCTTAATTCTTTTTTTCTTTATAACACAGAAACAGAAATAACTCTCCCAAAGCTGTTATGGATCTGAATGAAATTATGTCTAGTTTGCTACTGGTCAGATAATCTGTGCGTAGGTACACACATTCCCTTCCCTGCCAGCCTCCGCACTGGGGTTTGGTGAGTTGTCAGAGTCTGAAGCGTCCCTTGAGGAGTCGCTGATTGCTCTCTGTGTTTTACTGCTCAGCAGGGCTGTGTTGCCTTCTCTCGTCTTTACCCAGCCATTTCTCATTCTCAAGTCCCTTCACTGCTGGGCTCTTTGGGGTTTTAGATAACATTATGTTGTCCTGGACAGTTCTTGTATTTTACTTTTTTGCTGTTTTGTTTTGCTTAGATGCTGGGTTGATTGGTCATAACGGTGCTGTATGACCTCAGGCCAGCTGTCCCACCTGCTTCAAGCATTGATGAGTAGGTGGGGGACATCCCCCTCTCCCGCGCGCCCATGCTGTCACATGACAGATGGGTAATTGGGGGCAACTCTCTCAAGCTCACATCTTGGGCACTGGCTCATCCATAACTCCACCAATAGGATCAGCTCTACTGTGCTGGACACAGGACAGCAACAGGATATCCAGGAAGAGTCCCAGTGAGGGCCCAGCATAGATGGTGTAGCAAAGGCCAGGGGCCTCGAACCAGACCGATGATTCCTTATGATGAGCGCCTGCATGTAAAAGTGTATGGATAAAGGTGTTTACTGGGTGACTCACTGTGTCACACTGCAGCTTCCACGATGAGATTTTCCCTTTCTTCCTTTTTTTCCCCCCTTTTTTCTCTTAAAATTTATTTTGTTTTATTCTTGGGGGCAGGGGGGAGGGAAATGAATGGGATCAGGAGGCATGATGTGAAAGACACAAAGAATAAAAAAAAAAGAAAGTTAAAAAAATAACTGCGCTATAATGTAAAAACTCACTACACCATAACTGAATATTAAATAACTGCTCTATCTGGAGGCCACTTCCAAATCTGTGTCCCTCCCACTCAGTTTTACTTGGTTCTTGGTTCAACACCTTATTAGGACCCGAACTTTAGACTCTCTTTGACTGATTGGGGGCTACTTTAGCTAGCCCCTGAGGTGTCTTGTGTTTCCTTCTCTGAGGAAATAGAGAATCCACAAGCCACAAATCCCAAGTACTGCTCCTTGAAATAGAAACCAAAGAATTGGAAACTTAAAACTGCATATTTGTGCGCAGTAATCTTAGTTTTTGCACAGCTTGGGTTAAAATAACAAGCTCCTCTTGTGTGGAATGATCTACAAAGATGTTTTCACTTTCTATCTGTCCATTCTCTTTGGTACAGAAATGTTATCTACATACAGTACTCAGCAAGCACTGAATTATTACATAACCTGCATCCTTCTTAAAACAAGCTGAAATTTAGCTCCTCTTAATATCATCCAAATACACTATTGGCAAGGTACCAAGGGAACACTGAGTTATCACCTTGATTGCCTTGGTATTATACCCTTCAGAATCCACACAAACTGCTTTCTTTTCTGTGATCAATCTGAAGCAAGAAATGAGAGAAAAACAAACAAAAGAGAGACTATCTTCTGAGGAAGGAAAAATACATATTTTTCAGCTACTGCTCAGTCTTGAAAATGTGTTCTCCTGTTCTGTGTTCTGTTTTTGGAATTGGTACTGAATATTCAACTAAAGACACCCATAACTGTTCATTCAAAGTCAGAGAGCCTATGATTTTATTAATTATGGTCACTGTGCTGATTATTTTGTTTTTGTCCTTTTGAAAGTCATATCTCATTCTTCTGGGAAAAATTTGTTTTTTCTTTGTAAAAACCAACCCAGTTCTGCTTTCGGCCAAAGGGCCAGAGACTGACCAACATGCTGTGTCTTTTGGGAATAACACTGTTCAAAGACAGACATAGTGTTATTTGGGAGCATTCATTTCTGATAAGGGTTATGAAACTCTACTACAACCAGGTAGTCAGAGAAAATAGCCCATTGTACATTACTGGTTCTAGGGCCACTCACAGTTTGACATCTCTGATATAGTGGTGCTTTTTGTAATGAGTCATTGATGAATAGATTAACATTTTCATTTTCTGAGATTTTTTTGTTGTTACACTCAGTGATAGCGCAGATTCCATGAACTATACAAAGTGTAGTCACCCTACACTTTTGGGGAGCTTGCTCTCCCCCCTCACCTCTTCTTCCTTTCTTTGACAGTGTTTCATCAAGTAGCCCAGGTTGACTTCAGATTTACTAGCCTCCTGCCTCCGCTCTCTTATTCCTGGGAATACAGCTATGGAACCCCACACTGTTAACTATGAGTGCTGACTACTTTGATATTAGGTAAAGAAAATCTTATGGCATCATTAAGGATCTAAGTAAAGATAATTGATAGTCACTTAGCTGTTTTTTTTAACATACCTGAAGAGAAATAATGGTCACAGAGCAACAGAAATTATCTGTCATCTGACACAATAAACCAGGCTGTTTACTAGCATTCTCTGTCAGAAAATTCTCAGATTCTGTATAATTGGTGGGTGGAAATACAATCTTCAGACAAGTTATAAGACCTCTGAAATAGACACGATCCATAATTGTCCCTAGAATAAAAAATTACTTGCAGGAGGGTTTAAAAGGAAGAAATGGAAAGGGGGAATAATGTGATTACATTATGATAAGTGAAATACAATAATAATATAAGTGAAAATATAGTTGGAAAAGGACTTGCAGGGCTGGGACTCAGCGCTGTGATGGAGAGCTTGCCTGAGTTCCGTTTCCAGCATTGTAAACAACCAAGCAATGCTCTGCAAACAAGCCCAAAAGCTTGCAGAGATCAATGATTCCACCAGAAAGATATCCTTATATACTCACAAGAACTTCGGGAACTAAAACTTTCAGTTTCAAAAGGTAAAAACTGTGTGCCTCGGGGTGACGGCGAGACTGCATTTGTTGAGGTTGAGGCTTGCTTTCCCTGAAACAGAATCTCTCAAGATTTCTAAAGCCTTCTTCATGCCACTATAATCTGAGCACAGCCTCCCTTCTAGCCACCAGGAATGCTTTCTGAAATTACAAGTCATCCGATAATCATAAACCCTTAAAGTCCATATAGCAGAGGGTATATGTGGAGACACTGTTCCATCTTGTTCAGGTGCCCTCCCTAAAGATTGTGTCTTTGTGCATAAATAGCGTATTTTGGCTATAAGCCTTGCACCTCCTAATGCTTTTCAAGTGGTTAAAACTATCTCAGAAGTGTTATAATCCCCTAGAAATGCACTGTTTGCTTTTTCTCATTATTGTTATGAAATTGCTAGGAATGCAAGAACCAGCTAAGGAACAGTATTTTCTGGCAGTTAAGTGAACAGAACAACTGTGTATATGCCCAATCACGTCTGCTGTGCTAAAGATAGCTTGAGATAATTTCCTAATTGAATTGTTTAGCACTGATTGTTACATAATTAGCATTTGTTCTCCATCTATTTTTCTTTTAAAACCATGGAAAGAGGTAGGGGATCACCTTTATATGACAAGGGTGTGGACCCACCTTTGTAAAATCAGATTGCACTTCCCAGGCAGAAGGAAAGCATATCAAAGCTTTTCTTCTTTTGTTATTAGATTTTTTTCCGTCCTGCAATCACACTGAGAAAAATGATATCAGTCTAGTTGAGATTTGTATCATTTTAATGCTCTATTTGAACAATGAGGGTTGGGCTAAACTTTTGAAAGGGCTCTTGAATTTACACCGAAATAACAATGGTGATGTGACTGAGCATGCCCAGATATTAAAGTTGCACCCTCCTCTTGCGGAGCCAGCTTTAAGACTCCACCCAGGCCTGAACACACAAACTGTAATCTGTGACAGCTATGTTCTTAGGACCTTTTGGATTCAGCTACAATGCTTACATTTTATCTAAAAATGCGTTGTTTGTGAATTATGAGGTAGGTGTCATAAATAAAGTCATGAATGCATTTGCTAAATCTTTAAGTTAGGTTAGCTTTACATAGGTTTTTACTCTTGACTAGATTTCCGTGATGCCCACCTTGTTTCCTGTTTGCATGTTTAGTGAAAAGGACAACATATGAGTACTTAGTAAGTACTATCATAAGAAAAAAAAAACAACGGCATTTTAGAAATCATTACTTGGAAGACCAAGTACTCTAACATACAAAATAAATACTTCTACAATCCTTCTGTAGTTCTAAGTTGCAACTGTTAAAAGCATGCAGCTTATCTTGCAAATAGCTAAATAATTACGTGGTGCTCTTAGGTATCATTTAAGAGCAAATTCTCTGCAGCCAGACTTCTGTTCCTCACCCTTCCATATTACTGAATAGCTGGGTGACTATCTCCTGGAGGATCAGTTCCATGCTCACACTCAAGAGTTCTGACTTTACTTCCTCCTTTTTCAGAGTACTGACCTTAAGTCTCCATTTCATTTTAGTTACTAAATTTTATAGTCATAACGCAGATTTATAATTAATCATCTGTAATATGAATGACCAGAATTTAACCCTCTAATCTTAGCTCCTCCTTTTATAGCTTACTGCCTGAAGTTTCACAACTCCAACATTGCAGGATCCCACCAGATCCTGCAATCCACTGACCCACTTTCCACTCTCATCCATCTCCCATGTGCTTTCTGATCTCCTTCACCCTACGGTCCACACTTGTAATAGTTTGTTGGTGCATTTTCAAGTTCCATCACTGACATGATCACTGACAAAGCCTAGCTGCTGCCAAATCAAACTTTCCACCCCCGTCCCCCGTGTTAGCAGCCTCATAGTGCAAGGTGACTAAAGGACACCGTCATGATGCAGACCCTCCTTCAACTGGCGTCACTGTGAAGCTGGGCTCTAATGTGTGCCCACACTCTGTCTTTTTTCTTCTTTTTATGGATAATCAATCCTTATTGAGAGCAAGGACATCACTAATCGGGATGCTAACTACTCTCCCTTATTACCCAGTCCACAAAACTGCACTCTAGACATTCTTTTCTCTTTCTCTAGCACACCCATGTTTCTAACCAATTTGATCACTAATAAGATCATACAAAGAAACATCAATTTCTTTCATGGTAAATACACACACACACACACACACACACACACACACACACACACACAAACCCTCAAGCTCTTCTTTTTCACAATAAGGTCAGTGTATTTCCTGTGTAGTCAAACTTCCCCGATTTGTATATATTCTCTTATTTCAACTGTTTTATTCTCATTCGAGTTTAAACTCAATCTATCAGGCTTTAAACACTCTTACTTCATCAAAAGCTTTTTCTTCGAGGACATGAATGTTTCCAAATTCATTGGTCAAGTTTCCTTTCCCCCTGTTTCAGAGTGGATTTCTACCTCCTGCCTGAAACACTTTCATTCCTAGGACAACATATGCCCTCCAGGTTGTTTCCTTTTCTTATTCTTCTTATCCTTGGATTTTATATATTATTGTGTTTCAAAATTTAATATTTCCAGATTTAAAAATTTTTTTTTCTAGTTAGACACCATTAGTGATCTCATTGTTTTCATTACTTTTTAAAATGAAAATAGATTCTTCTCTCACACAATGCATCCCAATCACAGTTTCTCCTCCCTCTACTCCTACCCGCCGAGACTTCCCCTCTCCTCCAGACCCACTTTCCCTCCATTTCCTTTTCAGAAGAGAGCAGGCCTCCAAAAGACGACAGCCAGACAGGACAAACCAAGACACACGAAGACAAGCTGAAAGCCTTCATATTGAGGCTGGACAGGCAACCCAATAGGAGGAAAAGAGTCTCAAGAGCAGTATGAAGAGTCACAGATACATCCGCTCCCACTGTTAGCAGTCCCACAAGAACACCAAGCTAGCAGCCCTAACACATATATACAGGACCTGGTGCAGACCCGTGCATGACTCTTAGGACTATCTCCTGCGGTGCCAGCCCTCTACTGCAGATCCAGAACTTAGCCCCTTTCCTCTGTTCACATACTGGCTGCTCAGAACTGGCACTCAGATGCCTAGGCGACCCCTTAAATTGAGCCTCCTCAAAGCTACCGGTGTTTCCTTTAGTTCTTTACAGTCATTCCCAATTCAGTGGAAGAGGAAAAAATAAAGGAATAGCCAGGCATGGTGGCACACACCAATCATCTCAACACTCAGGAAGTGAGACAAGAAAAAAAAATCATGAGTATTGAGCCAGACGGGGATATGTAATGAGATGTGTCAACCTGGCTTAGGTGCTTGCTGAAAAGCTTGACGGCATGAGTTTAATTCCTGGGACCTACATCATAGAAGAGAATCAACTCTCATAAGTTGTCCTTTGAGACTGCCCCCCTCCCTCAACACACATGAATTTCAGGAACTCAGCATTCACTCAATAGATGTAATTAAAAAACAAAAGTGTATAAAAAAGAGTCAATATATTTATACCAATATAAAGTAAGTGTGGGTGAAACTTCATTTCATGTATTAGAAATATGTTGGTTCTTGTACTAGAAGGAGAACTCTGTGGTTAAGAAAGCTTGCTGTTCTTCAGGGGACTTGAGCCCAGTTCTTGGCATTCAGATCAAGTGGCTCATAACCCATAACTCCAGCCCTAGGGGATCCAGCATCTTCCTCTAGACTCTGAGTGCATCTTGTATACATGTATTCATGTGTGCATACTCGCCCATGCACCTAACTGAAAATCAAATAAATCTTTGAAATATAAATGTGTCAGTTCAGGAAGAAAGCAGCACTCTGACACGAAGTTAATTCCCAAAGTCAAGGAGGGGCTGGAGAGATAGTTCAGCAGTTACCAGCACCTGCTGCTCTTGCCAAGTACCAGGGTACAATTCCCAAGCCCCATATAGTGACTTGTACCCACCCATAACTCCAGGGTATCCAGTTCCTTCTTCCAGCCTCAGCATGTACCAGGCACATATGCACTGAATGCACACATGTGCCGGCAAAACACTTAGACAAATAAAAACCAAAACTGGATATATTATGTGAGAAGAAAAAAATCTATTTTCAATAAGAGTCAAAAATAATAGAAAAATAGAAAACAGATGAAGTAACAAATAAGGAAGAAAGAAAAGCAAAGGAATCGCCAGAGACAACGTAGATATGTAGAGAAACATACTATGTGGTGAGAAAGGGAAAGAAGCAACATGAGCTTCCTAAGCATGAAGGGAATGTGGACGATAACCTTCTCACAAACCTACTGATGTCAGCTTCTCTACTGGCTGGAAAACGTTTGCGAAAGTACACTCGTAAACAAGGAATGCTTTGATGGTGTTGAATAATGGCAAATAGAAAATCAGCATTTGTTTGTGCCCGGAGGACGAAGTCCACCTTCTCAGGACCTGTCAGGAGATTGTCTCCTAAGAAAAGACACAACATAACCCTTTCTTCTGATTTCCAAATTCTGGGTACTATTTTTCTATAACTCTAGTCTTCATTATTTCTGTCTCATTTTCAAACTTCCCATTTTGAAATCTTGTGGACGGTAGCCATGGCACATCCTTAAACCCTTACCACTGTTTGCTACCTTTGCTGATGCCATACTATTGGCATATCTTGTCTAGGTCATTAACACACCATCTGCCTGCTTTCTGTTGACCTTTGATCATCACTTTCCTCTTGTTAAAGTATTCTACTTCACACCTCCTCCTCCTCATCGAGAGTGTTTACAATGGACCATCAGTCTCCATCGTCTGTACCCTCGAGCAAACTCTCTGTTCCCTAAGTTCACCTCCTTTAGGACTCAGCATCACTTGCGATGCTCAGCTCACGTAGGGTCACCTTGCTGGATTTCAAACACAAATATTTTTATTTTCTGTCCTTCCTCCTTCTTCCTGTTACCAGGAATGTCTTTTCCAGATTCTGCTGGCTCATCCCCCACTCCTGCAAATCATGCTCAAACATTAACTCTTCAAGAAGACTTTCATGGCCAGTTTGCAAAATGTCTCTCCAACATTTCTCACATTAGCACTCTCTTTACCCTCTTCTTGCTTTGTTCTTCTGGGTAGCATTCTTACCTTCTGACTTTACGCTATGTATCATCTATTTTGTTCATTGTGTCTCCAAACTAGAGTGGCTTTTAGTACCTGGAAGTCGTTCTAATATTTATGAATGAATAAATAAGTCTCTATGTGTATGCATGTGCATGTGTGTTCTTGTGTATAATTGTGGGGATGTGTGTGGGTGCCTTGGCACAGTTAGGGAGGTCAAAGGACAACCTTAGTGTCCATCTTTGCCTTCTGTCTTGAGACAGGCTTCTTTAGTCTGTCACTGCATATGCTATGCTAATGGTCCTTCCATCTCCCATCTCTCTGTAGAAATCCTGGGATTACAGATTCCCATTGCCACATGTGGCTTTATGTGACTTCTGGGGCTCTGAACTCAGATCCACACGCTTGTATAGAAAGTGTTTCACCCACCTAGCTCCAGGCCATCCCTCAGCTCCAAAGCATTAATTCCCTATTTGTTCTTAGATTTTTTTTTTTTAGATTTTTTTCTGAATAATTCATGTTGACTTTAAAATGAAGCCATTGTCTGATCCTGACCTCTTTCCTAATATTTTTACCAGTCAAATAAAACAAAATTTAAACCAGTTATTATCTACATGTAAAACGCTAGCCTGAACCAATGGAGGACAAATGAAAAAAGAGACAATGAAATTAACAATCTAATTAGGAGCATCAGATAATATAAGGATAATAAATAAATGCTTGAAAACCACATACAATTTCAAAACCAAACATTTGATGAATTATTGAAAGGAAGATAAACTTTTCTGTCTGAATCTCCCACTTTAATGTTGTAGAATTAAAATTTGAAGTCAGTATATGGCTTCCAAAATGAAAGGAAAAAAATACATCAAAACATACAAAATGATGGAGAAACTCCGCAAGAGGTTACTGAGCGATATCGGTTTGGTAAATCTCAGCTGAAAGAAGCTTGTTGAGGTATGCAAATAAAAAGAAAAAGGAAAAAAATCTAAGAGTGCACCAATTAGTTGTCCAGTGCCAATTGGTCAGCCTTGAAAACATACACACAAGTTACCTTACACAGACTGAACACACACACACACACACACACACACACACACACACACACTAACAGTGAGTGAAAAAGAGACCACGGAATTGAAGGAGGGTGGGGAGGAATACATGGGAGGAAATGGTGGAATGGAGAAATGTAACTATATTATTTATAATTTTGAAAATAAAATTAAAGAAAAGAAAAATCCCGTCTTCTGAGTTTATGAAAAACTGGATAGTGTCACAGGAAGACCAGTTTGGAGACTGGGACTGGATTGTTTTGACTCTGGTATTTGCTAACGCGTTCTCAGTTTTTGTTTTACGCAGTGTGCATTGTAATGAATTCCATAGGCAGCTCCTTTTCCATTTCCTCTGTCCCTTCCTCTCCACTCCATGGACCCCGTACCTCTGGACTGTGTTAGAACAGCCACTGAGCTGTGCTTTGATTTCAAGACTTTTTCCTGTTTTGTTTTACCCACCTTGTCACAGAAAGCAGTGTTTTGATATCTCTGCATGGCTCTTCATACCCGAAGCACCTCCATGATGTTTCTAGATAGGTTGGGTATCCCAAAGTGATCAGTGCTAACTCTGAAAAGAATGCGCTTTGCTTAAGGACAATGTTTATATTTCACTCCCTGGCTTCTTCCAAAAAAGGGTTTTAAGCTACTTAGGTAAATGAAGAATGCAGAGTGTTTAATTTCTTTGGAAAACAGTTTTGCTGACATTTCTTCTGGGTTTGAGCTGATACTACATAGAAAATGCCATCCATCCTGAGGAGCCAAACATAACCGAGAGTCAAAAGATAAATATAATGTACTTATTAAGGCTTTGCCGTCCACCCATTTGGAAACTGTCTTTACCCTCAGGGCAGGCACCGATCTGTCTGTACTTGATGCGCCATTCACTTTATTGATAATGTTAAACAAACAGGAAATGAATCTTCAGAGCAGCTGCGGCCATTAGAGCACATGTTCTCTGTCAAAACTGATCAAGCATAAATCAGAGAGAAAGTTCCTTTCTGAACAGCCAATGTTTTCACAGTTTCAATATGCATCGTTTTGTTCTTTAAACGCAGCCAATGAATTAAGTGTCTGTGAGAGAGCCATGCTTCTTTGTGGGCTGCTATTTTGCGGTACTCGCCTTTATAAATGTAGGTCAAAGGAAAAGCATGTTTCTTTTGCTTTCTCTAAAGTCATTTTTTAATTTCTTTCTCTTTTTCTCTGTGCTATTTCTGCTTCCCTTGATGCTTAAGGTGGCAAGGTAGCTGAAGAATGTCAAAATACATTGCCCTAGATAAGTGTATTGCTAACTATTATTATACCATATAATTAAAAGTCCTTCTGAATTCTACACAGATGCCTGGTATAAATCTTGATAATACCTTATGTATTTTTAGCTTCAGCACATTGCACATTTAACAGCAATAATCAATTAATTTCCGTTTAAAATGAAAATGGATAGAAATATGAACTACACCGAACTTACCGGGTATTAGCCATCCATGTTCTGCTACACATTTTATAAGCATTATTTCACTTAAACATTAGAAGGTAACACTAACTTTAAGGTCTCATGAAACTTGGTAAGATTATTAAAGATTATTTCTTATGAGTAATACAACCGATGAAAATACCCGACATACAGTAATACTGAAAGGCTGTAGGAAAATAAATTTGCTAAACATTTTGAGTGAAGAACTCTATTGGATAATATGATTTAATTCTTTACAGATTTTAGGTGGGAAGTGCAACATGATGTCAACTTTATAGATGAAAAATTAAGACAATTATGTTTCTTTGTTTGTGATTTCACAGACAATAAATAACTGTAACTATTAAAGCTCTCAGTTAAGGCTTAGTCTTTGAATGCTACTGTACCTATTTTAACATTGTGTTAAGTTTTGAACTCATGATGATAATATAGACACGTTCATTAACCTAAGGTATTTGCTCCCAAAGGATAAACAAACAATTTCAGCATAGTGCCCTCACAGAGGTAGCATCCTTAGGGACCTAGGAGAGCTCATTGGCAGATAGCATCTGCTTCAGGGGTGTAGAATGAGAGGTGAGGGGAAAAGAGTTCCTGAGAAGGAATGCCACTTGGGCCGCAAGTTGAAGGATAAGTAAGAATTTCTGTTGAGAAGTGCATTCTAGAAAGAGGGACACATGTGTTCAAGGTTTGGAATTCAAAGCTTGCCTGACAAATTCTAGGATTCCCAGGTGTGGCCTCCAGGAATGAGAAGGATACAGTAGGGAAAAGTGAAGCAGGAGCTGGAGACCTGGGTTCCATTCTATACTGTTTGGGGCTGGGTTCTGAAAGTATTGGGAAGCTATTCAAGAGTCCTCAGGGGGTCCAATTAATATTAGCGGATGCTGGAACGTCGTGGAGAGAGCAGGCAGAAAATGGAATTGTTATTAAGCCATTGTAGCAAACACAACAAAATGACCAAACTAAAGCATCCGCCACAAGAGGGGAAGACGGAGGACAGAAGCCAAAGTTATCAGAGTGTAGGACTGAAAATATTTGGCAAATGACAGTTGAAAGGGCTGAGTGGAAAGGAGGAATGTAGGATGACTTCAGGCTTTTCCTCAGGGCTTTTTGTGAATGCCAGATTTTGAGTAAATTGAGTGTCAATGGAATAGGGCAAAATCAGCTATATATCCCATGTAGACTTGCCTATGTGCATTAAAATTTGGAGTGATTAGATTAACTGGGAAAGTCTTTGTTTTTTTGAACCGTATATAAAAGTAACTAGTTGAGGTGTTAAACATATTGTTCCAATACTCAAGCACAAAACTTTGTAAACGGCCTAGGTGTGGATCTTCATCATTCCCTACCACCATGTCATCCGGAACCATACATTTTTACTGTTAAAGTAAAAAAGAGAAGCATTTAAATTACATAATGGCTTTGTTTACAGAGAAAAGGTTTCAAGACTTGGATTCCTGCCAGAGTCCATTATTTTATCTAAACACTAAGTGGTTGTTGACAATGCATTGCACATTTAAGCATTTTCTGAGCTCTTGAAGTTACCCCTCACGTCCATCTCAGGCAACATGGGGTATCAGGGCTATTGGAGAAGTTAGATACCATCCAGTGAGCTAGATAAAGGAGATTTTTAACATGGAGCTACTAGCACTCAGTGCACTGGGGTCCTGAGATCTACCCATCAGTCATTCCTTTTGAGTGAGAACAGCAAGGTAACTGTAGAAGACAAGCATCTAGTCTCTCATGTAGGACTGTTAGGGGTAGAAAGGAGGAACTTTTCAGCTGGTCATCTCAACACGGAAGAACACCCATTGACAAGATGAGGCAGACTGAATGAGAACAAGCACTAGAGGTTGACCATCAAGTCTCCTCATCCATATTTAAAGAAGAAACCCAAGGAGCAGGACAAAAGACTTCCTCAGGAGACCTGGCATGTCTGTAAATGGTCCCAGAGACACACACCAACGGGATTCTGCAGCAAATGAGGAGCAGGAGGTGGTCAGAGATGGAGGATGACAATGGTAACTGACTACCTTGCATATCCAATGGGGCTGAATGATCTGAGCCTTGTCCACCAGCAGAGAGAGAACCGTGACGCACATGCCCATCTGCGCATGCCCAGAGCCTAAGCCTCTCCCTCTCAGACCCTTCAACATTTAATCACCCTAAAGACAAGATAAAGAAAGAAAGGGAGCGTGCATCCTTAGATGAATCTTATAAATGATTGAGTAGGTTTTTTTTTTAAACTGTTTTAATCCAGTTAAAGACAGACATAACTACTTTGAAGGAACTGTGGTTGTGTACTATCATGTAGAATGTAGGCTAAAGAATCTCTTCTCGGCCTTTTGGCTAAGATCAAGAATTTAGGCTAAAGAGAGTAACGTGGTTAGAGACCACGAAGGAGGGTGACTGTAGTGAGGATAATTGCAGAATTGCTGTTAAGACATGACCATAACCTGGAGGTTGATGATTCATGGTTAAAGATTATACAAACTGATGGGAAGAATGTGGCTTTGAAAATACCTAGGTATGATGGGTGTGCCTGCAATCCCAGCATTTGGGAGGCGGAGAATTGACATTTTACATTCAGCCTGTGCTGCATGAGACCTGCTTTCAAACAAACAGAAAAACACAAACAAATGTCAATCTTTTGCTCAGAAACTTCGAGTAAATTTATTTTGTTTCACTGAGCACTAATGTGTACCTCTGTAACTTTTGTGGAAATGGATAGTTTCCAATATTTCAGAGAACCGGGCAGTTTTATCCTGACACTGCCCCAGATTTTGAGACATGTTAGCACCAGAACATACACATATAAAGCATCATTTTAATATCTGAGGGCAAATTCTTGTACACTTTACACTTTCTTCTAATTGTTTGCAAAATTCCTTTCTAAGTGTTGAATTTGTTGTTGGGCTTCACTAGGTTCTTAAGAGTTCAATCAACTTTGTGTGTGTGTGTGTGTGTGTGTGTGTGTGTGTGTTTTAGATCAACTGTGCTGTTTCAAAATATCTTTTTTTCTGATTTAATCTTGTGCTTTTATCTAAGTAATTCACTTCCATTTTCTTCCTTGGACCTTTGTCTTCTTCTAAAATCCTAAAATTGGATCATATACTCATTGATTTTCTTGATTTTAAAGTATATTCATAAATATAAATGTATTTCAAAGTGTAAATTATTTGTAAATATTATTTTTCATTCACCTTGCTAATAAAATATCTATATTATGAAGCTAGAAACAGTTATAACCCCCCTCCCAGTTTATTATAACTATAGCTTATTGTATCCCTTAGGTCTCATGTGTGACCTTTTCATTTTTACTAAGCAGTTTGTGACTTACAAAATATTTGTTTTAATCTCTAAGCAATTTCATTCATAATACAAAATTTTTATTTTATAGAATATATAAATATTTTACTACCAGATATTTGATCAGTGTTTTTGATTTTTCTATTGCCCCTTGAGATGCAAGTGTGTCTTTTGTTGGTAAAATGGTAGGATGCTTGAAATATATTCAGTTTTACTTTCTTTATTCTGTCTGGTCTTTCTCTATTTATCTCTTTCATTTACCTCTTATGAGCTGATAATGATCTATTACAAATCTTCTATATTGTTGTTTCACTTATGTCTACTTTCAAATTTTTTCTAAAAGTGGATTTTTAAATGAATTTTGATGCCTACTGCATCCTTTTCCTGTATAGGCAGATCTTCAGCTCAGTTGTTGCCTTCTATCAACTAAAAAACAATCCTAAAAATTGCCTTACTTTAAATGCCTTTTACAGTCTGCTTGCTTTGGGCTGGTGTTAGACTCCTGGTTGGCATTGTCTGTGAAGACTTGCGCCATGGACTGCCACATCGCTTACATGTTCAGAATCATCCTTCCACCTCGTACTAGGAATGTTTTCCTTTAATGAGTTTTCCCTGTGCATCATCTACCTCATTATTCACTAGAGAACAAAAATTCCACCACGGCTGAGGCTTATTAAATATTTCCCCAGCTTTGCACACCCTTTTGTGAAGCTGCCCTATCTCAATATATCTAGACTCTCCCTCCCCCCCCAATTTCAGCGTCTTCTGTTTTCCTGCCAATGGTCTATTTCCTTTGGATTTTGATTAATTATGGGATCTGTGCTTTGGGGAGATAGTCACATTATAAGCATTTACTGGAGGAAGGCTTTCCATTCTTTGGTTGTTTTCTTCTTGGTCTTGAAGTTAAAAAGCCTCAGTGACAAGAAGGCTTCGTGCTTTTCTTTTGTCATCCATGCATGAAAAATGATCATTTTGGTAGCTAAAGAACACTTAGTCCTTCGAAATAAAGAGAAATGAGCATCCATAAAAGGAGAAAGTGCCCCCCCAGGAGTATTAGAATGGGGGCTTGCTGCCCTTTGCTCCATCTGCCTTCCAAATATGTGGCTCACCCTTGAGATCTGCATGAGACACAACATGGCTAAGGACCAAGGCTCAGCTGTGGCTGGAAAGCCTCATTACATGTGAGCAAGAGCTGAACTGGCTGACCATAACAAACACTTTATTTTCTTGACTCCCAGGTTGTGACTAGCTAAGTACAGTTCATCTTACATTTGAGATCAATGAGAATACAATTTCTAGGTCCCAAATCTATATAGCTTTCTCTGCTGTCTCTCCCTTTATTCTTCCTCCTAATTTGGAAGAAAAATGATACAGACCTTCTTCAGTCCACTTATTCTTGGAAGGTGGAATTCTCTGGACATGTTACTCTGCTTTGTTTTCATGGTCACTCAGAGAAGCTTCCATGAGTAAGCTGAGGTTAAAATTATCTAATGTGAAAGCAAGAAAGTAAAGCCTGTTTTTAATATTTTATCTTCTCTTAGCTTACAGATCTTTGGTTTTGACCATTAGTGACTTTGTTGACAGATTTTTCATATCAGGAAGAAAACTGGAGATGGGATGATTTTCCTAAACAATCAAAGGAAATAGATTTATTGAAAATATTCAGTTTTTAAGCATGGCTATATATATATATATATATTCATTACACTGTGGTTAAAAAAACATACTTTTAGATCTTTGTCCCAAGACTTATTTTTTGAACTCAGTAGCTTATAATTACCTGCAATCGACTGTTTCTTGAGCCTCCATCAGAGCTGAACAAAAGATAAAGGAAAGCATTCCTGTCCCCTGGGTCTGTGGAGGAGGTCACAGAATGACAGAGTGAGCTTTAAAAAATACACAGAGGTCACCCATATAATGAGCTCGTGTCAAGAAGACAATTAATAAACAGCAGCAGCAACAACATGACAAGAGAAATAAAACGAATACAACCAAAAACACAGCAAAGATCTGAAGAAAATACCAATTCAGAGAAAATATTCTTGACCCAGAAATACTGCACTTATTATAGAAATTACATAAGAAATTAGTTGGCTATGTTTTAGACTTTTTATGATTAATATCCACTTGTCTCAAATTTCTTACTTACTAGAAATGTGGTATTCATTAGGCCAAGGTCATAGGTTCAGTCCTTATATGAGTTGGTTACACAGTCTTGGATCAAGTTCTGTAGTGTATGTCTTTCCAAAGGCTTGGCTTCCAGGACCATGACTATATTTATTAGACAAAAGCCTATGAAGGAATCTATTACCCTCTATAAACCTCAGACTCTTCCTGTACAACACAGATGTGATAGTCTCTTACCTTCTTATCTCAAAAGAACGTATGGGAACAGGGAGAGGACTTGGATGTTCTCTTAAAACCTACAATTATGGAACTCATATAATGTATAGCTGGTGCCATTTCCACCATACATGGCAATACCCAGTTTCTTCCAAACTATGCTTTTGGCACACAAGAGCAAAAATCACCTCAGCTTGTTGAGGGCTATCCTGATTTCAGTAGCAAACCTTACAATTTAAAATACCTACCTTCTTTGTTCTAAGATGTTGGGTGGGACTGCCCTATAGCAAGCAGCTCAAAGAGAACAGAGAGCAAGCAGCTCAAAGAGAACAGAGTCGAGTCTATCTGATTCTTGTGGTTAAAGATGAAGTGTCTCCAACAGGTTCATGAGTTGGGGGCTTGGACCCCAGCTGATGGCACTATTTTGAGAGGTTCTAGAAACATTTAGGAGGGGAGGCCTAGTTTAGAGGTAGTAGGTTAGGGGTGGGTGGGAAGGGTAACTGTGAAGGTTATAACTGGTGGATTCTTCTCTTCCTGTTTCCTGTCTAGTAGTGTAGCCTCTGATATATTCCTGCTACCATGATGCTCTGCTTCCATCTGGGGCCAGAAGCATAGATTCAAGTAACTCCCAGTAAAACTGCTGAAAAGTATGAACTATAATGAATCTTTCCTCTTAATCAGTACTGAAAATTGAGCTAACACAGTCGTTCATAGTTCCATGTTAGTTTTCCTTATGAACAATGTGTTCATTAATATGCTTATCATAACTTTTAAGCCATCTAAAATATGACATTTCTTTGTAAGATAAGCATAAAATGCTAAACGAAACAAATGGAAGTTTGTTCTGTCCTAAGAGAAAAATGATTCTATTTTGGGAAAGAGAAACTTCAATAAGTAAAAATATAAATAAGAATATACTTGCAAATTAAAAGAAATACGTGAAAGAAATTAAAAAACAGACTTCTATGAGAGAGTACAATAAAGACCACATTTATGGAATATGGAACTCTGTTAACTAAAATTGAGCCATGGGGGATTTTAAATTGTCAAGTGGAAAACATTTAAGTGGGGTGGGGTGTAGGGAGTTGGGGAGAAAAAATCCAGGAAGAAGGAAGAACATGTGTGTGATAGATTGTCCTTTTTCCTTTTGCGTCTTGATGTATCTTAGTGTCTGGATTCCCGAGAAGAGTTTGCTGAGAAAATGAATGAATCTACAAACACAACTTTCTGTCAATAGTAATTCATTCTAGGAGGTCAGCTTTTCCTGCTTTTGATGACAGAATCATTTGGGGCGCAGCCACCTTTCCATTATTTTTTATATTACACTAAAAAGTGGGGTTTCTGTCTCCACTTTCCTTAACACTGTGAGTAGAGTGGGGATGAGGTCATCCTTTCTAAAGCATTTTCTGCCAGCTGCCTGTGCTATGAAGACCCTGGGCATCTCAGATTTACCGGTACAGATACAACTATAGCAAGTGGTAGGAGAATTTTGCTGGTTGTTGCTTCATTTTGCACAATTACAGATTTTGGTCTGTGTATCTTGAAATTCTTTATCTGATGTTTCCCTGACTCCGCAGCATAGTTCGCTCTCTGCACTAAGACTTCCACTCTTCCACTCGCCTCCCTGGCTACTGATATATTCTGAGACATTTGTTCTTGTAGTTGAAGGAAGCATCACTACTTAGGGGTCATATTGACCTTGAAGTTGTTTTCCTTATCACAGTGTTCAGCGCCCTATGCCCTTCTGAGTCTGGTTTATTTCTACTCTTTCATGAAGTGTACAGGAGCTCTTTACATGGCGACCATTTCTCTCTGCTGAATTTTCTAAATGTGATCTTTGATTCTCTTCTTAGGTAGTTAAGACTTTAAGAGTACTGTAATGTTAAATGGTTATCCTGTAGCACCTCAAGGATTCTACCAGTATTCATTTTTCCTTTTCTGTTTTGTTTCTTCCTCTATATAGTCTCTCTTGCTCCTCCCTATACCAGGCAAATATGATACTAATAACACTTCTTTGGTGGAAAAAAATTCTTCCAGATATTACAAAATAAACATGGAACTCTTTGTGGGATAATCAAAGACACTGAATTGAGTTTTGATGAAAAAAAAAAGTATGGTTAAAAAGTAGTGATATCTGGCAAGAAAACTGAGATAGAAGACATGTGGCCATGAGTCAAAGTCAGCATATTCATTCACCAGAAAAGAAAGTTAGTAAGTCTTTTATACAAGGAATTGAAATTAGGTCAGATTTTTCCAGAATATTCTAGAATAGTTATTTTTCAAGTCAGTGGAAGACTTAAGACTATCAAGTTTTACATCCAAAACAAATGACCAGCTTAGGTCTGGAGCCACCAGCAATAGCTAGAAGGTAGAGCTAAGAAAACCACAGGCTGTAAAAGCATAGATGTCAGTATGGGGGGGGGGGGTAATTTATGGAATTTGTTTCTTTGCCTGATCAGATAAATCACTATAATTTAGTTAGCTTACTATATCTCACAGAATGGAAACTCCTGTTTTCATTTTTCATTTACATAATCAGATGAAACAATGAAGTCAATCATTTTTTGATTGTTCATTTACTGGCAGTTGGATGGGCATAGACTTAAGAGGTACAGAATGAGTTATTCTCTCTATCTCAGCATCCTCATATCCCTTTCCCAGGTATTTAGAGTTTGGGGGAAGGAACAATAGAATTGCAAGAGAAGATGATGAACAATATATCAGTTGTACATCCTTATCTAACAATAATGTAACTTGTATTACATTGGATGTAAATGGTTTAAATTCACTAACCCAAAGGCATAGAGACAAATAAGTTAAAAAACAAGGCCCATATATATGCTGTTTATATGATACACATTTCATTTTTAAGGACACATATAGACCAAAGGTGATGGGCTGGAAAAATAACTTCTGTGCAAAAGGAGGCTATGATAGTAAGATATATTTATACCAGGATTAGATCTTCTTACTCCACTATGGGAGAATTTTCCTTTCTACAATTTATGCTTATGTAATGCTTTCAATAAATTACATTACATTTATACATATACAATCAAGAGTTACATTTTAAATGTTATATTTGGATATTGAACAATTATTGTGTATGTTGCTGTAGCAAGAAAAAGATTTTTTTAAGCAGAAACTTACCTTTATGGAGTAGTTTTTAGACATGTGGTTCTCAAATTATTTATTCATTCTTTCTCCCATTTATTTATTTTTGTTGTTGGGGGTTATACCTAGGACTTCACGTGTGCCAGGCAGCACAATACTGCTTACCTGCATTTGCATCCCTCTTTCTTTTTAGCTGTATTTTAATCCTATTTAATTCTCTGTGGATTCCACATTTAGAAAGAATCTCAACACATTAGATTGAAGTGTTTTTCTGCTTTTTATTAGTTTCATACATGTGCAGCAGAACTCTCTGTCATGAATAAGACGATGCAAACAGTTTCCATTACATTGCTATAACACCATCCAGCTGAAAGAAACATCCAGAGGTCACATTGTTCCTGGACAGTAAGGGTTTTCTAAATTGAATGTTTAGGCAGAAAAATAGTAAAGTAGTTGAACATTTGTGAATTAGTTAAACTCCCTTTAAGCAAGAACTGTCATATCTAAGTAACTATTTTAGTTAAAACAATACTTTCATCTTAATTTAATATCATTTTATCATCCACAAACTCAGGTGTCCACACTTAGCTGTTTACTCAATTGGGATCATTCACGTTTCTTTATGCACTTTTTTTTTTTTTTTTTTTTGTGTTCTTACGATTTGTTTGTGTCTTTTTTCTTTGACTCACTCATAGCTCCTTCAGAAGTGGCATGGGCATAGCAGAGCTGGAGGAGTGAGACACAGCCTTTTCCTAGAAGGCCTCAGGGTTTAGCAGAGCTGTGGCCCAGGCAAAAAATCCCGACAGAGATCATAGACTTGAAGGAACAGCACTGCAAACATTGGCTTGCTTGAAGCTAACGACTTCAACATGATAAACTTTTATTTATTTATTTTCCCCTTTCAAGATGTGTTCGCATGAGCAGTTAAGATAAAAAACAAGATAAAACAGAAACAATGGGTGGTAACCACTTGGGCCTATTTCAGAGTGGCTAATTAAAAAAAAAAAAGTCGGATTCCGGTAAAACATTAAACAGGTTATCTTAGTAAGCCACTTCTTAGTCTGGCAAATAATTAACATCTTTCCTCAGAATTCCAGAAAGAAATGCCAAAGCTCCTTTTGTAGCTGTAGGAAAGCAGTCTTCAGTTGAAGAAGTTATGACATAAAATATTACTTAGATTTGAACTGTGTAGGGTAGGGGCATCTTTAAGAAACATGTAGCAGAGGTGGGCCAAGGATGTACACTCTTGTACTTTTCTGTCCAGGTTCATGGACTGGACATTGAGACCAAGAGAACCTTGTGAGTACCAAGAACTACCCAGGTGCAGGACTGAAGCAGCCATTGAGGATATCAAGTTCTCAGAACGGTTATAGTCTTGGGTTGTAGTTAAAGATGCAAGAGTGGAAAACTGTCATTCACCATTTTCCTCACCTAGGTTAACTTCAGCTTTGTGAATTTGCCTCCCTACTTTTCTCTTTTAGGCCAGCCTAAATTGTGGTGTTTAGTACATTGCTATGAGTATGTCTGTACACACACACACACACACACACACACACACACACACACACACATATATAATCATGCAAATAATTATGTATTTAGATGCGCTAAAATTTTAAATGGAATTATATTCCTTGAAATCATGGGCCAAAATACATCCTTCTTTGATGAAGATGGTAATTGTACGAAACAACAACAACAACAACAAAAATCCCAAAAAACTCTTGGTGAGGATAGAATGATATTGTGTTTAAGGCAAGGGAAGCTTGCAGTGTTAATCACATTTTGGCTGATTAAAAAAAAAAAAAAAGCATAGAATCAGAAACAGGATCAGACTTTAGCTCTTAGGATCCTACCCTAGGGCCTATATTCACCAAACAGGCACTGTGTCCTAAAAGCATACAGCCCCTGAAAGTAGTCCCGTCAGCTTAAAGCCAACTGCTAAAGCATGAGCTTATGGGAGATATTTCACAGCCAAACCAAAACATTAAAAGCATGAATGAAGGTAGTTTTTAACCATTAAATGTAGGAGTCTATTGGTTTGGACTGGTGGTGCTTCACGAGATGGGAGGCATGCTGTGCATGCTAGGGAAATGCTCTACCACTGAGCTCCATACTGCGTTCCTCACTCTTCCTAGCTATAAAACTCAAGCTCTTTTCTGTTCATCTCGTGGAACACCCGCTCTGTGTTATGGAGCACAGCATTGCCAGGTTCTACGAGCACGTATAAAAGCCAACTAAGATCTTTAAATTTGCTGTCAGTTTGTATTCTGAAACTACATATCTAGTTGTTCTCTGCATTCAGTTAAAATTGCATGCTGGGTGCACAGTGTTGCAGCCAGAGATAAGGGCGTAAAACAAGGAAGGGCCTAGCTCATTTATGAGACATAATAGCTTGAGGCAACCAAATATACTTATGGGAGGAAGAATAGTATCTATTTAAAAAGCAAAAAGGGCTTAAGGGAGACAAATTGAGCATCCCGTTGCTGAGAGCATGCAGAGCTGAACAGAGATTTAAGTAAACTGAAGCTAAGCCAGACCTATTTCCTTAAGATGCCAGTTTTCCTTTCTTTCCTATACAGGCGCTTTGGAAGAAATGCTGACCATAGAATCAATTTTTCTCTTGGAGTATGATGCAGCCACAAGTGGGTCGAACGTTGCTTCATCCTTCATAGCGGTATGGAAGTGGCCCTATAGAGATGCTAAACATTACTCTACCAAGTGCTTATTTTCCTGCTTCATTGGAGAAGGAAATTACCCCGTTCATTTCTTTTTCTACTGAGTTGATCACTAAAGCATAGGCCTTCTTGACATGGCAATTTATTTCAGAACAAAAAGGGGAGAGCTACACAGCACATCACCTAACTGACTAAATTCTTACCAAATCAAGGTGGAGGTCAGCACTGGGTGTAATTCTCTTCCAGCTGTTTCAAAAGGCTTTTGTACAACAGCATCATGGGATGATGTCAGAGCAAGGTGAGTTGACCTGCCTTTTAATCTTCCCTGGCTCAGCCTCACTCTAACTACCTATGGGAATAGGGTTTTCTTTGTTTTTCCTCTTCATAAATAGGATCAATGGGAGATCTGTGTTTATGTTAACTACTAAGTGTGAAGTTTTACACGTTAGCAGAAGTATTTGGCATTATTTTTATTAGCTCTGTTGGAAAATATCTGTGGCTGTTTGCACCTTACTTGTTTACCTGTTTTTGTTATCTATGAATAAAAAAGGATTACCCCAAACATAAATTTGGTGACTCACTGATAACTACAGGATTCTTCTGTGTTATATAAATCCATACTTTTTAAATGGTGAGACCCCAATTAACTTCAGTTCCTATCTGCGAAGTATGAGCCTTTACTAATTAAAGATAGAACAATTGGACATGTCACCAGATTTGTTGTTGAATAAATCATATTTTTACCCAGCTAATTCAAAGCCCTGATGGTACTCTATGACAAAGCCTGTCAGGTGCATGCTTACTTTGCAGGTGATTTCAAGTTCTCGGTCATTTGATTGGAACGACAAATTGTCAACATTCTCATAAATAAACACACGTATTCTGTTCCTTTGCCAAATTGTGTTTGTCAAGATTAATGGTTTTTCACTGTCTATAGATTCTTTATGTCTTCCTTCTTTTTCTCCCATGGAGTTGATGTTTTGTGTGTATAGTAATGATACTATACCACAAAGGTTACTCATCTAGTAGTCAACTTATTGTTTTGGTGCAGGTGATCTATGATCTTGTCACAACACATAAATAGCATTAATTTCATGCACTTTTAAATTTAAGATGATGGTCTCAGTTTGTAAGTTATGAAAGCTTATAGGAGGTAGGTAACCAAGCTCTCTTTGTCTCTACTTGAAGGAACCAAATATGTCAGGACTTTGTTCTGCATCCCAGACACCTTATATGTATTACTTAACATTTATAGCTCTAACCATGGCTAGCTAAATTTACATGCATTTTTAAATTTAATAGATGTTTATATGAAATCTCAAAGTGATTAAGAAAACTTTCCCCAAATCACCCAGATAGGTCATTGAACAAGCACATACCATGGGCTGATTTTATTCTAGATGATGTGGTATTTCTCACATACCACAATGACCAATATTATGTATTTGGGGTAGACATGTTGCTAAATACATAGTTCTTAAGAATAACTCTTTAAACCTCCTCAAACACTAGTAGGCAATACTATGAAAAGTAATATTAAAAACACTGTTTAAAAGTGATATTTAAATTCTATTTAAAAGTAGAAGGTCCAAAGTGAATCATGTGGTGTTGAGTCATTGGATGCCAGCACCCATTCATGAGTAACATCAGCACACCTTCTTCATTAACAGAGTGAGCAAAAGGAGAGCACGCTTTAGCATTGAGTTATTTGTGATTTCACTGAAGAGACACCTATAAGGAAATTCACAATCATATACATAACTAACCAAAGTTACTGTGGCTTTTTTTTTTATAAAGGATAAATGAAAGATATT
Source organism: Peromyscus eremicus (assembly GCF_949786415.1). Classification (NCBI taxonomy): domain Eukaryota; kingdom Metazoa; phylum Chordata; class Mammalia; order Rodentia; family Cricetidae; genus Peromyscus; species Peromyscus eremicus. Next base: position 27,721,562 of record NC_081434.1, read on the forward strand.
GCAAAGATTACAATATGAGTATGTGGGCACTTTTGTGCTGTAAGAGAACAACTTTAAAACAATCATGAAAATGACATTAGGGCTTGTTATGATAGTGAAATGATGTAGATTAACTCTTACAATGCAGTGATTATTTTTAAGCATTATCGTTAAATATAAACATTGTTCTGATTTCATTTGTGGTTTATTATGAATTTTTTTCTCTTACTTTTCTATTTTTGACATATGTATGTAGCTACCCAACTTTTTAAGTGAAAGCAAAATATTTTCAAATATTAAACTATTTCTTAAGAGATTTGACAACCTTAACTGTGTGTGTGTAAGTGTGTGTGTGCACACCCGCATTATGGCTCTTTTCTTTTCTGTGTTTGGCTAATGAACTTTGTGTTTCTGCATTTCTGATATGCCTAGTCCTCACATTTGGAGGAGAAAAGAGGGACAAGTCAGTTGCAAAGTTCTCCTTTCCTGATTTCTGAATAACAGGTTTGATTAAAAAGAAAATTGAAAACTCAACCACCCTTGAATGATTGCTTCCAAGATTAAGACAAGTCTATGGGACTTAAGCTTCTGATGCACAAGCTCATTTTTGTACTCAGTAAGAAAAAATGTACTTAGACTAAAAAATGAAAATAATTTTGTTGATCAATTACATATATGCAGTCCTGTTGTCAAAAGATCAGAAAGTTTTATGTTATACTTTAAGTGATGCAAAGCCATGTATAACACAATAAAATATGCTTAAATCTTTGTTCCTAGGGAACCACGAATCTTACTTAAAATATATTTATTTGATTCTCCTGTTAGGAAAATAATATTTGTAATGCATTTACTTAATACTTTTAAAAATGTACATTAAAAAGAAACCAATAATTATCCAAAATCCCATAGCACAATGACAAACCACATTTCTATTTTGTACATCTGCTTCTAACATTTTTATACATAAATATAACTCCTAATGCATGCACATGTATATACACACAGTAAAGACATGCATTCATTATGAGCAAAAGGTGCTTTATATTTTTACATATAATGGTACTTTCAGATATCTTATATCAAATGTACGACATCTTGTGTCAACATCTTATGTTAATCTATTAATCTTCAGTGACATTTAAGGGTTTTCATATTTCCTGTATTGTATGAGGAGATGTTGATGTCATCAACTTGAAAGTGGAATTGATTTAGCTGCCTAAGTAATGTACCAAAAATACATGGGCTATAAAATAATGCTTTCTTCATCTACTTCTCTTCCCTTTGGATGTACACATCCAAAGCTCCTTCATAAAGCCTTCTAGGAAGGTTTAAGAAGAGACTGAGCTGTTTTAAGTAACATGTAACAACAATGAGATTTTAAGTGGAAATTATACAGTTATCAGAGGGTGTATTGTCTTTTGCCTGATTGCTGCAGGGCATGCTACAAAAATGTAACTAAATTTGATCTTATTTGTTCTTGATCTCTGTCACTACCTTGAAATAATTACAACTACACTAGTATTATGCAAAAAGGCAGAATATAAGGGATAGAATTTCAAATGCTTTAGTACCAGTGTTTCCATTATAAAGGTTTTATGAATGCTACCCTCACCTGTCCATCAAATCTGCATTCTTATCTGCCTCTGTCATATTTGATTGTCCAGAATTACTGACTGAGAACTAATGGAGTTATTTGCACATGCTGTTGCTTCTGCTTGTGTAGATATAAATCAATAATAAATTGTGAGCCTGCAAAAGTAACATTTAAGAGGAAAACCAAGTAAGTTCTTTACATATGTGACATTAAAGAAATAAAAGTCGATTTGCAGGATCTCTAGCCCTCTTTGTTGACTCGTCTGATGGGGTTAACATATACCCCAGCTCTAACTGGTGTGATATGGCCAAGTAACGATAGCCTGAGGCCAAAGAAATGGGGAGCTGACGTCCTGACATTTATTTTCAAAATAGCTGAGCATTTTCCAGACCCATTCTGTCCGTTCCGCTGACAACGGTTCTTCTGTTTGCCATCTAGAACGAAGACATTCTTCTCCACATGACATAATTGAGGATCCACCTTAAAACACTTTGAAAAAGAAAGACCTTCTCAGACTCAGACTGACTCTCTGTTTTTACTTTCTGAAGAAATTAATGTGGTTTGGAATTTTTATGATTATAAAAAAAAAGACATAAAAAAAATCCCTTTATCCTCTATCAGGGAGTAGACTGTTTTTAAAATGGTTTTAAAATTTAACGAGATGGAATTTCATAGTAGAGTTCTTATCCAGCATGTGCAAGGGTTTGGGATTTGATCACCTGCACATGAGTGAGTGTGTGCACATACATGTACGCACAAACACACATACACCAAGAGAGAACAAATAAAAATCCCCGTGATGGGGCTTGTGTTCCCAAGATTCAGAAGCCTAAAGCTGGGGGATTATAAGTCCAGATCAGCCTGGACATGAAAAATTGGTAACTTGTAAATATTTTCAAGTCTTTCCATGTTTTATGCTGATATTAAATAAAGTATTAGCTAAGCACTTAGGCTCATTAAAATGACAGCCATGATTTTAAGCCTACAATGTCCTGTGGCTATGAAACATTTAGATGAAGAACTATAACAAAGGTGGGACTCTGCTGTTGTATTGAGGAGATCGCTTGCAACGTGCAAAGGTACGTTCTGGAAAAAAGGCTGGGTAAAACATGAAGTTTGAGGTCAAGGCCTTGGCATTAAGTTGAGTGTGAGAACACCAGTGCAAGACTTGGCATCCAGTGAGAAAGTGACATGATCACACACAGAGGGCCACTGAGTTGAGAAAGCCTAGAAGAGGAGGGAAATTAGAGATGCTACAGGTGAGGAAAGGGAGTGGGAGTCTATCAGTGTGTTAGAAAAAAAGTAGATCTGAAGGCTGCTTTGTTTAATTCTTTCAAAAATGTAGGAAATGATCACAATTTGGGGGACTTACATGTAAAAAATAGATACCCCTACTCAGACAGTTTCATTAGAGTGTGTAGAATGCAGATGTAATCTACACTGAAATCTTTTTTTTTCTTTTTTGCACAATATGGCAGAACATGTTTTAATATCATTTTCATTATTTCAATTTACGCTTTACTCTGATACTCTTGAAATGTAGACTAGGATTTGGATGGTTTAATTTCTCAGCTTGGGAGAAGATGGAGAAAATACATGCATATTCTAAGACCTTTCAAGCATACCTTTTGAACAGCCAGACTCAACATAATTTTAAGATATTTAGCGTGTATTATTTAGCTACATGTCTTTACCAGAGGAAATGATAATGCAAAATAGAGATAAAAATATAGTTTAATCACATTTAACTTTTATCTTTTTTTGATTTGACTGTGACTTATCTCTCATGCATATATTATTTTTACACTACAAGATGCTGTTACATGCAAATATTTTTGTTTCCCTTTGGGTAATTTCCAAATAGTCTTTCCCTAAGATTAGGATATAGAGCTGAATCTAGGTGGGTCTTTGAAGGACTGTCTTGCTCTCTCCTTCTTAATACCCAGCACAGAGCCACACTTGACAACCTCCATGGTGACATCATCACTCTTCCAAAAACCGCTTATGAAAGTCAAATGTCCTTTAAGTCAGCCCCATGAGCTTGGAAAATATCAAAGGGTTTGAGCTGCTTAAATAATGAAACAAGGTCATTTTCTGCTTCCTCAGAAAATGTTTTTTATTACTCTGAAAGGAACTTTGGAATTGAATCAAAAAGTGAATGGCAGTCTGTCCTACTCTGGAAGTTGTATTTAGACTATTAAGGATTTGGCTAGTGTTAGTGAAATTAAAATGGGGACTACACTATGGCATTTCAATGTGAAAATGCTGATAAGTTTCCATAAGTAAGCCACACATTAGTATTTATTTGTGTATTTTTACAATTGTTTCCATAACATATCTCTAGAGGAACAAGACATTAAAAAGTGATTTATTCTCAATGACCACAGAAAAATTGCATGCAGATTTTATTATGAAATGAGTTAATCATGTTCACATTCTTAAAGAATTTTTTCAACATCCCTCCACAATATAGTCAAAAAAATTTTAAAAACAGGATTCTGATAAAAATACTGAATAAAATCATAATACTATAAATTTATGTTTCATTTCTAACTCTACCACCTTTGTAGTTAATTTTCATAGACCAACGCATGGAGCATAAAATAAATATCTCCTCTAACATCTATCTCCTACCTAAATGTAAAAAGTGGGTTCATTGAAAATCAGGATCAAAAAATACAATCAGTATTATAAGATAAAAAAAAAAAATGGGGAGAGTTGTTTTCCTTCTAGCTTCTCCATTTCCCTTTTTGTGTTCAAATAGTTGTCTCTTCGATGAGTCTCACACTTTTAGTTGGGCTTTGAAAATTGGTTTTAGACACATTCCAAAACAACTCTACCATCGGATAATCATTAACGAATGTTAAGGAGCCTGACCTTTCTTGACAGACAGCCACCAAGAGGTAATTGCTTTATGAGGCATTCCCCACAGAAGCGATTACATCTGCCCTTCAGGCAACTATACCTCTTTCTTTGCATTCCAAAATCAATTGATTTATTGGTGTCTAAATTTTGGTACCACCATAGTCCTGATAATTCTCTATTGCCTACTCCTAGTCACCTAACCCAAAATGAAGACAGGATTTGGAATATTCCCCAACACAGCAGAAAACTAGCAAAGAACAAATACTAGAATTCATCTTATTCACACAAATTTCCCCAGCTGTGTCCTATGGATACCTCAGACTGATCCTCTTCCCTTAAATTAATCTCTAAAGGGACACATATCATATGAAGTTTTAATCTTCTCCAGAATTGTCTGTTGTAGTGCTTCGCACAACACAGATGTTTCCTGTGACAGCGTCTTAGCTCATGAGGACTTTTGTGAGTCTGAAAAGTGAGGTTATCTAAAGTTGCTTAATAGGGTGGATGCAAGGGAGTAGAAAGGATTTAACCCAGAGCCTAATAAAAAAAAAAATGGCGGCTGTTGCCACTTTTGCCGCCACTGTTACATCCTTTTCAGGATGATCATCCTCAAACCCTTTCACCAACCAGAGTCAGGAAACTGGTTATTAAGGAAGCAGGAATAAAAACAAAATTTAGGGTAAGCAGCCGTGGATGCTGTTATATTCTCTATAATAGGACAAACACACACACACACACACACACACACACACACACACACACACACACACACACAGACACACACACACACACACACACACACACACACACACACACACTGAGAGATGCTTAACAGAAGGAGAAGGGAATTGAGTTGTAGCGAAGGTATGACACAGCAATTGAGAATAAATCCTAAGAACAGAAGTTAGAAAATGAAAGACACGATGGAATGTCAGTTAACTGTCTGTTTTTGTGAGAGTGACTGCTACTTGGAAACAACTACAGAAGGGTAAAAATGCAACCAGAAAAACTAGATGGAATGAGGATCTGGGAGGTCCTACAAAGGAGGTTAAAATAGTTCGACTCCCACGGAAATTAAATTCCCCTATAGTCAATCAAATATACGAGTTTTCTATTTCTTTATAACATAAAGAACTCAGTAGTTTAAAACCCTTGTTTCTTATCTCCTAGTTTTATAGGACAGAAGTTCTGTAAAACGGAGTGACTGGGTTCTCTTCTCAGGATTACACAAGATTGCCAAGGTGGCTTCTTGGCTAAGTTCTTATTGGTGGACGTGGGGTGGTGGGTGGGAGGGATCTGCTTCCAAGCTTTGTTAAGATGGAGACCTAATTCAAGTCCATGCAGCTGTAGAGTTGAGGTCCCATTTGCTGGCTGGTTTCCTTTATGCTCATAGAAGCTACCTTAAGGATGCAAGGTGACAATTACAGTAATTACATCAAGAGACAAGGGAGTTGGAAATGATCTAGGATTTTGCTTATTAAAATGATTCTTGCAACATACTAGATAGTAAAGGAAGTTCTTACATGCACTAAACCTACCAAGGAGCTATTTTGACAGCTTGAGCTAAGGCAGTACTACACTTAGCTTGCTACACGCTGGGTCCTGGTTGTGGTTTCAACACACAGAATTTTGGCAATAATAATAATAATAATAATAATAATAATAATAATTTACTAGTTGAAGAAACAATGGCTTCAAGGTGTAGAAAACATGTTAAAATTCACACAGCTCATAGTTTGAAGACCCAAGATTTAGACCCAGATTCCACCTAAGCTAATAATCACCACACCACCTAGACTTAGTGGAATGGCTGGGCACTCAGGTTGAATGGCGAGGGTGAAGATAATACAGCTGGCTTCTTATTTCTGTTTAAATGTTTCCATATTACAAGACTCTGCTTTGATTTGCTTTGTGTGCTGAACGTACACTGTATGATGTCTTTTACCAGAGACTTTTGATGAAATACATCACACCACATTCAATCCTCATAGAGTTTTCCTGGTATTAGAGATAAGAAAAACAAGGTTGCAATTACCTACCTTGCATCAGGTCTCAGAGCCACACAGCAGCAGATGTAGACTTTGAACTCCTGTTTGCCCAGCTCAGAAGGATTTTTATTACACTCTGTGGTTAACCTTAGAGAACCAGTGTCAGGATGCTCAAATCTCCGGGAAGCAGAACATGGTTATGATGGAGCTCTCAGACTTCGTGTCTGAGACAAGTTCTGTTGCTTGCTTGTTTCTCTAGCATCAGCTCCCTAATTATTGAAAGGAGAACATTACATTTGGGGGGGGGTGTTACAAAAATTAATGCTTTATTAGAGGTCAAGACTGTACATACAAAACAAAAACACCAGAGCGTTTTTAGTCTGGGATAACTGCATGGCATAAACTACACACTAATTCTTCCTTGTTCTCTCTTGTAATTCCTAGGGTTGAGAATTTATTTGACATCATAGCACTACTGTATTTCTCCATGGGGCTAGCGAAATAGTAAGGAGAAAGAACTGTGAAGACCTTGAGTGTACATGCAAATAGCAGAAGGCAAGAGTAAGGCTATGAATGTAGGTCACTTGTTAAAAGGATTATACAAGTGGCTTATGCATATGACAAATTGGTAGAGTTTCTTACTTAGAAATAGGGGAGACAGTGATTAACATATAATCTGTGTCTGATTGTAAAGGTTGAAGCAATGAGTATACTGATAGCAAGTTACGTCTTGTATTGGCTTATCCATCCAATGCATTAAATATTTAACAAACATTCATAGACCTCTAAAGCGGGAGGTGTCAACAAAACACTAAGGTGAAACCTAAATTACTGTTGTAAGAGCTTGTCTGCTGATAGAGGAAATGAAACACGTGAATGTTTATGACTGAAAGTGGAAAGTCACACGGGAAGTAACAAGGTTCTGGTGACATTCCGAGGAGGAAGATAAGCTTCAAGCTAAGAGGAGCTGGAAATGTTCTGTGGGGATGGATGACAGCAAGCTTTAAGAAAGGCAGGCAGCTTGTGAGACATTGGGGAATTGAATGGGAGACAAGGAGTGTCTTAGGGTTTCTATTGCTGTGAAGAGACACTATGACCACTGCAACTCTTAGAAAAGAAAATATTTAATGGGGGTTGGCTTACAGTACAGAGATTTAGTCTATTTTCAGCATGGTGGGAAGCATGGTAGCAAGTGGGCAGACAGTGCTGGAGAGGTAGCTGAGATTTCTACATTTGGATCTGCAGGCATCAGAAAGAGATTGTGAACCATCAGACCTAGTTTAAGCTTCTGAGACCTCAAAGCCCACCCCGAGTGACACACTTCCTCCAACAAAGCTACACCTCCCAATAGTGCCAGTCCCTATGAGCCTATGGGACCATTTTCTTTCAAACTACTACAACGAGTATGCTTCAGTCCATCGAGTGTGAGAGCAATTATTTACCTTCATTAGAGAATTGACCTTCACAGTGGAGGTAAGAAAGCACATAGGAGAGACACTTGGTAAGTTATCAATTAGACAGATTCTGGTACCAGGAGGAAAGAAGTGAAAATTACTTGAGGCTTTGGCTTCAACAGGCTGGGAACTGGTACTAGCAGCAGAGACAATGACTCCAAAAGCATTCAGGAGGAGTATGCAGAAGGGCAGGTGATGAATGTTTGTTTTGCACAAACTCCATTTTACCTCATGGCTAGCCAAAATCATCAAGAAGGAAATACAGCCTGGATCTGGGCTGCCTGCAACACGGCAGGGAAGGAAAAGGCAAGAAGAAAACCTCATCATGGGTTTTGGGGGACCGTTGTCAATCACCGGTGTCCACAGAGTTCCATGAGCTCTTTGGGTACCCATGGTGCCTCAGTGGCAAGGCGCTCATACAATCTCAGCGACAGATGCAGCTATGCACGCTTCTTCTGGGGTTAGTGTCGGACGCTGGGACTGTGCAGATGCAACTGGGTCCCTTCACGTTCGTTTGCATCAGAGGTCGTGGAAGATCACGATACCCACCCTGCAGGCTTCAAATCCTCAGCCTCAAGCAGAATCTCATCGTTCTGTTCACTTTATATTGGTCATGGATCTGCAGAACGCAGCACTTAAAAATGTGTCTTTGATTGTCAGGAAGATTGAAAACCTTTGGCCTATGCAAAAGTTTAAGGTTCACAAACAAGAAGATGAAAACAGGACGGATTTTGGGTCTGTTTTTTTTAAACCTAAGGGAATAAAAAGAACTGCTTTTTTTTGTCTCCTGCTTCACAAGGACAGGGGTGTTAAAATATTATGGTAGCACGTGTACTTTTAAAATTACAACTATATTTTTAAACAAACCATTTGTTGGTGAAGCAACTGCAAAAGGCGTCTAAAATTACCCTGTCTATATTTGATTCATAGAATTGTATGTTATAAACGAATGAATAAATTCATCTAGACTATGTTTATAATTCGCTTGTAAGTTGTGACTTTGTAAGCCTAGTTTCATTCTGGATCATGTTTTTTTTTTTAAAGTTACATAATGTGAAGATGAACAATTTTAACAATAGCAACAAGCATAGCATGAAAATTGGTTGCTGGAAAGCCTAAGGCTTCCTTTTCTAAGTCACTAGGGTTAAAAAGAAAGAAAAATTATCCACATACATTGAGAATGCCAATAAGAATACCTTCCAAATGTCCATAGTACATAAGAACTAAAAATGTCAATAAAGCTAGGCATTGGAAAGCTGTTTGGATGCACAAAATCATTTTGACTTTTAAAATTCATTCCACAGACTGTATGTGCTTTGTATTAAATTCTATCTAAAGTTTAAAATTCTGCTTAAATTCGACTGATGATTGACAGCTAGAGTGCTGCAAATATACTAATTTTACCAATGCTACTACTAGTTGGACTAGTGCTAAAAAAAACTATACTGACTACTTCTGAGTCCAACTTTTGATTTGGTTTTAAATTCTAAATAAAATAAAAATAAAACTTAGGCAATGACCACAGCACATCCCCCTCGCCCCTCCTCTTTCATCTTCTTCTTTGAACACTTATTGAATTTGTCATGTATTTAGGAACTGAATTCAGTATGTATTTGGTTCATTCTAACCCTATGAATCAATATCCTTTTAGGAGTGTCAAGTTGTTCTTTCAAGCTAAAGATGCCACTCACAATGTCATATGCGTACATGGTGTAAGATTTTTATCACGTTCAGAAAGTACATTCCCTTAGAATGCACACAACCCTGTAAGGAGTCAGGCTGAGAAGCAAGCAGGCCACTGCACACAGTGATGTGACAAGATCAGGCACAAGGTCCTTTGGAACAACAGTCAAGGCTCTCTGAAGCTAGTGTTAGCAAGCAGGAAGACTGGGCAGAGCGTGTATAACCTCCGTCCTGAAAACTGGTAAAATTTCCATAAACATTTATCTCAGTGGTTCTCAACCTTCCTAATGCTGCAACCCTTTAATACAGTTCCGTATGGTGTGCTGACCCCCAACCATAAAATTATTTCGTTGCTACTTCATAACTGTGATTTTGCTTACTGTTATGAATTGTAATGTAAGAGCTGACATGTAGGATATTTGATATGCAACACCCAGAGGGATGTCAACCCATAGGTCAAGAGCTGCTGATTTGTCTCTCTATGGATTCAAGCATCCTAATCAGTGTGACCTCATGTATGCTCATTCCTACTTCCTTGAAAAGGTAAAAACAAAACCAGGTTTTTGGTGGGGATATGTGAGGATAGTGTTGCTGCTTAGATAACTACCTCTAAACTAGAATTGGTCCCACTGAGATGCTTACGTTAAAGAGAATAAAGAGAAAAGTAAGGAAAATTGGTTTTTTTTTGTTTGTTTGTATCTTTTTTTAGGGTAATTCTTTAAGGATGGAAAGCGTTGAGTGAAGTATTCAAAGGGTCGTGACTTTCAAAGTCAGATGCAGTGCAAGGATAGCCAACGTTCAGTTTGCAAACTGAACACAAACTGAAGCATGGGTAATGTTTCTTTGAACTACTCAAATTCAAAGTTTCAAGCCTAATAGGATGATAATCAATCAGATCTCCGTCACTTTTTGACAGGTTTCAATCTGAGCTTGTCAGCTTTTAGACTGTACGTAACCCAAGGGTATTATAGGATTTTGGTGGTGTTACCTCTTACCAGTAAGACATCATTTTCTAAGTTCTCAGTTCTCTTCATGGCTGTTTGCTATGGAAATCTTGGTCTTTGAGAGAACCAGACTTTATGTCTGTATATCTGTCTTTCTGTATGCATCAATCCCTTTGAAGTCTCCTGTTTCAAATGTAGTGAATTTGCAGAGCCTTTTGTGTGGTCTTGCACTTTCTCTTTCTGATCTTTGCAAACCCATCCCAGTGTCTCATAGCTCTTCTGACACTCTTTCCACTTCCTTTTCCCTCCTTCACATAATTCCTTTCAGATACTTTACGTTAAACAAAAGACAGAAAGAGCTATTGACATCTGGTTGCTTCTGTATTGACTCTGAACAGATAGATCATAGACCATAATCACAAAGAATGCCGCCTTCTTAGAAATGGGAGGGGAGAATATATTGGTAGAACACTCAACTTCAACTTTCCAATAAATTATTCTCCTACTGAAAGCACAGTCCATGGGAGGGGTTAACAGAAAGGAGCCTCAGTTAGCAAAGCAAGTGCCCAGGTACCCTGGGGATGTGTGGTCACCTGCATCTTGGATTAACATCCTCTCTCATGGACTGTGGCAGGCTGCTGGTTATCAATACCTGGCTGCTGTTTGAAAGCAGCTTGCTTTGTCCATGTCCTCCAAATCCCCAGTCCTTTGATTCTTTCAAATTAGTGGCCAGGGGGCTTTTGATTTAGCGCCTTAAGGTCTTCTTTAAAGTCATTCCATGTGCTCTCCAGATGGCCCATATTTCAAGAGTGAAGCAAAGTCTCCATAGCCCCTGGGTCATAAGTATACATCTCTTGTCCCCGCTGCCAAGGAGACTTGACTTTTTCCACTACAGTTGTTGTCATTATTGACTCTCATTATTATTAATAGAAATTTCCACTCAATAGCAATTAAGGTTTTAAGGCTTTTTCTTCCTATTATCTCATTTGATTCTCATGAGAACCCTGGAAACTAGGACAAGTGTTATTATCTACGCTCCTTAACTATTGTCTTCATTAGAACACTTCAAAGAATTAAACTTAGACATGTGGATAGAAATTTGAGTTGCTAAAAACACATTCCAGATCACCCAAATGAACTGTCCCCTAGGCGTGCATGTCTTATTTCAGGAGGGCAAATCTTTACACGGTACCTGAGGCATTTATAGGCTAATACGTGCAGAGCCTTTCCAGAATTGCCACTGGTTTGGGAAGAACATTTGTTATAAAATGTACCTGAAGTCAGATTATATTCCCTGGACACCAGCTTAAATCTCTATGAAGAAATTATCAATATAACAGAAAAATAATCATAATATTGTCTATTGATTTATCTTTCTAGTTCTCTCTTCCTCCATTTGTCTGTCTCTTTCCCCCTCCCTCCCTCCTGTCTTTCTCCCTTCTCTCCTTCTTTCTTTCCATTCCTCTTTCCTTCCTTCCTTCCTTCATTTATTAATTTATTATTCTCTGTTCATTAGGGCATTTATTCCTTGCTGTTCTTCTGACCTTCTTACCTCTTATCCTTTTCCTTGCACACACACGCAGAAATGTCATTTTCTAGTCTCAGTGTTCTAAGATAATCTAAGCAATTATAATTTCTCAAGAACTCAAAGGCCGTTATTTCATTGAGTCAATCATATAAACAACCAATATCATAGCTATGTATTCAGACTTCACTAAGATATCAAAATAAGGGCCTCTATTTTGATAGCATATCTTTTCTTATTTAGACCACACACCCACCCTTTCTTTTAACTAGATGTTTCTGTTCTCAATGAAATAGATTGACTTTCCCAAGGCTTTATAACTAAGCAGTAACTGAGGCAGAATTTCAAGCCGCTCTTGAGAGATTCCACAGTCAATAATTGTTCTTCCTGAAGCATGTAGGGAAAATGGTTACATTCAAATTTGGATCCAAAATCATTGAACACAGAACCTGGAGAAAGGATGTTTGTTAGAGGCCCCAGTTTAATAAAATGTCACTCTTCTGGAATTCTCTGCCAAGTAATTACAATTTTCTACTGGGAAGATCTAATGAGGTTAAGATATTATCTGTCCTTTCTTATTCTTTGGCTCTGTTATTTTCATGGGCACATTGACTGCATATCTCAACTTCCCTGACATAGCTTTGGTTTACATGAATCTTAATATGAAGATTATATTTATATTATACATATAATGCATAGTTATTAATTTTATGCTCTTGTAACTCTCAGAAATGTGCCCATTTGGAGGAATAGTGAGATGACCCAATAGGTAAAGGTGCTTGCCACCATGTCTGATGATCTGAGTCAGATTCCTGGTAACCACAGGGTAAAAAGACAGAAGCCAATCTCACATAGTTGCCTTCTGTCTTCCAGACATGCACCATGGCACATTCACATGTACACCTACACATGCACACACCAAAACCGAATAAATGTCCACTCACCTGTAAGACGGCATAGATTTGATAGTTTTCCAATTGTTGGAGCACAGGCATTGTATCTCTTGACATGCAGTTCCTTTGCAAACAGTTCGTGGCTGATCTTCAGTATAATGACTTAGTTACAGGTACTCTTACCACAAACTGACCAGGACATAGTCTAATTCAGGTCTTTACCCTGCTCTCCTGGACGAAAGATACTGCATTTGAAAGTGTGGTGCTTATTTCCCAGCGCTGCTGTAACTTACCACACTAGGTACTAAGGTCAACAGAAATTTCTACTTTCAGAGTACTGGTGGGCTACAGTCTGAAGTCACTGCATGGGTGTTTCCCTTTGGAGCTCCTACAGGAAAATCGGTTTCAGATTTCTGGTTTCTGGTAAGCCTACCTGGTTTTTGGCTTGTACAGCATAACCCCAATCTCTGTTACCTCTTTTCTTTATGCTTTTTGCTGTTGTCTATTTCTTCTATCATCTCTGTGGAAACTGATTACTGCACTTAGAGCCCACCTTATATCCAGGATGACCTTAGCTCAACATTCACTCAATTATACACATAGGATTTTATTCCCACCCCCAAATGAGGTCATATTCACAGACACTGGAGAATAGGAATTGGTAATAGTGCTTTGGAGCAGGCACAATTCAACCTGTGTAAGAACATATGCATTGCTCTGAAAAGCAATCCACACTTTTTTAATAACATGGGGGATTCTTTTATTTCCAAAGCCTTATAACCATCAAACTAGTTGGTCATTTATCCCAAATACTCCAGCCTATAACCTTTAGAACTGAGTTTTTGCTTTGTTTTGAGTTTTAAATTATAGTGCCTGGTACATGGTAAGCGTTTAATAACTCTTTATGATGTGACAAAAATGAATGGTGTGGCCATTTTTAAAGACACTCATTTCTTTCTTGCTTTCTAAAATTTTGTTTCTTGAGCACTCTGTAACTATACTCCCTTTTAAAAAGGAGAGGCCAGTGATAATACAAACTGAGTTGATTTATGATGAGAGCTACTTGGAGCAATCTACATTCTAGGCATAAAGAAGCAGGAGAATAGTCTCTTCCAAATGAGAACTTTTACTTTCCTCTTTCATTGTAGAGTTCAGGTTGAAAAACATGAATATTATTCACCACGCAAATCTGGTTTGCCAAAGATGTCACATTCCAAAAGAATCAGGCATCGATCTTACTTTATTAGACTAGCCTCACCTGCCTCTGACTTTAGGCCACTGTGATGGGGAATCTCCATTGTCAACTTGACTGGATTTAGAATTATCCAGATTTGTTGAGACACGCACACTGTGGGCTTTCCTGGGAGGGCATTTCCAAAAAGCATCAACTGAAGTGGGGACAAGCTATCCTAAATGTGAATGGCACCATCCCACAGGCTGGGTACCAGGACAGAACAAAAAGGGGAAAATGGAAAAGAGGCTCAGTGTCAATACTCACCTTTCTGCTTTCTGGAAGTCATGACGTTAACTGATCTGCGCTGCCACACCTTCCCACATCATGACAGAAAGACTAACCCCATAACTCCGTCATCAAGTTATTTCTGTTAGATATTATGTCACAGTGGCAATTTGAATTCTGCCAGAAATACTCTGGTTCCCTGCATCACAGTTTTTCTCTCCACAAGAGAAAGAGCATAATGCTGCTTTCCCTACCCTAAAGTGAAAAATCCGATGAAGACATTCCTTCTTCGATGGCACCCATACAATCAACTTCCTCACCACAGGAGTGGAAGATCATCCCATTAGGGTGCCTAGCCCCATTTTCTCACCTCCAGAGACTCCTTTTATTTTGAGATAGTGTTCTGGTGATAGTCAGGAAAAAAAATATTTATCAGCTGGTTTGAAAATGTGAGCTCTGAGATCTTTGATCACTCCAGGAGACGCTGGGACCACAGACTGGCTGCAGGGAGATCCGTCTGCAATTGCTGCTGGGCAGGAGGCTGGGATCCGGTTCTGGATCTTGGCTTCCAAGACTCAGTAAGCAGCACAGAAGCTGTGACTCCAGAAGTTGGATTGATGCTCATTGTGAAAGCTTTGAAGTCTGTCTTGTAGACAAAGATGGAGACTGTCTTGGCACTCATGCTGTGCTGTGGGTCTATCCTGGATTGTTGCTGTAACCAGCTCCAGAACAGGGGCATGAAAAGGCAAGGACTGGAAGTTGCTTTTTGAACTCTGCTGGAGGCCAGCCCAGTGAGCCACTTTTATTTTATGACAGTGGGCATTCCTTGGGATCGAGAGTCTATGTTTTCCTTATTGAGCTCCATGCCATCAGTTTCATAATTATCTTCCTCACTTTGTTGAGAGAATGAAAGACTGCCTATCAGATGCAAGACATAGCTTTCTTGTCTCGATGGAATTCCCAAACAAGATGGATGTAAAACTCCTTAATGTTTATAACTTCCTGCCAAGGTACCAGTTGTTTGTTTAGATACATGGCTACACTTCAGCAATTCTGTGAATTTCATTTAGTCCAACTATCTGACAGATGAAATAAATATTGTTATAGAGTTGGATGCCAGCGTAGATGATAGGGTTTTCAGGGCCCTAACTGGACGCCTTTCCAAGTGAGGAGATTGTTGCCCCATGCGTGGGTCAGTGTTGTAGTTGGAATATTCCTGTCTCTATGGATGGCTTCCCCAGGGTTAACATACTCACTTAATAAGACTTCATAGCATTGTATCTCAGGACTCAGAATCCCATACCTCTGCTGAATGTCTTTCCTACTTTAGCCCTGTGCTGGACATAATTATTTTTCCTCAACTTATCCTCTAAAATTAGAATGTTAAATATAACTGAGTAGCTGCATGAAGTTATCTGAACATTAAAAAATGGTGTAACTTTGAGATTTCATCTTACCCTAGTCAGAATGGCAAAGATCAACAAAGCAAGTGACAACCAATGCTGAATTGGGGTTTGAGGTAAAGGGAACCCTCATTCTCTGTTGATGGGGTTGCAAACTGGTGTAGTCAATGCTTAATTTGGAAATCAGGGTGGAAAATTGTCAAAGAGCTAAAACTAAATCTACCATAGGACCCAGATAAATTACTCTTGGCATATATCAAAGACCTTGACATCCTACTCCATAGATACTTGCTCAGCCATGTTCATTGCTGCTCTATTCACAGTAGTTAGGAAATTGGAACAACCTGCATGTCCTTCAAGCAGTGAATGGCTACTAGAACACTATCCAGCTGTAAAGAAAAATGAAATCATGAGCTTTGCAGGCAAATGAATAGAACTAGAAAAGACCATACTGAGTGAGGTAACCCAGACCCAGAAAGACAAATGTGTGTTCTCTCTCATTGGAAGAGCCTACTTCCAAATTTTCAGATGTAATACATACACAAGAGTACCCAGAAACCATGAAAATTAAAGGGGACTATGGCTGGGGTAGAAGTGAGGAGGAACAATAGAAGAGGAATATCAGGGGACAAGTGATGTTATGAGGAAATAGGGAAATGGAGGAGCTCTAAATGGGGATGGGGGAAAGGGGAGATAAATACAGACAAAAGAGAATGCATTAACCAGGGTTTCCCAGAGTAATAGAATTTGTAGGATGAATTTCTCTATATAGAGAAAGGGGATTTGTCAGAAAGACAGGTTGTGGTCCAACCAATCCAAGAAGGGCTGCCTATAAACAGAGGGTCCAAGAATCCAGTAGTTGCTCAGTCTACAAGGTTGGATATCTCAGTGGGTCTTCACTATATGTGGGAATCCCAGAGAAGTAGGCTCTAATGCCAGTGAAGGAATGGACTTTCTAGCAAGGAGACAGCAAGCAGGCAAAGCAAAAATTTCTTCTGTGTCCTCATATTGGTTTCCAGCAGAAGGTATAGTCCAGATTAGAGATGGGTCTTCCCACCTCATGAGATCTGGCTTGAAGGTGTGCCTTCCCACTTCGAATATCCAGATTAGGAGTAGATCTTCCCACTTCAACTTAAGCAAAAGTCCCTCATAGGTATGCCCCTCCATTTCTCGGTTTTAGCTAATTCCAGATATAGTCAAGTTGATAAGCAAGAATATCCATCACAGAGGGGAGGTGTAAAATAACCGTAAGAATGTCCATAAAAGTCATAAGGAATCATACTATTAACAGTTTACCTTAAAAACCTAAACTGTAATACATGTAAGTGTGTGTACAAACATACATATAAGATTTAAATGAAATTTTCTTATCAACAATATTTCTCCCTAGAGCCAAAGACCACTTAATAGATACCCCAACACCAGGCATAAAAAGCCTTCTTTTGAGTTGTTGGTCAGAGTTGTCCAAGAGACTCCAAAAATATTATAGGCTATTGCTATTGCTCTTTGTCAACCATCAAAGTTGTAGGGTCAGTCCCTATTGCTGAAGGCACCATGAATTTCAGACACAGGGCCCATAGGACCTTGAGCTGGAACTGATTTGTAAGAGTCCTCCCTGAGAACTCTCTTTCGTTGTACACAAAGGTGCCAGGCAAGCTCCCAAAAGGAGAGAAGCAATCAACAGTCCTACCCAGCTATAATGTCTATGAATCACAACAAGGACCAGCCTGGCACAGTGACTCTTCATAATGCAGTAGTGGCAAGTATACTTTGGTGGTTACCAACAGCTCTCTCATTGAACTTAAAACCTGCTAGATAAGAGGGAAACCATGACTGCTGCTGGAAACCTATCCAACAACCCAGGGATAGTGAAGTCACAGATCTTGAAGGAGAATTTATAATCATCACTTTACTAAACCAGCATTATCCCTAACTACACCCTAATATGTGTTCTTTATACTCACACATGAGTGTAGTCATCAAGGCTCAACAAGAAAACTCTTTGCAACAGACTGATATCATTAAAGAAAGCCACAACCAACCAATATGCAGAACTGTGGAGCCCAGTTGCAATGGCTACATCTATGAAACAACTCCTACACCCAATGGTCAGGGAACACTGGAGAAGAGAGGGCAGATAAATTGTAAGAGCCAGAGGGTCAAGGAGTTTGCTGTGAGACTGTGTCTCCTAGCGGTATCAGAAGCCACACTCTTAAAGTTTCACCAAAATGACTGCCTAAACATGAACAGAGCAAAGACAACAATGGACTTGCTAAAGTGGATGGGGAAAAGCTCACAATGTCTCAAACACATACAAAGAGCAACAGACAACTAAGGAATGCTGAGAATGGGAGAAATAGTCTTCCCCAGAGAAGAGCACATCAATTGATTATTCAACACCTAATGCCAGCCCTGAAGAACATATACACAGGTAACATTTTTCAGACTGAGCATGTTATATTTAGGAAAATACATGTATATGCATGTAACAATAATTAATGAAAAAAGAGACTATGAATTTGAAAGAGAGCAAGGATGGGTATATTAGAGAGTTTGGAGTGAGAAAAGGGAAGGAAGAAAATGATGTGATTAAATTAAAATCTCAAAAATAAAATGAAAAAACTAAAAAAAATATTTGATTATAGTCTGCAGGGTTCCAGAATCTCCAAGTTATGCCCCTTGAGTACAATCTCCTTTCTTCTTCCCTATCAACAATTTTGTATCCTGAAATAAGTCTCACCTGTCCTCTGCTACATGCTTTAAACCCAAATTTGACAGAGATCACCAGGATGTTAAAAACTACTGGATAATCTAACACAAGTAAGTATTGTTTAATGATGTTGTCACTTCCAAGAAATCTAGATATAACAGACCTCTAGTTATTTTTGGACTTGGCTGTTAGAAAAATGAGTGCCAAACTAAGCGACTAATGATATATTGAATAAGTTTGTTGAGGGACAATGTGAAAATTGGATAGTTAATAAATATCTGGGAGAAATGTATGTCTCTCAGCTTTTGAATTCAATCAAAAAAGGGATAAAACTTGTAAATGCCAGGTCCCTTAGAGAATGAAAGGGACAAAAAGTACCAGGCAAGGACTTCCCTTTCATAAAAAAGTCAGTCTATAATTTTAATATTAATTTGTCCTTCATAGCCTTCATTGATATTTGTTACCTTTCTTCTACTTTCAAATTCTTCAGTTCTCCTACATTAAGTAAAATTACATTATCACTGAATACATTTTAGATACTAAGGTGAAAACAATTTAAACAGTATTAGTGTTCAAACACTATCTTAAGTTGAATAGTATTTCATAATATGTATGTAATATATGTATTGCATATATACATACATACTGTTATCTATATAAGAACATCTTTGAATATGTGATCACTAATGGACTTTGCTATTGCAAAATACAAAAAGCTTAAGTATGTACATTGATATTCTTGTATACCATTTCTCTGAGGGAAGTATTTCTTTGGGTGGTTTTTGGGTCTAATTCTAAGCTTATCTTAATTTCATTAATTACTGTCTAGAATTTTCATAAAGATCATAACAATTAGTACCATTTACAACCTTTACACTTAAGTAACAATGTTCATATAATGCTATCTAATGGGTCTAAGAAAAGTTCTAGAAAAGCCAGTTTCTGTCTTCTTGGGGTTTCTGAAGGAGAAAACAGAATGTATAAAAGAGCAAATGTTGGAGGATTTAGTAAATTTGTCTTCGTGATTTCTGGAGTGTTTGCTTAAATATAAGAAGAACTAAAATACGTGGCTTCTAGGTTGCTAGAAAATAATGTGTCTAAAATGACAGAGGATAGTTATTTCAATCTTCAAGTTTTATCTCAGCAGAACTTTCATTCCAATGTAAGAACAGAAGGAAATGTCTTTGCTCACATTCCCTGGGTGCACCAGTGCCTGGCACAGGCCAAGAAGGAGGTGGAGCAATGAGAGCTGAGGATGGAAACATTAAGTTCTGACCTGAAGTATCCCTTCCTCCCACTTCCAATCACAACTCATGGGTCAGATGGTAATACCCAAATAAGTGGGGGTGAGGCATAGGATGGCAATTTGGTAAAGGAATGGCCAGTAGAAAGTTGTGGCTGTATTTCAATGGCAGAAGCTATGTCCCAAAGGAGAACATGGAGTATAGTGTTGATATCCTTTTCAGGTGTATAAGAACCAGGGCTTAGGTTTTCATATGCTCACAAATTACATTTCAGTTTCCTAATAGTTATTTATGTATAATAAATTATCCTGAACTTAATGGTGGGAAGCAATGATGGTATTTCTATTACAGTTGTGTCTGAAGTATCCTGCACAGGCTCCAGAATTTGAACACTTCAGCCCCAGCTGGTGATGCTGTTTATGAGGTTGCTGAACCATTGGGGCAGGGAACCTAGGTGGCAGAAGTGGGTCACTGAGGACAGGGCTTCTGGTACTTCTCTCTGCTTCCTGCCCGCTCCAGTGTGAACAAGCCTCAGCTTGCTAGTGCTACTACAGACAGACCCATACCTGTTCGTGGCATGCTTCATTGTGAATAGCTGGCCTCAGGACCTCTGATAAAGACATAATCAAAGTGTCAGTAAGGGCTGGCTCTGAAGGCTCAGCTAAGGAGATGGAGTCCCAGCTCCCTCCCTTATACCAGTATTTCTCAACCTTCCTAATGCTGTGACCCCTTTAATACAGATCCTCATGCTGTGGTGAACCCCAACCATAAAATTATTGCATTGCTACTTCATAACTGTAATTTTACTACTGTTAGGAACTGTAATGTAAATATCTGTTTTCCTATGGTCTCAGGCGACCCTTGTGAAAGAGTTTTCAACCCCCATAGGGGTTGTGACCCACAGGTTGAGAACCACTGTCTTATACACTTCTCATGGGAGATTAGAGAGTTCTTCCTGAGTACCCTCAACTTCACTGGCATGAAGCACCTCTCTGTGAGGTGGCATGCTATCACAGCTGACCTACAGCAGACTTAGCAAGGGACGGGGGAGAAGAGCTCAGAGTTTTTATCTTGCCTCACATTTGAGGTGGCATCCCATACTACAGTCTCACTAGAATCTTATTTGCTGAATTCAGTCCACAATGAAGCAGAGGGGAAATATCTAGACTCGGGCACCACTCCCGGAGTCTGCTTACTATGCTGGCTCTTGTCAGCCACCATGCTAGGGAAGTATGAGCACACAGAGGAAGAGAATACAAATCTGAGGAATACAACCAACCGAACAATAACGAACTAAAACTTTTATACCACAAGAAAAGCAACAGATTAAAAAAAATGTAATGCTTACAAATGAGTAAGGAAGACATTGGAAATGAAATAGATATGTTATAATATGTGTAAATATTGGTTATCTAAATCTTCCTAGTTGAAACAACCTCAACTACACACATGGAACAGATTTAAGTGGGATGTATATCACATGGACACAGTAGATAATGGATTTAGAAGCTACAGCAATTGATGAAAGTCACTTGCTAAATGCAATAAGATTTGGCAGAAAAGGAAATATGGAAGAAAGCCCAAAATGTTTTCAAAAGTATCCATACTTCAGTTACAGTGGAAGAAAAAAAAAACCCAGCATGTCAAAGGGAATAAATATTTGATAAAATGGCTGAGCATTTCTCCAATTGGTTTTTTTTTTTTTTTTTTTTTTTTTGAGACAGGGTTTCTCCTGTGGGATGGTCTGTATGTCAAATTGCTCTGATTGGTCAATAAATAAAACACTGATTGGCCAGTGGCCAGGCAGGAAGTATAGGCAGGACTAACAGAGAGGAGAATTGAGAGAACAGGAAGGTGGAGAGAGTCACTGCCAACCACCTCCATGACAAGCAGCATGTGAAGGTGCCGGTAAGCCACAAGCCATGTGGCAAGGTATAGATTTATGGAAATGGATTAATTTAAGCTATAAGAACAGTTAGCAAGAAGCCTGCCACGGCCATACAGTTTGTAAGCAATATAAGTCTCTGTGTTTACTTGGTTGAGTCTGAGCGGCTGTGGGACTGGCAGGTGAGAGAGATTTGTCCTGACTGTGGGCCAGGCAGGAAAACTCTAGCTACAGGTTTCTATGTATAGCTTTGGAGCCTTTCCTGGAACTCACTCTGTAGACCAGGCTGGCCTCGAATTCACAGAGATCCACCTGTCTCTGCCTCCCAAGTGCTGAGATTAAAGGCATGCGCCACCACTGCCTGGCTTCTCTAATTGTTTTTAAAACTTAGCCTAGGGAGTGTTTTGTTAGCCCCCTCGAGCCTACAAACCATCCAAAACTCTACAGTTAGAATGCATATATGACACTGAAATGCTCCCCTTTCCACTAGTCTCTTTCAGTATTCTCCCCCTTGGTCCTCCCACAGCCTGATTGTTCATATGCCCATCCCCATCTGCCCGCAGTCCACCCATGAAATCTCTTCTATTTCCCCCTTCCAAAGAAATTCATGCATCCCTCCTTGGGTCCTCCTTGCTACCTAGTCTCTCTGGGTCTGAAGATTGTAGCATGGTTATCCTTTACTTTACAGCTAATATCCACTTATGAGTGAGCACATACCATGTTTGTCTTTCTGGGTCTGAGTTACCTCACTCAGGATGATGTTTTCTAGTTCCATCCATTTGACTGAAAATTTCTTGGTGTCCTTGTTTTCAACAGCTGAGTAATACTCCATTGTGTAAATGTATCACTTTTAAAAAAAAAAATTCATTCTTAAAATTTTTTTAAAAAATTCAACGTCTAGGTTGTTCCCGGGTTCTGGCTATTACAAATAAAGCTGCTATAAACATAGTTGAGCAAGTGTCCTTGAGGTATGACTGAGAATCCTCTGGGTATATGTCCAAGAGAGATATAGCTGGGTCTTGTGGTAGATTGATTCCCAGTTTTCTGAGAAACTGCCACACTGACTTCCAAAATGGTTGTACCAGTTTGCACTCCTACCAGCAATGCAAGAGTGTTTCTCTTGTGCCACATCCTCTCCAGCATAATCTGTCACTTGTGTTTTTGGTCTTAGCCATTCTGATAGGTGTGAAATGGACTCTCATCATTTTGATTTGCATTTCCCTGATGGCTAAGAATGTTGAACATTTCTTTAAGTATTTCTTGGCTCTTTGAGAGTCTTCTGTTAAGAATTCCCACATTTTTAAATTTGATTATTTGGTTTGTGGATGTCTAGTTTCTTGAATTCTTTATATATTCTGGAAATCAACCCTCTGTCAGATGCGGGGGGGTTTGATGTAGGTCTTTTCCCATTCTGCAGGCTGCTGTTTTGTCCTATTGATGATATCCTTTGCCTTACAGAAACTTTTCAGTTTCATGAGGTACCATTTATTAATTGTTGATCTTGCTGCCTGTGTTATTGGTGTTCTGTTCAGGAAGTTGTCTCCTGTGCCACTGTGTTCAAGATTATTTCCTGCTTTCTCTTCTATTAGGTTCAGTGTATCTGGATTTATGTTGAGGTCTTTTATCCACTTGGACTTGAGTTTTGTGCAGGGTAATAGATATGGAGCTATTGGCAATCTTTTACATGCCGTCCTCCGGTTATATCAGCACCATTTGTTGAAGATGCTCTTTTTCCTGTTGTGTAATTTTGGCTTCTTTGTTGAAAGTCAGATGTCCATAGGTGTGTGGATTTACATCTGTTTCTTAGATTCAATTCCATTGGTCCACCTGTCTGTTTTTATGCCAATACCAGTCACATAGAAACCTGGCACAAGGGAATCTTCCAGGAATCTACAAGAATGACCCCAGGTAATACTCCTAGCAATAACAGATATGTAGACTGAACTGGTCATCTCCTGTTATCAGACAAGAGCTCCAATGGTGGGATTGGGACACCAATCAAGACACATCACCTTCAACCTACAGTCTGTCCTGCCTATAGGATGTTCTGGGATAAGGGTGGCCTAAAGACTGAAGGAGTAGTCTTTGACTACTCAATCAGTGACTGGTCTAACCTATGTCAGGAGAGTAAGCCCATCCTTGACACTGCCTGGAGCACCAGAACCCACAGCTGGATGACCCAGAAACTTAGGATACAACCAAAAACGACTGAAGAAAAAAATGTCAATGTAATGATGCCCAATAATATTCTTCTATACTCATAGATTGGTGCCTAGCCCAATTGTCGTCAGAGAGGCTTCAGCAACTGAAGGAAATAGATGCAGAGACCCTCAGCCAAACATTAGGTAGAGCTTGGAGAATCCTGCAGAAGAGGGGGAACTGAGGATTGTAGGAGCCAATGGGGTCAAGGACACCACAAGAAAACCCACAGAATCAACTAATCTAGGCTCATGGGGGCTCACAGAGATTGAACCAACAACCAGGGAGCCTGAATTGGACTGACGTAGGCACTCTGCATATATGTTATAGTTGTGTAGCTTGGTCCTCTTGTGGGACTCCTAACAGTGAGAGCAAGGGCTGTCTCTGACTCTTTTACTGGGTTTTGGAACCCTACTTCTCATAATGGGTCACCTTGCCCAGCCTTAATATGTGGAGAGGAGCTTAGTCTTACTGAAACTTCATATGCCATGTTTTGTTGATACTCAAGGGAGACCTGCCCTTTCCTAAACAGAAAGGAGGAGTGGATTGGGGAGCAGGGGAGACAGAGTGGGGTGAGTGTGGGGAACTGTGAGGAGAGGAAGGAGGAGAAACTGTGGCTCAGATGTAAAGTAAATTAAAAGAAAAAAGAACTTGGGTACTGAGTCAAGGACTATTTTGTTCTTTGTAACTAAACCCTGCCTAATATTTCATTAATCACTAGTTGGATATGATAAAACACACAACCTTAGAATCATCTGAAGAAAAATTAATCTATTTAACAAAAGTCCAGGAAAAAAGAAAAGAAAAGGAAACAAAACCAGCAAGTAAGATGGAAAAAGTATAGTATCTCTTGACACAGCAGTAACCATGACATGCATATACTGGTGTTAGTATTAAACACTGAATGAAACAAAGTGAGTACACACCTTGCCATATAGCAGTCCTGCTCCTTGGACTATATCCCAGAGAGATATCACATCAGCTGACAGAGAAGCTTGTATGGGGTGTGTGTTATGGTTTGCAGTTCTAGAGATACAGAAACATGCAGTGGTAATAATTTTGGCACTTAGAAACAGAGAACCAAATTTCAAAAAGCAACATAGATGAATCTTAGAAAGCAGAATTAAACCCCAAAAGATCTGTTGCATAATGCCTATGTAGATGCAAGTTTAAGAGAAACTATGCGTAAAAGTAGATGTCTAAGACTATGTTTTCTTGCAGTCAGGAAGAATGAAGAACAAACAAGATGTTGTGGTAACTTGTTGATAACAAAGGACCCAAAAGTCAAGGTTTTGGGGTCAAGGGTTTGGTGAAATCTTAGCTGAGTGATGTTCCCCCCAGTTTTATACAGCTTTAAATGAGATCACTGGTCTGAAGTAGTAGCATGAAGATATCTTTACTCATATGTCGAGTGCACAACATAAATGGTTGGGAAGCTGAGCTCATGGGGGTGTTCTCATTCAGTGCTTATCCATTGCTCCTTAAGGATTGTATTTCCAGGGTAGACAAACAATTTAAATAATAGTCCCAAAGAAGGAATTCTAAGGGCTAGGAAGCAGACACAACCAGTTTCTTAAAGCTTAGGCTCTGAAACTTGTGTGGCATTAATTCTTTCACACTTTTAACAGAAACGCTTGCAGAAGCTACTCCAGTTTCACCGAAGGACACAGTTTGTCTGATGGGAAGAAATGCCAAGACATGGCAGCCATATTTAATATACTATACATGGCCCACAGTGTGGAGTAAAGAAGTGGTAAGATGTGTAGGAAAAAACCTCTCACTGCTGTGTGTTTTTCAATGGTACACACAGCTCTGAGACACAATAAGGTAGGCAAATGTGGAAATGAAGGAAATCATCAAGGTTAGAGGACAAAATGGAATTACATTAAAGAGACTTATCTGTACCAACAATGATGTACCCTAGAGCTTTTAAAGTGACGATGGTTGGGGGCAGGGTAAGAAAAAGTCCAATAATTCCTTTCTTAAATCGAGCTTGAGGGCTACACCATTGAGCAGTGTCATTTCAGTGCTCATTAATTTAATTGCATTTAAAATTATGTCATTTTTAAATTACGTAATTAAATTTAAGAGATCTTTTCTTAGTACTTTTGAAGAAAATGTACTCTTTTCCATATTCATGTACTTCCTATTTGAAAATTTGAATCGCTTGGAAGATAGTGGGAGGGTGTGGTGGTGGTGGTGGTGGTGGTGGTGGTGGTGGTGGTGGTGTGTCTGTGTGTGAGCTAGGATTTATTATTTTTTCCTCCTTAATTGTAGACTTGGCATGACAATCTGCCAAGGATTCTTCAGGGTGAGGCTCTAACAAGCTGTTGAAAGGCAAAAGAACCCTATTTCTAATTTAAGTTTTACATAATGTTTTAGCATTTGGCTACTAAATCCAACTCTTCTCGGCTCCATAGCTCTAAAGAGGTGGCTCTTATAATTCAAAAATAAATTTCAAGGCTCCAAATGTCAAATGTGAACAAGTTTTCCAAAGTAGACTTATTAATTTCTGCTGCTTGGATGAAGTTCGTATGAAAGGAAAAAACAACAACAAAGTTTAGTGTATAAATTCAAACATTTTTTAATCACGGGTAGTCCATCTTGAATTTAAAAATCAGTATCACAGTAAGTGAATGCTGGAACAGAATTTACTCATCAATAATTTATCAATTATTCCTGGCTCTCTCTATTAAGCACTTGGCCGTGAGAGCAAGGGGTGGTCTTCTCAGAGTCAGGTAGCCAGGCTCATAATAGCAATGATTAGACATATGCTAAAGAGGAAAATGGCTTCAGTAGCCACAAAATTTGACTACAATCAGACTAAATATATTCATGTCCTGAAATGCCAAGTTAGTACTCTGGGAGCTGTTCAGCTCCCTCCCACCGTTATCAGTCGCTAGGGCTTATGGAAGCATACATTATCAAACCAGAAAATTCCAAGAAGAAATATTGAACAGGATTTCTTTAGCAAGTACGTGCTAGACTAATAAGAATTATGACACTAAAGTTTGAACATCTTTAATTGCATCAAGGCAAAAATCTTAGAATCTTGAATTTTAGAATGTTGGGGAAGGCTTTATGAACACCTGGCCTCTTGCTCTTTAATATTAACTTATTTTTAGAAACACCCAATGGTACTTTTGAGTACCTTGGGATTTTGATTCTTTGCCTAATAAGACTGCGCATTTATCAAGCTGGAGAGATGGCTCAGAGGTTAAGAGCACTGGATGCTATTCTAGAGGTTCTGAGTTCAATCCTCAGCAATCACATGGTGGCTTACAACCATCTATAATGAGATCTGGTGCCCACTTCTTGTGTGCAGGCATGTAAGCTTGCAGAACACTGTCTCTATAAATAAGTAAGTAAGTAAGTAAGTAAGTAAGTAAGTAAGTAAGTAAGTAAGTAAGTAAATAAATAAATAAATAAATAAATAAATAACCCCTGCACATTTATCATTGGATCCAAGGTATCATTGTGTCATTCTTGATTCTATCAGTTTACTTCTGGACCATATTATAAAAGTAATATGACTAAAGCCAACACTTATCTACAAGTTGAAAGAGTTGTTGCTTGTAATAAATGGAGATGTGGTGCCGTTAATAGATATGGAAGTGGGTGTTGTCTATAGTCACGTATCTGGAGTCCTGAACTTGTATAGGAACTTATGGGTTCTCCTGGAGTACATTCTTTGTCATTGACTCTAGGTTTTCATTGCTTCTTCCCCTGGGCTACAATGCAGCAAGAATTTTAGATGACATGTAGGAAGCTACTAACGTTAATGAAGAATGAAGGATTCATCACATAGTGGACGGTTACATCAGTATCATCATCTGTCATCAACTCAGAAACAAAATGCTGCTTGTTTTTCATAACTACCTCACGATTTCCACAGCATGCCTTTGAAAATAGTTTTATGATGAGATAGTTTAAAGAAATTAAGTAACTTCTTTGTATTTATAATTTAAAACTTGAATTTGAACTCAGGACCACTTGGCTCCCACCGCTAGAAGTCTCATTGACTTCTCACCATGGCAGTATTTTCTTGCCCAGGCTTCTCTCATCCATTCCTTTCTCTATCCTCATTCTCCATCCAGATGCTTCCCCAGGGGCTCCCCATTCTTTTCTTCATGTGGAGTTTGTTTGATTTGTTAATTTAAAAAGTTATGCATTCCTTCTATACCCACTGTAGAAAAGTTAGAAAATAAAAATAAGCAAAAAAGTACCCCCCAGAAAATAAAACAAATATACTTGAACCTAGACACTACCACTGGTAGTATTTGGAACCGATAAAAAATATTTTATTGAGGGTTGGAGAGATGACTCAGAGGTTAAGAGCACTGACTGCTCTTCCAGAGGACCTGGGTTCAATTCCCAGCACCCACATGGCAGCTTACAACTGTCTGTAACTCCAGTTCCAGGGGACCTGACACTCATGGCAAAACACTAACACACATAAAATAAAGATAAATAAAATTCTGTTTTATTGAACATATTCATAAGTGACTTCTTAATATAAATCCTGGCTTATAGTTCCTATTGGATTCAACATTTTCACTTCAAGTATTTGTGTAAATATAGGAAAATTTATCATTATGTGTTTATGATGGGTTTAAGTTGTTTGTCTTTCCTTTCTTTCGTTCTTTTCCTTCTTTCTTTCTTTCTTTCTTTCTTTCCTTCCTTCCTTCCTTCCTTCCTTCTTTCTTTCTTTCTTTCTTTCTTTCTTTCTTTCTTTCTTTCTTTCTTTCTTTCTTTCTTTGAGTTGGAGTCTTGCCATATAGCTCAGGTTAGCCTGGAACTCAGAGTGTATAACTGATGCCAGCCTCAAACTTGTGATTTTCTTGCTTCAGACTTCTAGCGTTATGATTACAGCGCTGCTCCATCATGCCCAGTTCTATTGTTGATTTTTTAATTAATTAATTTTTATGCACATGGATGTCTTGTCTGCATGAATGTCTGTGTACCACATGCACACTTGGTGCCCAGGGAGACCAGAAGAAATCAGATGCCCTAATAATGTAACTGTAGGGGCTTGTAAGCTGCCATGTGGGTGCTGGGAATTGATTCCGGGTTCTCTGGCAGAGCAGCCAGTGCTGTTAACTGCTCAGTTCTTTCTCTAGCCTCTCTATTACAGCTTTAAAAAAATCAGTTACATTTGGTTGAATTTCGTATCCCTCTCAGACCCGGTAGAATGTTCTGGTTGATCAGCCCTATCATTCTAAGGATGCAGGAAGCTGAGGTAGAGTGTTTGCAGTTTCAGGATCTGCCAGGCTGCAGAGCTGATCCAAAAACAGCCTGGGCAATGGAGTGAGATGAAAACCAGAAAGAATCATGGGGTGTAGCTGTGTGGCAGAGCCTTCCCTTAGTATGCATGAGACCCTAAATTTAACCTCAATATAGAAAAAAAAAACCATAGATGGTAAATACGGTATATAAAGATAGGAAAAGGTGGAGATCCCTATTACAGTTTAGAGAATGTACACTTAACTCTTCAGTTACTTCTTTGGCAGTAATTCTTTGGTAGTAATTGATTGACATTTTTCTTTAAATAGTTCTTTTATTGCTGTTGAAAATTTCTTACTATCAACAGATAATCTAGTGACAAGATATTTAGATATGTACCCTGGGACAGAAAGACTGTAAACTGACACCTTACATATTTTAATTAAGTAGTAATTTATGTAATAAGCAGAGATTATAGCTGTACACCAAAAGGAAATTTCATTAAAGATTGAAGCTTTTCAAATCAAGCATATCTTAAAAGTTTCAAAAGCTATTAGTATTTATTATGTCTTTAAAATTCTAGTACAAAAATTTCTTTTTGGCCTCTCAAATTATTTAACATTATGATTTCAAATATTTTATATACAACATATATGCCTTTAGAATAGCATTCTGAGTAGTATAGTTCTAAATTTGGACGTTAGATGTATTACAGATGCATAATATAGGCCACAATGGAAGTCATGTATATACTTTCAATAATCTAGTATTCTCTTTAAAAGTAAAAAAAAGTATAAAAGTAAATTAATTTAAATAGTTTTTTTCTTATAAATCCATAAGCCATAAATGTTATATTAATCTAGACTCAAACAAAAATTGGAATATCTTGCATTCTTTGGTTACTGTCTTTTAACTCTAGGACATGTTTTAAACTTACAGCACATCATTGTTTGAATTTGGCTGCTGTTCAAGTGCTCAGTAGCCACTCATCACTTATGCTTTGTGCACTGAAAGGCACAGCCCTATTCGCTTTTGCTAGTAGCTGTTGTAAGGATAACTACTGGTGTTGATTCATTAAGACAAGTCACAGATTATGAGCCCAGATTATTTACCCTTTTAAAAACTCCAAAACTCCAAGTGACAATAGTGTTTGCCCCTGTATTTTCTTTTCTTCTTTTCTTTCTTTCTTTCTTTTTTCTTTTTTCTTTTTTTTTTTTTTTTTTTTTGGTTTTTCGAGACAGGGTTTCTCTGTGTAGTTTTGGTGCCTGTCCTGGCTCTCGCTCTGTAGACCAGGCTGGCCTCGAACTCACAGAGATCCGCCTGGTTCTGCCTCCTGAGTGCTGGGATTAAAGGTGTGCGCCACTGCTACTGGGCCGCCCCTGTATTTTCATAGGTAAGTTTTCATCAGCCAAGTGGCTGAGGCTGAAATCTCAAACTAAGACCAAGAGAATAAGGGATTCACCGTATAGCTACTGACCCATTGAGAATCAATTAACTCACCTGTATAACGAAACTGTCTTAAATCCAGTGCAAGGTACACACTAAATATCTCATACTCAGTTCTTTTTTTTTTTAATTGAGGTGATAACATTTCACTCTGATTCATCCAGCTGCTTGTAGGTCTTTTTCTAATAGACCACCCTTTGGTAGATGGAGTCAGTTTTTTGTTTTATACTTGGAGAATATATCAAGATCCAGATTTCATTCAGTTTTTAACTCCTTTACCAGAAGTTTTGTTTGTGAGTAACAGGAAAATGAACACTCCTTAGATCTTTTCAGTTTCAGCTGCTTATCGATGGAAAGGGTAGGAAGTTTCTCAAAGCAAACTGGCATTCCTCTAAGTCACTTCTTTATTCTTTTCGTGTAAGACAGCTAGGAATCATCAGCAAAGGTAATTAATGTGAATCTGATGCCATCTCTTTTCCTTACCAATGAAGTAAAGAATGCAAATCTCAATGCATTTAAAAAACAGATCTAACTTCCAGTAATGAAAGTGAGCACATTCTCACTGGGGGAGAACCAGGGCTTCAAAATAAAGCATCCCCAAGAGGTACTGTTTTCCAGAGAGATGGAAAATGCGGACTTCAATTGAGACGTAGTTTTATCAGACCGCACAAGAAACGGCTTTTAACACTGAGCAAGTCCACACATGACCCAGACTGAACTGGTTGACTTAATCAGGCCTTTATTATCTTTAAGATCTTTAAGTCACATTTTAAAAAAACCTAACTGGAATATTTAATTAAAAATATCCCAATGAATAATGCTTTGTTGCACCTCTTATTAAATCCTGCAGTCCTTTCAGAGCCTTGAGTGTAATGTAATCAAGCGAGTTATTAAAGATTCTTGTTTCATGTTTGATGAAACCCCAAATAGTGAAACAGCAAGGTTAATGAGAGCCTGTTCTGTGGTAGAGATGTTCAGGCATATTTATTTAGTATTTGCAGTACTGTTTATCCACAACAGACATTTCCCTGCTCATGAGCTCATTAAGAAAAATGTGATTTTATTTTTTTATCCTGTATACATAAAGGTTGCCCTCCCACTTCTTTCGAGTGATGAAAGAAGATGTCTATTAGATGGATGGAAGAGGATGTACCTTTCATCTTTATCTTTGATAGTTACACTTTCAGGTTAGAGAAGAAGACATAGGAACATGAGCACATATTAGATCATGCAGAGCTCAGTAGAAAAACACTAGATCATGGCAGATCTCTTCAAAGCCAGGAATAGGAAAGATTTAGAACAAAATTCTAGACTACATTATGAAGAATTTAAAAACCAATGTGAAGCTGTGTGGATGAGGCACACCTGGGATCCTAGACCAACAGAGGTAGAGACAAGAGGATTGCAAGTTCCAAGGCATCTTGGGTTATGCAGTGAGACTTAGTCTCCAAAACAATAATCCAAACAAAACTCAAATGTGAAAATTTAGAAATTACTTATAAATCAGTAGGTTTCTTTTCTGAAAAGGAAAGTTGCACTTGGAAAAGTTACACTTGCATTTTCTGTCTTTTTATTTCTCTTCTCTATGATATATGACTACATGAACCAAAGATACCTACAAACTGCAAAAAGAAAGTCCTTTATGAATAGTTCTATCAGAATATATTACTTCAGGTTGTCCAAGGCCAAAAGTTTAACTTGTAGTACACAATGATGATCATTTCTACAATTATATTCCATGTAGCAACACTCTCCTCATATACCCATTTATTTTATGTGTATATGTGTACAGCTGGATATATGTGTATTGCATGCATGTAGGTACCTGCAGAGGCCAGAAGGGGGTGTTGTATCCCCTGGAACTGGAGTTACAGGAGTTGTGAACTGTTCAGTGCAGATGCTGGGAACGGAACCTTGGTCCTCTGCAAGAGTAGCAGGTGTTCTTAACAGTTGAGCTATCTCTCTAGCCCCTACACTGGACGTCTTTATATTAAACTTTTCAGAAGGACTTTGTATAATCTAATATTTCCCAAATGTAGTTAAACAGAGAGACTTCTTAAAATTTAACATCTTGTGGAGCAACTGTTTAAGGGGAATATTTGGGGAAGTGCTCTTATGGAACCATAATATTTAAACTGGCTAGAGTTCCAGACCTTTGAGATTTCCCCAATTCATAAACCCAGAAGTTAAGAAATAAAGAAACAGATGTTTGCAGATAAGCAAGCTCAGCAACTTGCTGATCAAAACCAACCACACAGCCCATGGGATTCAAATTCATGCTAGATGCTTTTATTAGCTCTTCATTTCTACAAGCTGGTCTTAGAACAGCCAGATGGTGGTAACATCTTCACTCTCATTATAACTGACTCTGTCATGGAATGTTTTGTGTCTTCTTTCAGGGAGTTAGCACTGTAAATGATGAATCCATGATGGCCAGAGATAAAAGATACAGCATAGGGACTCAGAAGCTATATGATTCTGAGTTATTTATTGTTTTTATGCCTCCTTTTCCATATCTACAACCTGGGATTATAGTAGCTCCCATATCATTGAGTTCTTGTGAAACTTGCATGATTAGGATATAAGGGAAAAGCTCAGTTGGTGATGTCCTTGCTTTATAACCATGAAATCTTTAGTTACATCTCCATAACCCACATAAAAAGCTAGGTGAGGAGGCACACATGGGAATCCCAGTGTCTCCAGGGAGGCAAAGCCAGGTGACCCTTGAGGAATCATTGGCCAGCCATCCTAGTCTAGTCAGTGAATCCTAGGAGAATGAGAGACTTAAAAAAAAATGTGGACCACTGAGGAACATGTCTTCAGGTTGCTCTCTGGCTTCTATATGCAAAAGCACAGGTGCATATATACAAATGAAGCCCCTCCCACCACAAACACATGCATTCATTTACATACAAACATATGTGTACATTTACACACACACAAACCTCATAGGCGTTAATTGTCAAATTCTTATTAGAGTCCTGCCTGTCATCTAGCAGACGCCACTTCAGTTTCAAGTATAAAATACTTTCTCATCAGTTTATGCCATAACATTGATGTCTTTGGTTTGACTTGGTAAGGTTATGATGCCAATTCTCTTCCTGCCTGTGTTGTAGGAGGGCAGAGAAGAAGAGAGAAGTCGAAAGAAAATGTGCCTTACCTCCCGTAATAGAGATATCAATTGTTTGATATTACTGTTGTCATTTGGATATGGCTGATTGCTAAAATGCAGGAAGAGGCCTACCTTTGTCAGGAAGTAAAGTTGGAATTTCTCTGGGTGTCTTCTAGATGATTGGTATCAGAGTCAGAATCTAGCAGTCATGGCTCAGACATGCTGGCTTCTTCCACCTTGTTCGAGTTTACTCCATTTGTATAATACCAAAGTAAAAAGCAAGGCCTTAAGTAATGAAGGAATCTTCCCTTCTATGAACACTTTTTGCAGTCCATGGCCTATGGTGTATTCCCTCCTATACCGGGGCTGCAGGCTCCCTGAATCTCTCTGCTCAGACCACACTTATCACCTTGTGGTCACAGGGCCTGGTTCTCTCAGCATCGTGTTACATACAGGCAGGAAGAACAAGAAAGGCCAAAGTCTAAAGGCTATTCTATTTGAATCTGCAAGTAATTAATAACTCCTTAACCAAGCCTTAGCACACTGCTAGCGTTTAACATGACCTGGACGGAAGGCTAGGGAATGACGTCTCTAGATGACATGGGTTTTATGCTTAGCGAAACTGCAGCTGGCTCTGGTATCCATTGTATTATTGCGGGAACAAAGAAATGATGTTTCCTCGTGATTCCTTTCATCCGTGCAGCACACTGGGACAAGATTGTGTTTTTCCCCAACTAAGTTGTTTCCCTAACTGCTGTGCCCTTAACACTCCATCCCTGTTACCCAGTCCTCTGTGAAATGCTTGCATCCCGATCTGGCAGACTCAGTCCCGCCTACTTGTTTCATCTAAAGCATTATCTTTGCACTGTCTCCAAAGACTGAGCTGTTTTAAAGGCCACAGGTTAACGACAGCAGTTAGCTTACAGTTGCTGGTTGATGAATCTTTGTGCAGCACATAAAGGACAAACGAATATATATAAAAGAATGGAATAAACAGTGGGGCGTATGACCAGGAAATGGAACATTAATTTTTTTTCTTTTTTTTTTTTTTGCGCAAAGTAGTGACTTTTCGAAGCTCAGCTGTTCTTTTGTATTTATCATTTAGAAAAAAAAATTTACTTGAGAAGTTATTTTTATCATGAAACTAAATGAAAGCATAGAGGAATAGAGTAGAGAAATTACGAAGTATACAAACCATGTGTGAAGCTGTGCAGTTCTCGTGTTTATTATCACTCTTGATTCATCCCATGAAAGGCTTAATTCAAAGCTGGCTTAGATAAATACTGAATGAATGAGCACTGAATCAGAAGGAGGGAAGAGAATGCTCGAGTTATCAAGCTGCTTTCTCCCCTTAAGATTCCAAGCAAGATGTTATTAATGTCATTGTTCTGAGTGAATAATTTAGGGGTACAATAGCTAAGTAATTAACAGGAATGATAATTATTACTTAAAATGATGCTGTATAGGAAGCTAGCTCTTTTTTTTTTTAGCTTCTTTTAAGATATATGGGGTAACTGTGTTGATCATTCATGCCTGAGTTTTGCATTTTTCACAACCACACATGTGACATTTGACTCTAGAATTTTAAGAAGTGATTTTGTGCCTACGTACTCCTGGGGTCTAATTATGAATACTAGTATCCTGATATCGAAGTGTATTTTGTGAACAATTGTTCTTTTAATGAAAAGCGAGAGTTATTCTAATTTGTGTGTAGTATAGATATTTGCATTTTAAATAGTAAAGTGATGGATATTCATTTGTTCAGTTACATCTGGTTTGAGGCAGAAGAAAGTTTGAACTTGGCCTCCTTGTAAGATAATAGTGATGAAAATGTCTTTAGGTGTAGAAAGGAAGTGGTTTCTCTTATGATACAGCTGGGACCAAACCCTGGAGACTCTATTCTTTGAATGTTAAGTTTACTGAGGAAAAAAAAATCAAGAAAAAGGGGGCGGGGTAGGAGAAAGCAAGCATCCTACTCTACTTTTATGCTTGGGGGAGAGTAGGAAAAAGAAAATGTAAATCAGAGCCAGGAAGTCAAGATTTCCTCTCTTCTCTAAAGAGAGCACAAAGATCAGTTTTCATGAGAAAGTAAAGGAGGGAGCAAAGAGAACTCTCAACAGTGGGGAGGAGCCACCACGATAATGACCT
Source organism: Peromyscus eremicus (assembly GCF_949786415.1). Lineage (NCBI taxonomy): Eukaryota > Metazoa > Chordata > Mammalia > Rodentia > Cricetidae > Peromyscus > Peromyscus eremicus. The sequence continues at coordinate 27,757,316 of NC_081434.1, forward strand.
GAGAGTTACTGAGATGCTGGCATCCTCTTTCCTGAGTACACTGCCTCAGCCTCAGGCATCACAGATTCTGAAGCCACACCACTGTGACCATGCAGGAGAAGCCGTGGAAGACAGCTTGGGATACCAACCAGAGGACTCAGGGGAGCCCTAGCTCCTGGTTTTGCCCGTTTGTGTTTGCTGGTACTAGAAGACCATGGAAAGTGACAAAGGAAGAGATAAAGTACATCATCACATCCAGGAATCGATATTCCTTACCAACTGTATGTACCTCACTGCTCATCCACTGACTTTCCACAGGACATCAGCTAATGAAGGATGCAGCTTCACTAACCTGGAGACCAAACACTAGTCAAAAGAACTGTCTACAGATTTGGATCATACTGTATATACCAGTTTGGGTCCCTGTGTGTGTGTGTGTGTGTGTGTGTGTGTGTGTGTGTGTGTGTGTGTGTTTGTGTGTGTTCATGTGCATGAGTGGAGGCACATGTCTGTCTTGGCACACTTGTGGAAGTCAGAGACAAGATGTTAGTCCTCACCTTCCACCTTGTGTTGGGAACGGGGTCTCTTTGTTGTTCAGCTACTGGGTATACTAGGCTATTGGGTCCGTGAGCTTCTATGGATTCATTCACCTGTCTCCATCTTCCATTTCTCCAAAAGAGCAACTAGTTATGGGTGTACACTTCTACAGTTAGCTTTACGTGAATTCTGGGGATTTGAACTCAGGTCCTCACAGTTGCAAGTGCACCACTCACTGAGCCATTTCTCTAGACCCAGTTTGGATTTTTTAGCCCCACTCCTCAAGTTAATCACCAGGTGGGCTTCAAGAGCAATATGACTCGTCTCCGAAATCTAAATCTAGGAAGCATTAAATTTACAGCCTCCATCTCATTCCACATACTTTGCCATTCTCTCTACTGCACACATAAAAGTTTACATAAGACATTAAATTCATGTTCAAAGACAGAAAAAGATAAAAGCATAGAGCACACCACCAAATTTAAATTTCCCCAGAAGTAATCCTTGTCAGGAAATGTTTATGTATGACCTTTTAAATGCTTAGGAAAGCAAACCTGGAGACTTTCAGAGACCGATTCTGTTAAATCAAGTGAAGACCTTCGAAGCCCAAGAATGTTAATTCTAATGCACATTGGAATTGGTTTCACTTAGTGAGGAAGGGGATGTCACTGATTTACACTTGATAAAGTAGAAACGCTACAAGAAGATTGGGATTTCTATTGGTGTTTCGTTTGGGTATATGCTGTTTGTTTTGATCTTTTTTTTTTTCCTATATGTGGAGATCAGGCAGCAATACAATAGGGAAGAGACTTCGGTGGGTAAAACCGTATGTCTCATCATCTATTTGTTTTCAAATGTATTTTATCTATTGATTCTTTCATTCATTCACAGTGCTTGGTGGGATTAAAAAGCAGGTCTGCACACATGTCCTTATTACAATGCCAGAGCTATCTGGTAGAGGCAAGCTTTCCATGCCTGTGCCATGCCCATAGCCCTTAACATATATTTGAAAACATGCTACATGTATATGACATACGACATTGATATTCTGGATCCTCAAGGAGTGACTAAGCCAGATGAATACATTTAGCAATCCAAACCCATAATTGAGGTAGTAAAAGTAGCACGAACTCAAATGCTTAATAGTGTCACAGAATAGGTGCAGAGTTAAGTTCTAAGGCAGGTTCAGTAGCAGGGAGCACTCAAAAGATTATGCTGTTATTTCATTAAGAAGCAGTTATAGACAGACACTCTAGACCGATGCAGTACTGAAGCCAGAAATAGCAGGTGATAACATCCTGACAAAGAGATGTTGGTCAATCGAGTCCTACAAAGTCAAAAAGGGGAATTTGTTCTTTTGAGCATAAATGCTACAGATCCAGTGCAGGTATTTGAGCGTGATACCAGTAAGCAACAGTCATCTTTTCGGTACATTTCTTTGTGTCAGAATGGAAAGAGGAAGTGGGTTGGTGACAACTAATGAAATAAAGGGGGTGCTGTAGAATTCGTGTCCTGATGGGGACAGAAGCAATGAAATGGAAGAGCGTGATTAAAACAAAGAAACTGGTTGAACCCAATGACAAAAGATCACACAGGAATGACTATTTGTTCTGATTTCTCTAGTATCACCCAATTCATATCTCATAAAACAATGTAATTAATGATCCATTCTGTTTTCTTGAGTGATAAATATTGCAGTCATTTTTATGTATGGAAAAACAGTTCTAGCCTAGGCAGTTGAGATAGTTAAATTGTCTGGCAGTACATCCAAGAAACACAGGGAAGGTGGCTACCCAGATGAGAGAAGAATTTTATTTTGGACATGTTACAGGGAGGATGAAGAGGATTTCAAAGTGTAAAGGTCCGACAGACAACTGAGATGAAAGGCAGACAGGTGAACGTTACAGAGACTGATCATGTCATCATCTGCATTCGTATTTTATAAAACCCAGTTTGTCCCAAGCTCCATGTTTTTTTTTTTATTCTAAATGTGAAGCGATGATGTGAATAAGGAAGGACATTAATGACATTCAGCACCATCTACCACAAGCCAATATACAGCTAAATGCCTGTGAGCTACAGAAGAAGATGGTAATTCATAAACCATTTTCAGTAAAGGTGGCAGAGTCCTTCTCATCCCCTCTACCCAACACTGTGGTTTACTTTCAGCTATGGTCCTTCATTCATATTTGACTACATCTAGAATAATTTAGACACTGTCTGATATTCATGCTGGATGATCCCTCCTCCTTGCCCTAAAGCCTGTGACTACACACACACACACACACCACTATCTCTCAAAAGCCTTTCACTTACTTGTTTTCTACTGATGTCCAATACCAATGAATTACTGACTTCGCTGTGGCAGCACCACACCCTTGTGCTTCGAAGCCTAAGAACTTATAATGTGTTGCTTACTGCTAATACCACTCCCATTTAACAATTTGCATTATGTCAGTGAGTTTTTCCTGAGGTTTTCCATAGCTCATGGCTCTTTGCTCAAGTGCTCTATCATTGAAATTTTAATTTATCTATATAAGGTCCTTTGGATTAGATAACCTTTGTGTGTGGGCTACTTCTCTATGTCACATAACTCTTAACTTGGTACATGCTCATATTCCATAAAACTTAATCATTTTAGTCCTTTTTCTTTATATGTTAGTGGGTAAATTAAAACCCTAGCACTTTGATTAAAGCATTTTTATAATCTCTTTAACTTTTGTTATAAATGAAATTTCATTTATCTATCTCACCATAGTTACTAAAAGTTATAATAAAATAAAGAGATCTGGGAGATTTAATACATGTGACATAAATATGTATTACCTCATTTATTGGAAAGGCTGTTTTACTAACGATATCATAATGGGATCAATTACATTTTATAATCATATTTATTTAAGCTGTTGTTTGTTTCCATATGATATAATGCAGAGAGGGAAAGAGAAAACATTCAGCTTCTAAATTTAGAGCTTATATCTCACCAAATATTAAGGCTACAAATGGATTCATATTTCCAGGTGGGCATGGTCCTGAGCCAGTATGCAAATTCTTTACAGTTCTTTGTGCATATAACAATGGTGCTGAATGGCTTGATCTTTGGATGAGTGAAAGAGCTTTGTGTCTCTCCTAAGGCCGCTACTTCTACAGCTGAATTGACTATCAACAGCCCAGGAGGTGGTGGCCATATAGAAAGGCACAACTCTATAGTAACATAAAAGGGGTGAAAAGAGGGTGGCATCGAGCTTTTCAGAGAAATCTTCCCTTATGATGGATACCTTGGAGAGCAAAGGTTGAAGTGTGATGTGTCTGAGACATGCGATTTAGACACCACAATAAAATTCCACTGGATTTTCAAAGGCATCTCCCACATTCTTAATGTAGGTGTTTCTTGCTTCATCTAGTGTAGTCCAACCTTCAGAACGTAGACTCTGTTATGGAAGGCAGCCAGTGCAGACGAATCAAGAAGTTAACTTTCAGTAGCTGCATCACCACCAACTTCCAGAAGGGTAGGTGTAATTTGCTGAACATCCATCTATCTTTACCCTTGGAAATGTGAGTAATGTTCTTATACTTTTAATTTGTACCTCTTCTGTATTTTAAAAAGCCCATGTACATAGCTAGAAATTAAATGAGTAGACATCCAGGCTTGAGATTCAAATAGGGGCATGGGAAAATATTTTTACTGCAATAAGTGCATCTCTGATGTCTTTAGGGGAAATTGAATAGTATTTTATTGACCGAGATCAAACAATCTGTAATTACCACCCAGAGGCACAAGGGAAAATTGCAGCAAGTAGAGGCAGCATTGGGTTGCATCACATAGGCAGGTACCATTTTGGTCTGTGCCCAGGCATTTCTATGAGGAGCTTATGTAAGTTCCTCAAAGAGATGCCTGGGCATAGACCAAGACCGTGTCTGCCGGGAAGTCATTTCTACTAGGGATTGTACAGAGAGGTCTTAGTTGCCCTTATCTGACATCTGGAAGCTTGTTATCTATTAAGGTCTTCAACAAGCCTCAGATAACTAGAAAGCAGAAATCATTCTGGTTCACTGAAAGGAAATAGCCTGTTCTCTTTCCAGCCTTTTATAAACGTTGTACAGTTGGTCAATTGGTTATCTGTATTGCAGCTACCTCATTATACTATTCCGAATGATCATGGGTGGTGTTTCGGTCTTGAGTCTTTGTTTGCTTTGTGATAGTAGTGACCAAACTCATGGTGTCACACATGCTTGACCACTGTGCTATTGCCATGGTCTCTCTCTGTCTCTCTCTCTCTCTCTCTCTCTCTCTCTCTCTCTCTCTCTCTCCTCTCTCTTTGTCTCCTTATGTATGTATGTATGTATGTATGTATGTATGTATGTATGTATGTATGTATCTATCTATCTATCTATCTATCTATCTATCTATCTATCTATTTATCATCTATCTATCTATCTCTTCTGAGCATTTTATTCTTCTACATGGAACCCCGCAACATGTTTGACAAATTTCTGTACCCCAATAATAGGTTTCTCTGCCAATGCAGTAAGCCAGATCAAGCAGAATTAAAAAGTAAAAGTTCAGGTATATTTGAACAAAACACTCCCAGATGAGTCCTCTAGACCCCCAGAGAGCAAGGCAAGGGATGGAGGCAGGAGAGAAATCACATGGCTACTTTGAAGGAAGGGACTTAAATGCCCTGTAGGCACAGGGTGGGGTATGATGCGTCCTCCACAAGCTGGGTTTGTACCCAGCATGACAGGTGGGGTCTTGGGCATCAAGCAGCCTGGGAAGGGTTGGGGTGGCGAAGAGCCCCATCATAGCCGAGAATGCAGAACTGGGCTTTTTTGGCGGTTCTCTGAGAGCGCCAGGTTTGGAGGGAGAGAATTGGGGCCGAGCTGGAGATTCCAGCTGAAACAATGTCCTTGCTCTTTCCTGAATAAGATGTATCCGTCTTACTTGGGACACAGACCAGTCTTTCTTCAGGACCTGGCCAGAAGATGTATTTCTTCTGATTCCTTTCTTCAGGCCCTAGCTTCAAAATTACATTCAGTTTCAGGTTGTTCCACATGCCTTCACATCCATTTGACCTTATACTGGAGTCAATGAGTTTTAATTGTGTGCTGCTGTACTTCCCTGGCTTCCCCTCCTCATTGAAATCGCCCACAAAGACTTCCTTGACTTGTCTTGGTGTAGACTCTAGCACTTAAGCTGCCCCACCCCTTTTGCTGACATTCAAACCAATCTTAACTCCTGTATAGCTGATTGGCCCTTAGAGTCTTTTACACATAATATTACCTTTGCCCCTTGATAGCTTTCCTTTCCCACAATTCTGTTTAGGGAAACTAATGTTGCAATCATTTAGGCTTTAATGAACTAAGATGTTGCTTTCTGAGGAAGGATTTCTGCATCCTCTTTTTAGCCACTCCCATGCTAAGTCTTTCATCAGATTTTTTTTTTACTTGCAAAGTTTAAAAAAAAATAAAGGTAGAAACCATTTCCATTGTATTTTTAGAAGAGAAATTATTCTCACTTCACTTTTTAAATTCTGCAGTAGGATAAAAGGCATACAAGGCAGAAATGGTATCTACTCTTGCTCAGTCTTGAATAACAGTACATAGCATACTACCTGGCCCACAGTGACTTTCTAATAAGGACTCAGTGATTGAATCATATAGTTGCTATTGTCTAGACTTAAATTCCCTAATGAACTGTGATCCATTTTAAGAGATATAACTGAAATAGGAAATCTGCTGTGTGTATCTCCGTTAGACTTCAAGGCCACATTTTCCTCACCAGGACATCATAATGACTTTCATATGTTGGATGGGCTTCTCATGCAGCAAGGATGTTATTTGTGTCCATGTTTGTCTCCTTGGAGGACTGTAGTTGCGACTCATTTGGTTAATAATATCAGGACCTTATAAACAGTGAGCATGCATGAACCATTTTAATTAATTCATCAATAAATTCCCAGCTTTCCGGTCATGACATCACACTGCTTCTCATTTCACTATAAGGAAACGAAGCAGAGGAAGTGAAAATGAACAGAGATATCGGATATCCTGGATTTAGTTGCAGTTTTCTCCCTAAGCAAGAAAATGGTTAACTTCCTTGAGATTCGGTTTCTTTATCTATCAAACAGTGAAAACATGAGTGAAGATCATTCCTCATTTTCTCTAGAAAGCCTTATTAACACATCGGTAAAAGAGCAGATGCAAGGGTAGAGAACAGAGGACTGATTCTCTACATATGTGATAGGCTTCAGCTTTTAAAACTAAACTTCTAATATTCTAGCTGGCTTATTATTTTAAATATTTTTAATTCTAAAGAAAATTTGGGGAACTTATTTTTATTAATCACATTTTTGAGAACTCTGGGGGGGGGAAATAGATAGCAAAACTCCCCCAAGCCAGTACAACTAACGTACTTTAAGCTCATGAGTAAACCAACCCTGGAATGAAGAAAAATAAAGATTTCTGGTTTCCGATACGTCATGTAAGAAACTTAGAAGCTGCTGTTCCACTCAGAAGCAAGTGAAAAATTTGACAAGACCAGAAAACAAACGTTTTGTTGTTGTTGTCAGAGAGAAGTGAGATCACTGAGTAAATGTTTGCCCTGGATTTGAGACACAGGTAGGCAAATAGGGAGGAAGAGTCACTACTTGCCCTGAGTAGAAGGAACTAATGAGGAAAGCCTGAACTGAAACGGATGTGTTCCAGGTGGTGCGCACCTGCAGTGGTAGCCACTACAAAGACTCTCTTGCCTCCACAGGGAGTTAAAGGAGTCTGAGGTACTCAGTCATGGTGGACCCTCAGACTTTTGTGGACTTTACCTCCCGGAGTTCTGTGAGGACTTCACAGTAAATATCAAAGATAAACCCCCCAGTTTCCAGCAGGAAGGTAGAAAAAGAAACCGTTTTGAAACACACCGAAGTATTCTGTCTTTAACAAGGTCTGCTCTCCAGAGAAACCATTTAACAAGATCCTAAACTTCTGGTGAGCAGATACTGATGCACTCGACTCCAGCTGGCGTCCACATGGAGGCCAGAAAATATCCAACTCCAGACTCCTCCAGAGTACCAATGGAAGAAGAGAAATAGCAAATTCTGCTAACTCCAGCCATCCTGGAGATAACTGAGAGGCATTTGTGCAGCTTACAAACCAGAGGCTCTGGCTTACTGAGAGACTGAGACCTATCTACTCATAGGGTTTTAGAATGCTTCTGCTACTTTTACATGCTGCTACCGCATTGCTAATGTTCTTCTTACACCAGTTTCTTTTCACTTAGTATACAATGTCAAGTTATCAAGAAAAAGTTACAAAGCAAACAAAATAGCAAAACCAACAAACAGAGAGTTAGGCATCAGAACCTCACTCAGGTATGGCAGACATCTTGGAATTATCAGATGGAGAATTCGAACACCTATAATTACTATATTAAGGCATCTACTAGGTAAAGTAGACTTCATGCAAGAACAGACAACCAATAGAAGAAGCAGAAAGATGCAGAAAGTTGTAAATCCCCAAAGACTGAAAAGCACATAATAGAAATGAAGAACTCCCATGGTGTGCTCATGAGTGAACTAGACACAGCTGAAAACTGAGCAGAGGATGGTCCCCCCAAAAAACCTTGAAAATTTAAAGTGAGCAATAACAAAGACTGTAATAAATTTCAAAACAGACTATCCCCAAACTGTGGGACATCTACAAATGAAGGAATGTATACACAGTGGGGATACAAGGAGGAGAAAGATATGAGCAGAAGAAATATTTGAATCAATGAGAACTGAAAATCGCTCAAATTAATGTTGGCAACCAACATCACAGGTTTGGGATGTCCAAGAAACACAAACAAGGTGGAGAGCATCCAGCACACGTGTGTATGTTTTTCACACTACAAAGGTCAAACGTGGAAAGGGTAGACAAAAACCCTTTTTGTCTACACAAGAGCAAAAACTAAGATGTTCATCTAAATCCTCATTTGAAATCATATGAGTATGATATTTAAACTGTTGCAAGGAAATAGGCCCCTGGACTTCAGTACTCTATGAAATTATCCTTACAGCTGAAAGCAAAATATGGATTTTTCTGGGAAAAAAGAGTCTAGTGAATTGTGAGAAATGTTCAGATGTGGATTAAAGAGAAGAAAATGATGAGGCACCAACTTGGGTCTGCATTGAAAAAGAAGAGCATCCAGGATAGAAGACGCAAAGGTTAAGTGAAGTCTTTGTTCCTTCATGTTCTTCATTGATTTAGCAGATAAATACGTTGTTGAAAATGAAGAGGGCAGCCATGTATTTAATTATGCATCCATATACTTAAGTAAAAGTAAAATAAATGGTGGCAATGCTGTGAAGAACATGAGGAAGTGATTGTGGTTGTTTTGTATTGTAAAGTACTTACATTACCTGTGACATCATATGGCTTTGTTTGTTTGTTCATTTATTTATGCACACACACACATTTATGTGGAGATAAGATGTAGCAATTAGCTGTCTCCTTCTAGCAAGTGGGTCCCTTGAATCAAGCTCAGGCTGCTAGACCTGGCAGCAAGTACCTTTACCCACACCATCTTTTGGGGCCTGTATAGCATTATTTGAAAGTGAAATTGATTAGTTGCAAATGCATTTTACAAACTCTAAGGCAATAGTTGAAAGTGGTACTAAGTAGATAATGTAAAGCTATAGCTAAAATGCTAAGAAAACAGAGGAAGTGAAATAATACAAATGTTAAAGTAATACCACAGAGGGCAGAGAAAACAATACTAGAAGCAAAGGGGCCTAAAGAGATGGCTCAGGGGATAAGAGCTTATATCTCTCCTTAAAAGCACATGAGCACAGACCACATGCAGAAAAACACACATCTACATTAAAAAAAAACAAAAAAAAAAAAACAGAAACATAGACTAACAGAAGAAATGGTACCTAATATGACATATATCAATTTAACTGTATCAATTATAACTTTGTGTGTACTGGCCTAAATGCAGATATCTTTGCATTTCAGTGGAGGTCATAAAAGAAGGGCAAGCAGTATGTTGTCTATAGGAAGCACACTTTTGGTATAACGACACACATGGATTGACGTAAATAGATGGCCAGAAATAAAGGTTTACGCTGATAATCCCAGCTAATCCGAAAGCTGAGACAGGAAGATCACGTGAACCCGCAAGTTAGAGACCAGCCTGAGCAAGGTAGTAAGAATCCTTTATCATAGCGACAGAAAAGTAACTAATACATAAAACACTATTTGACTGAGATAAACAACCACAAGCTGCCGGGCTCTTTTAGGCCCAGGAGGACTCTAGGAGGACAGCCACAGCTCCACCCCACACCACTTAATCTTTGAGAAAAGAACAGAACAACTAAGTGGATAAGAGATAATCTATCTAGAAACAGGTGGGGAAACAACTGGACATTCATGTGCAAAAGACAGAATTGAGACCATGTATCCTTTATAGAAGTTAAGTTCAAGTGATCACTGATCTGGAACCAGAAAGCCCCAAGAAGATAATATGGTAGAAAATTCATAGAACCTTAGGTTTGGTGATGACTTCAAGGCTGTCTATTAAACTTCTATTAAACTTATGGGGAGAAACTAGACTTATAAATCAAAATCTTTTACTTTTTCGCGAGAATAAAGAGAAGTTGCAGACCAGGGTGGAATATTTGCTGAAGATGCAGCAAATTAAAAGATTTGTGGTGGTTAGAATGTGAATGGCCCCCAGATGTTCATATGTTTGAATGCTTAGGTACCAGAGAGTGGAACTCTTTGAAAGGATTAGAAGGATTAGAAGGTGTGGTCTTGTTGGAGGAAGTGTGTCACTTGGGGTGGGCTTTGAGGTTTCAAAAAGCCATGCCAGGTCCAGCCTCTCTCTCTACTGACTGTAGATCATGATGTAGAAATTTCAGCTACTTCTCCAGCACCATGTCTGTTTGTGTACCACCATGCTCCCCACCATGATGATAATAGACTAAGTTTCTGAAACTGTAAGCAAGCCCCCAATTAAAGTATTTGTTTAATAAGAGTTGCCATGGTCATGATGTCTTTTCACAGCAATGGAACAGTGACTGAGACAAAATTGCTATTGAAAACATAGTAACTATGGACTCCAGACAATACGATTCATCTGTGTAGGTTTACCAACTTTAGTAAATGCCCTACTCTGGTAGAGGATGGATAATAGAGGAGACGATGTATACATGTGAACAGAGGCCATGTGGTAAATTTTGCACATTCCCTTACATGTTCTATGAACCTAAAACTTCTGGAAAAATAAAATCTATTATTGGAGGAGGAAGAAGAGGAGAAAGAGGAATCACTGACCCCTAAAAGATAACAATCTCACAGGGAAAGCAGACATTCAATAAATTCACAAATAGTTGTTGATATTTTCGTGTATTTTTATTTTATTATTTGTGTGTATGGGTGTTTTACTTGCATGTATATTTGTATACCATATGCATGCAGTGCCTCTGGTCACATCCCCTGGGACCAAAGGGCTCACAACTTGAGTTGTGAGCTGCTGTGTGGGTGTTGGGGATTGAGCCCTTGTCTTCTGGAAGAACAACCAGTACTCTTAAATGGCGAGCTACTGCTCCAACCCAAGAGCTTAACATTTTGAAAGGGATCACCATGCGGCAGACATTTAAAAATTATCACTCTTATCCTTAACAACTTGCCACAGAAGATGGTATTCTTATCCTTAGTGTGACCATGAGGAAACTTAGAGAGGTCAAGTACCCATCTGTAGCTAACACAACTTCCAAGAAGCTTCAGAGCTGGGGTTCAAACTCAAGCAGTCTGGATTTGAAGTCTCTGCCTTTTAACACTATATGCTAAGATCTTATCTTTCTGATACGTGAGGATGACATAAAGTTATAGAGCCATGCAAAAACTCAAGGAATGTTACAAATAAGAAGGGATAATTTTGATGAGAAAACAGGGAAGTCTTAAATGAGGAGGGAGTATCTGAAGCTGGAGCTAATACAATGGATGGGAAACTGAAGCAGATCCTTTCCTTCACCCCCTTTCAACTGCAGAGAGATGATAGGAGTCAGTTAACCTCTGTTAATCTTAACAAGGAGGACAATAAAACCCACACCCTAAGTTTCTTCAGAACGTGAAGATTAAATCACATAATGTATATAAACGTATTTCCCCCAAAGTATTGTGAGAATGTTTTTTTCTAGGCCCTTGCAGCACCTCCTGGAGTAGCTATCCTTCCAGGAGTGGAGTCTCCTTGTGACTGAGCAAGCCTGTAGGGTGGCTTCAGTTGGTAGCACAGGATGGAAGTGGAGCCATATGCCTTCCGAGCAAATCGTAAAAACTTCCAGCTGGCTCTGTCTGGGAATGCTTGATCTTGAAACTCAGCCATAGAGCTACAAGGGAGCCCTGGCCATATGGAGGCACTCAGGATGAACTCTTAAGGCTCCTGGTCTTGACCTCTGGACGGCAATAACTTCCCAGCATGTGAGTGAACCATCTTGAAAGCAGACTCTTCAGGCCTCAATTGAGCTGACACTGGGTGGAGCAAGACCCAGCCTAAAGTGCAGATTCATAAACCAAATAAAGGGTCTTTAAGTTGTTATGTTTTGCTGTGAACTGAGAAGTGGCTGGAGCATATTTTAAAGAGATAACACTGGATGTAAAGTCCTTAACATAGTGTGTGGCACAACACATGTTTAATTAAAGATGGCTATTATACTAGAAATGTTAGAAACAGAGTTTAAAGGAACAGGACTAGGATTGCCTGGGTTTGAATCCCAGATAGGTTACTCTGTAGCTTTGCACCTTTCCTGGAACTCGCTTTGGAGACCAGGCTGGCCTTGAACTCACAGAGATCCGCCTGGCTCTGCCTCCCGAGTGCTGGGATTAAAGACCTGCGCTACCACCACCTGGCTCTTACTTCCTCATTTTAAAAGGAGATAAGTATACCCGCTTCATAGGGTGGTTGTTAGTATGAAATGATTTTCCCTCCCCTTGTGGTCCGTGATGCTCACACAATGATCTGATCAAACTTTTGTAGTAGTTACTCTTGCATCTTCCCGATCCTTCCTTAAGGTCTCAGGTTAGCCAGTCTGGCCTTTAGCAAGCTTTGGACTTGTCGATTTGCAGTGGGCCTCTTCTGTGCTTCGTGGACCTGTGTGCTGAGCTCAGGCTAACACTTGTACTTGGTACAACTTCCATCACAGAACTCAGCTGCAGGTATTTTTAGATGACCCTAGACCACAGCCCATGCCTCTGCCACCACCACGGAGCGTTGCTGTTGTCAATTCAAGGCTAATAAGCAGGTAAAAGGTCTTCCTCCCTCCTCCCATCTCTCTCCTCTTGTGTACAGTCTTGAAAAAAATTATTTGAGCATTGTTTATTATGAATCAACACTGCATCAAGATAATAAGCAATTGTCCACTGAGGTTTAACATGCACATGTGAGAATCAGACATGAATCCATGGCAGATGGTTAGAACTGGCCCTGCTGTGACCTCGCCTCTCTGCTACGGAAACTCTGCTACTGTCTTAACCTTGTCCCTCTTACTCAACGGGTCTCAACCCGTGGATCACGGTTCTCAACCTGTGGGTTGTGACCCTCTCACAAAGGTTGCCTGAGACCACCGGGAAACACAGATATTTATATTATGATTCATAACAGTAGAAAAATTATAGTTATTAAGTCATTTTATGGTTGGGGAGGGTCGCCTCAACATGAGGAACTGTATTAAAGGGTCACAGCATTGGGAAAGTTGAGAACCACTGCTCTAACTCTTTTTATTCAGGAGTCTAAGAGATTTGCAAATCCTTCCCAGAAAGAGGTTACAGGTAAAATACCCCAATAATTGAAGAAAAATGAACAACCTGTGCTAACCCCCATAATAGGTACATCTTTTGAAGCTGGACTCTGCATTTTATATATATATATATATATATATATATATATATATATATATATATATATATACACACATACAGGTATATGTGTATACATATATATGTACACACACACACACACACACACACACACACATATATATATATATATATATATATATATGAGAAAACTCTCCTATAAGCTCTGTGGACTCTGTCTCCCTCTGTCTCTGTCTCTCTCTTTGTGTGTATGTGTGTGTGTGTGTGTGTGTGTGTGTGTGTATGTGTTTGTGTTTTGGTCTTTTAAGGTTTGGATGTATTCCTAATTTCTTACATTATGATAATATCTATTCTTGCTTCTGAGCTGAGTTGAATAATGCAGCCTCATGTGCAAGAGGCAGCAAGAAGACACGAAAAGAAGTTGATAGAAGAGCGCCAGGACATCAGAAAGTGTGAATATACTTCCTAGAATGGTTCCAATAAAAGTCAGGAAATGGTCCTCTAAGCAATAAAAGTTCACACTGAGTTACTTGGCACTTACTTGTAAAACCTTAATAAGTGATATAGCCCTCTAGTTTGGTTTTAAAAAAATGTCTTACATATTCTGGCGTTTGAATGCAAATAGCTCTTGGTTTTATTGCATTTTAGAAAGCCAGCTAAAGTCATAAAGGAAAATAGCACAAAAGAGATGATGTGGGTATTAACTGTCAGTAATGGTTCCCAACACAACACACATTTATTCTTAGTTCACAGTCATGATTCCGCTCATATTCACTCCTTTTTCACTCAAGAATCATCTATTAAGACTCATCTTTTGCAAGTAAAAAAAATCACATGAGGCAATAACTAAAATTCAGTCAAGTGTAACAATAGATGAATATATAAGATGCATGTCATGTCAGGAAGATGTTAATATAGGCGGCACAACAAACTGTTCTTGTCTATCAGGCTCTGTTCAAAACACTTACTCCATTAACTACTTTGGTCTTCACAAAATTCCTCAGATGTGGGCGGTTTCACCTCTATACAAGTGAGGAAATTAAAATCCTGAGATGTCGAGGTACAGGCAGGCACAAAGCTAAGCACTGACGCTAATGGGATCTGGGTACCAGGCATGCCATGGGATTCTGTCTGAAAACACAGTATTTCTCCAGGGGAGGGGTGTCCAGAGAGCTCCCTGGCGAGACAAGAGTAAAGCTGGGATCAGTCACTTTGTCCTACAAATGACCAGATAGTGGTAATAGTTTTGCTTTAAGGTCTTTATAAAAACTCGGCTGTCACAGTATAAAAACAATATGTGACCAAATTAACATGGCCACCTTCTAAAATGTCGCATTTTATATGGCCACTGGCATTTGCACTTGATTTCATTTTCACAGATCACAATCTATTCTTCCTCTAGTTTAATTTTAACTTTAAAAAAATGCAAAAGCCAGTTTTAGATATTCGAGAGCCTACTTTAACAGCCAACGCATTGAATTTGAGTCATGGCTATGGTTTGCTGACCTCTGTTTACAAACCACAGAGCCTTAGTTAGCTCCATGAAAGGCTGAGTAGCTTTTTTTCCAGGCAGTCCAAGGCATCCCCGGCAAAGGAAACAGCAGTTGGCACAGACATAAGTAGGTGAACGAACATGACTGCTTTGAAGAGCCATAAACAGAGTCCTTGGCATTTAAAGCTGGAGGGGGAAGGGAGCCCAGGCAAAGGAACTAAAGGTCCCTGTGCACCCCATGCTGGGAATTTGACCTTTACTGTGTGGGCAGTGGGGGGCCATTGTGGAATTTGTGGCATGGTCAGGTTTACATTTTGAAAATGTCTCTCTAGCAGCAAGGTGAGAAATTGGCAAAGGTCATTCTAGAGAGACAGAGAGAAAGGCAAGAAAACACTTAACAGGGGCAATAGTTGAGCCAAAGTCCACGCGGATGCCGCCCGTCATCTGTTTTGTGTGAGTCTGTTTTCTCCCTGCACACCATGTCTTTTCCTGACTTCGTACCATTTCAGATGACATTTCTCTCTCTGAAATTCTGTTCCTTCTTTTGTCATGTAAACACGAACCGCTTCTCTTGGAAAGCCTGCATTGACGTCTTAGATCAGAATCACAGCTTTCTGCTGCATGGGAGGTCTTATCTTCCTTAACAATGATCGTACTTGAGACATGTGTTCCAGGTTCGTCTGCTGTGCCAGACCTTAAGCTTGCGTGTCTACCACATCACCCTATGGCTGCAGCATCTACATTAGAAAGATGCTCACTCAGTAAGTATAGTGGGCATGAGGTTAGAAGAGGGTATTTACCAGGCAGAGCTGACTTGGATCACTTGACTGAAGGGTTGACAAACGAGAGAGACCACTCACTAATCAGAATTCCCGGATCGAGGTCAAAATATTTAGTGGGACAGAGAGGGAGAACAGGAGACAGAGGTCAGCTTTGAAGCAGTTGTGGAAATGACTTTGAAGTTCCTGTACGGTATTTGAGGAGGCCGATCAGTAGACCCATGTCTGCTTCCCACTACAAGAACATAAGTGCTGACATTTGCCCTGGTGGCCACAACAGCACACCTTCACAACAGGGGCTCCTGCTTGGAACTCTTGCCAAGCAGCACATGCCCCAAGACCCAAAGTTCCCTTCCTGAAATGTTCCTTTCATTGTTTCTCCCTGCTTCCAGTACTGAAGAAAAACCTGTGCTCTTCCTTCAGTTAATGCAAGCCCCCTTCTGTTCATCCGCTGAATTTCCCATGGTCCCTGACTCCCCAGCATGAATTGTCTCTGCTGCCACAACTACCCCATTTTCCTTCAGGTTCACCATTGTGTTTCTTTTCTACATGCTTATCCTCTCTGCTTGACATTTTCTTTTTGAGCATGCCTAAAGCTCATCTTCCTGAAGAACCCAGTTTGATGTCCATCTCTTCCTCAATACTTCCTGAGGCATATCATATATTCCTTTGTCAACTTCCTTGAATTGTCTTAATACACGTGGAAGTGTTGCTCTGATAGTAATATTATATATATATAATATATCGAACATGTACATCACCTAAACCTCATATTATCCAGTAAAGCTTTAAGATACGTTTCCCTGACTGTGAAGACTTTCAAGTTTAGCAAGCAAGTCCTAAACCTGTGGTATAGTAAAAGGAAATGAACTGAATGTTGCTTTGGAAAAACCCTCCTTGTGGTTATCAGATCTGTGGGCTTAGGTATGTCACTCGGTGATGGTGAAGTCTGGTGGATTATGTATAGAAGGAAGTAATAAGATTTACTCCGAACAGATTTGGGAGAAAGATTAGCACATGTGACATGAAAGAATGGGGGGGGATGTTAGGGGTTATAAGTTTAAGCAAGGATGGGCAAGGAGATGGGGACAGACGGGGGACCAAGTGGCTAATCAAAGCTAGGAGTGGTCACAGAAGCTGTATAAGAATGTGTTAGTTTGTAATCTAATTAAAATATAACTTCCTAATTCATTTTTTGAAAATTTTATATGTAAATACTGCATTTATATCATTTGCAAAGCCCCCTCTTCCTTCTGCAACTCCTGCGTTCCACCCTCTCAAACTCATAATCTCTTCTTTAATTATATATATGTGTATGAGTACATATTATTCATATGTATACTATATATATATGTTATATATGTGTGTGTATTACATATATCCATGTATGTATAAATACAGCCTGCTAGTCCATTTAGTGTTGCTTACCTGTGTATTTGTAGAGTCGACCTCTTAGGATTGTATAACTTAGCAGAGGACTCATGCCTGGAGAAGACTGATTCTCATTTTCTTAGTAGCTATTCATACTTTATGCAGGGGTAGGGGTTGGAGAATTTTCCCCAGATACATACGCTGCCATCTTACGTGGTGTCATGATGCAAGTTTTGTTTATGTGACTTTATTTTTCAGAATCACGGGTGCAGCTATTTTTGCCACACATCGAAGACATTATCCCACAGCCAATTTCCCAGTCCTCTGGCTCTTACGATCTTTGTCCATGCCTTCTGAAATGTTCTCTGACCTTGAAGTGCAGGGGTTATGTGGCTGATAATACTAATTGGAGTTGGGCATGCCATGGTCAGTTGTTCTCTGCATTGGGAGCAATTGTGGATCTCTGGGTTGGTTTCTGTCTGCTGTAAAAAGAAGAGTCTTTGATCTGCGGTTATAAGGATAAGTATCTAGAATTCAGTTAAGAGTTATACTGGTTCAGAAAAGTGACAGCCGTGGCCTCTCCTCTAGGGTCTGTCGCCTCCCTAGCCATGGGTAGTTAATTACATTTATTGTAACCACAGAAGCCAGAAAAGTTAAAAGGGACCTTGGAGGTCGGGCAGGCGAAGGGGAAGGGGGTGCAGTTCTAGAGAGGAGGATACTATGACAGAGATGCTACAAGGTTGGAAATGAGAAAAATGGGGGTGGGGGTTGATTGGGAATGGGGGGGAAGGCAGTACATGGAGAAAGAAAGGGAGGAGGGATAAATAACACAAGGGACATTTGAGAAAGCCATAGGGAAACATTATTTTACATTTACTTAATACATAATACATAATGGTATATAAAACACACAAGTATATATGTATATGTATTCTTAAATGCAGCATATAACTTGGCATTTGGAGTGATAATGCTCCCAGTGCCATACACCATCTAACAAAACCCCCAGTGACAGACATGGGAAGCCTCCCTTTGAGTTGTTGGACAGGGACGTAGAAGAGATTCTTGGGAAACGCACGTTGTTGCGTAAATCTCATTGAGCTGGCACAAAACAGAGTAATTCTGTGATGTGGGCACATTGTGAGACTTGCAGAAAACCCAGAGAAAAAGCAGCACATGCAAGCTGGAGAGTGACGTCATAATGAGGTGTCCAGGCAGCGATGTGCGTCCTGTCCTTACATGAATTCCATTTAAAGTCTGAGGGTAGCTTTTCTCTTAATGCCTCTGGCTCCCAGGAAGATACTCGCAATTCTCATTTGCCTTCTTAATCTATCCATTCATTTCACTACTAACATTCCGCCATAGTGGTGGTTTGAAAGAAAATGCCCCCCCCAAAGGGAGTGGCACTATTAGGAGGTGTGGCTTTGTTGGAGTAGGTGTGGTCTTGGAAGAAGTGTGTCACTGTGGGGGCAGGCTGTGAGCTTTACTTTGCTCAAGCTGCACTCAGTGTGACACACAGCCTACTTCCTATTATCTTCTGATGAAGATGTAGCCAGCACCACGTTGGTCAGCATGATGCCGTGCTCCCTGCTGTGATGATAATGGACAGAACCTCTGAACTGTAAGCCCCCACCACAATTAAAGCTTTGCATTATGAGAGTTGCCGTGGTCATGGTGTCTCTTCCCAGCAATAGAAACCCTAACTAAGATACATCCTGAGCATATCTTGAAAAGTATTGATTCTCTAAACTCAAGGACTCCCAGAAATCATCTCTATTTTTTATTTATTTATTTATTTATTTTTTTTTTTCGAGACAGGGTTTCTCCGTGTAGTTTTGGTGCCTGTCCTGGATCTCGCTCTGTAGAACAGGCTGGCCTCGAACTCACAGAGATCTGCCTGCCTCTGCCTCCCGAGTGCTGGGATTGAAGCCTTGCACCACTGTCACCCAGCAACCATCTCTATTTATAAAATCAAACTAATAGAAACACATCAAAGAGTTCTTGAAGGATATTCACTTCTCACTCACATAATGGGTCTACCTTCTTCTAGAATCCTGAAAAACATTATTTCTCTTCCACGACATCCTGAAAAACAGCGCTGCCCTGGTTGAAAGTGTGCCTGCCCACGCTCCCTTGCCCCACGGCTCTCATTCTTGCACGTGTGGATTTCACCTGGCACCCTGCCTAGGCTCACTGTGATTCTGCCCTATCATATCACAAGCAGCTGAGCTTAAAAATCCCGTCTTTAGCTGGAAGGCTAAACCTCGCAGGGCTCTTTTTGTTACTCTGGAAAGGGCCAAATTACAGGAACACAACGAAGCTGATCTTACTGCCTCCACCAGCGACACTCCTTTGGTTTTGTGCAGAGGCCTTCAAATCCAACCACAGGATGTCAATGAATGGAATGCCTAAATGTACTCGTAAGATCTGAGGCTTAGGCCACCTGAAAGTATCCGGTGTCTCTTTTTTGGCGACTTTGCATATTTCCTTACAAACAGCACTCCTTTTAAGTGCTTATGCTGTACAATGAGTTCATGCGAGGACAGACATTCCTTACTCAATGCTACACACCTTTTAGAGATTTGAAAGGCCAGATATGCTTACACTGTTCACAGTACCAGCGGTATTAAATGTTCGGAGATCGACTTGGATTTATGTAAGCCTTCATATTATAACTTAAATGCTTCAACACCTCCTAAGCTACAACACTTATGGTCTGTCATACCATTTGGGACGTAAGGAATCTATAGTCACCTGACAAGTTCAGGATATACGTTTAATTGTGTTGTTTCCCTGGGAGGTTTAAAGAGTTAGCTCAGCTCCACCAACAGGTTCTCATCTTCCAGCACCTTCTTTTCTCTGTATCTCCTTCTTTAACCTTACCATGACTGCCATATTAGCCAGTCGTCAGCAATTTTTGCTTTAAAAACATTTCCAGCTTTTCCTTCTTCTACAGAATGCTATATACCAGCATTTATATAAAAGTCTGCATGAAAATAGGTCTTTTGACGTTTGCAGGGACAGCAGCCCTAAGTTATCTCTGACTGAAGAATTGAGACTCTCAGAAAGGGTAAGGGTGAAGGAGGGAAGGGAGGAAAGAAGGATGGAAGGGAAGGAGGAAGGAAGCTGCTAACAGAAGAAAGAACATGGAGTCACTATCCAGACTTATCTCCAGGGTCGGCCATCACTGCCATTAGCTTTGTGCTATCCTCTCTGATAGCCAAGAAGAGGCAGATTGC
The DNA here is from genome assembly GCF_949786415.1 of Peromyscus eremicus. Taxonomy (NCBI): domain Eukaryota; kingdom Metazoa; phylum Chordata; class Mammalia; order Rodentia; family Cricetidae; genus Peromyscus; species Peromyscus eremicus. The sequence goes on from NC_081434.1 coordinate 27,777,565, forward strand.
TTGGCCAAGCCCTGTCACCATCTGAAAAATCTGCCCTTATAGACAGAGTGTTAAATGCTGGAGCTAACACTTGAAATAAAAATCACAGCAACCTTAATTTAGAAAATTAGAACCATTCCAAGAATCCAAGGCACTTGCTGATAACTACAAATGTCTTTTCTACCTTACAGCCATCCTAAAGCAAACAAAATAATGACAGCGACAATAGTTTTACTAATGATAATTGCAATGACCCTAAGTGAAATGTGGCGCTTACTTTCCGCCAGTTCCTCTAGGCACTTGAACATGTATTCTCCTCTGTTTTAACCCCAATAGCACCCTATGCATTACCTCCATTTACAGTAAGGAAGCAAATGCATTAAACAAGAAAGTTCATAGTTGGTTAATAGTAGCGGTCTTAGTCACTCTTCCTGTTACCGAGGACATCTTGTGTCCTCATAAAACCTTTCATTCTGGATAAGGAAGGGTTTTGGTGAAGCCGGGTAGACCATGAACATAGTTTAACTTACGCCCTTGGCCTCATCCCCAATGTTAGTTCCAAATGTCTCTTATCAAGTAGATATCAGAATACCTATTAAGAGGCACAGCAAAACTCCCTGTGGCTTTCAGTCTCAAATGTTCATGCCTACGTGAAACTCAGTTGTAATCGGGTTTAAGAAATTCATACAGCCAAGAACAAAATACACCACAGTTAGCATTTAACACTTCCTGATCATCTTCCTCTCTAGAAAAGCCAGCCCCAGTTCTCCCAGTCAGATGGGCCAGTTTTTAAAGACCGGGACTTTGTAGTGTACCAGCAGAGAGCCAACCAAGGCATCTGCCCAGAGACCCCAGGTGGCCTTGTATTTGTCCCTGGACAGTCCGTGAGAGCAGCAACTCCAATTGAGTTTGTTGTTGTTCCACAGGGACTGACACAACACAGATTTCTTTCTAGTCTTTCCAAAAGCCAGTCCTGGCAACAAAGGCTGGACAACACAAAGCCTTAGTGCCACATCTACATCTGGGGAGGCTTGGCAGGAAGTGGAGGGAATACATCCGTCAATATTAATGACTATCCTCAGTAAATGAAGTTCTCCTGTGAAAGAAAAATAAAGCACTATATGAAAAATCCATATTGTGTTAAAAGCAAGGCTGACCCGCTCAATGGATTCACACACTCTGAATGTCTGTGACATGCGAGGCATTGCTCTTTAGAAGCTTGAGAGGGTAGAAATCAATAAAACAAAAGTATTAAAAGTGCTATGTTCAAAGTGCCTTGAGACACAAATTAACTCTGCTAGTGAAGATTTGAAGTAGGAGTGAGCATGCTGAGCCGTCTAGGAAATAAAGAGCTTCCAGGTAAAGGAAACGTTGCGTGTGCAAGGATGAGGCAGCCAGCTGGCTTTGGTGTTTCGAGGGAATCTCAACTCTCTGTGACTAAGATACAGTCTTAAAGTAGCAATAAAACCCCAGTAAGGGTAAACTTCTAGTCAAGGGACTAAAATCTCTGGCCTGGCTGCAGACTTAACATTGTAGTTGGCTCAGGACATTCACCTAACCACGGACACCCCTAGGAAGATAAGTTCACCTTAAACCGTGCTAAAGAGATAGGCGGAACAATTAAGCCTTTAATGAGACACTTTTCCTTCCCTTCCCAGAATTCCTGTCCCCAGTATAGTCCCCCTGAGCTGAACAACCACAAGGGACAGTTGGGTGTGTCCACCTTTTTCAGTGCTGAGTCACACAGACACAACTTTTCCACTTCCTTTTTTTCCTGTTTCTTTAAGATGTTGGCCAGAACCTAAAGATGATTTTTCTGAAACTTTGGGCTTTCTTCCTCTTTCTCTAACCTCCCCATGCCATGTGCCTGGCTGATGCCCTGTGGACCACCATATCAGAATCTCAAATGGCATGGCCTTTTCCCCTTCACTCCTCCTGTCTCCTCCTCTGGGCAGCTGCAGAGATTCACAGTTTATTATTATTTATTATTTACAATGGCCTTGTGAACTTGCCCTGAGGGCTGCTCTTTTAAATTTTTATAAAGTTGCCCTCAGAGTTCTGCCTGAATCCACTCTTAAATGTTTTCATTCATGAATGAATGATACTAAGAACCCCGACATGTGACCCCTGTTTCCATGGTATCATATGGCAACTGAAAAGAGACACCCCCAAATTCCAGAAACATTAACAGGAGAGAGAGGACCTGCAGATAAAGTTGAAAAAGCAAGTCGCGTTGGAAATGCCTTTCAGTAGCACTGTTTCAAGGCTGTATCAAGAATGCAATGAACACGTAGTTGTAACTTCAAGAGTGATGATAATTCTAAAAAGTATTTTCATTGAGCACTCAGTGTGTTGTGTTATAGGCTTTACGTGGATTGTCTCTGGATAGCATGAGTGACCTATTACCATGAAAATGTGGTTTCCAAAATAAAACCAACAAATTCTTATTGCTGAGGATAGTGGCATTGGCGAGCTCTTTAATAATGGTCATAAATATAGCTGATTCTAATATTTGTTTCTGCATTAAAAATGACGGGTTGTTTGTGTTGAAGTTTATCTGCTGTCTTATACCAAGTGATATGTGGGATACAGAAACATGATAACAAAGAAAGAAATCGGATTGGTCCTTTTTGTTCATGGAGCCTATGTTCCCTAAAGCATGCAAGCAATGCATTAGACGGGATGATATCAGTGACTCTTGACTGCTCCTGAAGTAGCAGATGTGAAGGAAAAGCAGGGGGTACAGAGAAGGCTCCCGACCAGGAACAAAAATCTAACATGATGTACTGGGAGCTGCCTGACTTGGAGTTATTACCGCCAGTGAAAAGGAAAAGTATGGCTTCACATCTTTATTTAAAATGTTCATTTTTAAAAATAAAAATTCATTATTAGCAAACTCAGGCTAACTCCATCAGCGAGCAGATGGAAGCTTTGGATTCAAAGCAGATTCTTGTCTTTCTTTCAGCAATTAGACATTTTGAAAGCATCTTCTCAAACTATGATGTGTCAAAGTTTTGTGGTTTTAAAAAAAAACTGTCAGGCAGCAAAATTTATAGGCTTACCTAATTTTTTATTATTACTGTCTTTTCTTTTTATGTCTCAAGCAGGTTAGAAAGTTTCTCATTGTAGTTATGGAAAAAAATTAAAAACATATATTCGTATTTTTACATTTTAAAAATTATATTAGAATCTTTTAAGTAGATCCAACTTTATTAATATATTTTATTTGAGGCAATAAAGTTCTGCTTTCTTAGTATCAATAATAATAACAAAAAGACCATGTAGAGATTCTGGAAACATCTGGTCAACCTTCCTGGATAGTGTTCCAGGGATCAGACATGAACAGGAGGCTCTGTAACTTTAAAATGCCAAGTTCAATGAAAACTGATACATTAGAATGACACTCTGTGATTCCATTATCAAATGTGGATTTTAAGCTATCAATTGCACTATTGATCCCACCCTACTTTCCTGTGGTAAGGAGCCAAGGAGGATGAGGGAGACCCGATGAGAGGCAAATTCTGAGAAGTCAAGTGGTACTTAAGCTATGCAGGCCTCGTGATCCCTTTTCTAGTCTCTTCAGTGGAACCCACTTCTTCCTTGTGTGAGTAAGGTAAAAAACAGCATTTAGGGAAGTGTTCCTTTTGCTTTCTCTAAGTAGGATGCAATGTGAAATCAGCATCTAGGGATAAATAGGAACCATTTCTCATGATGGTTTGAATGAGAATGGCCCCCGTATGGCACATATATTTAAATGCTTAGTCACCAGGGAGTGGAACTATATGAAAAGGGTTAGAGGGATTAGGCCCTAGAGTTGTGGCCTTGTTGGAGTAGGTGTGGCCTTGTTGGAGGAGGGTGCTTTGCGGTTTTGAAAGCCCATGCCAAGCTGAGTATCTCTCTTGCTGCCTGCAGATCAGGATGTAAATCCCTCAGCTACTGCTCCAGCACCATGCCTGTCTGCTTCTTGCTATGATGATAATGGACTAACCCTCTAAAATGGTAAGCAATTCTTCCCCCCTCCCACCCCAAACAAATGCTTTCTTTTATAGAGTTGCCTTTGTCCTGGTGTCTCTTCACAGGCAATAGAACAGTGACTCAGACATTTCTTTTGTATATTCTCTTCTTTATATTTTAGTTAACATTCTCAGAAACACAAGAATACAAAGGAAGCTCCCCAAAGGCCCTCATTCTCTTTCTTTCCTTCTCCACTTACAACCCACTGTTAACTTGACCTGTTCAAAACTGACATTTTATTAGGAAATACAGTCTTCTGCAAAACCAATCCTAAAGGTGATTTCTTTTCAGAAACAGGGGAAGAGATTAGAGAACTCTTTGTAACCAGAAGCCTGATGTACCCTCAACATAACCCTAAACTGGTATAGCCTTTGATGAGTGACTCAGATAAGTATTCAGTCGTATCTCATTGTTTATTACTTTACCCGAAGGCAGTTGGAAGTACAGCTTTGCCATCAACAAGACAAAATTCACTTGATTCAGTTTTTCACAATTTATAATAAAGTTTATAGAGGCCTTAATTGGGACATCTTCACATACAAATATCTCTGTGTCTCTTGCTTTGTGGCAGTGTGTGGTGAGACAGATGCTCCTTTGTGTTATCTAACATTTTGAAACTCCCTTTAGACTAGATACTTTGACATTAATTCATGTGAAAAGATGTTATTGCTTTATTTACATAGTGCCCAGTTAAAGCCTGGCTCTTCATAATTCAGCCTTGAACATAGGATTTAGATAAGTGGAGACTAATCAATGGACTGGTATTTCAAGATGGACCTGAATTGCTAACCACTCTGAATTGAGGCTTTTACAATTCCACACTGATTTATTGAACAGCAGATATCATTACCAGGGAGACATATTTCACAAAGTAGAATAAACTCAAGTCCGGGGTCCTTAGATTGTCATTACTCTGTTTAATGAACATCCTGGCCTCTAAAGATATACAGAGGCCAAACTGACTGGTTCTCATTGTTTTAAGTTTAATTTCCCATGGCCATAAATTGTGTGGTTTCTTTCAAATATAACCACAAGACTTTAATGTGCTACCAGATTATTCTAACTTTCATAAGTTTATTAGTGCAATGTAATTGTATCTTGAACCAACCTGTCTTCCTTTCTCTGTCTCTCCTTTATTCCATTCTTCCTTCATTGTTTTTCAATTTTGTTCTGTACACCTGTCTTTAGAAAATCTTGAAGGCTAAGACAATCAGTGAGTCTGGAAAGGTACAAAAATCAGTTTAGGCTGAGGGGAAAAAAGGCTACATATCTCTATTTGTCTCAAATGCATACTTAATTTTATTTTTATTTACGAACCCGGGAAGTCTGTCCATAATTGACTACACAGTGAGCTCATCTGCAGGAGAGGAAAGTGCTTATTTTTGACTTTAGTTCTTGACCCATAGAGCTGATTTGTGCATCATTGATTTGTGCATAGCATATCTGCATATAGTAAATAAAATCGCTTTTAGTACCCGCTCAAAGAAATTCACTGAGATAGCATGTGGAATAGATGTTAGGAGGACATATTCTGAACCTGTGATGGAGGGAAACTCTGCTTATGTGTTTACTCAGCAAATATTTCTATCTTAATTGCCATGATAATTGGATTTCAGCATATAAAGCAGCAATTAGTCCATCCAATATGGTCAGTCTGCTTTGCAACATCCCTTCCCATGGTTTTCCAGCAGTATATCAGAGAGAAGCAGATGTTTCCAGATTCTTGTTATGCATCACAGCTGTATTGTGCAAGACTAGAATATAACTACTCTGGATGTTTTGGCCCCACAATGGAAACTTTTAAAAATTACTATCATCATCATGCCCCTAACATAATTTGGGCAAAAGTTCTGTCAAATTCCTTGGGTTTATTTGTTGGCTTGCCTATTTAAATTGATACATTAAAAAAATCCTTTTAGCAATAGTAAGCCCAATTCTCACATATGTTTGTGGAAAGATGTTCATAGTGTTAAAGAATCCAGTTCGCTGTTGCCATCTGGTAAATACTCGAGTGGAATCGATAGCATCGTGAGCTTCTGTAATGTAAATGCGCCCAGCTGTACATGCGTGAGGTTAGAGAGAAATAGCAACTGCTTGTCTGTCTTCCACAGGATGCGTTTATGGCTCCAGGTTAGCAGGAAATGGAAGACAGAGCTATGATGTTGCTCCCAATTGTCAACTCTCTCCTCTGCTTGAGTAGCAACATCTTGCTGTGCCGAGTGTGAGCTTCACTTTCAAACATTCAGTGAATATTTCCTCTGGACTGTGGTCCTTCAGTGTCTTCCATGCAAGTCAGCTGTCAACCTAATGTTTAGCCAAAGAAATGGAGCTCCAGCCCAAGGCTGAAGAGATAATTTACTGGATTTAATGAAAGGCAGCACCAGACGGCACATAAAGGTCATTTTCAAGGGCATTGCTGATTCTATTTTTTGGTTTAGATTCAGACTTTAAAACTCATTCCCAAGTGAGATATTATGCTGGAAATCTATCACTTAGTATTCCAAACTGTAATTCAGTTGAGTACAATCTATAATTTTGTAATATATATTAGGAGAAAATTATAGTACGGGTGGGAAAACAGACCTGGTAATTATCTTTCAGGTGCCAATAAATATTTCAGTTGCTTTTTTATAGTTAAAGCAATATGTTCAAAATATTTCCAAATTGACACCAAATTCTAATGCAAACCTAAGACTCACTAAGATCTGGACCTAAGACACTTTAGATTTAGATTAATGACAGTGCTAATTGTTGTATATAATAAAGGCTATGACTACATAGAGAAGTTGAGCTATATATTTGTGAAAATAATACTCTCTGACTAGAAAAATGTATGCAAGCATTCACTTATGTTTTCTTTTTTTTTAAATTTTAAATTTATTTATTTTTATTTCACGTACACTGGTGTTTTGCCATGGGTGTTGGATCTCAGAAACTGGAGTTACAGACAGGTGTGAGCTGCCATGTGGGTGCTGGGAATTGAACCAGGGTCCTCTGGAAGAGCAGTCAGTGCTCCTAACCATTAAGCTGTCTCTCCAGCCCCACTTATGTTTTCTTAAGCAAATAAATATTGTACATTTCCCCGTCAACTGATCTAATACCATCATTAGCTACAACTTACCATTTTTCCTCCTGAATATTTTATTTATTAGTCTTATATATTCACCATAATTCCTATTGTCTTCCCCACTTTTTTTCTTAATCTTCCCTTGCTCATACTTAATTTTTATTTCTGTGCATGTGTGTGGTGCTGGGGGAGCAGTGTGTGTTCATATGGAGGGCAAAGGTTAAGGTCAGATGTCTTCCTCTACTGCACTGAGCATTACTTTTTGAGACACAATTTCTCACCGATCTTGGAGCTGATTGATTGGTTAGATTGGATAGCCAGAGAGGTATGTGGATTAGCCTGTCAACTGGTGATGTCATTATGTGGGTCTTGTTTAGGAAACTGCATTGTTTAGATATCATGGGTGCAGTTTCCCTGTTATGTCTAGAAGATACCATCTAGCATCTAGCAATAGGTTTCCGGGTCCTCTGGTTCTTAAAGTCTTTCTGCTCTCTCTGCCTTGAGTTTTCTGAACCCAGAGAGACAAACACATGCTTTCTCTTATTTGTGCATCTAAGCTCTGAATCTTTAGATTTGAGTATATAACCGGAAGTGGTTTTTAGATGTCAGGGAAGTAGAAAGGGGCTATGGGAGGGGGAGGAGGAGAAGGGACTTCAGAAAGGGGGATAGTAGGACACAAGTGCTGGGAAGGAGGAAATGGGAAAAATGAGGGGAGGTTTTAACTGAGTAGGGGGGTAGGGTAATGCAGAAGAATAAAGAGGAAAAAGAGATAAATAAAACTAAAGGTGTTTGAAATATTATTTTACCAGATAACTTCAAAATACATATACATATATATATATATATATTCATGCACATATATCTATTATAATATATACATATATGAGAGAGAGCATGAGAGAGTGAGAGAGAGAGAGAAAGAGAGAGAGAGAGAGAGATTAAATGTAGTTATGCCACACAGGGTTCCAAAACTGCTCTCCCCAGGCCCCCAAGAGCCATAGACTATCTAACAGAAATCTCAATGCCAGGCATGGGAAACCGCCCATTTAGTTATTGGTCAGGGAGGGAGTTCCAAGAGGTCCCCCAAATAGTATATACTGTTGTCAGTTGCCTCAGATGCCTCCCAGAGCTTGAAAGTAAGATCATTCTGCTGAAGACATCACATGCTTCAGACAGAGGAGTTGGAGGAATAGAGTTGGCCTGAGGACTAGCTCTCCTCATTTCAGAAGGTGCCGTGCAAGCTGCCCAAGGGGAAAAGCAATCAATAGTCCTAGCCATCCATAAAGCCTTTGAACCACGGTGCCTGGCCTGGCAAGCTCTCCCCAGTGGTGCAATAGTAGCACATGGAGGATAACTGAAAGCTGTCTAATTGAATTTGAGGCCCAGTCTGCTGTGGGATGGTCTGTATGTCAAGTGTGTTGCTGATTGGTCAGTAAATAAATCACTGATTGGCCATTGGCTAGGCAGGAAGTATAGGCGGGACAAGGAAAAGAATTCTGGGAAGTGGAAGGCTGAGTGAGGGAGACACTGCCAGCCGCCATCAGGAGAAGGAAGATGTAAAGTACCGGTAAGCCACAAGCCATGTGGCAAAGTAAAGATTAATAGAAATGGGCTAAATATAAGAGTAAGAGCTAGACAATGACAGGCCTGAGCTAATGGCCAAGCAGTTTAAATAATATAAGAGTTTGTGTGTTTATTTTATAAGTGGGCTCTGGGACTGGCGGGACTTGGTGGCAGGAGCTGGAGAAAAATTCTCCAGCTACAAATGGCGTCCAACGTGGTGGCAAAAGTTTCCACCTAAAAACTTAGAAAAAAGATTCAAAAACGGACCTAAAAACAGCTTCCTAATTGTCTCTCTCAAATGAGCGGCAGCTGCCGGTTTGAGCTACTGGCGGGTTCCTAGTGTGCGCTCTCGACCTGCAGTATGGTGGGAATGAGACCTCTGCAAGTAGCACATTAAACTGTGTGGTGGATTTAGCCTTTGCTAGTACAAAACAAAAAAAGAGGTTTCTGGGCTACACGCTACTTTGGTAAAAGTGTAGACCCACTATTTCTGAGAGTTACGGCTCCCAGAGCTGGCGGAAAGCGGACCACCGCCATGTTGGGAAACTGAAGTGGGCGGAGCCAACAGCCACAGCACCATTTCAGTCTTAGAAGGCTGCAGTTTATTTAAATCAAAAGGTTCACAATAAGACTGATTCAGATGGAATAGTTCACAATGTGTGTAAAATGTACGTAGGCTTAAAAGAGAGAAAAAAGAAATATATACAGTTATATAAACAAATAGATAGTTTTTAAAAATAAGTCTTTAAGGAAACATTAAAGGTAATAAGCCATGTAAAGAATGGCTATCACACAGAGAATCTGGATTATGTTGTCTTTGATATTTGTAACTGAAGAAAAACATTTGATTGTAAAAGCTGTTGAGTTATGCCAAAATATATATTTTAAAGGTACCTTGACTTCAAAATTTGGATATAAGGATATGTTGCTTTGGAAAAGAGTCTCTGCTTTTGTTTCCACAGAAAGCCAGAGACTATGGATTTGTTCCAGATTAAGATACATCAGGTTTGACCAGCCAAGACCCCCTGAAAGGTCTCCAATGACACCATGGCCCAGATGATTCAACATCCAGAATGGTTTCAAGTCAACTGGCTCAGATATACAGCCTCACGGACTACTCCATGATCCTAAAATTTTCTTTCTGTCTCCAGAAGATACAGCGCCCCCCTCCAGCAGGAAGTAGTAAGAGAAGCTACGCCCAAATTCCCAAATATACCAAGCTGGCTTTAGAGATGGAATTGGCTCACTCCCCCTCTAAACCCAGACATATTGCTCAAAAAAAAAAAAAATGGTTAAGAGATTCTTATGTCCCAAATCAGAAGAGCCCTCTGGTGTGGGACAGAGAAAAAACAATATTTTTATTTAAATCAGGTTGATTATAAATACAATCTCTTTCTAAAACAAAAAGGGGGATAGTTTAGATATGATAGGATAAAAGGGTAGATTAATGAACCTACTTTTAAAGAGTAACAACTTGTTTAAAATGTTTTACATTGCTATAGATTTTAGTTTATTGATACAAATTTAAACTTAATTTTGTTATACTGTATATATATTTCTATTCTTGTTTGAGATATTATGTTTATGTAACTCATTTAAAATTGTAATGGATAATTAAAAAATAGATTAATAGTTAGTCATCTATGATAATATTTGTAGCCATGTTAGTTAAGTCTTCTAGGTATACATAGTTATATTTCAGATAGATAGGTAGTCTTCAAACACTTCAAAGACCTACAGAATATGGCATTTAAAATGTTTTAAAAATTTAGACTTTCTGGACAGTGAGACATGTCTGCTCCTGACAGCACCGATTTACTTCAGAGAGGAGGATGGGCATCGAAGACACTCCATACGGAGTTTATCTTCACCTTGACAAAAATAGCCATTTGGGCAAGAAACTGTTCTTGCCTGGACTGTCTGATCAACTGGACATGCAGGACCCATAGAAAGGTGACCACTGAACTTTGCTTGACAAAATGGTCCTTCAGGTTCCTGCTTTGCAGAGAAAACTGCCAGACATTCTACAGGACACAGAGAAAAGTGAATAAGAGACTCTAGGCCTGTGGGCTGAAGACAGATGCCCCAACTTTACAAGAGAACTTTGAATGACTGTCCAGGCTGCCAGCTGTCTCTGTCTACCCTACAAGACTCCTAAAAGTTGCTTATATCCTTCTCCATTTCTCAGGTAGTAGTATATCCTTCTGAGGTCTTTGATGTGGTTAAAGACTAGATACTTACAATTTTCCTTAGTTATAATAAAAGATAAGTTAGATATAAAACCTTAAACTTACAAATATAAGATAGATAGGATCTCTTCTTTAATATTGTAACTGTAATTCTTGCTTGATAATTGTTTTGTTATATGTAATTTTACTATGTTAAAGTTAAAACCTTCCTTTTTAAGAAAAGAAAAGGGGAAGTGCTGTGGGATGGTCTGTATGTCAAGTGTGTTGCTGATTGGTCAGTAAATAAATCACTGATTGGCCATTGGCTAGGCAGGAAGTATAGGCGGGACAAGGAAAAGAATTCTGGGAAGTGGAAGGCTGAGTGAGGGAGACACTGCCAGCCGCCATCAGGAGAAGGAAGATGTAAAGTACCGGTAAGCCACAAGCCATGTGGCAAAGTAAAGATTAATAGAAATGGGCTAAATATAAGAGTAAGAGCTAGACAATGACAGGCCTGAGCTAATGGCCAAGCAGTTTAAATAATATAAGAGTTTGTGTGTTTATTTTATAAGTGGGCTCTGGGACTGGCGGGACTTGGTGGCAGGAGCTGGAGAAAAATTCTCCAGCTACACCAGTCGGTAGGAGAGAATTCCTGCCTGGTACTGAAAATCTAGCCGACTGTTAGTGGCTGGAGAGGACATAGACCCCAGAGGAGACCCCATTACTGCCATTTGCTCAAACCAGTATAACTTCTAACTGTGTTGCGTATACTTATCCTTATGTCTACGGGTTAATGTAGCTGTCACACCTCATCGAAGATACTTCTCTTTGCAATTGATCCGGACTATCACAGAGCTCTATAATTGATCAAATTGAAGAGAATAAGTGACAGTCGGGTGCCCGGTTCTTGGTGAGTGTGATATTTTAAACAGAATCTTTGATGGAGAAATTTCACATGACACTGCTAACTTTTGCACTTCCAAACTCGCTTGATTGATGTCAGATTTTAAATGAAGGGAAGGCTTGTATCAGGGGAAAAAAACGAGGCCATGCCTTTAACTTTCTAAATCAATTTTCTTATCAAAACACAGACCTTTTGACCTCCATTTGCATATTCATTTTTAAGGCTGAAATAATGAAATTATGGAAGACACGGGTTGAGAGTTCACGGTGGAAATTATGCTCTGTAGGCACAACTGACTTGGTGTTTTTCACAACACATCACAGCTGGAGGTTGCCCTGACAAGCCTTGTAGCCCCAGCCACCAGAGAGCACAGCTGGAGGAGAAATAAAGGACGTGAGACATTCCATCTTTCTAGCCAGAACCCTTCTGCCCTCCCCTAACCTCACCATCACAGGCACACACAACCTCCCCTAACCTCTTCTTTAATACAGTGTCACTATGTTCTTGATGCTGTACCAGAATACCTGCTTGTCATATAAAGGAAGGAGAGTTACTCTATCTCATGATTCTGAGGTCACAGATGCATCAGGAATAGCTAGTCAGCAAATGCCAAGGATCCTTCTTTCTCTTCCTCCTCAGTGGCAAGGACTATAACCTCATGCCACTCTGCTTAGGATTTTTCCATGATTGCTAGGGAGCCCAAATTAGGTTGTAATGCTTTCAGGATAAACGCTTTATCAACCGAACTATCTCACTAGTCCTACAATTTGATTCTTTCCAAGAAGAATTTCTTAAACTAATACTTACTTAATCCTGAACAGAATGCTGCTGATCTTAAAATACCCCAATTCTAAATGTCAGTAACAGACAATCTCATAGTTGTTTTTAGCATTTTCCTCTAAATAACATACTTGCAACATGTTCCAGGTCAGCACATCACTCTCGGCATCATACCTCAAGTCCTTGGGAATCAAACTACTAAATAACTCATAGGTCCCACAATCCAGGTGCACAGCTATCTAAGATAGGGCTGAAAAAATTGTACTGAACTGAATGAAAAGGAAAGTGCAACATATCACACTTTATAGGATTGTGTTAAAATACTACCAAGAGGGAAACCTCTCACACTAAATTCTTACATTGGAAAAGATGAAAAGTTGTAAATTAACAACCTAAGCCCCCTCCGTAGGAAGCTGGAAGAATAAGATGACTCCAAACGGAGCAGATGGGATGACATAGTAAACATAAGATCAGTACAGTTGGCTTTACCTCATTCTGTAGGATGGTGGCTGAAAAAGCTCAGAAACCAGACACTTGGGAGAAGAAACCTGAAGCCAAGGGCAAGGTTTAGTGCGGTAACTACGAAGAGGAAGCCCCACTACAGCTAAAACCCTCTTCTGATCAGAGGAATTAACAGCTACATCTGTTCAGCTGTGTATTTCTGAAAGACCGTACCGAAGAGGATGTACTCTGCAGCTAAATACAGGTTGGAGGAAGGCAAAGGAGACTATTGCAACTATCTTAAAGCCAGTTGGTGTGGCAGAATGGTGGTACACAGATGGTTAAACTTCAGAAAATGCCTAGAAATTTTATTACTGAAGATATGCCTTGAAAGCTGTTCAAACACAGGAAAAATAAAATCCTTCAGCCAGCGTGTAAGAGAACCAAAAGTTATAATTCCACCAGGTCGATCCTGATCATACTTACTGGAGCCACAGAGGCATCGATGTGGTTCTCCTGATGCAGGTGAGCAATGCTTTCTCCTTAGAACTGGACCAATTGCCCTCAATCAAGTTTCTCTCCATAGAACATACCAGAATGTTTTTTTCATAACACATTCATGAAGACCCATTTCAGCAAAATGAAGATGCACAAATTCTTACTGGTGGTTCCTTCAAGGAGTAACTCGGGAAGATCAGACACTAGGAAGGTGAAGTTGACATGAAGAATCGTGAGTCTAGAGCAGCATAAAGCTGTGGACTCAGACACTTTATTGAAAGTCAAAGCTACTGTGGTACCTACAATCAAACTTGGCTCTGAGAAATGGAGTCTAGCCTCATACATAGATGGTCGAAATTATTTACCAAGAACCTAATTAGGGCTGGCAGTGCAGTGCAGTGGTTGAATGCTTTCCTAATATGCAAAACACCCTGAATGTAATCCTCAACAGCAATGTGTATGCACATACCAGCAAAAAGAAGGAAAATAAATTGTACCTGAGAAAAATAATCTGATGTTGTAAACATGTTAAACAACAGAAAAAAAAATGAACAAAACAAGAAACTATGAAAAGAGCAATAAAAACCAACAAAGCCATGGTAAAGGTTACAAAGAAAGAGACGCCAATTGTTAACACTTGGGATGAAATGGGTCTTATCATTACAGTCCCTGTTGATATCAAGAAGGAAAGAGAGAGAGAGAGAGAGAGAGAGAGAGAGATTCTACACACAATTATGCCTACATTATTTGGAAACATATGTTCCTTTAAAAGCATAAACTGAATACAGTATGAAGTAGATCATTTGAATATCCCTAAAACAGTTATGGAAATTGCTCTAGTAGTTTAACAACTTCCCCCAAATAAATCTCTGGGCCCAGATGGTTTCACTAGAGAATTCTTTGGAGCAGTTAAAGAAGAGCTAACAGAACACAGCTTGACACAACACCTTTCGGGAAACAGGAGGGAACACTTACAATTTACTTCATGAGGCAAAACTTACTGCGATAACAAAATCAAAGACAGCCCAAGCAAAGAAAAGGAAGGAAAGGAAGCTAGAGAACAAACTCCCCACGATATAATTTATTAAAATCCTTCAATAACCAGAATAGCAGATTAGTAAATCAGTGAAAGGACTCTAACAATCTTTATACAAAATCACACAACATGACCGACCATGGGTATTCACCTTCAGTGTACAAGGCTGCTTGAACATCATAGTATCAGTCACTGACATCTCTATGTCAATGGGTGAAAAGAAAACATCCCTTGACCATATCAACTGAAGCCGACAAAACATCTGATAAAGTTTAACACTAATCCATATTTTGTTTGCTTATTCATATGTACTTGGTCCTACTCTGTTTAAAAAGCCTTCTTTTTTTCCATTGTGTTGTTAGAACTTAGAAAGCAAGACATACTGGGCGTATCCTTTCTCTAGAACTGCTGTACGGACCCACAAACTTAATGACTTGAACTGGTGAAATGTATTGCTTCACAGTTCTGAGAATTCAGGTCAAGGCAGTGCTGATGTTTCTGGAGGAACAACGGGCTTTGTCTCTCACCTTCTAGTACAGTGGTTTCTCAACCTTCCTAACACTGCAACCCCTTAATACAGTTCCTCATGTTGTGCTGACCCCCAACCACAAAATTATTTCATGACTACTTCAGAACTGTAATTTTGCTACTGTTATGAATCATAATATAAATATCTGATGTGCAGGATATTTGATATGTGACTCCTGTGTAAGGGTCATATGACCCTAAAAGGGGTCACGACCCACAGGTTGAAAACCACTGTTCCAGCAGTTTACTGGCAATCTTTGACATTCTTGGCAGGCAATAGCAACACAATAGCCATTGTCTTTATCTTCATATACCTTCCCCTTGTAAGTCTTTTCTTCAGTTTTCTCCTCGCTAGGACAACAGTCTTATTGAAGTAGAGCCTAATCTACCATAAACTCATTATTTTAGCTAATTGCATCTGAAATGCTCTTCTTCCCAAATAAGGTCACATTTTGAGGCACTTAGAGTTAACACATCAGCATTTAAAGTTTTGGAGAACACAATGTAATTAAAGAGAACTTCTTCAACTTGTTAACCTATAGGAAAATATACAGCTGCTGTCACACATAGTCATAGAAAGATGAATACTTTCCATCTATGATTGACAGCAGGGTGAGCATGTTTGCTCTTATCTTTAATACTAGATAGTCTATTCAGTGCTACATCAGTAGAAGAAATAGTATATTGATATACTTAAAATGAAGAAATAAAACTGTCCTTATTTACAGAGGACCTGATCGTCTACATTTTTTTAAATTTTTCAAAAGTTATAGGAAACTTTCAAGAATATAGAAAGTATGATCAACTCACCAAAAAAGAAAAAGGAGGAACTATATTTCTGAATACTAGCAATGAACATAGGGAAATTAAATGTATGGTACCATTTAACTTGTTTAAAATGATGTATTTAAGTTTAAATTAAGGTGATTTATATGAGATATTATATGTTGAAAAATATAAAATGTGAAGTAATGTTGATGAACAAAGAACACTTAAATAAACAGAGATAGCTTATTCATGCATTAGAAGACAAGATAATAAATTATCACTTCTCTTCAATTGTAATTTAATGCAATTCCTTATGAAAAATTCCAATAAGGTATAGAAAAGGTTTATAAGCATAAATATAGAAAGGAAAAAAACATTTGGAATAGCTACAACAGTTCTTCAGAAAAAGACTAATGGAAGAAACTACTCACAAATTTCAAGTTTAACTGGAGAAATCATCAACACTGAATTCAACAATGAAAGTGAGTGCATACTTGAGACATACCTTCTCTTATGCACTTACCTAAGAGAAAAGAAAACATAAATTCTTTAAGTACTTGCATAAATGTTACCTGAGAGTTAGAAACAATCTTTTTGTTTGTTTATTTCTTTGCTTGTTTTCCAAGACAAGGTTTCTCTGGATAAGAATCCTGGCTAATCTGGAACTCTCTCTGTAGGCCAGGCTGGCCTTGTACTCACAGAGATCCACCTGCCTCTGCCTCCAGAGTGTGGGATCAAAGGTGTGCATCACCACTGCCCAGATTGATACCATCTTTTTTATTTTAAATATTTTTATTTTATAATTAATTTAATTTTACTTATCAGCCATAGATTCCCCTGTCCTCCCTCCTCCTACCCCCCCAGCCTTCCCTCCCAATCCACCCCCCATTCCCACCTCCTCCAGGGCAAGCTCCCCTGGGGAGTCAGCCCAGCCTGGTAGATTCAGTTGAGGCAGGTCTAGTCCCCTCTTCCCTTCACCAAGGCTGATCAAAGTATCTCAGCATAGGCCCTAGGTTCCAAAAAGCCAGCTCATGCACCAAGGACAGGTCCCAGTTCCACTGCCTGGGGGCCTCCTAAACAGTTCAAGCTAATGAACTGTCTCACTTATCCAGAGGGCCTGGTCCAGTTCCATGGGGGCTCCTCAGTTCACAGTTCATGTGTTTCTACTAGTTTGGCTATTTGTCCCTGTGCTTTTTCTAATCATGGTCTCAAAATCTCTTGCTCATATAATCCCTCCTCTCTCTTGCTGATTGGACTCCCTGGAGCTCCAACTAGGGATTGATTGGCCATGGATCTCTGCATCTGCTTCCATCAGTCACTGGATGAGAGTTCTATCATGACAGTTAGGGTGTTCGGCCATCCTGTCACCAAAGTGGGTCAGCTCTCTTGACCACTGCCAGTAGTCTATAGTGGAGGTATCTTTGTGGATTTTTGGGGACCTCTTTAGCATTCTGCTTCTTCCTATTCTCATGGGGTCTTCATTTATCATGGTACCTCTTTCCTTGTTCTCCCACTCTGTTCCTGATCCAACTGGGACCTCCCACTCCCCTAAGCTCTCTTTCCCCTGACCCTTGCCCTCCATTACCCCCCAAAAAAGCCAAAACTATACAATGGAAAAAAGAAAGCATCTTCAACAAATGGCGCTGGCATAACTGGATTCTTCTACATAACATGTAGGAGAATAAAAATAGATCTATATCTGTCACTGTGCACAAAACTTAAGTCCAAGTGGATCAAAGACCTCAACATAAATCCAATTACTCTGAACCTGATAGAAGAGAAAGTAGGAAGTAGTCTTGAATGCGTTGGCACCGGAGATCTCTTCCTAAATATAACACCAGTAGCACAGACACTGAGAGCAATAATTAATAAATGGGACCTCTTGAAACTGAGAAGTTTTTGTAGGTCAAAGGACACAGTCAACAAGACAAAGTGATAGCCTACAGAATGGGAAAAGATCTTCACCAACCCCACATCTGACAGAGGGCTGATATCCAGAACATATAAAGAACTCAAGAAATTACACATCAAAATACCCACTTAAAAAACGGGCTATAGAGCTAAACAGAGAATTCTCAAAAGAAGAAGCTCAAATGACTGAAAGACATTTAATGAATTTTTAATGAATTGCCCAACATCCTTAGTCATCAGGAAAATGCAAATCAAAATGACTCTGAGATACCATCTTACACCCATCAGAATGAGTAAGATCAAAAACACTGAAGACAGCTTATGTTGAAGAGGATGTGGAGCAAGGGGAGCATTCCTCCACTGTTGGTGGGAATGCAAGCTTGTACAGCCACTTTGGAAATCAATATGTCGCTTTCTTAGAAAATTGGGAATCAACCTCCCTCAAGACCCAACTATACCACTCTTGGGCATATACCCAAGGAATGCTCAACCATACCACAAGGACACATGCTCAGCTATGTTCATAGCAGCATTATTTGTAATAGCCAGAACCTGGAAACAACCTAGATGCCCTTCAACTGAAGAATGCATGGGAACCGGATGCAGATATCCACGGCTAGGCCCCAAGTGGAGCTCCAGGAGTCCAATTGGCGAGAAAGAGGAGGGTTTGTATGAACAAGAACTGTTGAGACCAAGATTGGAAAAAGCATAGGGACAAATAACCAAACGAATGGAAACACATGAACTATGAACCAATAGCTGAGGAGCCCCCAACTGGATCAGGCCCTCTGGATAAGTGAGACAGTTGATTAGCTTGATCTGTTTGAGAGGCATCCAGGCAGTGGGACTGGGACCTGTCCTCAGTGCATGAGCTGGCTGTTTGGAACCTGGGGCTTATGCAGGGACACATGGCTCAGCCTGGGAGGAGGGGACTGAACCTGCCTGGACTGAATCTACCAGGTTGAACTCAATCCCCAGGGGAGTTTTTGCCCTGGAGGAGATGAGAATGGGGGGTGGGCTGAGGGGGAAGGGGGGGCGTGGGAGGGGGGAGAACAAGGGAATCAGTGGCTGATATGTAAAATTAAATTAAATTATAAAATAAAAAAATGTGGTACATATACACAATGGAATTCTACTAAGCAGAGAAAAACAATGACATCATGAGGTTTGCAGGCAAATGGATGGAACTAGAAAATATCATCCTGAGTGAGGTAACCCAGACTCAGAAAGACAAACATGGTATGTACTCACTCATAAGTGGATACTAGATGTAAAGCAAAGGATAACCAGACTGCAACTCACAACTCCTAGTAAAGAGGACCCTAAGAAAGACACAGGGATCAGCCAATGACAGAGAAATGGATGAGATCTACATGAGCTGGAAACCATCTTAATGCCAACAACTAGTGAGAGGATAAACATACTTCGGAGAAATCATGAAGGAGGAAATGGGGTGATTTACTAATAGCCAGGATCATGCTGATGAATTCCAGGATTGTACTCACTGTAAACAAGCCAGACATTGTTAATCCTACATCAGAAATTTTCTTTAACTTGAATTTTTCAAAAAGCCAGAGCTTAGATATATGATGTATATCTATAAGTAATGATGTACATATAGAGACCTATGTCTATGAAAATTACAATACACACACACACATACACACACACACATATAAAATTAGTGGTACTCAGATATTGGAGATTAGGTGTTGCTTTATGCTACAGACATTGCCAGTTGTGGAAATCTTCCACACCACAATGATTGCATAACTATATTCAGTTTCAAAACTCATCATATTAAATATCAAGAGACTGTATTACACTAAAATTATGCTGCAATTATCTATACATTTATACTAATATCTCTGGAAGAAGTGTGTTGGATGGATGGAAGAGGGCTAGTGGGAAAAAAATAACTTACCAGATAATCACTGAAGTCAGGGTCTTCTTGCACAAGACGACTGTCAAAGGAATGAGTGAGAAACGTGAGCCAGACAGCAGAGATGGTTCAGAATTCTTCTCCATTCCTTCAGCTCTGCCTTTCCTACACTGGCAGCAGTAACCAGGACTGGACAAGGGAGGGGTTTGAATATCTCAGGTCTACTGCAGCCATTCTCAGCTGGAGAAAATCAAAGAGTGAAAGACAAAATCCACGGCAAGATTGTTTGACTTTTTATCTGCTTCTCCAACTTCTTGTCCCAAGAGATTTGGACACAGATTACATGTAAAGGGGTTGGCTGGAAAACCTCTGCATGTAATTCTGATTCCACCTCATTTCCCAAGCAACAGGACTTCCCTCTCCAAAACTTGTGTTGAAAACCATTAGCATAAAGAGTGGATAAGAAATGTCCAGATTGCCAGGTGTTGGCGGCACACGCCTTTAATCCCAGTACTCAGGAGGTAGAGCCAGGCGGATCTCTGAGTTCAAGGCCAGCCTGGGCTACAGAGCGAGATCTAGGACAGGCACCAAAACTACACAGAGAAACCCTGTCTCCAAACAGCAGCAACAACAACAAAGAAATGTCCAGATAAGAAAATAACATCTGAAGTTCAGTCTGAAGAAGCTGTAGGGAATCCAGTTGTCATGTCTGACAGGAACTGAAAATTAAGTCGTGGACCATGGGACACTGATCAGGACCGGTGGGTGACCTTAAACCAGAAGGTACCAGTATGGGGTAATAATTTCAACCACAGAAGGCAACGTGATCACCAAGGAGAGCAGAGTTCAGCAGAACAATGAATTCAATAAATTGTCAACAATCATGTAGTATGAGAAAAAGAATAGCAAAGAACAATAGAGATAAGAGAAGCAGGCAATAGCCAAAGTAGTATACAGATGTCCTCAGCCAGGGATGGGGCTGAGGTGAAAGCCACAGAGAATTGGAATTGTGTGGACCTACGTGATTTGCATGAAAAACAATTCCCCTAACAACTTTTATTGTGCATTAAAGAAGAAAACAAAAGATCTTTATAGACCTTTAAGGCCATGCATTATTTGGATTGAGTATATGATGAGAAGAATTATGGAATTATAGAAAAAATTTAAATTGAGATACTTGTGCACTCAGTCTCATGTATATAATCCATTTCCCAGAACATGACTGATTACTTTGCTTTCAGTGTAAGAAAAAGTAAAACCTTGTCAGGTATATTTCCAAATATCTCAATTTCAACTTTATTTTAATTGTAAAATGCTGTTATGTCATTTCTAAACCAGTTGATAAGGTATTACTTTGATGTAATTATATGATAGCCTCTATCAATCATCTTTTTATACAGTTGCTCAATCAACTTATGATACATTCAACCTAAACAGCTTAGCTGACTCAGATCAAAATTTTGCTATCTAAAGAATCCTCAGAAACTTTGAAATTGCACAGAGTCCAAAGTCTACAATCTTAATTATTAGTCAAAATAACCAGCCAGATGACTCTGTATGGTATCACTGAAAGCATTAATCATTCAGTTCAGTCCAGGACAAGTTACTTAATATTTGTATTAAGTAAAAAAAAATAATAAAATAAGATAATAGAAAAAGAAAAGGAAAGAAAGAAAAAATAAGAAGATATATGCTTTTTTCAAGTGGCTCACAAAAGCACATTGGCAAGAAAAAATAAATAATAAACCATTGACTTCACCATTTGAAAAGGACTTTTTAAATATTTAGTTTTGTGCATTTTAAATAATAGAATTTTGAGATCAGGGAGCTAGCTCAATCATTAATCATTGCAGTAACTGATGAGCAACCATCAGTATCTAAAGTTTGACTCCTAAACTCCACCAGAGAGAAGCAGCTGAATATGGTGGTGTAAACTTGAAGTCCCAACTTCTGAGGACTAATAGTGGAAGATATCCACACTACTCTCTCTCTCTCTCTCTCTCTCTCTCTCTCTCTCTCTCTCTCTCTCTCTCTCACACACACACACACACACACACACACACACATTCATTGAATAAGTAAGTACTAAATCTTAAAAAAAAATGCTTAGTAGAAGGTCCCACAATCATTCAAGAATTTATAGTTACACCTGCCAGAAAACCAGGTAGGCTACTTGCAGATCTTTTCTTCTTCTTTCCACCCACTCCCCAGTCCTTCCAGTCTTATGCCCAGCTCTTCAGCAGAGCAGCTGCGGCAACCTTCCCTGGCCCCCTGTTCCCATCTTCTGTGGATTCCACAAATTTTGCCCTTCAAACCTCCATCCCCCAGCTTGCTGCTTTACCCCAGCGCCACTAGCAGGCAACCCTCCCATCCCCACCCCTCTCCCCACCCCCCCACCTCCACCCCTGTGTGTGAGCTAATCCAAGATCTGCTTCTGCCAGAGCAACAAGTAGGCTGAAGGTAGATCCACACCTCTCCTTCTGCTCTTCCAGATCTTCCCCCCAATCTCATCCCCAGCTCTGCAGCAGAAAATGTGCTCTGATCTTCCTTTCCTTTCTGACTCCTTTCCCAATGGATCACAGAGCTCTTCTTTCCCAATCTTCTTGCCCCAACTCATCCCATTCTCCCAGCCTCCAATACCAGTAGGCATTCACTAGGAGCAGATAAACTAACTGAAGACCTACACCACTCCTTCCTCCCCTCCAAATGCATTGCCCCAGTCTCATCCCTACCTCTGCAGTGTAATGCCAGGTGTAGCCTTCCTTCATGTCCCCCATACCTCCCCCACCCGCCACATCTCCTGTGGATCCCACTCTCCAACCCTCCAACCTCCTTCCCCCCATTCATCACTTTATTTTAGTCCCCAACTCCAGCAGGCACCCCGTGCTAACCCCCAGGTTGCTCCTGCCAGGGAAGCAGGTAGGCTGACTGTAGAGCTTCCCCTCTTCTACTGTTCCTCCAGATCCAAGTCTCCAGTCTCATCCCCAGTGCTACAACAGACCCTCTGGGGTAACCTCTCTTTACTGTCTTCCTCCCATTCGAAGGAGAAGAAATAAGCAGATCCTGGTTGAACACTCTGCTCTCCACCCTCCTGTAAACCCCTTGAGACCCCTAGTCTATCTGTCCCTGCCCCTAAGAGTCAGCTCCCAATACCTGGAAATATATTTGACGTGGAACCCTCAGTGGCTGCAACTATCAGGTCTAAAGACAATTTCCTACCAAGCAACACAAAGCCATCACACTCTCCAAACATCCAGAGAAGAAACAGAATTCAAGGAACAATACACACCCACCCAACAAAGACAAAGCCAGAAATCAGCACTTGTAATCATCCTAATCCCAGATGCTGAGACACCATCATAAAAACACAATAAACAATAACCAGGGCACTATATCTCCACTAGAGTCCAGCTATCCTACCACAGCAATCACAGAATCAATAAAGAAAACACAAACTGAGGGAATTCTGGAAATGAAAATGTGGGAATTCAAACAAGAACTAGAGGCAAGCTTCACCAACACAATACAAGAGATGGGAAAATCTCAGGTGTTGAAGATACCTAAGAGAAGACTCTAAGAGACTACAGATGCCAGCCCAGACTATTATACCCAGTAAAACTTGCTATCACCATAGATGGGAACAGAAGATATTCCATGATAAAGTCAAATTTAAACAATATTTATAAATTCAGCCCTGTGGAAGGTACTAGAAGAAAAAAAATCCAACTTAAGAAGGTTAACTAGACCCATGAAAACACAGGGATAAAAAAAATCTCATATCAACAAAATCAAAAGAAAGGAAGTATGCATGTGCACGTGTGTGAACATGCAGACATGCACACTCAACACACACATGCGTGCGCGCGCGCACACACACACACACACACACACACACACACACACAAACCACTATCACCACAAACAAAAAAAGCAACATGGAAATTACAGCAATCAACAATCATTGGTCATTGGTATCTCAATATCAATGGTCTCCATTCCTCAACAAAAACACGCAGACTAGCAAAATGGATGTGAAAACAGGATCCATCTTTCTGCTGTTTCTAAGAATAGACCTCAATATCAAGGATAGACATTACCTTAGGGTAAAGTGTTGGAAAAAGATATTGCAAGCAAATGAACCTAAGAAGCAAGCTGGTGTAGCCATTTTAATACCTAAGAAAATAGACTTTAAATCAAAACTAATCAAAAGAAATAGAGAACACTACATCAAAGGAAAAATCCAACAAGATAACATTTTAATTCTTCACATCTATGCCCTAAACACAAGGGCAACCAAGTTTGTAAAAGAAACACAATCGCAGCTTAAACCACGTATTAACCTTCAAACACTGGTAGTGGGAGACTTTAATAATACACTCTCACCAATGGACAAGTTACCCATACAAAAACTAAACAAAGAAATACTGGAGCTAACAGACGTTATAAAGCAAATGGACCTAACAGATATTTACAGAACATTTCACTCAAACACAAAGGAATATATCCTCTTCTCTGTACCTCTTAGAATTTTCTCCAAAATTGAGCACATACTCAGAAACAAAGCAAGTCTCAACAGATACAAGAAAATAGAAATAATTCCCTGCATCCTATCAGACAACAATGGATTAAAGTTGGATATCATCAACAACAGAAACAACAGAAGGCATACAAACTCATGGAAACTGAATAACTCTCTACGGTATTACCAATGGATTAAGACAGAAATAAAGAAAAAAAATTAAAGCTTTTTTAGAATTAAATGAAATGTATATATAGCAAATTCAAATTTATGGAACACAATGAAAGCAGTGCTAAGAGTAGAGTTCAGAGCACTAAGTGCCTGCATAAAATTATGGAGAGATCCGATACTAGCAACTTAACCACACACCTGAAAGCTCTAGAACAGAAAGAAGCAAGAATACCCAAGAGGAATAGATGGCAAGAAAAAAATTGAAGGTTGAAATCAATAAGACAGAAACAAAAAGAACAATAGAAAGAATTAATGAAACAAAGAGTTGGTTCTTTGAGAAAACAAGATAGACAAATCTTTATCCAAATCAACCAAAAGATGGAGAGAGAATATTCAAATTAATAAAATCAGAAATAAATAGGGAAATACAACAAAAAACACTGTGGAAATCCAGAGAATCATAAGTACATACTTAAAAAAATCTGTACTCCACCAAATTGGAAAACCTAAAAGAAATGGATAGTTTCCTCTATAGGTGCCAATTAGCAATGTTAAATCAAGATCAGATAAACAATTTAAATAGACCTATAACACCAGTGAAATAGCAGCAGTCCTTAAAAGTCCCACAACAACAACAAAAAAGCCCAGGGCCAGATGGTTTTAGAGGAGAATTCTACCAGACTTTCAAAAAAAAGTTAACTCCAACCCTCCTCAAATTATTTCACAAAATAGAAACAGCAGGAACATTGCCAAATTCATTTTGTGAGGCCACAGTTACCTTGATACCTAAAACACATAAAGGCTCAACAAAGAGAATTACAAACTAATTTCCCTTATGAACATACATGCAAAAATACTCCATAAAATACTTGGAAACAGAATCAAAGAACACATTAAAAAGATCATCCACCATGATTAAGCAGTCTTCATCCCAGAGATGCAGGGATTGTTCAATATATTAAAATCAGTAAATGTAATCCACCATATAAACAAACTGAAAGGAAAAAATGATCATTTCATTTTATTAGATGCAGAAAAGGCCCTTGACAAAATCCAATACCCCTACATGATAAAAGTCCTGGAGAGATTATGCATAGAAGGGACATTTCTAAACATAATGAAGACAGTTTACAGCAAGCCTATAGCCAACATCAAATTAAATGGAGAGAAATTCAAAGCAATTCCACTAAAATCAGGAACAAGACAAGGTTGTCCACTCTGTCTGTATCTATTAAATATAGTACTTAAAGCTGTAAGTGGAGCATTAAGACGACTGAAAGAGATCAAGGAATACAAATTGGAAAGGAAGAAATCAAAGCATTCTTATTTACAGATGATATGGTAATATACATATCTGGATTTTCTACCAGGAAACTCCTACGACTCCTAAACACTTTCAGCAAAGTGAATGGATACATGATTAACTTCAAAAAAAGAGTAGCCCTCCTACATATAAAAGACAAAAGCACCAAAGAAAAAAATCAGGGAAGCAACTTTTTTCAGGATAGCCTCAAACAATAATAATTTTTAAAAAAAAAACATGGAGTAATTCTAACCAAGCAAGTAAAAGACTTCTATAACAAAAATTTCAAGTCTTTCAAGAAAGAAATTGAAGATACCAGAAAAGGGAAAAATCTTCCATGTTTATAGATAAGTAGGATTAAGAGTAAAAATGGCCATCCTACCCAAAGCATTCTGGAAATTCAATGCAATCCCCATTAAAATCCTACATGGTTCTTATCAGATCTTGAAAGGATAACTGTCTCAACTTCATACAGAAAAAAAACAAAAATCTTAGGATAGCTAAAACAATCCTAATCAATAAAAGAACTGCTAGAGGCCCCACCATTTTCAATTTCAAGTTGTACTACAGAGCTTTAGTAATTAAAAACTTCATGGTGTTGGTATAACAATAGACATGTTGATCAATGGAATCAAATTGAAGACCCAGACATAAATCCACACATCTATGGACACCTTGTTTTTCATAAAGAAGCCAGAATACACTGTGGAAAAAAAGACAGCATCTTCAACAGATGGTGCTTGTCTAACTGGATATCTGCAAGTATAAGAATACAAAAAGATCCATAATTATCACCATGTACAAAACAGCTCCAAATGGATCAAAGTCCTCAACAACAACAAAACAAAACAAAACAGGTAGTGAACTTCATAGAAGAGAAAGTGGCTTGAATTCATTGACACAGGATATGGCTTCCTGAACTAAATACCAATAGCACAGGCACTGTCTGAATGGCTAAGACCAATAACACAAGTGACCATTCAAGCTGGCAAGGATTTGGAATAAGGGGGACACTCCTTCATTGCTGGTAGGAATGTAAACTTGTACAGCCGCTATGGAAATCAATATGGTGATTCCTCAGAAAGTTGGAAATTGATCAGCCTCAAGACCCGGCTATACCACTCTTGGGCATATACCCAAAAGATGCTTCATCCTGCCACAAAACACAATGAACACAGCCATGTTCATTGCTGCTTTATTCATAATCAGAAACTGGAAACAACCTTTGACCTCCAATCTTCTCTGCCCACAAAATATGCTAGGGCAATAGTGGCACAGAAATTCTGAGAGTAGCCAACAAATGTCTGATTTGACTTAAGGCCCAATCAATGGGCTGGAACCCATACCAGACACCTGTTTGGGTGACCAAGAACCAGAGACTAGATTGCCCAGAGACCTAGGGTAAAATCAAATACTATTGGTCTAAAAACAAAAAAAAAATGCAGCAATAAAATGACTCCTAAATATTTTCTCCTATACTGAGATCAATGCCTTATTCAATAATCATCAGAGAGGCTTCCTCCTGCAATAGATGCAGCGACCCACAGCCAGATAGTATTTGGAAACTGTCCTTGGAAGAGACAGAGCTAAATAGGATGTCTCCATCGAATCCCTCCCCTCAGAGCTCAGGGAACCCCGTGGAAGAGGAAGCAGAAAGAATGTAAGAGCCAGAGGGGATGGAGGACACCAGGAGAGCAAGGCCCTCCGTTTCAACTGAGCAAGGCTCATAGGAACTCAGAGACTGAAGCAGCAAGCACAGAGCTTAAACAGGTCTGCGCCAAGGTCCTCTGTGTACATATTGTAGCTTTCAGTTTAGTACTTTTACAGTACTCCTTAGTGTGTGAACAGGAAGGTCTCTGGTTCTTGTGCCTGCTCTTGGGGCTCTTTTCCTCCTGTTGGGTTGCCTCGTCCAGCCTGGATGTGATGTTTTGTCTTATTAGACTTCATTTTGTCATATTTGGTGGTTGTCTCTGGAAGCCTATTCTTTTCTAATGAAAGACAGGAAGGGGAGAGGAGGTGGGGAGGAACTGGGAGGAGTGCAGGGAGGGAGGGAGGGAGGGAGGGAGGAGGGAGGGGAAACTGTAAACAGGATATATTGTATGAGAAAAGAGTCTATTTTCAGTTAAAAGGTAGTCATTTATTGTTTTCTCCTAGTTTTCACATCACTTTTTTTTTTGTATGGCTTTTGAGCCTTTTTCTTCTTTCTTTCAAGATAATAATTACTATGTTGAAATATATGGTTTTATTCATCTTTTCAACCTTTAGTACTGTGTTTGTGTCCGTCATCATCAGTCACCTTCCTCTCTCTCTCTCTCTCTCTCTCTCTCTCTCTCTCTCTCTCTCTCTCTCTCTCTCTCTTTCTCTCTCCCTCTCTCAACATTTATTTCCCCCTTTTTGTTTGCTTTGTCTGTCTGTTTCTCTCTGCATCCCCTCTCCAGTCTCATTTTGTAAATAGTGTCCACATTGACAAAACAGAGCTTTGAACGGTCCTCGGTCATTCTATTAAACAGATTTTAAGAAAGAATATTTATTTATGTGTTTGTTTAATGTATACATGCATCTGCCTGAGTGAGTGTATGTGCTTGTGTGTGCAGGTGCTTATGGAGGCCAGAAGAAGGTTCTGGATCCTGTGGAACTTGAGTTACAGATGATTGTATGCCACCTTATATGAGCACTGTAAACCAAACCCAGGTCCTTGGCAAGAGAAGCAAGTGTTCTTACCCTCTGTCGCATCTCTCACCAACCCCTATCGAACAGTTTTGAGATTCACTTCATCTACTGCTCCCATCAAAGAAGTTGTTTCCTTCATGCTGTGAACCGATGTCCCCTTAAATAGTGTCACAGCGTGGCATTATTAATCATCTTTAGTTCCTTACTACCCTTTCCAATGGGTTATGATGCGGGGTAGAGTGGCTAGATCATAATCATTAGAAATGGCCTGTACAACATCATGATTTTTTTCAATGTCTCTTTTCATGATCCCAGGCTGCCAAATATGTCTAACAGTCTACTCTAATAATGTAATTATTCTAAATGTCCTTTGAAGGATGACAATTTTAGTTTAGATGTGGAGTGACTTTTGTGGTTCAACATTCAAAGCATGATAGTGTATTTGGAATTAAACACTTTTCTTCAAGCTCGCATGCTTCATAGAGCAGGGGCAGGGACAGTAACAGTTTCTTGCATTGGTGACTATTTTCTTTTTACTTGTTATTCATTTTTATTATTTTCTAGGGACTTTAAGGCAGATGTTTGAACTAAAACATCTTTACCCTTTATCTTCAGTAGAAATGTTCGTGTGTGTGTGTGTGTGTGTGTGTGTGTGTGTGTGTGTGTGTGTGTATTATACTGGATAATAGTTAGGTAGTGTCTCCTTCAATGAACATTAACATCTTTTTCGGTAGAGCTATTTATTTTCCAGTTTCTTGTAGTCTCTAGCCATGAGCACAGCAGACCTTCAGTAAAGTTGTTTTGGTTGAGTTGAGTTTAATTGATTTTGTTTATTTCATTGTCTACTTTTGGTATAGAGAGGATCAAACAAATACAGAGATATTGTGTATATCAAGATGTCACCAAAGCCGGGCAGTGGTAGCACACGCCTTTAATCCCAGCACTCAGGAGGCAGAGGCAAGTGGATCTCTGTGATTTCGAGGCCAGCCTGGTCTACAGAGCGAGATCCAGGACAGACACCAAAACTACACAGAGAAACCCTGTCTCGAAAAACAACAACAACAACAACAAAAATGTCACCAATGGGAAAAGCCTTAACAAATTACTTTAGAAGAGGTCAGATAGTTCCTTTTATCGTGTGTATAAGAGTGTTTCAGAAAGACAGATTCTGTGTGCACTGACACACTTGGATTACACACACACACACACACACATACACACACATACACATATACTTGGGGGATATAGGGAGAGGGAGAGAGAGACATTTTATCTCATTGGATATAGACACATATACATACAACAACAGCAGAAATGAGGGAGGGACAAGGCTTATTTTAAAGAATTGACTCAGATGACAATGGAGCTTGTGAGTCAAAATCTCTAGGGTGGGCTGGAGAACAGAGTGGACACGGCCTTCTTGTGTCTAAAAAATGCCTAGACACAGCTTCCCTTCTCCTTTTACTTAGCCTTTTCTCTTACAACCTATAAATGAGTCCACCAGGCTTACCCACATCACACAGGGCGATCTCCTTTCCTGAAAGTGTACTTATGTAAATGTTCATCAGACCTCGATGGCAATAGCATGTTCACACCAAGAGTGGTTTCACAAGGAAAGTTGGGTACCACAGTCTAACCTTCCCAATGCACAAGATTGACCGCGGCCTATGGCATGCTTCGGGAAGCTGCATTTACATCAGGAGACATGGCCCTGTGCGCAAGTGCTGTTATTGCACATTAAATGGAGACAGTGATGTGCTGTTGCCGTGTACAAAGTGTCATCAGAGAAGTCAAGGCATAAATGGTGATCTTTGCTATGGTGCTGAGATTTATTCTTCTTAATAAATGATGTAATTGTAAAAGAAAAAAGTTCTTGAGAGTTCCAGACACCCATAAAGCAGCATATCTGTAAGAAATGGCAACATTGTAATTGCAGCTCAGCCTCCCTTCACCATTCCTGCTCTCCTGCCTCACGTGACGGGCGATTTGGAATCTGGGCTGATGTACAATTTGGCTAAAATTTGAGATTTATCATGTTTCATAATCAACCTGCAAAGTGAGTCCCAATTTCACATGTGCTGAATGGAGACTCGAAATCAAGCAACAAATATTAGGATTATCCTTCCATTACACCCCCTTTGAAAAATGACTCCTTGCCGCCACATGAAGGGTTCTCTAAGCTTTAATACTGAACAGAGATTTAAAAGGATTAATATCAACCACCTTCCAGTAAACACCCAAAATGCATTTTAACATCTAGTATTTCATCTTTGCTTGAGTACTTTCAAACTGTAATGTTCTGGTCACGTAGGAAGACTGTCTGGCCCTATCTGTTACTATTTCTGCAAAGTATTCACAGTTCCCCACTGACCCTTTTTCAGCAAGTTGGGTTTTTTTTTAAGTTCTTTGTTTCTGCTGCTGTTTTGTGTCTTGCTGACATTAGTTGGTCAGATTTATGGTGCTGTGTGCAGGGGTTCCCACTGTGCATGTCATTATTACTAATGCCTCTCCCTTTAGCAACCTGTGTTTATATCAGCCATTTAGTTGCTTTGTCCAACTCTTTGAATTCCTAGGACTTACACCTCACTGGAATAGCACTTCTTATTGCCAAGGTACTTTGAAAAACACTTGACTCTATTTTCACGTAGAACTATTTTTAGAGCCAACAGCGGACTTAAACAGATCTGCTCCTTGATTGTTTATTTTTGCCTAGACATTTATTTGGAAGATGTTAGTTCTCTTTGGGCTTCCACAGATGCCCCATTTGTTCATTCAACATCCTCGAGTGCACCAAATATGGACATTATCAGCTTGCTCACAGATAATATAAAAGTTAACGCTTTCTTATCATGGAAATATCTGCAGTATTTATTTACTAATATATAATCTTCTACTTCCAGCTTTCATGTGTCTGTCCCTGCGTGTGGTGTATAATAGGTGAACATATGGATGTATGTGCATGTTCTTGTGTGTGGATACAGGCGGATGCCTGCATGGTGCCAGTATGAAAGTCAGATTATAACATCCAGGTATCTCTCCTTGCCTTTCCAACCTGCCCAACTCTTCTCTGCTTCTGGCCTAGAAGCTTCCATCAATTTCCTGTTTCTACGTTCTATCTCCTTTTAGAGAGGGTGGATGTCTGGAACCATAGACCCTCAATTATTGCATCCAAATTTTACAGGGGTCCTGCGATGGGAGCTTAACTCATCAAGCTTGCCCCAAATGCTTTCAACCACTAGGCCATATCCTCAGCCCTGTATTTCTCGACAGTAGTTTTCATAGCAACTTCCAAGTGGGTAATAATAATTGACACTGGCAAATATGAGATGATTTTGTTAATTTAAAATAAAATGATCACTGGTGATAATGATGGGTGGCATGCCTGGCTTGAATAGGATGTCATTTATATAAGATTTTAGTAGCAATGAAAACCTACTCCAACACTGTCTTCCTTTTAATCTGTGTCAGTATTCAAAACACCTTCCATTCATACGGCATTTTGGATAAGGTGACATGTAATGAAACACACATTTGGAAACTATACTGGAGTGATATAATCATCCATGAATGAACTCACTTTTACCCAAACACTTCACAAGGCATCCCATAATGTCTTCACATGGATTATTGCTTACTCTTTAAAATCTTTGATTTACCCAAATCTATCATTCTGTGGACTTGTCACAAACCCTGTCATTTTATTTTGTATGTTATTATCTTTATGTGTCTGTAT
Source organism: Peromyscus eremicus (assembly GCF_949786415.1). NCBI lineage: Eukaryota > Metazoa > Chordata > Mammalia > Rodentia > Cricetidae > Peromyscus > Peromyscus eremicus. Next base: position 27,809,500 of record NC_081434.1, read on the forward strand.
TGTGTTCATCTGTAAGACTGTAGTATGTTGAAGTGTGGGTTCCTGAGGCTGAGGTAGCTAAACTTTTCTTTACTGTCTTCCCAATAAAAGGGAAAGTATTGTATATGTTGTGAAAGTTCAAAGACTTCCGAGTAAATGAGAACAAGAATAATTTACTATATTAGAACTGACTAGCTTATTCATTGAACTAGAGAAGACATATGATATAGACATACTATGATGAAGATTAAGGTTAGTTTTAAAGCATTCATTTCCAAGAAAAGTGTGTGTGTGGGGGGAAACATTTGAAAGAAACTTCCCAAATATCAAGCATGTGTTGATAAATCTTCTCTATTAAAAACAAAAAAAATGCTAGCAAAATTATCTAAATTATCCACGTCAGAACACTGGAAATTACCAAAGCTATACAACAACACAGAAACGGTTTAAGGAAATCTATGATTTTCATAACGGAAGTGGGACCAATGATCAGAGGACTATCCTACCAGTTTACTACTGCATGGCCAGGCAACTGTGGTGGCTGGAAGCCTTGGAGGCACTGGATAGAACTAACTGGATTTGGAGCAGTTCACACAGCGTGACACCCTAGAGCATTGTCACTGAGCACAAGGAGAGCCTGGTGAAGTCAAGTTCCACTCTAGACAGAACGTTACTGCTGTTTAACTTGACTAAGATGGAGCCACACTTGTCAGCCAGGCCTAATGTTCAGGTCATTGTCAAAAGCAAATAATTACTTGTGATAATTAACATTGGGCTGACCAAAGCTACAATATCAGTTGAAACAGATTTGAAAGAAAATTTTGAAGACTGAAATGATCCCAAAGGTTTTTGAAAAGTCCTGATGTATTTCTGGAGATTCATAATTCCAAGTATATCACGTCTCCAGGAAAGACTAGCTTGGGCTTCCACTATTTATTATCGGTGGTTGACCTTGGCAAACTGGGTAAGCAGGAAGTGAAGGCTAACACAAATGTGAAATATGATTCAATTTCAAAAGTGTGCTCCTAGGTGCAGGATTTCCACTAGAAAAGGTAGCTGTCCTATTAGCTCAAATGAATCTGGCCAATAATTGACCACTAAGCTATGCTGACCATACAGGCTTAGAATTGCAAACAACTACGTGTATGTATACATTAGACAGATGAGAATAGATAGGTAGATAGATTGAGAGACAAATGAATAAACAGAAAACCTTCTATGGATACACCCTACAAGTACATAACTTATATAATTAATCTTGGAACATCACTAAACAAAGAACAATAACTGTAACTAAATAGATACAATAAATCTAGAAAACTGCAATATGCAGCCAATCTCCATTATGCATAAATTCTTGTGTTTTTAAAATATATCCATTTTCTAAAAAATGTATTTTTAATCTCAAAATCAGTTATCTGAGTACTTTCACAGTCTCAAGATTATAAGTGCACACCACAGTGAAAATTTTGAGTAGTGCGACACACATGTCCCTGGGCCAGATGGGAGATGATACTCCCTGCCTTATGAATACGACTCTGATGCAGAGATGGCCAGATGATTAAGCTGGTAGTGGGACAATATCAGTCAAGTCTGCCATCCCTGAACCTCGTTTTCTTTTTTATAAGATAAAGTCTACTAGGATGAATGCACCCCTGAGTTACAACTGTAACCTCACAGACTCCAGAGGAGAACCTGCTGCTATTATTCTGCTAGATGAACATATTATCAAACTTCTCTCTAAATGCTGATCTTTATAGCCATAGATTGATGCAGCTCTCTTCTCTCATTGGGTGTGTGTGTGTGTGTGTGTGTGTGTGTGTGTGTGTGTGTGTGTGTGCTGCTCTTTGCACAAGATGACAATTAATATGGACACTTAGAATTAACTGGATAAAGAGCAGAGAGTAAGTGTCTGTGGAAAACTCAGTCCTAAATACGATATTTATGTCATATATCTTATCCTAAAGGTTGGGGATCATCACTGGAGATGGGGTGGGAAAATCTTAAGAGCTGGAGGTCGTAGACAACTGCTACCAAACAGGTTTTTTCTAAAGATGACAGGGCTATTGCACACATATACTCACGGCAGTTGTGAGTGCATGAACAAGACCAAACCAGCCAAATTCCAGTGTGGATCAGGGAAGATATTCTCAAGTCATACCCCTGGAATTGGGAGCTATTAGCTGCAGGGGTGGTGGTGGTGGAACAGTTTTCTTCAACCTGGTGGTCCATGCTCCAGGGGATGACCCTACGCCCATGCACATACCTGAAGCACTAAGTGGACCCAGTGGGTGAATTAAAAAAAAAAAAAAAAAGCACATGAAGCTGGGAAGGAAAAGTGGTAGGAGTTACCAGAGGAGTTGAAGGGAGAGAGTGGGGGTGAATTTGATCAAAATACTTTGTACCTGGTATGATGAAACTTCATGATACAGAACAAAGAAGGGAGACGAGAGAGGGCATGGGGGTGGATATGATGAAAGTGCATGATCTGGAACAAAGAAGGGAGACGAGAGGCCATGGGGGTGGATATGATGAAAGTACATGATACATATGTATGAAAATGTCATAATGAAACCTATTATGTTGTAAAATGAACGTAACACAAAATATGTGCAGTTCAAAACACAACAGAAAGTGGTGAACTAGAAGATGCGCACGTCACTGAAAGGGAAGAGAGGGGCAAAGAAAAAGACACGAGCATGACATATAAAAAGTGAACAGTAAAATGGCAGGTGTAAATGTCACCGTTTCAATAGTTACACTCACTGTAAATGAATTTAAACTCAACCAAAAACCATAGATAGTCTGGATTTGAAAACAATCCTGTAGGGAAGGAGTGAAGTCCTGAGTAAATGGATATTATTGACATGGGAAAGGCCATGTCAAGGACTAATGTGTTGTAGAATATTATTTTAAAATGTGTTATACTTGTTTGTGATGTGGAACATTTGTTTAATGATGTAAAGATATGTTGCATTCTTTTACATTGCATTTGTTTAAATCTGTGAAGCTGTTACTTTGCCTGTCTAAAACACCTGAAACTCTAATAAAGAGCTGAATGACCAATAGCAAGGTGGGAGAAAGGATAGGCAGGGCTGGCAGGCAGAGAGAATAAATAGAAGGAGAATGGGAGGAAAGGAAGAAGGAGTGAGAGGAGGAGGTTGCAAGGGGCTAGCCAACCAGCTACACAACCAGCAAAGTAGTAAGAAAGAAAGATATACAGAAATAGAAAAAGGTAAAAGCCTAGAGGCAAGGCAGGTCCAGTCCCCTCCTCCCTTCACCCAGGCTGAGCAAAGTGTCCTAGCATAGGCCCCAAGCTCCCAAAAGCCAGCTCATGCTGAGCTGAATCCCCAGGGGAGTCCTTGCCCTGGAGGAGATGGAAATGGGGGGGTGGATTGGGGAGAGGGGGAGGAGAGGAGGGAGGACAGGGGAATCCATGGCTGATATCTAAAATTAAATTAATGATAAAATTTAGAAAAAAAAAGCCTAGAGTCAAAAGTAGATGGGAAATTTAAGTTAAGGAAAGCTGGCTTGAAACAAGCCAAGCTAAGGCCAGGTATTTATAAGTAAAAATAAGCCTCTGTGTGTGATTTGTTTGGGATCTTCGTAGTGCATCCCCCCCCCAAAAAAAAAAGAGTAAAAGAAAATACAACACCACCAATGCCTTAGCCCCATGGGAGTGCCAAAGCCTTCTCTAAGTGAGGCTCAGAGGGGTGTCATAATCTTCCTTGGGTCCAAGTGGGAATGTTCACAGTATATGCAGGAATGTCCACTGTAGCTTTCTCCCCACCCCCTAACTACTTATGATCCAAAGACTGTTCCTCTACAGAGACTTCTACCAAGGTTAGCTAAACCTGCCTCCTTATTTCTCTTTATGCAGTAACGCCATCTTCTTGTTCAGTTGAATGCAATAACCCAACCTCCCGGTTCAACTGTATCTAATAAGCATGCTGAGCTTCTAGGATGCTGTGGATTCTCTGTATGAGAAGCCAGCCCACCCAATCCCAGCTTTTCTATGTGTTTGTCTTTTCTTCATTCCCTCACCACCCCCATCAGGTCAATTCCTGGAGCCATTTAGAATATGGCACAACCCGTGCATATGCTGCACATAAGTGATTGATATTAAACTCTAGCATACAAATAGTCTAAACCATTTGAGAGGTAGGGTGATTATATTAACAATAGTTGTAATATTATAATTACTAAATACACATTTGCAACAAGTGGCAAGACACAAAAAACACAAGCCAACCATACTGAAGGGAGCAGTGATCAATTCAACAGTAGTGGCTAGAATCTAGTATTTCACTATTGATTATTGATAAGATAACTAGATAAAAATAATTTGTTGAAAATGAAAAAAAAAATTGGGTAGTTTTCCAAAACCTTTCTGTGAGCTTTCAGTGGCACCATTTAAATACTATTTTAGTGTTCATTAATAATTATCAAAAGAGTGGTGATGCATGCCTGTGGTCACAGCACTCAGGAAACAGAAGTATAAGGATTGAGAGTTCAAAGTCAGTCTGGGGGCAAAGCTGGAGCTGGTTTCAAACAATTGATAAGCAGAATAAACAATAATAGTACAAAAACTTTATTGATAGTCAAACTTTTCAGTCAAATTGCATTGTTGTAATAGTTCTCCTTTGACATGACTTTAAGTTTTAATCATTTGTATCTAGTGGAGTACATGCATGGAAGAAAATTTGGAAAAGAAAAAGCATGATCTCAGATCCATAAATTCTGTCTTAATTAAAAATTCTGTCATGCATGCTTGTATAAATAATTACCTGTTTTACAATTATTTTATTAGAGTAAGTTCATATAAATAAAGCTGCTATAACAACAGGTATATTCATTTAAAAATTTTGTTATTGCTGTACTACCAATGTGGCTTGTAAACTTTTTTATCATAAAGACATATTGTCCTCCTAGAAATAATAAATCAGCTCATATTCCATAATCATGCTATAAGAATCCATTTTCTAAGACAGTAATTTCTGATTGCTGAGTATTTTCTAATTTATTTAACTCTCCTGTTGGATGTTCCAATCGTTCACTTAATATACAATTATTTCCTGCATAATTGCTTTTATCGGGGCATTCCTACAATGGTTTACATCACAGACATGATTTGGTTCTCAGGACCTTTTCACTTTTACACCACTCAACTAATAAGATGACTATTTCTAAATATACGTATTTTTAGATAATTGTTTACAAAAAGCAATCTTAAAAGTAGTGATAGGTTTTCTAACACTTCTGTGAAGGGTCAAAGGTCATTATGCCTCCAGTTTCCCTGGAAACTAAGGTGAATATTGGGAAGATTTCCCAAAACATACCATAAGGTTAGTTACCTTGCTGCTGTTGAGATAAAGTTGGTTCATGTTTATTTCCAGACAATGTACAAGAACATGGAGGGATGGAAAATGAATTGGACATGTGCATGACATCTTGGGTAGACTTTCCGAAGCAGACTAGCTTCAGAAATCTTCCCATTCAAATACTTCATCTTGTATTTCCACTGTGAAGTCAGATGTTTTCAAAGGATACTCTTTTATAAGGCCATGACTGAAAATGTTTGAAAAGTAGTATAAATAGAAAGGCATTACCTAGAAGAGTTTGAAATTTTACTCAATCCTCAAATTTTTCCTTCCTAACAAATATCAGTAGTGCAATAGTTATTTGTCCTGAATATAATTTTTTTCCTGAAACACAGGAGATACAATGCAGCTAAAACACAATAAATGTTTTTTTCTTCAATCCTGTTTAATTATTGACACAATACATAAATATTACATATGTTCAAAACTCTCCCTTCTTTGCCTGTTCCAGAAAGAATTTAGGATTTGTCTGGCTCCCCAGGACCCAGATGGGCAGGAAGTCAGCCGCAGGCTCTCCTGGAGCTCCAGGGCCCAGGCGGGCTGTCCCAGGCCTGTACTGCCACTGAGGGCCATGTCTGGGGGGTCCATGACCCTACAGTAGCCAGAATCTGTCCTAATGTCCATGGCCTGTGCTACCACAGAAGGCCATACAGATGCCTATTATCTATGCCCCCCACTTGAGGCCATGTTGATGTCCATGGGCCATGCTGCCACTGGAGTCATAGTCTGAGTGGTCTGCACTGCCACCCGAGGCCATGGTGTTGTCAGGGACAGGCTGCAGCCAAGGGCCATGTCTGAGTCCATGGTCCAACTATGATGGTGTCCGTGGCCTGTGTTACCACCAAAAAGCTGTGAGGATGCCCTGAGGTGAACACCTGAGACCACATTGTTGTCTGAGGACCACACTACTGTGGGGGCCATACCGATCTGAATAGCCTATGCTGCCACCCAGGGCCATTGGGAGGCCTGGGCCCGGGCTGCAGCCTAGGACCATGTGTGGGTGGGTCAATAGCCCTACTGCAGCCTAGGTCTGTGTTAATGTCCATGGTCTGTGCAGTAACTGAAGGCCTGCAGATGCCTGTGATCTATGCTCCTTTCTGAGGACATGTTGATGTCTGAGGGTCATGCTGCCTTTAGGGCCATACTGGTCCAAGTGGCCTGCACTGCCACAGGAGGCCATGATGACTTCCAGGCCCAAGCTTTGGCTGAAGGCTGTGTCTGGGTCAGTGACCCTACCACAGTTGAGGTCTGTGATGATATCCACAAGTCATTTTACCACCAGGGGCCATGGGAGAGCTGGCACTGGTGGCCTGGGCACTGGAGAACTGGTCTTGCTCCTCCACAGCCATCTTGGAGAGAGAGCTGCCCCCAACTCCTGGAAGAACTGCCCCAAAGGTGTGTGGGCGTGGGAGAGCTTTGACGGCCCTCAGAGAACTGCACCTTGCCTCCCTCAGCCACTGCACCTGTACACAGGAGAACTGACCCTAACCTTTGCCATGCAAGCAGGAGAACTGGCCCTGACCCTTGCTTGAGGGGGACAGTCTTGGTGGAGGTCTGTGCTGACCAACTCAGCTACCACCCAGTCCCATATCCAGGGCTTTGATTTGGTCCACCCAACATCTCCCGCCTCTATGAGCTGCTGGAGCACATGAAGGGACTGGTCCCATGCAACCATCAACGCAGGATCTCCCTGACTTGGGGCAACAGCAAGATATCCGAGGGGAGTTTCAGTGAGGGTCAGGATTGATGCTGTAGCAGAGGCTAGAGATCTTGAACCAGACCAACAACTCATTGCAATGAACATTTACAACTAAAGCTGTTTGGGCAAAAGGGTATACTGCATGACACACTGCAGCTCCAAAGGCCAATGAATACACGATGGAGAGGCAGGAAAGATGGAGGATTGAAATACTTATTTGATTTTATTTTACTTGTGGGGGCGGCTAAAAGGGTACAGGGTGGACATGGAAGGGCTGGGAAATGAGTGGGATTGGGGTGCATGATATGAAATTCCCAAAGAATTAATAAAAAAAAAGTATGAACAAAAAAGGAAGAGAATTCAGGATTTGAAAGAGCCTCCCCAAACAGCACAAAATATTAATGCTTTAGTGGTGCATTAGGCTCAACATGAATACATTAGTATTACAGCCTTGGGGATTCACTAAAGAAACTAGTAGAATTATTTTTGAAGAAGCATATCTTTTTAGCTTTTGAGAATTTTTACCATATAATACTTTTTTGGCAAATACATCTATTCTGTGATTGAAAGTATTAACTTGGAAAGAGGTTGAATATCTCTGTATAATTAAAGTTTCATCACTGAGCATCAGTAATCAATGCAAAAAACATACAGCTGCTTGCATTGCCCTTGAGAATGGCAATTCAAGAAATAATAAGAAAGACATAAATCAACACTCAGATAAAAAGGAAGATTTGGGATGATCAAAGCCTCTTGACCTACATTTATCGGTATAAAACTTTTTATTAGCAGACACTTCAAATAAATTGGCCCATTTAAAAGGCAGCATGATATAACAGCTATTAAAATGAAACCCAAATAGTGTTGTGCTATCAGAGAAATGCTCCTGCAGATAAATTTCACTTAGGAAAGACACCTGAAAAGCAGAAAGTGACTGGCTAAAGATCAAACATGTAAAACTTTAAAGTAACAATAAAAATAAATGTGCATTGGCTTCAAAATGAAAAAATCCTTCCAGGATCCTTGCCACTGACTTTCTAAGCCTGCAGATCAAGGTTATTAGAGTATCAGTTGCTGACTGAGTAATTACTAGGAATCTTGGCTCTTCTTGAAAAATGCATTACCCATTGAACAAAGGATTTAAAGTAAAGGAAAAAATAGGAAATCAATAGTAATTATTCAAGATTGCTTAATCTTGGACAGAACCATTGGATGACAGTTGTCATTAACCATTTTTTTTTTTGGCTTTTGCCAAATGAAGACTAAGTTTTTACATAGAATATATGACATAACTAAAAGGCTTAAGTACTTGAAATTTCTTGTAGAAAGTCTGCATCAAATTATATCTACTCACATTCTGTCTCATGCTAGTAGATACAGTACAGCTCAAAGCAGCAATGACTGACCTCTTCAGAAGTTAAGGGAACAAGATTGTTATGAGAGTTAATTCATATTTGGAAAACCACACAAGTTCTTCTGGGGGTATTTACTCTACAATAAACTTTAGAACAACTGTGTAAGTTCTGGATGAAGACGCAACTAAACTTCAGGTTGCTTGTGATTTAAGAGAAAGAAAGCAAGGGAACTGTATTTCTGGAGCAAGCACTTAATAGACAACTTGCTATCTTCCAGAGCTCTTTAATTTTCCCAAAAAACATTCAAACGTTGTCTGAACTATATCCATATATGGCTAAAACATTACAAGCATTGGCACACACACACACACACACACACACACACACACACACACACACAGATGCTAGGAATGAAAAGGGCAATCATTGTTCTCCTTAAGGTGAGGATGCTTGAGATCATGTGAAATATCTAGATTTGTAAATAATTGAACCTGATTGGTTAGATTTTTTTTTTCATATAAGTGAACAACATCATTAAGGATACTGTCTCAATGACCTTTGTGTCACTGTGACAAAATCTCAGGTAGAAATGAAATAGAGGAAGAACTTATCTTAGCTCCTATTCAGAGGACTTACTCTGTGGTCACTTGATGGATGTTTGTCTATGGTGGCCCAGAATTTCATGTTGTAGGAACAAGTAGTGAAAGCAAGGTATTCACATCATGGCAGACAGGACACAGAGGGAAATGCAGTATATTACACAAGGCTACATATTGCCTTACTGCCTCTAGCTACACACCACCAATTCAAGCTTCTAGAATCTCCCTAAAAAGTTAGGGACCTGGGTTTTAACATATAGACAGAACATTTTATATTTAAACTGTAACAGGTACATTCTTTTAGTTTGGTATATATTGGTAATTTAAAAAAAATATTGACTCATAAAATTTTATATCATCTTATATTGTCCCTTGAGTCAATCTTTGGTATCAGTTGATACAAATAGAGCTGACTTGTTATTCCTATAAAATCTGAAGTTCTAACATTTATTCTTCATTATGTTTCTTCATGTGAACAACTAAATCCTTGCTGGAAATACTTTCTGGAGATGACCTGGTATATCTTCTGTCAAGGGATGTTTTGTTTGTGGAAAAATATGCTCTTCATAGCTTGGCAATATAATACAGGGTAGAGGAACTAAATTCACTTGATAAACTGTTGTGCACCTGTATATCTACTGTATAAATCCTTGTCTGATGTGAGATCATGCATGCAATTTTGATGAAGTTGCTTAAATTTTAAATTAATGTATGGCCATAGACTATGACATTTTTATTCCAATTCCCATGCTCAGAGTTTTCCAAAACCTCAAGCAAATAAAAAGTAGGACTGAGTAAAAAGGGAACTCTCCCAAAATAAATATAACAAAACAAACTTTTGTACAGTTGCAAGTGACATGGCAGATGACGGGAAGGAAGACCCATGATGCTGACCATGCCACAGTACTTGAGAAACAGGAAAGGACAAGTGAATTTGGAGAGAAACTCTACAACCAAGCCACTCTGTTAGGGAGAGTACAAAATTCAGTAATGTAATACTGTGTTTCCAAACCACAAAGGCACCCTCCCACCTCTTTGGATTAATAGAACTTTGATGCTAAGAATCTTGAGAACCCCCTTGCAGGAATAAGTAAATATGCCTCGTTAATAACCCTGTGTTAATAGTCTCAATGCTCCAATAAAGAGACACAAACCAGCTGATGGAATCAAAACATAATATCCAACCACTCGTTACCTGCAAAAGATGTATTCCACATTGGCAAAGATTCACATAGAATAAAAGCAAAGGTGCAATACTGTATATCAAGTAAATAGAAGCAGGATACAGGTATTAGTATACAGACCTATATTTAACAAAGCAGATTTGAAGTCAAAATTATTCAAGAAAGAAAGAGAGCTCCCAATATTTTAATAATAAGTATGGTCCACCAAGAAGATAAGGAAAATAAATATACATACACCAAGTGTTGGGAGTACCTAATTTCATAAATTGAACACTACTAAATGTAAGTAAACAGATAAGGCTAGGTAAAATAAATTGTGGGTGATTCTACACCCCATTCTCACAAAGAGATCATCCACACAAAAATATCAACAAAGAAACTTCACACTTAAACAGTATCACAGATCAAGCGGACTTGGTACACATCTACAGTACATTCTACTCACCAGCTAAAGAATTCACATTATACTCAACAGCCCACCAGACTTTTACAAAATAGACATTGTAGTCCATAAGTGAACGCTTGATATATACAAGAGAATCAAAATGATATTCTGTATCCTATTAGGCTGCAGTGGAATAACATTAGACTTGAAAACAAGATAAATTATAGAAATGATATAAAAACATGGAAGTAAAATGATATCCTTTTGAAGGACCAGTACATGATTGAAGCAATTAGGGAGAAAATGTAAACTTCTTACAACGAACTGAAAATGAAATAAACAGAACTTTGGAATATAACAAAGGCCATTCAAAGAGGGATGTCCACAGCTATATACCTATGTTGAAAACAGAGAAAAATCTCAAATAAACCAAAGATTCACCTTGCCTTAGAAACACAAGGAAAAAGTAAATCTAAAATTAGTAACTGGAAAGAAATAATAAAGCTCAGAGAAATAATTAGTGAGATAGATATTAAAACTAATACAGAGAATCAGTGAAACAGAGCTAGGTCTTTGAAAAGATAAATAAAATCAACAAATCCTTAGTGAAATTAATCAAATGAAAAGAGAAGACCCAAATTAGTAACATTAGAGATGAAAATGGGGCTATTATAACAAATACTAATGAAATTTTAAAAAAGACCATTAAAAGCCAGGTGGTGGTAGTGCACACCTTTAATCCTAACACTCAGGATATGGAGGCAGGAGGATCTCTGAGTTCGAGGTCAGCCTGGTCTATGGAGTGAGTTCCAACACAGCCAGGGCTACACAGAAAAACTGTCTAAAAAAAAAATCATTAAGAGATATTTTGAAAACCTGTATTTCAACAAATAGGAAATAAGAAATGAATAACTTATAGACATATATGACTTACAAAAAGTAGACCAATAGGATGTAATCACCTAAAACTAATTTATAATGAACAGTGAAATAAAAAGTCTACAACTCAATAAAGGTCTGGACAGACATGTTTAAAGATGAACTGACACCAACACTCCTCAGATCATTGTTTCAAGAGGAGTAGGAAAGAATACTGCCAAACTCATTGAAAAATGAAACCAATATTACTCAAACATTACTCTGACCATAAAATGGTATAAGAGCATACTCAGATACATAGAAAGAGGAGGAGGGAGAGGGAGACAGAAGTAAAGACTAATTTTCCTGGTGAACATAATTGGTAAAAATTCTCAAAAATATTTGAAAACTGAATCCAACAACGCACTTCAAAAAAAAAAAAAACAACAACAACACACACAACCAAAATTAATGCAAGAATATTTCAAGATATATAAATTAGTAAAAAATAAACATCACATAAATAGATTCTGGGACTGAAATCACAGGATTATCTTAGATCCAAAGAGTCTTTGACAAAGTCCAAGGTAACAATAAAAGCCCAGAGGAAACAAGGAATAGAAGGAACATACCTCCCAAGACAAAGTCTGTGTACAACAAACTTATACTTAACATTATGCATAACTGAAAGCATTTTATCTGAAGTTGAGCACAAAAGAAAAAAATGGCTGTCCATTATCTACTCATGCTCAGTATCGTGCTTAAAGTCCTAGCCAGAGCTACAAAGCAAAAGAAATAAATAAAAAGAACAAAAATGGAAAAGTAGTCAAATTAGCCCTATTAGTACAATGGGAATCAAATTACATTGAGATCCCATCTCACCTCTATCAGGACGGTCAAGGTTATGAATTCATGATTAATAATGCCAAGCAATGCTCTTTAAAAAAAAACCAGCTCAAATGCTGTCAAAGATGTCTTACAGTACATTGCTGCTTAGAATTTAAACTAGAGAAACCATTAAGAAAATCATATATGGAGGATGCTCAAAATGTAAAAGAACAACAACTATATGATCCAACTATACTATACCACTCAGGGGAATAAATGCACTCAAAGAACTCTAAGGTAGCATACTACAGACACCTGCCTGCCTATGTTTACACAGCACTATTCACTCTAGCCATGTCTCAGAGCCAGCCTCTGTGTCCATCAGCAGAAGAATAAGAAATGAAAAGTAGTATAAACAGTGGAGTTTTAAAATTATTATTATGTAGTAAATAAGACCAAAATTATGCCATTTGCAGGAAAATGGGTAGATTTGGAGATAGTAACACTAAACAAATGAGCCAGAACCAGAAAGTCAAACAGCCCATGCTTTCTCTCATGCCATGACCAGTTTTTATATGAGTTCTGAGGATTTTAACTCATTTCTCATGTTTGCTCAGCAAGTGGTCTTACCCACTAAGCTATCTTGATTTTCATTTTTTTAAATCAATAATAACTACAGACAAGGGAAATTTCCCAAAAACAAATAAGACAAGTTGTAAAAGTAGGGTAATGATTGCTGAGCCTGACATCAAAGACTTCTGTGATTTAAGGAATTTGAATATCTATATACATATATATTTAAGCAAATTCCATCTCTCTCTCACTATATATATGTGTGTGTGTGTGTGTGTGTGTGTGTGTGTGTGTGTGTGTGTGTGTGAATGGAAGAAAGAGAGAAAGAACACTATATCAATAAAACAGTATAATACTGACCTAAAAATGATTTGGAGAACAATAAAATAGAAGGTTAAATCATAAACCCATGTGGCTGCAATATGGTCTATATACATGACATGAAAATGAGAGAACTATTGGGAAGAAGAAGGATTTTAGTGGGGAAGAGGAGAGGGAAATGGGGAGTGAATATGTGGAAAGTACGTGACACACATGAACATGTAGTCGAATGATTTCCTGTGTCCCAGCCTGCTGGCAGTTGGGACAAATCTCTCCCATTTGTGTCCCCCAAGTAAACACACAGAGGCTTATATCAATTATAACTGTTTGGTCATTAGCTCAGGCTTATTACTGACTAACTCTTACACTTAAATTAACCCATAATTCTTATCTATCTTTAGCCATGTGGCTTGGTACCTTTTCTCAGTTCTGCCTTGTCATCTTGCCTCCTCTGTGTCTGGCTGGCGACTCCTGACTCAGCCCTTCCTCTTCCCAGCATTCTCCTCGTCTGCTCCTCCTGCCTATACTTCCTGCCTGGCTACTGGGCAATCAGCATTTTATTAAATCAGTGTACAAAAGCATTATCCCACAACATGAACAAAATTTCATTATTAAAATCATCACTGGGTTTGGGAGATGACTTGGGTGGTTATGTGCATGCCATGAGAGCATGAGTACCTGAGTTCAGATCCATAGCGCCCACCTGATAGCTCCCATTTATAATTCCAGTGCTGGGTATGTAGAGATATATAGCTTCTGGAGGTCTCCGGACAGCCAAACTTGCTGATCCAATGAAATCCAAGTTCAGTGAGAGAGCCTGTCTCAAAAGAAACAATGAAGAATACACAAGGAAAACACCAACTCTCAGCTTCTGGCCTCCACACCCATACATACATGTAGACCCCACACACATACACACAGATCAGGTAGACATATATTCATGCATATACCTCCCTCCATACACAAAGGGCCACTATTTAGTAAAATGAGCATGCACCTCTAAAAAGATTTCAAGAAAAGTAAAGAAAATGAAAAGTTTATGTTATCAGCAAGGAATGAATGTCTTCATACCAAAATGTATAAAACATTCTGACCAACTACATTGAACTGAAAACAAGCTAGAAAAAAATGCAAGAGTTGGCACATAATTTATCAAAGTTTGAAAGATAATCTAATCCTTTCTTAAAAAAAAAAAAACGTTAGTCTTATCCAAACATTTTGAGTAAACTGATGAAATTTCAAAGTGTGGCTTAAAAATTATATTCATAAGATGCATCATTGCATAACTCACTTGAATGTGGAAGTGAAAGAGAAACTATGTTTACTCTCCATTGTGTGTGTGTGTGTGTGTGTGTGTGTGTGTGTGTGTGTGTGTGTGTATGATGTAGTGAGTATATGTACCCATGCACACATGAAGGCCTGTGGACACTAGTGATGCTGCACTATCATTTGGCACCTGATTCCTGTTCCCTGGAGAAGGGTCTCTCACTGCCCCCAAGTCCTACCATTTCAGGTAGGCTGGCATCTCTAGGCATCAGCCTGTTTCTACTCTTCAACTCTGTGTTGATAGTTACTCACAGCCGTGACCAGTTTTACGTGAGTTTGAGGATTTAAACTAACTTCTCACTTTTACTCAGCAAGCAGTTTTACCCAGTGAGCTATCTCCTTAGCCTCCTGATTTTCAGTTGTATGTCAGTTTTACCTATAGACAAGAGAGACTTCCTGAGGTCAAGCTGGACAAGTTGGGGAAGTGGGTGATTTCCATCAAACACTTCTATGGTTTAAAGGATTTGTTTGATACCTTTTCAATCTGTTAAACATGAAAAACAAAATGTTGAAAGAAAATTTAACTACTAAGGAAAAGCAAATAAAACAGTTGGCATATCAGTTTTGAAACTATGAATAAAAATATTCATAACTACCCCCAAATTACCATGTTCATGAATTCTGACTTCCAAGTTTTACTTAGAACAAGTGAAATCCAAAGCAAATCAAAAGAAGAATGAAAGACAAATACTGAAAGTCAACACAGAAAGGACATTTGGGCTAACAACATAAGAAAGGTCTATATCACCTGAAGTGTTACTCAAAGAAATAAATGTTTATCTCAAGTATACTCTTCCCCATAATTCCAAAGACATTAAAACAACACAGGTATTGGAACCAAAAGGATCTCAAAGAACAGCAAAGCTAAACTGTAAGCTAATGAGACTATTTGAAAAGGCAACTTATAATTTATAAAATAATTTGAAAAGAAACCAGATCTATGTGTCATGTAAATTACTTTCTATGATAAATAATATACAAGAATTCAGAATACTAAAAAATTGAAAATTGCAATCAAACATAGGTCAGTACACACCTGAGGACAAGCACATGCAGAAGGATTGCACACTTTTGTAGTCTATTCCTAGGTAATTAAACATTTTCCGTTGCTATTGTAAATAGGTAGCTTAAAAAAAATAAAATAAAAAAATAAAAAAATAAAAAAATAAAAATAAATAGGTAGCTTTTAGAAAGCTCAGTCCCAACAAATCCATCAACAGTACACCTGGGGCAGGTAAGGCTCAGGGGTCATTTTGGAAGAGGGCATGGAAAGATCGTAAGAGTTAGAGGAACAGGGAGTTTGCTGTGAGATGGTGTCTCCTAGTAATATGTGAGAGGCTACACCAATGGTCTCAACAGTATGCCTGCCTAAACAAGACCTGAGCCATGATTATGCCAATAGTCATGTTAATATGGGAGAGCTGGGCCTCAGCTCTAGATAAAGAAGTACAGGCAACTAAAGAATGTTGAGAGTAAGAGAAATAGCCTTCCCCAGGGAAGAGCTCCCTAATTGGTTATCTAATACCAAGTGGTCTGCCCTGAAAACATACATGCACAGGTAACATTGTATGAACTGATCAGTTTGTATTTATGTATTTAGGAGTGTGTGTGTGTGTGTGTGTGTGTGTGTGTGCGCGCGCGCGTGCGTGCGTGCGTGCGTGAGTGCGTGTGTGTGTGTGTGTGTGTGTGTGTGTGTGTGTGTGTGCATAACAGCAATTAATGAAAAAGAGACCATGAATTTGAGGAAGAGCAGGGGTACACGGGAGAGGTTGAAGGAAGGAAAGGGAAGGGGAAAATGAAGTTATTATAATTTCAAAAAGTAAAAAATATTATAGAAACAATGTTTCCTGCTTTTGACTACAGATTTAAAATGTAATTGACTTATTTTAAATAATAATTTGTGTTTAAGAAAATTAACCTATTTGAATGTTGGATTCCATTGGGTCTGACAAATTCATAGAACACCAACAGTCGACTGTGACTGCAGCAGTTAATCATCCTGCCAGTTCCTGGAAACACTGCTCTGCTTTGCTCACAACTAAAAACGATCTGTGTTTCCTGGAATTTCTCCTAAATGGAGTTGAATCTGTGGATCCCAGTACTCAGTGGACATCTTAGCAACAATCTCCTCCACAGACATCGCCTAATGGTTCTGTTTACCTAGTTATTGTAAAATTCCTTCCAGCAGGATTTTATAACTCTCAGTGAGGAAAATCTCCTCATCTCTGTTAAGTGTGTTTTGAACTACTGTGCAGTTTGATTATATTATAAACACTATTTATATTGAAACATCAATGGTTTGTTGCCTCAAAGGGAAATGCAACTGAGCATTTGAAACCCCTACCTCATGAGTTCACTAAATTTACTTATTGCTCCTGCGTCTGGCACTCTGAATGTGGACATTAGACTGCCTCATGCTCTCCCATGGTCACTAAAGCTGTCCATTGGCTTCTTTTCCCCTATAGTTCATTTTGCATTGATTCTGTGGCCATATTTCTACAGTCTAATTTTCTCCTATATCCTTTTCTGTGGATTTTCCACCTCACATATCAGTCTTTCATTTCCAGATGTTTAATTGGTTCATCTCTCGTTTCTCCTTCCATCACTTTCTATTTTCTCCTGAGCAGGCTGGGCATATTGATTATGGTTGTGATATCTTGTCTGAAACACTATCCTCTCTGACATCTCTTGGTGGTTCTGTTTATTGATATCTGTTCTTCTGTGACCATGTGCTTCTGGGTAGGGAAAGGAATTTTGATTGCATATTAATAAATATTCTGTAGCCTGACGTCTTAATTCAATGAGTGTTGCGATTTGTTCCGTTAAGCTACTGGCTTGCCTGAAGATGAGTTTGATTCATGTAATTCCTATTTTAAGCATTTCTAGAGCACATCTAGAGTAATTTTCAATCCAGGCATACATCAATCTCCTTACTAGTCTTGACTTCTCTGAATTCTCTCCTGAATGCCCCAGTGACGACTGAAGAAACCCTGCACTAACTAGATGGAGCTCAAATGCCTCTTTGTTGTGCGTGATGAAAGTTCCTGCTTACCTGATTCCTTCGGGTCTGACAAAACATATGTACAAGTTAGGACACAGTCAAAAGAGTGAAGGGTCCTTGACGGGAGTTTGAACTCTCTTTTGATAGTTCCTTCTTCTATGAAGTCCTATCCTAAGGTTTCCATCTTTAACTTTGTTTCCTGACTTTAGTTTTATTTTTGTCCCTTAAAATGTGTATTACAAGGTGTTCTCTCTCTCTCTCTCTCTCTCTCTCTCTCTCTCTCTCTCTCTCTCTCTCTCTCTCTCTCTGTGTGTGTGTGTGCGTGTGTGTGTGTGTGTGTGTGTGTGTGTGTGTGTGTTCTTTTAATGATGTCTTAATATTTCTTAGGCTGAATGCTTCGTAATTAATATAGTTCCTTTACCATGAATGCACTTTTAGGACCCGTGGCAGATACTGTGTGTTGGCTCACCTCAGTGTGTTCCAACACCTTGGACAAGGTTGAATGACTGAGCTCACATTTCCAGTTGGCCTTGCTGTCAATGAGCAGGCACATGCACTCACTGGTTGACCTGCTGTTTCTGCTAATGAGATAGACTGTGGCAGTATTTGGTTCTTACCATCCAGCAGTTACCAGACTCAAGAATGGTGCCTAGCTGCATGATACTTTTCATTTCACACCTTGCTACAGAACATTCTCATTTCTAGAGATGCAGAGACATTGCTTACTTGTCTCTTTCTATGATACCGAAGCCCCTAACTCCTTGCACTATTCCTTCCCATCTTAAGTTAGCTGGAGTAGTTCCTCTTATAAATACTGGGTCAAAGCATATTTTGAATGGAATTGAAAAGTATGTGGACAAAAGCATACAATTGGCACTGGCTTAAAAATTCAGTGGTGAATGGGACTCAAGCGTTGCATTTGAAAAAGATGATGTGACTCATTGTTTTATGGTAAAAATCAATATAATTACTTTCCATGGTATTTTGCAAGAGAAAATGTGTGTTCAATATGCGTATAGTGTTGGGTAAATAGTAGACAATTAAATGATTGGCGTATGCTGCCTCCTCCTACTGTTAAAGAAAGTTTGCTGGAGAGTTCATGTTCACCATCTAAAGCCAGCCAGTCCTCCAGTAGAGATGGAAGGAAATAGAACTCTATCCACAAGAAGCTTTCAACCACATTTTACAGTCTTGCCTGACTGAGAGTGTAGTAGTGTGGTTGAGAGGCCAAGAGTCTTAACCACAACCAGCAGAAGTTATTAGTACAGATCAGAAATAGTAACCCGAGCAAAAGGGAGCAGCAAGAAGCCAGAGCAGGGGCCAAGAACCTGCCACCAGAGAGGATGTGTGCTGCTGTTAAGGTCAGTGACTATGCGGTTCTTTGTCCTCTTTTGTGCTTATCCTGTTCCAGCTCATTCCATGGGATGTGTTAGGAGTGAGGAATTTGCTTTATGTCTTAGCGGTTGCTGGAACACAAGGCTAGGGGTACAGAATGGACCACTGAGAGGCATTGGGGCTGTCTCTCTTGGAAAAAAACAGTGTAATTGAGTTTTATATGGCAGAAGGAGAATGAGCTGTCATTTGGATGGACAGATGGCTAGACTGTGGGAGAGACTACTGGTTGCCTTGGAAAACTGGATTTTGTTGGTCAGGAATGGACTTTCAAACAGTATTTGGGCACACACACGCTCAAGGAATGACAGCTAAGTCTACAAGCTTCCCTTACGGCTAGGTGTGGCCTTGTGAGAGCAGGCAGTCTCTGACTAGTGACAGTTGAGTAGAAGTGACATAAGGAACAGTTCCATAATGTTTTCAGAGGGAGGGGTCATGCTCTGCCCTTCACACTTCTTCCCACTTGCTAACTCTAACTGAATCATAAGACTGGACCATTTATGTTATAGGTAAGAGCAACATACGGCAAAGTGCCAAGTCAGAAAGATGCTGAACAGCCTTTGGGATTTTTGTGAAAGATAATAAACATCTAACATAGTCTATCCATTGTTATTTGGGATACTTTTGCCAATTATTGCAGAAATGACTCGTCTTACTACAACTGGTTTTTACATATTTTAAATCACAAAAAAATGTTTCAACAAGCAATGCAGTCTTTAGAGAAATATTTGTGTACATAAAACAAATACAAGTATTTAAGGATAAAATCATACAGTAGAATCTTAGAGCTAGGGATGTGTGTTGCTTTTCTGGTTTTGAACAATCTTTTCTAATTGCCCAACAAAGAAGCTGATCACTATACAGCTCCAGAATGGGCATAGGAGAAAGACTGTTTGCCCCTACTCTCTGTGGGATTTTACTCATGTTTACATTGATTTGGAGCAAATGGATATTTTGATATACACAGATCTGATTATAAATATGAGAGTGCTTTTTTTTATATACTTTTTGGCCATTTGTTTTAGTCTGTCTTCTGCCAAACTATCCGCAAACTGTTTTTCTCTCACTTACTGATTTGTGGAAATTCTTTGTGTGTTCCAGATATTAATTATTCTCATTCATAGTTTCTCCAGCTGCTGCTTATTGTATCTTTATTTGTAGTGTCTTGAAGACATATTTATACTTAATTAAATAGGTATTTATATTTAGTTCTTTTTTCTTTTTGGCATCTGGATTTGTGTCTTATCTAGGAAACCCTTATTACTTCTGCAGATTATAACATTATTTTTCTATAGACATTCCAATGGTTTCATTCAATAAAATTGTATATTCTAGTTGTAATATAATTGTGTAAAGAAACCTAATATTCCATTCTTTTAAGTGGATAATCAATTTTACCAACATTATAGTGCATCTTACCAATTTAAAATGCTTTAAAAATGATTATGTTTCTCCCACGATCTAGATTGATCCATTCTGATATTTTGATGAACGTCTTCAGTTTAACTTTTAAAGTTAGCATGTTGTCTTAGTTTGGGTTTCTACTGCTGTGAAGAGACACCATGACCATGGCAACTCATAAAGAAAACATTTAATTGGAGTGGCTCGCTTATAGTTTCAGAGGTTCAGTCTGTTATCAGTGTGACGGGGAGCATGGCAGCATGCAGGCAGACATGGTGATGGAAATGAGAGTGCTCTATCTTGTAGGCAACAGGAAGTCAACTGTCCCTCTGGGCAGTATCCTGAGCACAGGAAACCTCAAAGCTCAACCTCACCATGACACCCTTCCTCCATCAAGGCCACACCCACTCCAACAAAGCCACAACTCCTAATAGTGCCACTCCCTATGGAATTATGGCAGCCAATTACATTCAAACCACCACATTCCACTTTCTGGCCCTCAAAAGCTTGTAACCATATCATAATGCAAATTGCATTTAGTCCAACTTTAAAAGTTTCCATAGCCTGTCAGTGTCAACAATGTTTTAAAGTCCAAAGTTCAAAGTCTCTTCTGAGATTCATGCAATCTCCTAGCTGTAATCACCTGTAAAAATCAAAATCAAAAAGCAGTTCACATACTTCCAACATATAATGGCACAGGATATACATTGCCATTCCAAAATGCAGGGAAGGGAACATAGCAAGGAAATACTGGACCAAAGCAAGATGAAAACCAGCTGGGCAAACTCCAAACTCTGCATCTCCATGTCTGATGTCAAAACGCTCTTCAGAACTCCAAATCCTTTCAACTGTGTTGATTGCAACACACTTCTTTCTCTTGAGCTGGTTCCACTCCTTGATAACAGCTCTCCACATCAGGTATCTCACAAGTCTGGCATCTCCAACATTTTGGGTTCTCCAAGGCAATCCAGGCTTCAACTTGATAGCTTCACGAAATGGCCTCTCTGCTAGGTCTCCACTAAGGGACACTCCAGACACATACCTGGCCTCAGTAGGTTTATAACTCCTTTCTTCTATCCTTAACTCTACACCCAGAATCACATGGCCAAATGCTGCCAAGTTCTGCTGCTTGCTGGGGCTGGAACATGGCCCCCTAGTTCAATTACATCCTCATCGGTTTTCTGTCTTTCTCTGGCTAAGCTTAACTATCCTGAAACTTGGTCTGTAGATCAGGCTGGCCTCAAACTCAGAGAGATCCGCTAGCCTCTGGCACCCAAGTGTTGGGATTAACAGCGATTACCACCACAACCTGCTCTAAGCATTTCTTTAATTTCTTTTCACTATTTGGAAATGTGGTTGGGTGGGATCTTGCCCTGAGATCACCACTTCCTTTACTCAGTTTCTTAATCTGTTTATCTCCTTGAACACAGGATTTCACTACATTCCACTTCCTGGTGCTCTTTTTCTTCTCGAAATTTACTTTTTGCAGTTTACCCTGTTCAGCTTGCTCCTTTTTGTTATAAATCTCCATTAGAGTTACTACATAATCACTTGACAGAGTTTATACTAGGCTGTTTTGAGATTTCCTTTGTCAACAGAATTAATCCAAAAGTCTTCACTTTAGCCTCAGACAGACTCTTTGGACAAGGGCAAAAGGCAGCCACTTTCTTCACCAAAATATCACAAGAATGATCACTAGGCAACATACTAAAATTCTTCTCCTTTGAAACCTCTTGAGTGAGCCCCCAAAAGTTCAAATAACTCTTTGCACCTCTGTCTTCCATGTTCTTACTAATATGGTCCATTAAGCAGTGCTAAAGCATTCCACTGTTCTTCTAACCCGATGTACCCCCATATTACTCCAAACAAACACATGGTCAGGCCTATAACAGCAACACCCAAGTCATTGGTACCAACTTCTGTCTTACTTAGGGTTTTTATTGCTGTGAAGAAAAACCATGACTATGACAACTCTTAAAAGGAAACATTTAATTGGTATGGCTTGCTTACAGTTTCAGAGTCCATTGTCATCATGGTGGGAAGCATGGTGGTATGCAGACAGATGTGTTGCTGGAGGAACAGCTGAGAGTGCTATATCTTGCAGGCAATAGGAAATCAACTATGACCTGACCATAGGACACCTTAACACGCATCCCCACAGTGACACACTTCTTCCAACAAGGCCATACCCATTCCAACAAAGTCACATCTCCTAATAGTGCCACTCCCTATGAGGTTATGGGGCCCAGTTACATTCAAACTACCACACATATACAACAGCAATGGGTTTCATTTTGGAATTGTCATACATACATTGCTATGCTTTGCTCTTATTTATCCCATCCCTCCCTGTCCTCTTTCATCCATCTCTTCACTTCTTCCCCTCCTTCAGCTTCCTTTAGTGAATATTGATAATAATAATAATAAATTCAAAGTTTTTAATGTCCAGTTCCCTCTTTCTCTCTCTCTCTCCCTCTCTCTTTCTTTCTTCTCAGACATTAAGTTGCTAACTCAAACCTGGGAGCTCATACCTGCTGATCCAGCACTTGCTTGCTCATACTCCAGCTCTTGAATCCCTTGAATTAACAGAAACTGGAATTTTTCTCCATTGTGAAATAATGGGCTGTAGGTATTATGCTTTAACAGCTATTATATGGCTAGGAACACTGTGATCTTGAATTTGTGCTGATTTTATATTGATAAAAGATGTGTGTTAGACTCTAGGCATCAATGAGAAATGGAATTCCTGATGATTCTTTGGCTCCCATGGCTTTCCTCATGGCTGCATGGTTCTGTCCAGTTCAACAGGTTCTATACCTTATGTTACTCAACATTGCTCTGGTTCAGAGTGACTTTAATCAGAAAGCATACCTAAACTTTGTCTCAGTCTGGAAAACAAAGTCATTTCTTTTACCACTTTCAAGAGTTGAGAACAGGTCAACCATCCAAATCCATCATCCTTCGCAGGGATCATGCTTCAGGACTTTGGACAAAATCATCCTTTTATAGACAACATGGCCTGAGACAGAGAGATTGGGTTTCTTAAAAAGCATAGCACAGTAGGCAGATGGGAAGGAAGAATAAAGAGCATGATCAGATGATAGGGAGGAGCAAGAGGCCAGGGTAATTACAGGGTCTACACTCTCAACAGCTGTATTATAGTACTGTGCAAAGGAACCCAGGAGACTTATGAATATTTGACATAGATATAAAAGAACAGACAGTCTACATTTTTTCTTCAGAAGCATGGCCATCTTATTCCTTCCAGAAAGGACATCTTGAGAACTGACTGTGGTATGTAAAATTTACTATGCTATAAAGCACATATGTGTGGGAATCATATTTTCTTACAGCCTTAAAATTGTCCATGAGTATCTGTACAAAGCAGTCTCTCTAGAAGTCTACATCTTAAAAGATCATTTGCTTTTCTTTAAATTTTTAAAAATGTATCTACCTATTATCTATTTATTTGTCTATAGATTGATTGATCATCTATATCTTTTATCATTATCTATATTGAATTATCACTTTCTGTTTATCTGTCTTCTATCTATTATCTATCAATCATCTATTATCTATCATCTATCAATCATCTATCTATTATCTATCATCTATCTATCTATGATCTATCATCTATCTATCTATCATCTATCTATTATCTGTCATCTATCTACCATCTCTCTATCTATATCTATCTATTTATCTATCTATCTACCTATCTACTATTATCTATCTATCTATCTATCTATCTATCTATCTATCTATCTATCTATCTATCTATCTATCATCTCTTTATTATAGAGGTGAGGGAGAAATGATAGAAGCCAGAGGACCACTTTCAGGAGTTGGTTCTCTCTTTCCACCCTGTGGGTCCAAAGTATCAAAATCAGGTCATCAGACCTAACAGCATGCTGATTTACCCACAGAGGCATCTCACCAACTCACACTTGTTTACTTCCTTTTGGATTTGTCAGTAGGAGTTACACTTGATCCCACAGAGATGGTCAGATGTCAATTAATGAACCTGTGTTTGCTTTTCTCTTGGGGAATAAATCTGTGAATTTTCATGTGTATACCTTTAGATCATTCCTCATAGAGAAGCAGGCTGGTTTATTTGAAAAAAAAAATGACCACATAGATTCTGTTAACTTTACCTTTATGAACTAAAGCCTTAACATGATTGTTTTAAAGAAGCCAGTGCACTGAAATGCATGCTAATGGATCCAGTGAAAAGCTTTAGACAGTGAATATACACTGAGTTAGAAACATGTAGACCACTGCTACAGGCGAAGAGTAATTTTAGGTTAAAAGAAAAAGCTCAACTGATTAGTATACTCATCTCATCTAAGCATTCTAGAAACCCAGATTAAGGACATGCTTTTCCTAATCAAGATCATGGTATTCTTTTTTGAAATGAAGCCCCGAGATTGCAGTGAAAATCTCTCATTTCCCTTAAATACCTATGGGAAAGAAACTTCTAAATACTGCATTTGTTTTGGCTCAAAGGCAAACTGTGGGTATCTGAACCTTCATCAATTTCACAATTCTCTGTGGATTATCTCTGTTTCCTCAGCAAACTTTCTTTAATCACAATAGAAACTTGGGCAAAAAAAAACCTGTTTATATTATCCACTAGTAAAATGGTGTTATGTGAAGAAGCAGTCTGTGGTATTCGGGGCACTTTGCTGGTCTTTTCTTCTTGGTAGTTTGGGACAGACTATGCACAAGGCGACAATATTTGGTCAGCCTCAGAGCTCATTCCAGAGCAGTTTGTTCAAATCTCAAGCCACAGTATGGCTGGCACTCTTACAAACTTCAAAAAGACCTCCTGGGATAACATTTTAGCATGGTTGCATCTCATCAACAATCTTCATTGCCACAGCTGGACAGCTCCAGGGAATTATGTGGTCCATTTCTGTAGTCCAGCAGCAAAATGACCATTGACAGAAATGTTTCATATTTCAAGTGTATATGAGCTTTTACTCTCTTCCTCGGGTAGTTTTTTCCCTTATATGTGATCTTCTACATCACTTTAAAATTTGTGTTTACCTTTCCAAATTATTATAAACATTAAACATTCTTTCAATATTTAAGAGCTCAATATTTAAGGTCACCAAGAAGAAACGCCATTCATTATACATCTTTGACAAGGCTTTGTAAATTCTGATGAGGTAAGTTTCTACAATTGATTACATATTCTGTGCACCAGATTTTTAGTAAAAGTTCTTAAAAGTGCTAAATAACATAGTAGAGTGATCAGAGAAAAAGAAGGATTAAAGAACAGTTTAAACATGATGTGTAAATTAAGGACTTTAGAAAAGCTTTGGATGCACACAAATGAGACACCACCACCAATTGCCCATGGGCTATGAACAAACCTGAATATTCCTTACCCACGTGTGTTTGAGAAGCACCTCATATAGCTTAAATAAAATTGACTTCAATAATAAAGCCTTATTTATGCATATGCTTCATGCAAATTTAAACACTACCAATTTTGTCAATGAAATATTGCTTCCAGTGTTGCTATAGCCTCTCAACTCTACCTAAGATAAAGATCCCACATATTGTTACATTTCAAAGGCAACATTAATCTCAATCTCCCTGTGAATTCCCAGGTTAGCTGACTGATGACACAGTCCTCATGTCACAGTGCCCATATTGACATATTATAAATCACCTTGGATTTCTTTCCTACCTTAAGTGACCACTGAACTAGGATGGTGATGAATCTCAAAATATGAGTCTCTAGCCTTGACCAGCTCTGGGATCTCATATTTAACCACTTGGTTGGTATTCCCAACTATGTGGCTAAATACCCTGTCTACCTCTTCACAGCTAAACCAACTTGATTGCCAGTTTCTTGATTACTGACTTCAGATACAGAGATGTGGAAAATATCTGTTACATTTTTTTATCTTCTCTGTCTTAGGAAACATACCACCTTCTGTCTATTTTCCCAGTTCAAAGAGTAACCCTTGTTTCTTCCTTTTGTATGCTCTGCACAGAAGTTTTCACTTGTAGTCTATTCTGTATCCATAATATTTCTCTGTCATCCCATTATCTTCATCAAAGTCCCCTGAAAGAGTGCAAGCTTGGTGTAAAGAGGAACTTAACCCTTCTGGTTCAACTGTTCATGCTTACTTGCACTCCCAATGGTCATCATGATACCAGAGTATTGAGGGGAGAAAAAGGAGGGAGCTAAATAAGCATGAAATAAAATGAAGGGAAAAAGGAAGAAGGAAAAGAAGGAAGGAAGACAGGAAGGAAGGATGAAGGAAGAAGGAAAAGAAGGAAGAAAGAAGGGAAGGAAGGAAGATAGGAAAGAAGAAATGGAGGAAGAAGTAAAGGAAGGAAGTAAGAAGGGAAGGAAGGAAGGAAGGAAGGAAGGAAGGAAGGAAGGAAGGAAGGAAAAAGGAGAAATCCTTTATAGATGACACAAAATGAAATCCTTATAAACCCATGAACAATAGGATGTTACATGGCAGGTGGACTTTAGAGACTATCTGAACACTATTGACTTTCTTGATGAGATGGGGGTGGTGGTGGGTAAGAAGTTTCATCTGCGTGTGAATGGCTTTCTCGTTGACTCAGTGGGTCATAAACAAGCCCCTTAGTTGATCACTGGGTTGTGTTGAAATGAAGAAAATAAGAACAGCTTTGTTTGTGTTTACCTTTAACTGTCATGACTTAGAACATACTAATTCATAATTTTTCTATTTCTTTGGAATAAACATCATGTCTCTTATCAAATAATATCAAAAGTGGTGTTTTTAAAAGATATTGAGAGCAGTATTTTCAAAGTTTATTTTCTCTTTCAATGAAGTAGAAGTTTCCTTGAGTATTTTTTTGTTCTCCTTATTTTGTTTTTCACTTTATTTTTTATTTTTTTTATATATTTTGATCATATTCTTTCTCTTCCCTGAACTTCTCCCATACCCTAGCCACCCCTCTACTCGCCCAATGACATGTTCTCTCTCTCTCTCTCTCTCTCTCTCTCTCTCTCTCTCTCTCTCTCTCTCGGAAAATACCCACAAAAATTAAAGAACTTTTTTTCAAACCAAACAACCAAACAAAACAGTAAGACAAAAAACAAACAAACCAAAAGCACAAAAAATACCACCATGAAGTCCATTTTGTGTTTGCCAACTACTGCTGGGCATGGAACCTACTCTGGAGTGTGGCTGATATATCTACTGACACTTTATTGGGGAAAACTGATTTCCCCTTTCCCAAGTTATATCAATTGCAAATAACTTCTTGGTTTGGGGTAAGACTTTGTGTCCACTTCCCCTTCCCAGTGCTGGGATTTTTGTCTGGTTTGTACTTATGTACGTCTGGTATGTACTGTCACAGCCTCTTTGAGTTCATATGTGCATCAGTCCTGTTGTGTCTGGAAGACACTGTTTCCTTGGAGTCATTTATCACTTCTGCTTCTTACAATCTCCTTGTCTGCACAGATCTCTGAGCCTTGGGATAAGAGGGTTGATAAAGACATCCCATTTGGGGCTGAGTTATCCAAAGTGTCTTTCTCCACCCATAATCTTGTCACCTACAACAGAAACCTGAATACAAGATATACTGGTATAGTAATGGAACAAATGCTATGGGAGTAAACAAACACTATTAAATTGGACTTCAGACCCACTCCATGAGATACAACCCAAATGTGACAGTGCCAAAGTGGCCAAGAACCTAATGCTAAATTGGTCATGGAACTAGGGAAAAGTCTACCACTATTATTCTGCTAAGTAATATAGCAATAAAATGACTCCTAATGACATACTGCTTATCCATATAGATCAGCATATCACTCAACTCTTGTCAGAGAAGCTTCTTCTTGCAGTAGATTATGACTAACCCAGAGACTCACAGCTGGACACTGGTTTTCATTTTAGATATTGAATCCTAAACTGAAGAACATCTCCAAGCAAATGTGGTTATGTTAAGTGATGTATCTTAAAAATCTCACCTCTCTTCCAATCTTCTTTGCTGAAACAACTAATAAGAAAAGCCTATACTATCATTCTGGATTGTCCTCTATTCTCATGAAATACACATATATAATTTTGATTTTAATTTAATTTAAGAAGATTGTATGACTTAGGGAACTGGATCAGCAGGTAAATCCATTGATTCCAAGCCTGATGACCTGAGACCCATCCCCAGGACCAACATGGTGGAAGGAGAGAACCAACTCCCACATGTTTTTCTACAACCTCTGCACATGAGGCATGATGCATGTGCATAGTGCCAAATGCATGTTCTCACATACATACATACATACATAAAATAAATATATGTATGTCAAAAAACTTTTTAAAGGTGATATTTTAGCGATTACCCTACAATTTGCTTTCTGACACTGATTGTAAACCTAGAACAGTAAATATATATATGACTGAATTATTTTTTATTTTTTAGAATTTTTTACATATATACAATTAAATGTGGTCACATGTATCCTTTATTTTCTTTTTCTTACTTCCCATATATCCCTCCTAACACACTACACTACCAATTTTGCTATTTGTTATTTTTACTCTTTTGAGGAGGCCTGCCACCTAGTTCCCAAATAAATCATAGGTGGAGGCTTATTCTTAATTATAAATGCCCAGCCTTAGCTTGGCTTGTTGCTAGCCAGCATTTCTTAACTTTAAATTATGCCATCTAGCTTTTGCCTCTGGGCTTTTCCTGTTCTCTTACTTCTCTAAATCTTACTCTTACTCCTTGGCTTGCAATATAGCTGGGTGGCTGGCCCCTGGAGTTCTCCTCCTTCTCTGGCTACTATCTTCTTCTCTCCTCCAAGATTTCTCCTTCTATTTATCCTCTCTGCCTGCCAGCCCCACCTATTTCTCTCTCCTGCCTTGCTATTGGCTGTTCAGCTCTTTATTAGACCATCAGGTGTTTTAGACAAGCACAGTAACACAGCTTTACAGATTTAAACAAATACAACATAAACAAAAGTAACACACCTTAAAATAATATTCCCCAACACAATTTCATCTCCTTTTCCCTTTTTTTCATTTATAATCCAAGTCCAATTAGTGATGCTCATATGTACAGCAGTGCGGGGCCATGAACTACAACATGGGAAACCTCCCAGTGGCTATGTCCTTAAAAAGATACTATTTTATGCAATTTTGCATTATATGGATGTCTCAAAATCTAGCCAACCTTTCTTCTCCTACAAATGTTTTCAAATTTCCAGGATATTTTTAGCCCACCATGAACAATGATGTCATAACATCTCTACATTTTTACCTGTGGATGAATGTGAACAATCTCTATTTCTGCCTCCCCCTAATTAACATCTCTTCTCACTCATGCTTTGGATTTTTCAGGATCAGTTTTTTGGTAGTAGAAGGCTAGATTGATGGATATAGAACGTATCTATTCACGTACACCTACACAGTCATTTTATTATACTATTGGAGAATTTAGGATATTTAACCAGCATGACCTGTTCTATATGCTCACCTTTCATTCTTTGAAATGTCCTGCTGTGGTAGCTATAGCCTCATTTGTCAGAGTCTGTCAAACACCTCCAGAGCACAACCCATTCATTTTCTCTATCTCATCCTGCTATCTGACCCTCACAGACATTTTAGCATTCTGAACTGTTCAAGGTAAAGACACATCTTTAGGTAAAACCAAGGCTGATATCCAAAATAATGTCCTCAGTTTCTGTCCCTTGCTTTACTTCTTTTATAGCAATCCCAAACCCTTTCCCACACAGTGCTGCTCAATCGTGTGTGTGTGTGTGTGTGTGTGTGTGTGTGTGTATGTATATATATCTCGCTCGTGCCTTTTTTGTCTTCATTCAATAGAGTGTTCTTCTACCTCAGGGTGATGCTTCCAAGAATGTTGGACATATTGCATCTTCACCCTCTTTGCATAAAGAAACTCAATTTCTGTTGTTTCTTTTCCAATGTTAACACAAGGAACTTGGGAGATAGTTCCACCCATAGCACCGTACACACGGACATGAAAAGTTAATACAAAATCTGAAAATTATTTTTTATATTCTGTGATTAGGTAGTGTCCTAAAATCAAAACACAAGTTTGCACGCTTTTAGGAAAACTTTATTAGTATGCATTAGTCATGTTGTCCTACCTGAATTCTCTACTACCCAGGGTGTTAGAGTACACTATAACCTCTTGACCAGCACACCCTCCACCTGGGCTTGATAGTCCACTGTAACCTTGAATCATCCCTGATTAGGTCCATGGTCTGTATTAGGACGACTCTCTAAAAGATTCATTGTCTGTACCTGCTAGGTATAAAGCAGATGTTATAAAAGAATGCAAAATAGTGAAGTCACGTTGGTAAAAACACTACTTTGAAGAGCCACATCAATTTTAGACCATAGGCTTTTGAAAAAACATAGAACCAGCTCAAATCCTCAGCTGATAGATCAGTGTGAAATGTAGTACCTGCTCACTGCACGAAGAATTGGAAGCCTGACCTCTATGTGTCACAGAGTAGACTGGCCTACCTTCCATTCTACCTGCCTTAGAATCTAAGATGACCCTATATGCAGTGGATCCTGGCAAGGAGCAAGAATCTTCTCACAGCTACTCAGCTTAGACACTTCTAACTCCCCAGACTGGAGTTCTTAACTGAGAATTCTTACAACCCAACCCTGCAAAATTTCAACTTTCTAGGGTATTAAAATGTATTAAGGGTCCATTAAAAATCCTCCTACTGTTTCTTTCACAAAACTATGTCCACACAGAATATCAGGGAGGTGTTATTTTCCCATGCTGGAGTATAAAGGGGTCATTATACACTAACTGTGTATGAACGCTGCTGTGGAGTAATCTAGCTATCTACCAAGAATGGGCAACTCGTATTGCTTCCAGAGACCTTAGGATTTCCTCTGTATGTGCACAGAAATACACTCACTCACCCAGACCATTGGTGGAAACATTCAGAAAGAAGTGATTTTAAGGGAGCTTATACTGTTAAAAAGAGCAAGGTGATTTTCTGCTTTTTGAAGGGAAAGAGAAAGAAATCTGTAAGATAAATATCCAGTACAGTATCCTTGCAACATAACAAATGGACTGCTACTGTGATGAATAGAAATGAGTTTGAACTCTAACACATTCTGAGTGTGACATCTAATCAGAAGTCTTAGCCGGTACCTTATACAGACTGTAGGAACAAATTGATGATGCTATTTTCTTGCAAGTGGCATTTGAGCCTGCATGGGGAGAGTCTATATCAAAGGAAGAGTTTTAAGATGTCTCCTTGCTTATTTGCCGTGAACACTTGAGTGGCGTCCTTCCTAGACGCTAAATTCAGGAGCCACAGTCGCTTACGGAATGCATTCTTAAATTGCATAAACAGTCTGTGGTGCATTTGGTATTGGGCGAATTAAGATAGGAGTTTACTGGCAACATATTGCATAAACAATACATGTCAGGCAAAGATTCAATGAGTTCTGCTATTAATCTGTTGCCCAGAATCCCAAAGCTAAGGATGGATGTTCTTCAAATTATTTTTTGTGTTTGTTGAATGTTTTGTTAACATGGAAATATCTCAGCTTTGTTTTCCAGAGAAGATCCATACTTTTGACTACGCTTCACTTTGTCTCCTGAAGGAATGACATTGTACTTGTTACAGCTTGAATTAGCTTACATAGAGAGTTTTTAAAGCACACATTTACATGAGCTTATGATACCTTAAGAAATAGGTTAGATATTTGTTTGTATAATCTGACCTATAAATCTTAAGAGTAGGATAGTTGATGATTCAGAAGACAGTCAGCAATTGGAAAATGTGGATCTTCTTTTCATTTAAAGCTAAGTGTTAAGTGGTTGATTGGATTTGACACAAAAGACAAAGGCATTTGCTTACTACATTAGTCATTAGTAAATCTAGAAAATACAAGGACTGATCATTCCTTTTCTCTCCAGTTCTTGATAGGAGTTGAAGACAAGTTCCACAAAGAAAGGTTAGATATGATTATTTTTAAAATAACTATGGTTGTACATGTTTTTTCCCTCTCCTTTATTTGATTTGATTTGATTTGTTTTCAAGACAAGGTTTCTCTGTGTAGCCCTGGCTGTCCTGGAACTCATTATGCAAACCAGGCTGGCCTTGAACTCAGAGATCTGTTTGCCCCTGCCTCCCCAGTGCTGATGTTAAAGGCATGCACCATCAGCTCCTGGCTATATATATTTTCTTAATATTAAAGTTTATTTTAGTGTGTGTGTGTGTGTGTGTGTGTGTGTGTGTGTGTGTGTGTGTGTGTGTTGGGGGTTGCCACCAAAGGCCAGAAGAGAGCATCAGATTCACTGGAGCTAGAGTTACAGGTGATTGCAAGTTGTCTGGTGTGGACATTAGGAACCAAATTCTGGTCCTCTCTGAGAGCAGCAAATGTGCTTAAATGTTGAACGTTGTGCTCATCCCACATTTTATAGCTAAAGAACCAAAGACTTTAGGCTATTTTCTTAAAGCACTACCATGAGAAAATGTAAATGTTATAATACCATTATCCTGAGAAGTAATTTTAAACATTTAAAAACATACACAGGAAATGAAAGAGAAAAAAATCACAGATTCAATGGCACTGCCTACACACTGGGAAACAATGGGCGGAACTACAGCACCAAATCAGTTTTGGATCCGGAGGTAGATTTGTCTTTTCTACATTTTACATGCAGTTTGGCTTTTTTTTTTTTTTTTTTTTTTTTTTTTTTTTTTTTTTTTTTGGCTTTGAATGGTAACAGCTGGGTTCTAGACGCAAGCACTCACAGTGTGCTTTGGAAGACACAGAATTATAGACGATGCTGGAGTCCTGGCTGACTGGACCCTCTACTGGAAACAGCAGGCACCTCCTCAATCATTCCTAACTGCCTGACCTTGTCACCATGCTTCAGATAGTGTCAAGAGGAATCCTCTGAGTCAGATGGCTTGAAAGTATCTCCAACCAAAGATTCCCCAACACTAAGCACATTTTTTTTCTCTTTGCTATTCAACCTGTTCCTGCCAATGCCAGACAAGGTATGAGAGCCATGGGTAACATGAGCAGTAACGAGCAGCCATTGGATCCAGTTCTTCAGACATCATTTTATCTTCGTCATAATTGTATGAGATAAGGACTATTTCTGTCTTCAGTTTACATTCAAGGATAATGAAAAGTAGGATTGTAATAATTTGCCTAGAACTACATTATGGGGCATGATTTTTTTTTTTTTAATTTTTATTTTTCGAGACAGGGTTTCTCTGTGTAGCTTTGCGCCTTTCCTGGAACTCACTTGGTAGCCCAGGCTGGCCTCAAACTCACAGAGATTCGCCTGGCTCTGCCTCCTGAGTGCTGGGATTAAAGGCGTGCGCCACCACCGCCCAGCGATTTTTTTTTTTTTTTAATCTCAGTCGCACCACCATAATTCAGTTTGGCGAAAAAGCCAGGAATCTGGACCTGTTCTCCACCACCTTCTTGACAGAATTAATATGAGATCTTGTCAACCTCTCAGGAGCTTCTGGAACTCACTGTTTTCTTTTTATTTACCATCATTACCAGCTCAAATTCACCACCTTGTGTCCTAAGAATCATGTCCTAATTGATTGTTTCATGTGGTTTTTTTTTGTCTTTTCCTCTCTAGTTTCTGTACCATCCCGACATTACCTTCCTCCCTTCATTTCTTCCTTCTAAGAAATTTCCATGAATATTCTACCCAATAATTGCAGCCCAGGATCATTTATTAATTTTTCTCCAATAACCTGTATGTATGTATGTTCTGTTAATGTAAAATCCCTGCCACTGAAAACACACATAACTAGGTGTTTCTGCCACCAGACTGGTGCTCATGAGATCAGATTGTCAACTTCTAAAAAGACTCTGTCTCAATTACTCACTCATTCATCCATCCATCCATCCATTCATACACTGTGTACTAATCACCCACTTTGGGCCTTGAACTTACTTATTTCTGGTAATGATGACACTGATAGCCAAATCTCTTTTCTAATAACCATAACATGCTTAATGACTATATGATGTAGATACTGTCACCTCAATGTATTTCTGAGATATGTTTATGGAGCTCAAGGCAGCCATGAACTAGAAATCTTCCTGCCTTGACCCAAGTGATAGGGTTGAGGACATGAACACCACTTCCACTGCAGATATTGCTACCTTATTTACACCAAGAAAAATGAAGAGCAGAAATCAAAGATACCACTGAGGAGACAAATATCTTGGCTATATGCCTGTAATGATAAAGAGGACTCAGTATATTTTAGTTGAATTTAAACTCATAAATCAAATAAACCCTTAAGTGATGTTGTCTTGAAAACAAACAAAATACACATACACACACACACACAGAGAGAGAGAGAGAGAGAGAGAGAGAAAGAGAATAACAGCAGAGACAACACAGCACACAGCAATGAGTTAAGGATATAGAATTGTGAATACTGGTTCTCAACCTGTGGGTTTCGACCCCTAACAGAGTCAAATGACTCTTTCACAGGGGTCACCTAAGACCCTCCAGAAACACAGGTATTTACATTATGATTCATAACAGTAGCAAAAATGCATTTATTGAGTATCAATGAAAGTAATTTGATGACTGGATTTCACCACAACATGAGGAACTGTAATAAAGGGCCACAGCATTAGGAAGGTTGAGGACCACTGCCCTAGAAGATCTTGACTTTAAAGAAACTTGTAATGTGTCACTTTCCATCACTACTAAGTTATATGATCTCAATTAAGTACATTTATTTCTGTAAACTTCTTTTTGAAATAAATTAATCAGATTAGCTTTAGTACTAGTTCAGATGGCTGTTACACGAATAAAATGTTAACATACATGTAAAATGTTTAGTGACCCAGCTGGTATTAAGGCCACATTACTACAATGGTTGTACAATAGCATAATAGGGTTCGATAATAAATGGATAAAAAATTATGAATTTTCTATCGAAATTTTCCAGTGTTGTCATTTTCATCTGCCATGTTTCTTTCTTGTTATTATCAATACTGCTATGACTTGGAGGAGGAGCCAGTAAAAAAAAAAATCCAGCCTGAGAGTGACTATGATACATCATGGGAGTGTCAATGTGTTGTCCAGGTTTCAATATTACATTTATCAAAGCCACACGATGTGAACAGAAGGAGAAATACTCCTTCTGCTATAAAACATTGTTGTTTATGTGAAATACCCCTATTTATTTCATCCTACTCTCATAGGATTGCTGTGCCCTCTAAGAACTTAACTACTCAGTTAAAAAGTAGGCTAAGTGTCAGAGCAGACACCATAAGTATCTTAGTTTAACTATTTCAATTATGGTTGAAATAAAGAACACGAGTGTTTTCAAAACATTCTTAGAGACCATTCCCTCAAGGGAAAGATAAGAATTTTAGACATCGCTGACTACGAGGAAGGAATTTGTGGAATTCACAGAAGATTCGAGCTGAAGAACAAATTAAACAACACACACACATTAGCCTGAGATGCCAATCTGCCTGCCTTGTGCTCTCCACTGTGATATTAGGAGCAAAATGGCTCATTGCCCAGAGTTGTCGTCCTATGCAATGGGTGGTTGAGCACGTGGCCCTTCTATCTTTCTTCCCTTGGGCATGCTCAATGCCTCACTAGTGGTCAGTTTCTCAATGAGTAAATAAGTCCTGCTTTTGACACACATTCCACAGGCAAGACAGATATGAGAAAACAAAAAGCCAAAAATGCCAACGAGAAATAGTAGCAGGCTACCAAACCTCAAAGAGTTGGGGTGGTGGGGCTAATAAGGGGGACTTCGCTGAAAATCCAGTGCAACATTACTCAATGTTCTCTTTCAGTAAACATCCCTTGGATGGAGGCATTAGATCGTGGACCTCACCAGAGATTCCCAAGCAAATACATTGGGCCATTTGTGGTTTATAGTCCAGGATTTTATTTTGCTGTATCATCTGTGTACTTTCTACTGTTGTATTTCTTTTGGTTAATATTCCTTCCTCCTGGGAAACAAAAGTCTCTGTAATAACAAACATTGTCTGTGGTAAGTCCCTAAAATTCCAGTGCAACAGATTGTAAAGCCTGCTGGCCATTCCGAATACGCATGCACTGTTTCTCACTTCATCTGCTCATTGCCAACTCTTGTCTTGCATATGTCATTTTCTCTGGGTTCTGATCACCAACTGCTCCATGAAAAAGACGTTTTGCCACACATAGCAAATATGTTCTTTGATAAAAAGAAAATCCAAAAGCCTAGTTGACTAGTAGAAGCTATTGACATCCAATAATATGAAGATTGTATCATTTTTTCCTCACAGCTTTTCTTATGTCTAAGTCTGTAAAAAAAAAAAAGTATATTTTTAATTATGATATATTTTCACCTCAAAGAAAGCTGTAGAGAAAAATATAACTGCTTGAACACAGTATATCATCTTGGGATACATTAGTCAGACTTTATTAGAAGTACCTTTTTACTTAATAGGAATTCACTTACAAGAATCCTGAACCCAAAAAATTAATTAACTGAGTCGCAGAATCACTCAACGAACCAGATGCTCTTGAAGAGAATCCCATGGTAACGGCAGGTGGAAGGTTCTCACTGATGGGAGAAACAGTTGGGAGTGCCAGGGACTCTGGCTATGGTAGCATTTTTCTTGGTATGCTGGAGGGCAGGCCCAGATTCTGCTTGCTAGGCTGACATGATCATTGACACCATCCTAGCATTCTCAATGAACTCTGCTTTTGAAAGGAAATTATGTGGTTGTCTCAACTGAACAACTGGAGGGCAGCTATTCTTCCTTTAAATAAAGGCAACTTCTACCAGTTGTTTCTATAGCATTGATCTCCTGTCCCCTTTCAAGGGAAGCCAGATCCAGATTTTAGGTACAATTCTCTAATATTTAGTGCTAGATCAACCGTATGAGTTTTCTTCGTTTTCATTTTGTGGAACCAAACTTTTCTCAGTGACAGATTCCCCTTTGTGTTGTCAATGACAAGTGCTTTGAACCTAGGGCTCCTACAGTCTTGGGGGCTCCTATAGCACCACTTGAATCTTTGGTTACAACGAGCAGACCCATGTTCACTCTATAGGCCTTTGAAAGGTTAAGCAGGTCTTATTTGAGTACTTTGAAAAGGAGTCTCCATAATTAATTGTGAAAACTAAACAAGATATGGACCAACTCTGCCTTCATTAACTGGTTTGATGACATCCGCATTTAAATGATTTTCTATTGCTGAAAATCCCATTCACAGAGCAGTTGCTCTGTGCCAGGCACCTGTTCAAGCTTTTAATCCGCACAGTCGTGGTATGATTACAAGAGTGAAGGAGCACTGGCGTTATTGTTCCAGTCTTACATAAATGGATATAGGTTTGGAAAAAAAAATATGTAGTCTGACCAGGATTTAACCTATAACTGAGTCAGGATTAGTGGATAAGTTTCTGATCATAAATCCTGTGTTTGGATCTCCTGGACTTAAATTTTCTTTTGCTCAGTACAAAATGAACAGTTTCAGATTTTTCTTGTATAAATATGTTATTACAAAATGCATGTAACCTGTCTATAACATGAATAAATTCAAAAGAAAAAGCAAATAGCTACTGGCGCCTATTTAACAATGCCAAGGTAGATCAATAGTGTTGGACAGCCGAATTATCACTGAAGAATTTGAGTTGGTGTATACACAAAAGGAAAACTATATGGCATTGATAATAATTGTCATTGGGTTGCCCTTCCCCCAGGAGTGGTGTATGCACATGTGTGCACATGAGGGTAAGGGTGCATTAATCTGTGAAGATGGAGGTAAAGCAAGAGCCTGACCTTTAAGCTCCTCCTATATTCCTTTCCATTGGTCTCTTTTGAGACAGGGTTCCTCACTGAGCC
This sequence comes from Peromyscus eremicus, assembly GCF_949786415.1. Classification (NCBI taxonomy): domain Eukaryota; kingdom Metazoa; phylum Chordata; class Mammalia; order Rodentia; family Cricetidae; genus Peromyscus; species Peromyscus eremicus. The sequence goes on from NC_081434.1 coordinate 27,847,634, forward strand.
CGGGGCTGTTCCAGCTTCATAGTCAGCGAGCCACAGAGATACTACTGTCTCAATGCCCAGGACTGGGGTCATAGATGTTTGTTGCCTAGCATGGCTCTTACACAGGTAGTCAGTATCTGAACTCAAGTCCTTATGGTTGCTGGTGAGCTCTTTACCCACTGAGTGATCTGCTCGACCTCACAACAATTTCTGTGGAGGCTGAGCTTGAGACAGTAATTTTCATTTTCATGAAATACCTATAAGGGTGGCATCATTGCAATAAGGTGGGAATTTACTGAAGTAAAAATCAAGCCCTAAGTGTAGTCTCATCTGCTGATTTTATAAGAGACTCTAGCACTTGGAGTTTATCATAAAACTGCCCAGGCATAAGAAGGCTTAACTATCTTACCTTTGTATCCTCAGCTCCCTGAGAATTTTCTGACCATGACTCCCATTGACTGGAGGGGGCAGTTCTATAGAGAATAGTAGGTATGTTAGTATTTGGTATCAAATACCTGTAAAATCAAGTACATGGGACTTTTGGCAGTCAGAAAGTTGAGATTTATCTCTGACAGTATCCACTAAGTTATCATGTCATAGAGATTCAGCTAAATAATTCTCTCTTCATTTATAGTATTTTTATTCAAGGATATTGAAAATTAGGTGGACATTGTTTGCTGGGCAAGAGGGTATTTTCTTCTTCCAAGGTGGCTGAATTCCTATTATTTATTGTCTCCAGTGGCCAATCTCCCATTCCCTATTCATTTTCATTTCAGAGATATAATTCCAAGTTAATGCATATATAAAATGCCCTCACACACTCTGAATCTCTGCATTTTAGACCATATTAATTGTAAAGCATCACAGTGCAACCAAACAAATCAGCCAGTCATTAGGAGATGGTTATATTTGACTGTGCCATGTTATATAATTGAAAAATTACTGACAAGTATAGAGAAAACTGTCTTCATTTCTCTTAATAAGAAAGTATCTTCTAAAAAAGCTTTCTAAAAATAATACTACTAAAATGTTCATGTGCATATTGTATCACTGTTTAAAAATGATATTAACAGTAAGAATTACAATGTCTTTAATGAGTAGTTTATTGGAAGACTGAGGCCGGGGGATTATAAATTCAAGGGCTGTCTGGGATACGGAATGAGTTCAAGTGTAAGCTAAGTATCTAATGCATAATTCCTCAACAAAAAAAGCAGATAGATAGTTAATACATGCCTTTTGTTGTTTTTAAAAGACAACAAAAAATGAGCCAACCAGGTTTGCATCATAATATTTGGCATTTGCTGGTTACAACCATCCTCCTTGCCTCTGGTAGACATTGAACCTGGGGACAACAGAACTGCTATGAGCCTTTTGTGGAGATCTGCCACTCTGTATTTGGTCACATAGATGAACTGGCATTTCTCACAGGAGCAGAGGAGAAAATACCTCAGCAGGAGAGTTGTCTGTTACTCCGTCCACCGCGGGTCAGGAAAATGATCTACATCACCATTTACAAGATTTAGAATTCCAACTCGGGCTTTTTCCTTGGTGAAGTGAACTAGACAGTTTCCCGGTTCCTTTCAGATATACTCAGGACCTTACAAATGAGAACTGAATTTTCAAATAATACATCCAGTCCACAAAAAGGGCAAGCATATAAAAAGTGCCATAATTAAAATTTATTTTAAGGTTTCTTGTTCACTAAATAGGCCACAGTAAGTCAAAAGTGGCTTTATATATCCTCAGTGCTCTTATGATAGAGTTCCTGCAGGGCTTAGACATGAAAGTAAGGATCCAACTTCTGGCTCAAATGCAACTGAACTACCCTCGTCCTGTATCTATCTCTACTCTAAAGCAATTAGCTATCTGAGCACACTCCCAGAGCAGCTAGATCTATTGTTTTGTTGTTGTTGTTTTGTGTTGCTTTGTTTTTTGAGGGAAATGCATTGTGTACACAACTCCTCCTTCATGTGTTATGGAGGATCTAAGTTCAGCCTATCTTCTAACTCCTTGGTAGACATGGGATAGACAGTGGACCTCAGGAATGGAGGAATAATGACCACTTTCTATCCCAGAATAAAAAAAATCTGAGTTTAAGTTTTAAAAGGTAAGTCCAAGACTGTCTGTCTAAAATAATTGAACACAAAAATATTGTGGTTATCAAAATTGGCTTTGCCAAAAATAGCCACAATAAAATGTCAGAAGTGTGCAAGCCCTACTTAAAGAGATGTGTTGGGCAGCCATATCAATCTGATATAAACCTAAGCTCCCCCCACTGTGTGTGTGTATGCGTGTGTGTGTGTGTGTGTGTGTGTGTGTGTGTGTGTGTTGTATACAATGGACCCCATAACCTACACTCTTTGGCATTTTGAAGACTACTAATGTAAACAGCCTAGTACAACGTATAGGTAAAGCAGGACTACAATTGCCATGCGTATTTGTCAATCTCTGAGCCTGACTTTTGCTTCCAGCCAGTGTCTTCCTAGACTAACAAACCCCAATTAATTCAGTCAGTTTTACCCATAGAGTGGCGCACACAACTTCATGCACAGTACCATATATCAAACCTTATACCTGCTCATGATATCTCTAGAAAGTATGCGGCAGACACCTTGATTTCTACTCTGTTCAGTCTTACCTGATGCTGAGTGTGCTCTCCTGTACATTACTCTTCCTTCAACTGATGAACCTTACTGTGGCTGCTAAACCGGGATTTTGATTGTTTGGTATTCTTGACATGCCTTATCCCATGGTTTCCACTTTCCTTTTGACCCTCATCATTCTCAGACTTGGGAGTCTTGACACACACTCTCTCTCTCTCTCTCTCTCTCTCTCTCTCTCTCTCTCTCTCTCTCTCTCTCTCTCTCCCCCCCCCGTCCTCTTCCTCCCCCTTCCTCTCTCTCTCTCTCTCTCTCTCTCTCTCTCTCTCTCTCTCTCTCTCTCTCTCTCTCTCTCTCCTACCCCCTCCTTAGCTTATTCCTGTACTCTTTATAAATGCCACAGAAATCCAGCAAGTTCATTCTTCATTGATTCACCATTCTTTTCTATTTTAATGTGCATTGGTGTTTTTTTTCTGCATGTCTATCTGTGTGAGCGTGTTGGATCCACTGGACCTGGGATTACAGGCAGTTGTGAACTGCCATGTGGGTGCTGGGAATTGAATTCAGATCTTTTGGAAGAGCAGCTGGTGCTCTTAACTGCTGAGCCATCTCTTAAGATTTGGGAAGTCCACAAATCTTACTCAGAAGGCACAGGGATATCAGAGAGTATCAAGACTCATGATCCACCCTATAGGTGATATAAGTCGTAAAGGCTTGCTAAGGGAGAGGAGACCCTCCCGTGGAGCTTGCTGAGCGCTGGATAGGCTTGCTGCTTTCACGAGTTGTCATGACTCTAGGGAGGGCTTTTTCTTGATGTAGCTACCCTTCAGCCACCCATGGTCCTGTAAGAAACACCTCATGCATGCTCCCGTAAGTGATCTCAATCAAATCATTGCTTCATCAAGCTAAACAAGGAGGCAATCACTTCTTCCCTTCCTGTTTTTTATTGAAAATAATTGTTTTTCATACACTGATGCCCAGTCTTGGGTGAACATTCTTTCACATCTCCACGTTGTGTGGCACGTTCCTTGGCAATGCTTTGACATTTTCTGTTCAATGAGTAGAGTCGATTTTCCTGCTCTTTAAATATCATCTGTCCTAATAACTTGATTTTATTGATAGAACATGGTAACAGTGATGAAAAAAGATCTGAGCATTGCTCCAGGAGAACATATGGCTTCTGGTCTCTTGGAATACTATACTGAAATCATTTGAAGAAGCCAGATGTAGTCACTAGAAAAGAAAAAGCAAAGAGGATTTCTTTACTGATATCTCTTAGATCAACTACCCATCACCAACATTGAAAGTTGGGCAGATAGGTAGCTTTCCCAGCATTACCAGATGACTACACTTACATGAAGAACTCCAGGTAAGAACAGTAGAGGTGCCAAACTAAATCAGCTCAAGTTTCTAACCAACAAAGTCATAATGAAACAGATAAAGCTAGTGTATTTTTGAATAGTTTGTTGTATACTAATAAATCATGGATTAAATCTAACTAGAGATAATGAATAAAACACGGTTTCCAAGAGACACACTGCTAGTAATTTTTGTTTTAACCAAATTCAGAAAATTGTTTTCCTTTGACTCTATGATGTTCCTTCACTATTGTGATTTATTGATATCTAGCATTTATAGACTGTTTTTATTAAAGCTTTAACATTGACTTTCACTGTGTTATACTGAGGCAGAACAGGAACTACTATCATCATTCTTATCTGTAGATGAGGACACTGAACCCAGGACACCATCTAGCTATCCACAGACACATGGTAGCAGAGGACAAGTTCAGGATCAAGTCCCAGTGCTCTTTGGTATATGAAATGCTGTTATAGTCCCTCTTCTTGATTGCAGTAATATCATTTAATATTGGCAAGACTAGATTAAATTTAGATTTTACATTATTAAAACCGTTGACTCTGGGTTTGTTTTTTAAACAATCCCAGTCACCACTAATGTTCATTCTTCATGATAGATAGGTAGATAGGTAGATAGATAGATAGATGATTGATGGATATATGATAGATAGATAATAGATAGATGATAGACAGATGATATAGATAGACGATAGATAGGTAGATAGATAGATAGATAGACAGATAGATAGATAGATAGATAGATAAGTAGACAGATGAATGGATATATACTATTCATTTTAAGTGGAGTTTTGTTCTGAAATTTTGTTTAGCAATAATTCTTTGATGTTTAATAATACTTTGAATCACTTTATAAAGAATTTGTGCCTTTTATTTCTGAATCATCTAGGCCCATCTTGCCAAAGAAACTCAAAGTCAGATTTCACACATTTTTTATTAAATTCAAAATGTTGCATGTTCCTCTTTAGGGTACAATTTTCCAACTTTCTCTGGAGAGGCTACTTCTTGTGTCCTTCTCAAACTACTCCCCTCCTCCAAAAGAGGAAATTTACCTTATAAAAACTTTATTACTATCTCAGGTTATTATATTTCAAAATAGAATTTGTAGTCTCGCTTAGAATTCTAACAAAATGATCATTGACACACCAGGAAAACAGACCTCACTATAAGTTCTAATTTTTGAAATAGCATATTAAAAGCAAATCTTAAGAAAAGCTTAAGTTGAACTCATGGGCAATTTTTCAAAAGTCTTACACTTTTAGAAACGTGACTGTAGTGTAATTGATAAGTGATGCATATGTAGAGTATCAATGGAATAGGAGGGGGTGTGTCATTCATTTGTCCCACAGATGGTGTATCTAAGGAATTTTGTAAATATCAACATAGAATAGCAATGAAGGCCATCATTTTGAACATATTAAATGGTATAGCATTTATTTAACATCACTGTGTGCTTGGTGTGTTTTTTATTACCTGACTTCTGCTGAGTTTCTCACAACTGAAACAAACTTGTTTTCTTCTATGCTCTACCAGATGTTCTTCACTGTGTACTCCAATGGCTTCATGAACTTATGAGAAGTGCATCTCTGTCTGGGTCCTCCTTACTTCCTTTGTTAAAGAAGGTACCAAAGGGAAGAAAGGGAAGGGAAAATGATATAATTACACTATTTTCTCAAAAAATAATTAAGAAAATAAGAAGTCAAAAAAGAAGGTATCAAGGCATGCACAGTGCCTAAATGTCATCTCTTACAACACATCACTTGTATTGTCGCCGTCATTAGATTTTTACAAGGAAATTGTAAGTCAATACTCTTTTAATATGCTCTGGAATGAAACTCTGCTTTAGTAAGGTATGTAGAAGACACTGGGAATGACAGAAATTAGTACCTATTAGTGAGACATGCAATAAAATCTCATGTTGGGAAGGAACCAGGGGGAGCTGTGTAGTAGAGATTCCCTCAGGCCAGCCTCTCCCTTCAGTCCCCACTCCATGCCTAATAAAAATGTCATATCACACAGAGTGACTAATTCTAGTGCTTCAGAGTCTTGCCCTAATTTCTACTACAAAATGACATGACAATTAACTTACATCTAACTGAAATGTACAACACAAGGGGAAATCTTAATTTCCATGTACAATATCTAAGATGTTGATTAGAATGAGCAGAATAATTATTATAAGAAGTGCTAATTTACTTGCATTTTTCACTTTTGAAAAACATAAAATGGCTATCACATTTATGTCAATACTTCTACTTGTTTAAATTGAGGCAAAAAGATATGCTTATGGTCACACAGTAAGTGATATAGTAAAAAATACATAATCTAAATGCTAATAGAAGGGAATATAGTCTTTCCTTGGGATGAGCCCCTAAATGGGACCAAATGGTCAGCCCTGAAATCATGCACACACAAATAATACTAAAGGGACTGAGAAGGCTGTATTTGTATATTTCTCTGTGTGTGTGTGTGTGTGTGTGTGTGTGTGTGTGTGTGTGTGAAACAATAACAATTAAGCCATAGATTTAGGGGAGAGGGTGGAAAGAGAGCTAGCACAAGGAAAGATATGGGTGGAGTAAAGGGAAAAGGTGGAAATGATATAATTACATTTTAATTTTTAAAAAATTAAAAATTACATGTGGAAGGGAGGAGGATTCTAAGGACCAGAGAGAGAATCAGGGAGTTCGCTTCAATATTTCATCTTATAATGTCAGAAGTTACACACATAAAATCTCAGCAACATGACGGACTAAGCATGAGCTGAACAAAGCCAACAACAATAGACATCTCAAAGTTGAATGGAAAAAAAAAAACACAGACTCTCAACCACACACAAAGGACTATGAGCAACTGAGGAAATCCGAGAGTGTGAGAGCCTTTTCAAGGGGAGAGCACAATTGGTTATCCTACACCAAATGGTCAGCCATGAAAATGTTTTACACACACACACACACACACACACACACACACACACACACACACAAGCACACACATATATGAGGAGGCTGTGAATTTGAAAAAGAACAAGGAGAAGTATGCAGAAGGATTTGGAGGGAGGAACCCAAAAGGAGAACTTACGTAATTATATTATAATTTCAAAACTAAAAGAATAAAATACACACTCTAGTATCACAGATCAACCTTAACTTCTACTGTTTTGAAACTCAAGAATCTTTGGAGACAAATTTGATATTGCATCTAAAGAACTTTGTAAGTAGCAACATGTAAAACCGATGAATGCTATGATTGAAGTGGGAAACGCATCAATGGACACCAATGGCATGAACTAGTTGCTTTAGAACGATCTCTCTAGTTACTGACTCAGTATCTTCTTAAAAGTGAAAAATAAGAAAGTTCTTCATACCAAAGGGACACTGAACCTTCCATTGTTGTATGTGTAGCTGTCGTCCTTTCCTATCCTTCTCTCAAGTATCTATTAGACACTTGGTCGAAACACATTTATGAAATTAATTGCGGGGCTAATTTAGACCGTGCTACTTTGAAGACCTTACTTAAGCAGGTACTTGAGAATAATTTTTCTTGCTCATCTTCGCTCACTATAATAGTTTCTTTTTCTTCTCTGTGAGTCTTGCTTTAATATGCTTTTTCCAGAGTATGAAAACACCATCGCAGCCAGCAGCAGGCTTGGAGAGTCTAGATCAAATAGCAGTTGCAGTTAATAAGTTCATAAATAAGACAGGAAGTAACTGCCAGTGGAATGGTTCCTAAAACTTTACAGCACAATAAAATCATGCCATTCCAGAGGGATAACACATTCCAATAGTCATCATAATCCTAATAATATCCACGGTAATAGAGTAAAAAGAGTACTTGAAATGAACAGAAAGGACTGCCGTGTTCCACTACAATCATCTATTTGACCTTATCTCAGACAAAGTGTTAAACAGCCAACTTCATATTCTTTATTCAAAAATGCAATCAACAAAATGCACCTTACATGTTTTTAGAAGAAGTGAAAGAGAGATTTTTCAAGAAATCCAACAAGGTGTCCTTTCACATTATAAGCATTCAATAGTTTATAAGTTCCCTTCTCCTTCCTGCTGGTCACTTTCTACCACCCGTTTCTTTTAATCTCTGCATCAACTGTCAGTCAGAACAAAACTGCAGAATTTCATGCTTAGGATGATACATAGTTTTTATGTGAGATGAAAGATTCCCAAAACAGATAACCCATGCATGCTTATAGCAAATGATGCCTCAAAAGAGCTAAATTTTTATATTTGTGTTCATTGAAAGTGTTATGCTCTTGTATAAGATGAAAAATGAACATTTGTGCACTTCAAGGTTTACAGAAATTCAGAACTAGACTTGACATTCAAAGAAAAGTGGGTGAGCATCTCTTGAAACAATGGAGAGGTTGTGAGCACTTGCTACATGCTGAGACAGAAGCTTGTCCTTGTAAAATTTTTATCCTCGTGGGGAGGACAAAACATTCAGCTTTACTAGACTTTTGCTTACAAGGGAAAGGTTGATACAGACTGAGCAATGATGGAGAACTTATTCAAGATTTCAATTAAATAGACACACAGCCACAAGAAGGCGTGTGCTTTGTGGAGAAGGAGACGGCAAATCAGACAGGAAACAGCAGCTGCACAGATGTTATTGGGAGAAGCAATCTTAGCCTGTTGAAGGGAACACACAAAGGAGACAGTGGTGAGATACAATGTCATGAAGGTAAGTGGGGACAGTGTTTTGTAGAGCACAGTGTTGTGCATGTGATTGAAAAGTCTATGGAGGATTTTGAACATAACAATGGCTGATTTTTACTTCTCTATGTAAAAGATAGCCAAGAGATGGGATACAGGAGATAGATACAGGAGACTCCTTGGAGGCTTGTGGACCAGCTAGCCTGGCACACATAACACTGAATAACAAAAGATTCTGTCTTGAAAAGGATGGAAGGGAGAAACAACAGGTAAAGTTGTTCTCTGGCTCTGCACGGATGCAGTGGTACATGAGTACCCATACTCACACATATAAACATGCACACCTATGGGTGGGGAGAGATAGAGATGAAGGAAGAGGGAGAGAGAGATTTTAAAAATAATATAAAAGATACCTGCTGATTATGTGCCTGTGTGGTTAGTGGGCAAGGAGGCAAAGAGGCTAGATAAAAAGTATTGAGGTCATCAAGAATGAACAGAGTTGAGATTTATATTGAGGCAGAGATGAGAAGTGGTCAGATTTAGATAGAAGTAACTTGATTATGAATTAAAACAGAGAATGAGAACTCAGGAAACCAATCACAACTCCTGAAATGGTACCTTGGTGTGATGGGAAATATTGGAAGAAGAAAGTGTGAGTCTCCCAAGAATTTTGTTTCAGAGTAGGTAAGTGGTGATAACTAGTAGATGTTCAATGAAAGATGTTATTAAGTAGATACATGATTTAAGTTTGGGAGAACAGGCCAGGGTAAAGACAGAGATAGGTTGGTTGGTGGCATATAGGTAGCTCATAGTACTTCAGGTCTGATTTATCTAGCTGATGCAAGATTAGAGTCAGGAAGCATGAAGACCACAGCATGGGAATCTATAACATTTGTCAATTACAAGAAGTGGTGTTGATTACTGAGTTCACTGAGTAGCTACTGAACTATTGAGGCAGAAGGAAAATCAAACCATCTAAAAGGCAGTTATAATTCAGAGTTAGATCAACTGATGAAAATTACTGAGTACCAGCCTGACAGAAAGGCAAAACAATTCCAGCTCATCTGTCTTGAAGGTCTATATTGGGATAGAGCCAATGCTGGACTTTTAATCATTTGGCCAAGTTGTGGCAAAACATCCCTGATGAATAATGGTTTTATTCAAAAAGCAATATTGAAAGCCTGGAACTCTGGACAGGATTGATAAAGGGAAAGATGGAAGAGTAAAGGAGGGGAAGGTCAGAGGAGAGATTCTGTGAAGATAAGGTCAAATGTTTCCCCCTTCAAGGCACCAATACGGGAAACAGTTGATGGGATTTCCTTTTCCTCTGAGTCACTTGTTGAAAACCCCTGCTGTCACTGCCAGTGAGCCAGTGACTTCTCCCTATTCTGAAACTCTCAATCTCTCTCTCTCTCTCTCTCTCTCTCTCTCTCTCTCTCTCTCTCTCTCTCTCTCTCGTGTGTGTGTGTGTGTGTGTGTGTGTGTGTGTGTGTGTATGTATGCGCGCGCGCACATGCATGTGTTTCCCGTAGTTCAGATTTCAGTCTACAATGTGGGAGCAGAAGTTCTAGGCAGCAATATAGGCTGCGGTCACACCCCCTAGGCAAGTTGAATGTTGAAAATTTGTAATTACTCACCAAGGTTAAACTGACCCCATTACTCAAATGACTGAGCCCCTTCGAGGGATGATTATTGTGTAACCACTACCCATGAAAGAACAGAGACCAGTCTGAGCCTCGCCATCAGGACATCAAAGTCCCAAGTGGATTCATTCCTCTGGAAAGATGCTGATAAAATACTATCCTGTAGCACTTAGCCATCTGCTTGAACGAGGAAGAGAGTCACTACGATCTTTGATAAGTACAATTTGAAGTCCTTTAGTCTGGTAGAAGCAATAAAGTACAGAGTCTGAAGTCTGAAGTTGGTTAGATTTCGAGCTTCAACACTTACTTGAGAGTTTGACCATATGAAAATTACATGACCTTTGTAAACCTCGGGTTCCTTTCCTGAAATGGACATTATAGTGACGCCTACCTAAAGGTTGCTGAATTAGACAATGTAGAGTATGGGGCGTGCACGGTCTTGTGTGTGTGTGTGTGTGTGTGTGTGTGTGTGTGTGTGTGTGTGTGTGTGTGTAGAGATTCAGATATCGAGTAACAGGTCAGAGATTTGTACCATGTCGTCTAGTTCGAGTATCCTCCACTGATCCAGTATATAGGATTGACCCTGATGCCTCACTCATGCTAGGTAAGTCCTCCACACCACTGAGCCATATTCCCAGACCCCTTTTCATCTATTATTGTGAGGAAGGGTCCCACTAAATTGCCTAAGCTCTTCTTGGAAATTGTTATACTCCTGCCTCAGCCTCCTGAGTAACTAGATTTAAAGGCCTATGCCACAAGACCTGGCACCAACAAGTATTAAACAGACTTTGTTACCTCTCTCTCTCTAGCCTTATGCTGCTGTGGTCCTGCATTGCTGCTCTCAGTAAGGGCCAAGTATCATCACCCATAAAGTTGATGGAGTTGAAAATTCTTTTCAGTATTTCCCGCTTTCACAGAGTCAATGAGCCTTGTCTCATTTATCTGCAAACTAGTTCTACAATCCGTTAACTCTATCTATAACTATTTATCTCACTTCTTTCAGCAATACAAACACTTGTCTACAAATGATTCTACTCAAAACAGCCCAAGTCTGATTATGCCTTTTCCTTGCTTAATATCCTTCCTCACTACTAAAGAGTTATGTCTCGATGTGTTTTAACGCCTATTTTTCAATAAACACTCTTTGATATAAAGCAGTTTTTATAACATAAAAGAGATACACTACAAGGGCAATACTTAAACACTAAAATTCCAGGCAAATCAACCAATTTACTTGACACAGAGGGACAAATTTGATATGATTGTAATATTTGGATGCCTTTAACTGTGTTGTTTTGTTTATGTGTACTGGATAAATATGATGGGGGAGAAGTAGCTTCTTGTCATGAAAATTTTTATTAGACTTTAGTTTAAAGCTTTATGTGCTTATGTTTACATATACGTAGTGTATGTTTTTAACACAATTTAAGGACAAGATTATTGCATGTCATTTCCTCCAAATATCTCTTTTGCAATCTCCTCTGCCATTTATAATTAATTCTTTCTTTAGAAGATCCAATAAAATTGTGTCAAAAGTCATCAAGTAATATTAATTTTAAAATCTATTACCTTTAATCAGAAATGTGTGTTCTATCTAAAATTTATTGATACAATAGGAGCACAATTTTCAAGAACAAATGGAAGTAATCCCATTAGTCAATTGTGTTCTCATTGCTTTTGGAAAAACTAAATTTCTGAATAAGTTTTGACAGGTACATGATTTAACCCCTGAGACACCTGATAATGTCCCCTACTTTACATGTTAACCTTATAGCCAGCCAACTGGAGTGACAAAATTCTTTGAGACAGGGTTTAACTGCATAGTCCTCATTGGGCTGGAACTTATTACACAGACCAAGCTCACCTTGAATTCACAGTGATCCACCTACCTCTCTCTGCCTCTGAAGTGCTAGTACTAAAACATATGCCACCATGTAGTTGGAACTACAGAACTTTTGTACCAGCTCAGCTGCTGCATCCCTTAAAAGTATGGTTAGGCTAATTTTGACAAACAGAACTCAAGAATGCATTTTTAAAAAAGATATAATAAGGGCATGGAGAGATGGGTCAGTGGTTAAGAGCACTTGCTGTTCTTCCAGAAAACCCAGGTTCAATCCTTAGCATCAACACGGCAAGTCACAACTATTTATAACTCTAGCTCCAGGGGATCCAATGCCCTCTTCTGGCCTCTGCAGACACCAGCCATGCACGGTGCATAGAACTACATGCAGGCAAAATACAATATGCATAAAATAAAAATGTAAAAATAAGTTTAAAAGACAAAGAAAAATATCTACTTTAAAACACACTTAATGGGTGAGTTGCTATTTATGAACATCTTAAATTTTTCCTGAAGAATCGTGGTTGGGGGTTGGGGAGGTTGTTCATTTAAGTAAAGTGCTTGCTGAAGAAGAATTATACCTGTAATTCCAATGCTGGGGAGGCAGAGACAAGAGGATCCTGGTGGCTTGCTGGTTATCCAGTCTACCCAAATCAATGAAAAAATGACGTGGAGATTAATTAAAGAAGACAACCAACATTGATCCCTGGATTCCATACAAATGTGCACACAGGGTATACACATATGAACAACACACACACACACACACACACACACACACACACACACACACACACACACATCAAATAATATCATCAAAAAGGAAGCAGAGTGTTTCATTATTGTACTGAATAGTGCCATTTAAAGTCTATGTATTAGTCCTTATAGGTTTAAATTTTAAGTGAAGTAAGCCTGTGTGGTTGAACTTGTATTTTGCTTAAAGCAGAGCTTTTCTTATCTAATTTTTTTTCTTATTTTACTATTATCCCTTGTTAATGCACTTGAGTGGCTGTAGTAACTACGCATCCTCTCAAATGGTCTTCCTAGGTGAGATGATGGACACTGTCTGGCTCTAAGAAGATCTTCTCTCTGGCTGCCTGGTATAAAGGATGCCAGTGTACAGGGATGGAAGCAGGAAGACTTAGACAACTATTTGAATATTCGAAGTGAGAAGTGAGAGTAGATCATTAGGTCTGGTGGAAGTGAGTTGGAGATGAGTAGTTATGAAGATGCTGTAATGAGCATCCAAAGTGTAGAAGACTAGGAAAGGGCAAGTTTGGGTGGGAGGGGAAGAAGAAAGCGAGAGATGGCCCTTGGCATGCTAAGTTTGATTTGCTTACTGGACACAAGCAGAAATTTCAAGCAGTTGGTGGATAGTTTTGGCCAACAGATGTAAATCTGAGAGTCATGTCTATAGTGCCATGAGGCTAGCTGAGACCCCAAAGTGGAACGTAGATGACTCAGAAGGTGTTCACATTCAGAGACTAGCAAAGACATTAAAGTGAGCACACATGGCCCAGGGTGAAGCAAACATCAAAGTGAGTGGCATAAAGGTATAAAGCTGGGTTCTATCTCAGCCTTCCCACATCAGTTATCAATCAAGAAAATGCCCCCACAGGCTTGCCTAGAGGCCAAGATGATGAAAGCATGTTCTCAGCTGAGGGTTCCTCTTCCCAGATGACCTAGTTTGTGTCAAGTTAACAAAAAATAACCAACATATGCATGCACCAAAATCAGTGTGACATATTTTGACTTATGAAATAATAATAATAATAATAATAATAATAATAATAATAACTTTTTATAGAAAACCCATTCTATGGAAAATGTCTTCTGGTATATTTTAAAACTAAGTTGTTTAGATCCATATAAATGCTGTTCTTCTCCAAACAAAATATTTCAGACAAACTATACACAGCTTAACTCCTTCCCTTCCCCCATGTCCTCATAGGCCATGCAGCATTGACCATTTAAGGCCACAGCTCTCATGGAAGATTTCTGTCACAGTCTCCTAGGAACATTGGGTTGTAAACATTCATACCCATACCTTGTTCTTAGGAATTCAAATTTTGTGAACAAGTGAAGAAAATATTTTTTTCCAAAAAGTAAATAAAACCTCAAATGATGCTACTGAAGCAACCTCATTAGAAACTGTTGCTCAATCCCCAGGACCTTTGGCATTTCAAATGAACAGTCATTTGAAATTCATGAGGTTTCAGAAAGCTTCTCTTATTCCACATAGCTTGTCTCTAGCCAGTCTATGAAAGTCACCTTGTAATTTGCATTAAAAAACTGGCTTTAATATTCATACAAGGCACATAACTCTATAAAATACATGCCCAGTACTTAATGAAAGCAGATGCGATTATTTCAATAGTTAAGAATAATTATTTTAGGGACATATGAAGACTTCTATCTCAAGTTTAGGGCTGACCAGGTTTGGACAGAATCCATGTCGATCAATAAGCCTACATCAGTGACTATACTGTGTAAGTAATATTCTCATCAATCATCTTGACTTTCTTGAATTATAAGAAAGTCATATCCTGTGTTGTATCCATTTTGATTACTTTAGCTCCCTATGGAAATGCCTTTGCCCAATGTAACCACTATGCCCTAACCACTACGCCCTAAAATTGTAGCAAAATTAGTTTCATCTATTTTTTTTAAATCTAGTATTGTTGATAGTCTCTACTTGATAAATTTTACCTCAGAGCAGAGAGACAAGGAAAATGTGTGTGATATAAATTGATATGCTTCCTTTTTCATTTTTGCAAGAAGACTTACTACAGTCAGGAGCTACTGTAGTTAGATTTTATGCACCATTCTACTAGGCATCCCTAACAAAGACCCTCTGATTTCAAGCAGCTTCCTCAAGCCTATGGCTTTTATTCTTTATTTTTTGTTTTAATTGTATCACAATACATGTGTTTTTTTCTTTAAATTGTAAGATGCTTCAAATCTATTTTTCGAAGTGAATTATTATTACAAGCATATATCTTAGATTCTTACTTTTAGCTGTTGAGAGGTCTAGTATAGAGATTAGTTATGGTAAAGAATCTCAAAGTCTTGTTAATTTTTTCCTAGCTCCAATATATCTTATTTGTATTAAGTTTTCAAAAACAGTGACATTTTCATGATTATGTACCATTGTACGTTATTCACATTCAACCCTCCATTCATCCACCCTTGTCCTAACTCCTGCTAGTCTCCCCCTTTTTCCCCAAAGAGTCCTCTCTCTCTTTGATATCATGTCTATGTATTCTTGAATACATACTTGAGCCTAGATTATTTATATGAGAGAAAACATGCAACACTTGTCTTTCTGCTCTGTTCCTTATCTTTCTCCTTCTGCCTACTTTTTACCCTTTCCTTGAACCACAGAGGCCCATTTCTAGTTCTCTGGAGATGGCCATTGGATGGGGTGGGAGGGCACAGGGTATTACTGTATAAAGTAGTCTGTCCTGGAACTCTCAGAGATATGCCTGCTTCTACCTCCTGAGTGCTGAGATTAATGGTATATGCTGCTACATCTTTGCTGCCATTGGAATATGATGCGTATTAAGTCTGTAGACTGCTTTTGGTAATGGAGCAATTCTCATAATATTAATTCTGCCTCCCCATGAGTATGATAGGTCTTTCTATCATCTAGTGTCTTCAATGCCTTTTGTCAGTGTTCTGAAGTTTTCATTGTAGAGGTCCATCATCTCCTCGGTAAATTTGGCTCTTGGGTATCTGGATATTTTTTTTTGTTTGCTTGCTTTCCATGACATTGTGAAAAGGATCATTCCTCTGACTTCTTTCTCAGAAAGTTCATTATTGGTATGTAGAAAAAGGAAATATTTTTGTTTGCTGATTTTTTTTTTTTTTTACTTTTTGGTTCTTGCACTTTACTCAAAATGCTGATTTTATCTTATGCGCTCGTGGTTTTGTCTCTCTCTCTCTCTCTCTCTCTCTCTCTCTCTCTCTCTCTCTCTCTCTCTCTCTCATAGGATTTCTTTAGTTACCTTCACCATTTCTGGTCTGACAGCCATGAATTGCATTAGCTTGTGAGATGTCTTCATTGTCCTGGAATATCTTCATTTCTCCACTCATTTTCAAATATAACTTCCTGAGTACAGCTCCCTTGTTGGTAGTTACACATTTCAGTATTGGAAAGACAACATCCTGGGCTTTACTAGGTTGCAGGGTTTCTGCTGAGAGATCTGATATTATTCTGATGGACTTTTCTTTGAAAGTGGGTTGGTGTTTCTTTTTTTTTTCTTTCTTTCTTTTTTTGTGGTGAGTTGGTATTTTTCTATTACAGCTTTTAATACTTTTGTATAGTCTTAACCCTTGACTACAACTTTTGGAGAGTCTTCCCCATTCATGTCAATTTAGGCTTCCAAAAGTCTCTTGTCATATTTCTTTTACTAGATTTGAGAAATCCCCTACTATAATTTCAAGCAAATTTTCCTATAATTTTTATTTTTTAATATAAACTTCTTCTATCTCATATATTCTAATGTATGGTCTCTTGATCATGACTCTGTTATCTAAAATATAGTAAAAAGAATAAAGTGGGAAGGGAGCATTATTAAAACTGCTCCTTTCTAGATCCTTTAAAATTGGAGTCTTCCCCTGGGGTGGGAGAGCTGGCCCCACACCTCACCTGGGCAGGACAGGAGAGCTGGCCCCTGGTTACAGGTTGCAAGGGTGCAGGAGAGCGACCTGACCAACGCAGCTACCACCCAGGGCCAGCTCCAGGGCTGTGAGCTGGCCCACCCCCAACATCAACCCCATCTATGACATGCTAGAGGGTGTAAAGGGGCCAGTCCTGCAGAGCCATAGCCACAGGCTCTACAAGATTCAAGACAACAGCAGGATATCTGAGAGGTGTCTCCATGAAGATCCATATTGATGGTATAGCAGAAGCCAGAGGCCTCAAACCAGACCAATGACTCACTGAAATAAACACAAGTAAAGATGTATGGACTACAGGGTAAACTGTGTGACATAACTCAGCTTCCATGGGGAGACTTTTGTTGTTGTTCTCTTTTCTTTTGCTGGGGAGGTTACAAGTGTGGCGGGTAGAAATGGAAGGACTTGGACATGAGTGGAATTGGGGTGCATGATGTGAAATTCACAAAGAGTCAATTTAAAAAAAATGGAGTCTTCCCCAGTGGAGATGAAGTTGAAGAAATCTGTTTTCCTACATTTAGTCTGGTGCAAAACTTGGTCAAGTGTCAGAGGTCAACCTAAGCTGTCTTTCCTTTAGAAACTCTCTTCTTTACATACCAAGAACCTCTGCTGGCCACCCACTGTAACTTTTAGACAAGGCATGTTATGTCTCACTCCTGAGACTTTCTAGTGCCTATATACAAGGGGGTGGCTGGTGTCCTAGGCTGTGGCTCTCATTAGTATTGAGAATGAGGAAAGTAAACACAGTATTTAGATCTGTACAAGTCTCTGTGCTTTCCAAAGCTGCCAGACATTAAACACCCTATTGGAACCAGGCTCTGGAAGTCAAGTGCTCTACTAGAGTTTCAGTCTTCCAAGTTCTCAGCCCAGCCAGCAGTGCATCGTAGCCCATAAATGGCTCCAGATGTTGGACCTCCTACTGACCTCTGGATCAACCCTATTCGATTCTGCAGTTGCCCTCCAGTAATGAGCTCAACTCCTAGCTACTCAGAGTAGGACTACTTCCCAAGCTGAGCCTCCTGCCACCTGAGTTTTCCTCCATGTCATTTGGATCTTTCTTCTGCCACACTACTATCCCCTACAACTGTCCTCTACCCAAGGGCTGTGGCAGGGGGAGCCCAGTCTGTTCCTTATTCTGGCTATCCAGAGTAGCTCTGTTTTAAATAAGCTCCATCTTAAGCCTATGGCACCTGGCTCTAGCCCTCCAAGACACAGAGAGTAACTAATTAGATGCCCTCTGCAGTGCTGATCTATCTCACGGAGGAATCAATCTCACAGAGCCCAGAATGAGATTTGGTGCTTTCAAGAGATGTAGGCTTTTTCTGTGGTTTTGATTCTCAGTCTGTTCACCAAGGTCACCCGCCATACTTAAGGAACTAGGCTGTTGATTATCTTCACCCTACTGTAGAGCATGGTTGGAGCTATGTGCTGCTTACTCATCTTTGTGTCCCCTTCCCATTTCTCTGCTCGTTGTGGTCTTCTGGTTTGGAGAAGATGATAGAACCTAACACATTACAGCTTCCTGTCTTTACCCTCAGTTGTAGCTTTTCCATTTATCTGTGTCATTTGTCTTAAAATCCTGAAAAAGGTCCAGCTGACCAAAGGCTCAGGTAAACACAGTTGACCATCCAGGCCCTTTGGTTCCAAGAGATAGCTACCATTATCATACTTCATCCAGTTGACCAACTGCCCGTGCCACATACCAAATGGAGTTCTCGCAGAAATGTTCACTTTCTGTATAGGGACAGTTAGTGCTCATCCACATAACACAAAGCACGCAGTTTTGCTAAACTTTGGTGTTCATAAATGATAGACCATTTGGCCGATATTATTTGTATAGTATTCAAGCTTAATCAATAAAGGTAAATGTATTAAGTCTTCTATAGTAGTAATGGATTGAGGGTCATGAAACCACACACACACACACACACACACACACACACACACACACACACATACACACACACCCCTATATACTCATATGCCTGTTTATCCTAAAAATATGCGATAGGGATAAATCATGGCCGTGCTCTGAGCCCATCTTCTTAAACTGTGATAAATGAATCATTGGATTGTCCCAAGGTCTCTTCCAACTCTGAGAAAATCAGCTTTATTACTTACTGTACCAAGTGGTTCTTTAATGAAATAAAGCTTAACATTATAGAGTGTGCTCTACGATGAAAGAAAAATCATCTGAAAGCAATCGGCAAAATTTAAAATAAGCATTTTACAACATAAGGATAAATCTGGGCATAATCTGTTCTCACATGTGCCATCCAGTCACTCACGAAGGCTTCCTTCATTACTGCTCATTTCCTTAGGTGACTCTCAATATGGGCCTCCCGGTACATGCAGATGGGGTCAAACTGACTGTGGATGAATTTCTTTTAAAATAAATGAAAAAAAATCGTTTCCTGTCCTACCACACCCTGCATGAGGTCATTTTTTCCAAGGCACCCATTTTGTTTATTTGTCTAGGATTTGTGAGTGTACACTGCTCAGTAAACCTCTAAATATTTTACAATGTATTTCCTTACAGATGTTGAAGGAAAACAAGGGCTTCCTCTGACTTTGCTGCAGTTCCGTGAATCAGCTCTGTGCTGAGAAACTTGAATATCACTGATCTCAAGACTGGGGGAAAGCTTTGTCTTAAAGGGGGGAAAAGAAATCAACACTTTCATTTACACTGGCCCTTACCTCTTACACACAAAAATGTAATTTATGCAATTTTCCCATGTCTCAATTTACTTACCTGTATTTCAGTGAACTTTTTATATGCACCCCCTTTAAGCTGTATGTTTACTTCTCCAAAGCCTCCCATTCTTTCCTTACTCCAAAATTGGCAATTGGCGAAGCTCTACTTTCTTCTAACGTAGTAATTTTTCCAGACTTCTTAACGGCTATGTCAATTTCCTGTAATTGTTCTCCTATAGGATTTCCTTAGTCCCCTCCTAATGCCTGTGGAGAGGAATTAAATTGTCAAAGGTTGCAGGACAAGGGGAAAAGGGAGTTATCAGCACAGTCTGAAGAAGAGGCTGATTCACTGTGACATTACTAAGGGAAAGTACAGACAGGTTAATGAACTATTTTGGTACGATGACTTGAGCCTTTCAGACCCTGGAGACTTGAGCTGAGTCTCTCAGTCCCTGGAAATGATCCTTTTAAAAGTCATTCCTAAGGGCAGGAAGGAAACATGACATCACTGAGGAGCAGCTTCCTGTGAGGTAGTGAGAAGATACAAGAAGCATTTTTATGTGCAGGAGCCATTGGCCATAACCATCTAGTTGGATCCAAGATAAGAATAAGGCCAGGGCTGAGGGGCAATGTCAGAGAAACAGAGTAAAATGGAGCTTGGAGTTCTGATTTTATAATCAGTGAACCTTGACCTCTACAAAATGCTTCCTAAGCCATGCAAGGTGTGACATTGTTTCTGTCTGTTGTGTTTACAGTCTACAAAGAAAGCATCATAAAAAGTTATTGTCACCTTATGCTTGGAGGCTGAAAGTGTCAGGCACAGGCAGTGAAAGGTCCAACAGTATCTGAAGACAGACAGACAGATAGGCAGAAATAAGAAACAAGGGAGGAAGGGAGGGAAGGAGGGAGGAAGAGGAAGGAAAGAAAAAGTAAAGAAATCATGTGTGCATCCATATAAAGTAATTTGTATGGTGTAGGAAAAGATAGAGAAATCTCAAAAAGGTGATTTTATGATTATCTTAAAACTTTGCTGCATATTTATTATTTGAAGGGACTATTTCATTTAGATTCAAACTCTGTGAGTTGAGTATTCTTTCAATGAAAGTTTTGTTATCTTGCTTTATTCCCATTATACAATCAATAAGAAGAACATATCTGATAACTATATTTACTCTTTCTTCTTTTAATATCTCTACTTCCTTCCACATAGAAGAACACAACATGCTGTATAGGAACAGCACAGGGGTTACGATGTTCTTGGCAATCTCTATCACTCCATCAGCTCTGTGATCTTAGACACCTTTCCAAACTTCCCTGAACCCATTTCTTTTCCTTTTTTTTTCTTCAGTTGAGCATCATCATAAAGCTATTGTGAGAATTATCACAGTGGTTGACAAAACAGAACTCAAATGACAGTGTGACCTTATAAATGATCAAATCTATGCTCTTTTTTTCTTTTCTTAGGTTCAGAGCATTACCCAGAAGAGAATTTTGAAGAGAATTTTTGTTTTGTCTGACTGCTTGGCTTTCTACGGTTCCTTAATGGTTCTCTTTGTTTTTACCCTGACCTTGTCTTATGAGATTTGCATTAATAAATGCATCCTATCTTGTGATGCTGTGTTCTACCTATGTCTGTGTTTAGAATTCCAAACACCATGCCTGTCTGCTCTGCTCTACAGCGTCAGACACATCATCCCCAGGAACCAAAAGAGCCATTGGCATAATATTTTGAACACTTTAACCTAAACTAAAAGCTACGGCTGGAATAAACTTTAGAATGAGATGGGCTAATTCTGATAGATGAAGACATAGAAAGCGAAAGGAAAAGCACTTTGCCTGAACCACCCAACAGTGTCAAATGGGGAGCTTAGTTCAACTCCAGACTAGTTTAAACCTGGATTCATCACATCAACAAATGGTGAATTTTACCAGCTGCCACAAAAGTAGGAAAAATTTACTTGAAAAAAAATTGACTAATCCCTTGAAAAAAAGAAGTGCTACCAGTTGTGGGTCATAAGTAACTCCTAACCATGTTATTGTTGAGCTTGTTAAATTACTAATGAGTCCAATGTGAACATACAATAAAGCATAGAAACTGAAAAAATAAGGTATTCATCTGATTCATAGCATTACCAGTTGTAATTATTTTGAATTTTCAGTTTATAGCTATTGAATTATCCCCCTCCTGCAATGTTGAGGATTGAACTCACATCCTCTTGAATGCTAGATATGTAGCCTACACTGAGATACACCCTTAATCTACTGCATTTTTTTAAAACTCTTTTTACATGAGAGCACACATGAATGCATGCCAAAACATAAGTATCGAGGTCAGAGGTCCATTCTTTCCTCCCAGCATGTGAGTCCTCAGGATCAAACTGAGATCATCAGTCTTGGCAGCAAGCACCCTTACCTACTGAGCCATCTTGCTGAACCCACTATTACATTCTTGACTCTATTAAAATTCTGTACAAGTCAACCTTGATGTGTCTCAATAGAGTAAGACCAACAGGTGACAGTTACAGGACGACTCTTACCATCTCTTCATCATCTTGCAGAGAGCTCTTTGGAAGAGTAACCTCAAGCTCATCTTGTGAGTTGGTAGGCCCCCTGAAAATACAATATTTGGGGCATTTCAGAATCCTACTTTGCTCTCTGAAGCAATTATTTCCTCATAAATTGGCAACTAAGAGAAATATTATAATGAAGTACTAGCACACAATTAACAGAGGAGAGAACTTTCCCATCAGCTGGAGTGCTGAGGCTCTTCCTCTTGAAGAATGACTGGTGTGTTTCTAATCTATACCACCTCCTAAGATGAACTAGAACTGTCCAAAGGAACAGCCTCAGGAGGTCACCATTGGCATAGTCACAAAGCTATGTTCTAATTCCAAAACACTGAAATAACAACTAGAAGAATCAGTCAAACTTACATAATTATTTTTTTTCTCTAATCAAGACCCAAATATGATCTTGTCATTAAATAAGTTCATCACATTCTTGGCCTCTAAATGATGTTCCTGATTAATATTGAATTGTCTGGGCACAGCTTTTTTAATTCAAAATGTTATGCTACAATTGTAATCTATAATTCCCTAATGATTTATGGTTTTCTTACACAATCAAGATCAAGTTGAATCATTTTCACTAAGCAAACTGTGTGCACTTTATTCCTGCTAGTGTTTACTCAAGCACACATACTTTCTTAAACATTGCCCCATCCCAAACATAGTAAAGCATCAGCCATCATTTTTCCTGAGAAACTATTTATTAGAGTTTCACAAATTATTGGGAAAACCCAATAGTCCATATTCATAATAGAGCCTTTTAGCTCTATAAAAAGAATTGAGAAGGGGGGGGGGAAAGCTCTTATAAAACACATTTATATTTAATTCTGTTTTGCAACACTTCATGCTAATTCCTGGTTCAGCAAAATGTTCAGCATTCTTGACTGTTAAAATGCTTGGTCAGGCAACTTTTATGCTTTTCAACAGTGTGTGATCGTTACTGCTTTGACATTTATGGGGTTGGAATGTGTCCATGTAATGCTTAGGTATAAAGATCCAGAACTGTTTGTATTGCTTAAACCCTAAACACTGTAAAAATAAAGCATAATTATAGTTCTTATATAATCTATAATATGTCAGGAAGTTATCAAACTTGACCCCTTTTTTCCCCTGACATATAAACACCAAGTTACAATTTTAAACTCATAGTTAAAACCAATGAGGCATTTAGCTATCTAGCCCTTCTCAGTGCCAATGAAGTAATGACCGACCACTAACCAGGGACAGCACTATGTTTCTAGGTCCCAATGGCAAATAGAACGTAGTCTTCAGGAAGACTATTAGAGAAGGCAGAAAGTAAGTCAACTGACATACTCCCTGTATTAGGATGAACTGTTGTGATATGGAGAGAGAGAGAGAGAGAGAGAGAGAGAGAGAGAGAGAGAGAGAGAGAGAGATGATAGATGATAGATGGTTGATTGGTTGATAGATAGATAGATAGATGATAGATAGATAGATAGATAGATAGATAGATAGATAGATAGATAGATAGATGTTATGTGAGTGAAAAACATATGCAGAAGAGTACCTAGCCAGTTCTTATCAGTCAGGAAGGGCTTGTGGTGGAACAGGCCACACAAGGGCAGTACTGGAATAGTAGACATTAGCAGAAAGAACAAATGGGACAAGTAGGTGAGTGGGCATATGAGGGTATGTCTAGAAGGAAGCTTTCCTTGGGAGGATAGAGGGGCGTATGTGTTGTAGACCAAGTGGAGGCCAGAAACAGCAAGCCCGAGACGAAGTTGAGTAATTAATTTGTTTCTATTCTATGCCAGTGAATTTGGGCAGCAGTGTTGTGCCAACAGAAGTATGGTTTTAACCTCAGAGGAAAAGGAAGATTGATAGAGAAGATGGTAGCACTCCCAAGTATGGCTTTTAGAAACATGATTCTCCAGCTATAGAAAGGAAGCTTCTTGGTCCACCATGATGTGAGCAACCTCTGCCACACCCTATAGTTGCCACAAACTCTTCCATGCTTTCTTTGCTAGGACAGACTAAAGTTTTCTGAGACCACAAACCAAAATTAGCCTGTAAGAGTTTCTGCCAGGTATTTTGCTCACAGTGATATGAAAGGAACCATTACAGAAGGAACCAGGAATACAACCCAGAGCTAACAGGTACTTAGTACACTAAAGATCAGTTCCAGTGTTGCTCCTGGGTGTCCAAAGCATGCATGCCACACCTGCAAGTCACACAACATCTCCCAGTGATGCACAGCTCTAAGGAGGGTCATTCTCTTTCTCGTCCTGATAGGTCTGCCCTGTAGCTGTCAATGTAAAGGAGCACAAGGGGACTGTTGCTCATGGACTGTGACCACTTCTTCATCATAGCACCGTCAGAACTGATGGTCACTTTCTCCTTCTTTCGTTACATCCTGGGGACTAAAGACATCGTAGCTTTCTATGACAGGGCTTCTGCAAGCCAAAGAAAAATTCATGAGTGTAAGTGCAGTCACATGAAAAAAAAAAAAGTGACACAAACAGCAAGGAAACATCTTTAGAGGTGACACTCGTGGAAAATTAGAGTTTCCATGTTTACATTTTTAATTATCACTCAAATTTCAGATTTTTGTTTTGGTTTTTCAAGACAGGGTTTCTCTGTGTAGCTTTGCGCCTTTCCTGGAACTCTCTTTGTAGACCAGGCTGGCTTTGAACTCACAGAGATCCGCCTGCCTCTGCCTCCCGAGTGCTGGGATTAAAGGCATGCACCACCACCGCCCGGCCTCAGATTTTTAGATACTTAACCAAATAAAAGTAATCTACTTCAGGCCTATTGGAAAGACATATGCATGTAAGTGCATTGTATCATTAATGCTTCAAAATACCTGTGAAAGTAGGAATTGATATTTTTACTTTACATGAGATGAAAAGAGCTTTCAATAAACTTAAATAGCAGCTCCAGGCTGACTCGAGGTAATACAATTGATGGCAGATACGGGCTAGAAGAAATTCACTCCATTCCCTGCATCAGATGTTAATGTACCAGGCACAGGGAAAGGCTTTGGTAATGAAAAGATAAATAAAATGTGAACCACTGCCCTTGCCCATCTTTGCCTCTTACAGTGTTCATAAGATTTCCTTTCTGCTTCACTCAAACTGGGCAGGGCAGTTCTAACCAGATCAGCCTCAGTGACCACGACACCCCTCATGTAGCTAGCCATCCATGTTTGTTTACTCTGGCTTAATGGTCCTGAACCTTGCTCCAGGAGTTGGCATGGGACGACGTTGCTCACGTGATGGTCTAACCCCAGGATCTGGGGATTTCCATTGTACTGTGCTGAACTGCATGGCTTTCCATGAAATACAAGGTTGCAAACAAATTTCTTTCAGTAGATCCTGGGTTGTTTGCCCACTAATCAAGACTGCAGACAGAAAACAGAACATAAACTTTATTATTGCCCTGGAGTCTTCCCTACTGAAGAGAACATGCCCAGTCAAAGGCTGTGTCAAGTGTGCACCGAACTGCATATAATTTGGATTTAAGAGCACAAGAAGGATTCTGTGCCTCTGAGGTAAAAGCATAGTATGTTCCTGTCACTGTGCTCAGGAAAGATAGCTACGTGGTGCTAACAAAAAATGGAACATCTTTTGAAAACTTACACATACCACTTTAAAAAGATTGAGATACAGCTATGGATTTTAACGTAGGTTAAAGTGTGTTAAAAAAAAAATCTATCAGTCAAATATTGCTATAATATACTGTCAGTCAAAACATAAAATTGATTTATAAAAATGAAGCTACTCAGCAATGATCTTAACAGCATTTTGGATTCAGAGACTTGCCATTGGGGTATGTTGGCTGATTTTCCCTAGAATCTAGTTGTAACAAGGCAACAAAACAAAAATACATTTTTCATCTGATAATCATTTAGCCTTCAAACCTTGTGTAGTAAGTAGGGAAAGATCTCTTTGGGGATTAAAGCATAGACTGTCGGGCTAAGAACTCAAGTTAGCAAACCACATGTTCACATCTTTCTTTGTAGTAAGAACCGAAGATGACACAAAATCCATTCTGTGATAATAGTATCTTTCAGTTTTCCTATTATTCCCTAAAGATCCAAATATCTGTCATTCTCAGACTACCAGCATCTCTCTACCAAAGTAAAACTGATAGAAATTCTGAGACCCAGTTTCCACTTTATATAATACTGTACCTGTCAATCAGCCCTACCCTGACTTCCACAGGTAAGTTAATTTGAGTCTGCAAAATGAGTTGAGGCCTTCAGGTAAGACTCCATTAAAAAATAAAACTTAAAAAAATACATATAAAATTTAAATACAAGAATGTCTCTAGGGTGTTTACACTTTATGCTTCTATATGGCAAAGGATGCAACCTATAAAAATCTAGAGAGCCTTCATCAAAGTGTGGGTGTTTGTTGGTAGAGTTACCTTTTCTCTCAGAGCACAGATTTTATTATTATTATTATTGTTGTTGTTGTTGTTGTTATTTTAACACAATTAACATCTTAGAAATAACTGTAAGTTCTATGTTTTTTTTTTTTTTCTTAAGCCATAAAGAAAAACACTTACGTTGTTAGGCTGATTAGAAAATGATAAATTAATATGATAAAAATGACGTCTCCTTGAAGGGAATAAATGAAAGGAAGATGAAATGCCACATTACCCTACTCTCTTACATTCTTCATTTATAATACTGCAGCCTAAGGATTTCTCCTGTTCCGCCCACACCAAGCTCCTGTAGCCGCTTATAAAATAATCACTCACAGGCTTAATATTAATTATCATTTGTATGGCCTATGGCAAGCTTCTTGCTAGCTAGCTCTTATAAGTTAACCCATTTCTATTAATCCATGTTTTGCCACAGGTTCGGTAGCTTTACCTGCCTCCCATTACATGTTGCTCCTCGGACAACTAGGTTGGGTCTCTCTCTCCTCTCCTTTCTTCTTCCTGTCTATTCACTTGCATTTCCTGCTGGCCTCTAAGCTGCCTTGCCATAGGCCAATACAGCTTTATTTATCAAACAATCTGAGCAATACATATTCACAGCATAATACCTTTTCTGAAAAAAAAAAAAAAAAAAACAGAGAATGCATAGGAAGTCAGCCTGAAAGAAATCCAGGAAAGGGAATTACTACATTTGTGAATGTGTTTGTCACCCAAAAGTGTGAAAGAAGTTTGATAGCATCGGTAGAGTAAAGCTGAAGCTTGGGGGAGGTTCCTAGGGAACTATGGGAAAGCATACTCAGAAAAAAATACAACAAAACGAACCCCAAGAAATTTGACAAAAGCACCTGTTGATTTTTTTTTCATTTCTAACAAAATTAAAAATATTTAAGTATTCACCTAATAAGACTGTTACCATTTCAAGATGTAGTAGACTGGTGAAACGGATTTAAGGGTGAAAAAAAAAAAAAAAGCCAGGCCAAATTTCACAGGCCTGTTATTTCAGGTATCTGGGAGGCTGCGGCAGGAAGATCACAAACAAGCTTTAGGCCGATTTGAGCTACAAAATGAGTTCCAGGCCAGCCTGGGAAGTTTAGTAATATCTTATTTCGAAATTTGAAAGAAAAAAAAGAAAAAGAAGAAGAAGAAACACTAGAAATATAACTCAGTCTTATAAGGCTCGCCCAACATGTACAAGGTGCTGGTTTAACACACAGCACTACTGTGGTGGTTTAAGGGAGAATGGCCCCCATAGGCTCACATGTTTAGATGCTTGGCCCACAATTGGTGGGACTGTTTGGAAAGGATTAGGAAATGTGACTTTGTTGGAAGAGATGTGTCACTGGCTAGGGGCTTGGAGGTTTCCAAGGCAACCAAGGGCCCAATCTCTCCCTCTCTGCCTCCTGGTTGTGGATCAGATGTAACCTTCAGCTACCTTTCTGGAGCCATGCTCCTTGCCATGATGGAAGGAAGGAAGGAAGGAAGGAGGGAAGGGATGGAGGAAAGAAGGGAGGGAGGGAGGGAGGGAGGGAGAAAGGAAGGAAGGGAGGGAGGGGGGAGGAAGGAAGGAAGGGAAGAAAGAAAGGAGAGATAAAAAGAGTGTGGTGAGATCTTGTTGATGACCAAGTTATAAGAAAAAAAAAATGATTTTGGATAACAGTTTCAGGGCTTCAATCCATTGTCTATTGGCTGTGTTGCTTGTGGACCTGAAGCCAGGTAGAAGATCACGGTGAGAAAGTATAGCACTTCAGAGCTACCAGGAATCATAAAAGGAGACACGGCTAAGCCAGGGTGTCCATACATTTTCAAGGGCACACCTCCAATAACCTAATTTCTTTTCTAGGTCACATCTCTTAAAGGTTCTGCTGTCTTCCAACTGCATAAAAATTATGTGTCCAAGCCATTCACACAGATCTTTAAGGGACATTATTGATCCAAACACTAGCAGAAAGAATCTAATTTTAAAAAATTGAATTGTAAAATAAAGAATTCCAGTCGACTATGAGAATGTCCGTGGAGAGGGCAGGTAGGGGAATATTAATAAAACAATGAAAATGGAATCAATAGCTAAACTCAGGAGGAAGTGTCTTAAAATATCGTGATCAAGTTAAGGCATGAGTAGCTGTTTGTTCAAAGATTGTTATTTGCCCAATATTTAGAGACTTATATTTTATGTAAAAAAAAATACTAAATTTATGACACGTGTAAAATTTAAATACAAAAGTGTCTCTAGGGTGTTTATACTTTATGCCTTCAAAGACATGATGTTTCAAAATGTAAATGGTGTTGTAACTCACATTGGAAGAGATCAGCATTGCTCTTAAAGAGTTTGTTGTCTACTGTTCCCATGTAGAACGAGCACCTACAATGTACAGAGATCCCATCAGGAAGTACCAGGATTCTGATGAGGAGAGGCAGGGGAAGTGGGAAGAATATATACACAAGAGGTGGCTCTTCTATTCGGTGATGTCCCAGGCACAGCACACTGACTCTGAGTTGGTTAGTATGAACACTTTTATGGGGTTCTAAGACATAGGAGTGTGCTCTAGTTGTCTGTTACTTGACACTAGAATGGTTAGGAGAGAGTATATAAGAACTTCATGAAGGAGGCATTGAGATATGGGCTCTGAGCTGGTTGATTTGCATGTAAAAGAAGCACTCTTGGAGTACTGTTAACTATGCCTAGGAATTAGCACCCAAAGCTTAATTCAGAAGGCTTTTGTCTTAGTTAAGGTTATTATGACTGCAGCAAAATACCATAACCAAAAAGCAAGTTGAGCAGGAAAACATTTATTTGGCTTATACTTCAATATTGCTGTTCATCATTGAAAAAGTCAAGGCAAGAACTCAAACAGAGCAGGAACCTGGACATAGGAGCTGATGCAGAGGTCACAGAGGGGTGCTGCTTACTGGCTTGTTCCTCTATGACTTGCTCAACCTGCTTTCTTATAGAACCCAGAACCACCAGCCCAGGGATAGCATCACCCACAATGGGCTAGGCCCTCCCCCATTGATGACTAATTGAGAAAATGCCTTACAGCTGGATCTTATGGAGGCATTTTTTCAACTGAGGTTCCTTCCTTTCAGATAATTCTAGCTGTGTCAACTTGACATAAAACCAGCTAGGATAGCTTTACTTATATTAGTCATTTCTTTCCTACCAAAACCAACTAGAAATGCAGATCAAATTCATTTTCATGCTTGTTTTAAGCGTTGAACAGCTTGTATACAGGACTGTGTTCTCTGAGAAATGGGAGGCAAATAACATGTAAACATATCAGCTTGGCTGCTCAGAGAGTTTCCAGGGTGCCAGACTAAACAGAGTCCAGCATTCTTACAGGGATCACATTGTGAGGAAACTATGTCAGCTAGGATGTATGTAGTAGAATACCCAAATAAAGAGTTAAAAAAGACAGAAATAGGAAGAGGAAGAGGAAGTGAGGGGAAACGGGCAGTCAAAACATTAAAAACGGATTCTCAGTTGATCTGTGTGTGCAAGGGGTAAAGCTGCATGAGCCAAGGAGGGAATGCTTTCAGAATACAGCTGCTGCCCATTCCCAGACTTTACTGAGATGAGGCAGGTGTCTACAAAGTTCCCAAAAGAAGGAGAATGATCTTAAAATACACAAGCCACAGAGTGGAATCATCAGAAGGAACCTGTCTTGGAAACAAGGCTAAGTTATTCTTAAACAAACTGGTACTTAAAGGCCAAATTAAGCAAACTCTAAAGGCAAGAGCAAGATGATCTCTAATAACTGTGTGCTAGAGTAAATTCCAACATAACTTAAAGGAATAAAAAGAGCCTGACAACACATCGTGGAAAATGTCTACAAGCAATCAAAACTTATCGGGAGTATATACATATGTTTATACAAAAATATATGTATGCATATATGTGTGTATACATATATATGGCTGATAATCAGCAGTAAAACTAATTTTAAAATATCACAAATGACAGAGATTGTATAGCCAGCCAATAAGGACACCGTAACAACCCTTTTAAATTTATCCTAAAAATTCAATAAACTGAGGGCGTAGGGACAGAGCACACACATGAGGAAGAAATAAGTTCTTCAAATGGAATGTCTAATCATAAAAAGCATAATCTTTGATTTTTTTTATTTTAGAAACTCTAAACTTATTAGACACTGAAGAAGATAAAAGTTAGTAAACACAAAGATAGTGAAATGGAAATCGGGGAAAAATAAAGCAGAGAAAGGTCAAAATAAAAGTAATTGCCAGAGCCACAGCAAACTACAGTACATTTGCAGCATAGAACACAAGTGTGTTTCGAGTTCTAGGAAAAAAAAGAGTGAACAAAACAATTTTTTTCTTAGTAACAAAAGGATGGCTGCAAATTTTCCAAATATGGCAAAAATCATAAACCTTCCAATTGCAGAATCTCAACAAACCCTAGAAAAATAAAAATGAAGAAAAGCAGTCTAAGATATATCACAACCACATTTCTGAAAATGAGAGATAAAGAGAAGAGTTTTGAAAGAGCAAGAATGGAGAGGACGAAATTATGTTTAGAGGAAAAGACAAAATTTACGAGAGAGTTCTTTCCTGAAATCATATAAACTAGAAAATGGTGATATTAAATAACTTACTCGGCATATACGAATGTGCGTGTTTCTGTGTCTATATGTATTTCTTGTGCTTTTTCTTTGGCTCTTTTTTTCTGTTTGTTTTATCTTATTTTTGTTTGTTTTTATTTTATCATATTTTATTATTTTATATTGATGCTTGTTTGTTTTCTAACGAGAAAGAGAAAGAAAGGGTATGGATTTGGATGGGTAGAGAGGTGGGGAGCACCTGGGAAGAGTTGGGGAAGGGAAATCATAATCAGAATATGTTGCATGAAAAAAACTATTTTCAATTTAAAAATAATTTAAAGAAGACAAAGAATCTTTTTTAAAAGGATATAAATGAGAAATACATCAAAAGGAAGATACTTCCTTTTTTGTGATTTCCTTCTGAAGCTGAATTAATTACTTTAAGTCATATACCATAAGTTTATTGAGAACTTATAGAAAGCATATGGTACCAGCACCACAGAACATGAGGCAGAAGTAGGTGGGGGAATTTTTTTTTTTTTTAAGTTTTATACAATTGTAAAATCACAAAGGATGATGTAAGTCATATCCACGATGTTAGTGACCTAATCCTCTTTCTGGTAGGTAGAATTAGATTTATAAAAGAAAGATTCATCAATATACAGCGAAACTGATAAGAAGAAATTAGTATTATAAAAAGATATATTTATAAAAACTGCATTTTACAAGTTATGCCATTGAAATACTATAAGAAACAAGATGGCATTGCTAGGTGAATAATATTATTTAAGGTATAACAGACAATTCTAGAAGAGGTAATGTTAGGTCTCAGACAGTCCACATGTCCAGAAATGACAGTCTAGTCTTGGTTCAAGCTGAACTACAGAAGGATTTGGGGGGTTGGACAAAAGCCAGCATTCCTCAGGAACTTGTGAAACAGGTTCCCCATGCCCAGAGGAAGTCATTTCCCCTGCCTCTGGTAGAAGGGACTTATGGCTCGCCATTGACATACACCTGTGTCAGCTAACTGCGTATCAAAGTCCATACATACTAGCTCCCAGGATCCCCCAGTCCCTAGTCACAAGTACTTGCTATACATTTCATAGAACCCATGCTAGCCTCCTGTCTCCCCTCACCTCAGATCTCGCTCTCTTTATACCCCCTGCACCCAGCTACTCTTCCTATTGTCTGTCTCTCACCTTCTCCATTCTGTTCTGCTTTCTTTTTTTCTCTCACAGATAAGCCTGTCCATGCCTCCAGTCTGTGGGCCATGCCAAATCTGCTTCTTTTTCTCTCTGCTCTGGACTCTTCCAGATGCCTCTGGATAATTCTCTCTCTTAACTTCCAATAAAACTGTACCCCTTAATAATGAAGCGACCATTTTGGCAGTTTCTTTACTGCATCCCCTTGCATGGAGGAAAAGGTTATTTTACGAAGACATTGAAATCACTTCTCTAGAGAGTGCAAGAGTTCTATTGTTTTACATATCTAACTGCATAGCTTCAGAATAAATGAAGGAAAACTAATAAACTAAAAGGAGACATGAACACACCAGCAATTAATGTTGGTTTCAACACCATTCCTTTGGCCACTCACAGAACAAGGAAACATGAAGCCTTAAACTCTCATAGTGCTCAATGATACTTTCTACAAAACTGACCCAATCGAGATTTTAGACCACTCCACCCAACACTAGCAATAATACATTGCTTTTCAATAGACATAAATCATTCACCAAAATATACTATAGCCTGGCTTTTAAAATAATTTTCAATATTTCTAAAAATATTGAAATAATTTAGTCTATTCTATTACCATAATAACATGAAATGAAGAGTAAAAACCAAAAAATCTAATATTTAAAAATGTGTCAATAGGATGTAAATCGAAACACTTTTTTAAAAAACAAGGAGTGGTAGCTTACGCCTGTAATCATAACACTTAAGAGGCCAAAGCAGGAGGATCTGAAATTTGAGACTAGCCTGGGCTACCTAGTGAGAGCCTGTCTGGGAAGAAGGAAAGAATAGAAGGGAGGGAAGGAAGGAGGGAGGGAAGGAGGGAGGGAGGGAGGGAAGGAGGGAGGGAGGGAGGGAGGGAGGGCAAGAAAGGAAAGGGAAGGGAAGAGAGGGGAGGGGAGGGGAAGGGGAAGGAGGGGAAGGGAAGAAAAGGGAGGGAAAGGGAGAAGTGAGAGAGGGTAGGAGGAAACATCACACCATTTGAAGCTCAAATAAAAGAAGCTTAAGGTACAATTTGTGTCACTACATTTCTATATGTGAGTAAAACTGAATTTTCTCTGTTCATTCTTTCAGAATTTAGGAAAAGAAAAACCAGTTCAACCCGAAGCAAACGTAAGAGAAGACAGAAAGGTTACTGGCTCACGCAGCAAGGGGCTTGGCCCTCTCCCAAGCGTGAGGATGTGATATCGGAACCCCAGCACCCATGTGAAAAGCTGGACTTGGCCAACAGCTATGCTTCAGGAAGTTAGACTTTGAAGAGTAAACATCCTCTGGAAGGTCCTGAGATATCTAAAATAAAATGTAAGGCTACAATGTCCCTTTTGTTGTTCCCGTGGACAAATCTGATAAGAATAACGTAAGAGATGAAGGGACTATTTCAGCTTAGGGTTTGAAGGTACAGTCCATGTGTCAGAAGACACTTGTCATTGGGAGCATGTGGCAGCAGGTCACATTGCATCTGCAATCAGGAAGCAGAGAAAAAGGTGGTACCCACCTCATTTCCCCTCTTTATTCGGCCCAGGATCTTGGAATAGTGCTGCCCAGAAGTTTATCTCCATGGCTATTCTAGACACTGTCAAGTTGTCAATGAATAATACCATCCCAAAGTTAATAAAAAAAATGATGTGAAGGCATCTTTATAAAGCTTGGAGGAATCATACAGAACACAGCATAAATGAGCATATCCAGGAAATCACATAGAATAGAAAAAAATCCCAAGTAGGAAATGAAAATTAGGGGCAGTCTTTTTTAGAATGCAGAACAGTTAAAAGAATGAGTGAGAGTCTAGGGAGTAGTTCACTGGGACAGTACTTACCAAACATGAGTGAAACCTGGGGTTTGATCCCAAATACCAGGATCAACAACAATAATTGTTGTAATTACTTTTACAGCTTTAGTTACAGTAGGTGTAAAAACACATTAAAGCAACAAAAATAGAGAAAATCAACGTGAGGGACCTGACTATTGTCACTCTGTGGCTGGCTTCCTCCATGTTGATTACATAGAAATTACAGAGGCAAACCCCTGAGAGCCTGATAAGGACTGTCCCGTTGTTACGAAACAACGGGAAAGCCTGAGAGTCCCTTCCGTCAGCTGCTGGGGTAGAAGAGGGGTAAAATATTGTAAAAAAAAAAAAAAAAAAAAAAACCACTATTTGTTTTACAAGTGGAGGATTCTTATGAATGTTCAGAATTCAAGGCAAGAAACAGTCAGTGAAGAACAAGTTCAGATCCCACCTGCCCTGGCTGAAGAATCAAAGGAAAGGCAAGTTCTGCTGAAGAAAAGGTGAGAATTCCCAAACCGGGTGTATTGCAGGAACGGCAACACCGGGAAAGAACACTAAAGAGTTGAAAAGAAAAGGCAGGAGAATATTTTCATAAAGCACGTTCCAGGGAGAGCCATATGTCCGAAGCGGAAATAATTGCTTAACGCTAACCTTTCACAGTAGTTAACCAGCTCAGAAACTCGGACCCTCAAGACAAAGCGGAGCCAGGACACCTGTCTCCCACGGGCAGCTGATGAAGGGCTGGAGGCTTTCAGAGCAGGAGTTAGAAGCAGGTAGAGTTGAGCGGGGATGCAGGACCCAGGGCAGGAAGAGTAGCAACCATCTCCCTAAGGAGACGGTGCTCACAGACACAAGGGGCAGCGTGGGAGGAGGGTCTAGGAGGCAGCCAGGCAGTTGTAGTCACATGTTCAAAAGCATCCCAACCCAGTACCACAGCACACGAGAACCTACCTTATCCCCTGTGCACACACACACATCTAGCCATGTTCTCCCCCACCCTTGTGCACCGCATGCCCAGCGAGTCCCTCTCACATGCTCATCTTGGCCTTTGCTTTGACTGTATTTCCCTTTCAATGACGACTTCTTCAGAAACAAGTTTCCTAGGTGTGTCACATCACGCCAAATTGAAGTATGTTTGGGTTGCCATAATTCTTCCAATAAGTATAATAATGTAGTAAACCACACCCGCTCTGCCGAGCATTTATTATATGCTCTGGAACTGGGACTACAGCTTTGTGCACGCTAGTCCTAATCCCCATATAGACACTCCAATAACACAGGTGCGGTAGTCTCGACTTTAGCCATCTGGGTTCCGGAGGGCTTTTGTGAAGAGTTTGGTTCACACCCCTCATAATTATGAAGAATGGAGCCTGATCCCCGTGGCTCTGAAGGACATTTCCTTTTCTGTCATACTGACCTGGCTTCTCGCCTTTGCACTTCTCTTACATATTATAATTATTTTTTCACACCTCTATTCCTCTTACTAGCAGCTTGTCAACTCTCCCGGGTTGGGAGTGAGAATTCATCATTGTTTCTCAAACGGCAAATATAATGCCTGATCAGTATTTTTCGATGTTTCCTGTGTAAAATAAAAAATAAAAAAAAAAAAATTAAGGGCCAGCAAATTGGCTCATCGGGTAAGGGTTCTTGCCACCAAACCTGATGATCTGAGCTCGATAGAAGAATGCATGTGAATGAAGATAATTAACATGTGCAAACTCAGTCAATGGATATCAAAACAAATAAGGTTTCATGATATACGAAAGAACAAATGAATGAGAGGCTTCCATGGTGAGCATGTAAACAAAGCAGAGACGATCCACTATGTAATTACCACATGTAATGATATCAAGCTGTAAAACTCTTATTTGCTGTCTAACCTATTCTAAAAACTATATTAAAATAAAACAGGTGGCGCACGCCTTTAATCCTAGCACTCGGGAGGCAGAGCCAGGCGGATCTCTGTGAGTTCGAGGCCAGCCTGGGCTACCAAGTGAGTCCCAGGAAAGGCGCAAAGCTACACAGAGAAACCCTGTCTTGAAAAACCAAAAAAAAAAAACAAAAAAAAAAAAAAAAAAACCACCACACAAATGTAACCTATACACACATATATTCATATATATATTCATATGTATATATATGAATATATATATCAAACTCCAAGACAAAGTAAACCTCTTTCATTAGCTGCCAGTCCAACTTGTTTTGATTCAGACGTTGGCAAAAAGTGTCCCAACACATCTGTGCCTATATTTGAAGGTCCCCATAAAAGTGTCATTGTTTTCAAACACAATTGGTTT
The DNA here is from genome assembly GCF_949786415.1 of Peromyscus eremicus. Lineage (NCBI taxonomy): Eukaryota > Metazoa > Chordata > Mammalia > Rodentia > Cricetidae > Peromyscus > Peromyscus eremicus. The sequence continues at coordinate 27,883,964 of NC_081434.1, forward strand.
GTACATTGACTTGAAATGTCTAATTTTATGGAAACCACAGTTGTTTACATAGCTTTAAATTACAGTGAACCACTGAAGGAATGAATCAGCAGTTCAGAAAGCCAAACTGGCATGATTTATGCAAGTAAACTAGCGTTTTATGAAAGCGAGGCTTTTTCAAATGAAAAACCAACAGTAGCATGTATCCAGCTGCGAGAGTGATCATTCCTGTAATACTCTTCTTTCCTTGGAAGAAGTGTGTGTGGTGTATGTGAGGTGTGTGCTCTGTGTGTGGTGTGTTTATATGGTATTTGTGTAGTGTGTGTATGCGTAAATTATGTGGTCTGTGTGATGTGTGTATGTGTATTTTTGTGGTGTACATGTGTGTGGTGAATGTGTGTTGTGGGTGTGTGGTATGAGGTTTGTGTGTATGTGTATGTGGTATATATGGTGTGTGTTTTGTGTGTATGTGTATATGATGTGTATGTATGTGGTATTTTTTGTGTGTATAGGTATGAGTTCATGTATGTGGTATGTGGTTTTGTGTGTATGTGGTGTGTATATGTGTGGCCTTTTCTGTGTGTATGTGTATGAGTATATGTATATTTATGTGGTTTTGTGGTTATGTGTATGTGATGTGGGGGTGGTTGTGTAGGAGTGTATGTATGTGTGGTGTGTGTGTGTTTGGTGTATGAGTGTGTATATATCTGGTGTGTATGTGATATGTGCATCCAAGTATGGTATGTGTATAAGGGTATGGTGTGTGTGTGTGTGTGTGTGTGTGTGTGTGTGTGTGTGTGTGTGTGTTAACCCATGGCTGTCCTCCATGTTGTGTTTAGATCTATCCACACACTAGATGTGGTTTCTCTGAGAGGAAAGATGAATTTTTTTATATATGGCCTTGCAGTTTCCACCTTGATTAATATCTGGTATATAACAAGCATTGGACTCTTTCGTTGCTGTTCTTTTATTGATACATTGTAACTGTTGGTCACTATTTGTTACCAAAGAAAGCCCATGGTTAAAGATGACACAACTGACTTGAAATTGTTCTTCCTGGAATTGATCTTTCTTTGGAAGGAAGGCCTGTCTCAGTGTGTGTCATGCACTTGTGAGCAATTTTCTGAAAGTATTGTGCAGAAGTATAAAATGGAGTGAGCCAAAGAATAATGATGTTATTTTGATTGCATTTTCCCATTGGCAGGAACATTTTTTACAATAGTTTTCTTTCATTTAGATCTTATGGTCACCATTCTTGATTAGGAAGCAGGAACTAGGACAGTAGATTTCTTTTCAGTTGTTTAGGGGCTAGGGTAGCTTAACCTGGATACTCATCCTCTAATAAACATCCAAAAGTCGAGAGGAGCCAGGAGTAAGTAGCAAACATCTCTCTGACCCTCTTTTGGTCTTCCAGTTCCCTCCCTTTCTGGATTTTATACAAAGAAAATCTTCCTCAGTTGCTAGTTTCACTGCCTCCTCCCAACCACCTCCAACTCAGCCCCTGTCTCCCCACTGTGCTGACATCTCTCACTGAGCATCAAGGATTGTCGCTAATGAACATCTATCTCTCTTCTCTTTCTCAACTCTTCAAAGGTCTTTTGGAACAACTGGCCACTCCACCCTTCTTGAACTCTGTAGGCATCTATGACTCTGCTGTCTCTCTTTGTGAGCCATAAGAACACAACTCAAGTTGTTCAAACATGAAAGGAATTTATTAGGTTTTATCTGGGAAGTTCAAGAAACGATGTTAGCTTAAGGCATCACAGGCTTTAGAGGTTGAAACAATCCTGTCAGAAATCTATTTATCTGTTAGAAAGGTGCATCTCCCATGCTAAGAAGGGGATTGGGAAATCTAGATCCACATCAACCATCCTTGATAAGTGGTCTTGGTAAGAAAATTATGCCTCTTTTTTATGTATATTAGCAAAATTTATGGGAATAAATCTGGTATGCATTAATCCCAAAGATTGGAGGAGAATGACCACTGACCCAAATCAGCATGGCCAAATTAATTAAAGCAAGCAATTAATTAAAACAAGATTTTTTTTTTCATGAGCATGGGCTGCTTTTTCTTAAGGCAGAATTCAAGAGCCTTGTATGTGAAGAAAACAAGGTTTTTATAGTTCAAGGGTAGGGGGTTTCCAAATGGGGGACTTGTGAGCAAAATAGGTGGAGTTATAGGAACAGAACATAAGTATTACAAATTAGTCATAAGGACCTCCTGAAATAAAGACATGACTGCAAGGTGGGCATAAGGTAGTCACAACAACCTTTTGAAACAAAAGTAGGGTTGCAAGATGGTTATAACAACTTTTTGAAAAGACATGGTTGCTGTTTCCAGGAACAGGCAGTACAAAACCATGTGTAGTTAAGGTAACAGGTGGGGCATAGCCCAATCCATGAGAAACAGATTTAATTATAAACAGGAATTAATCTAGTTTGTCTATACTATAAGATGACATTTAAGCTTAAAATGGAGGCAGGCTGGTTCTTCAAATGCCCAACCTATAAGGAGTAGGGTGGGAGTTGGTTCTGTGTCATAGGACACAATCAGTCTCCCCTGAACTGCACAGATAAACATGTAAGGAAACATTCAGCCTCTAAGAAAAGAGCATACACATGCTCACACATCATCACTTCTATGACAGCTCTGCTTTCCATCTTACATCTACACATTCTTTCTTCTTTGTTGACTTCAGTTCCAATCGTCCGAATAGCTCTGGGTTCAGTTTTGTGCTCTCGATTCCTCTCTATTAAACTATTTCTTCCTCATTGTTGACAGAAACTCTCCTAGACTAGCAACATCACAGGTTTAAATTTAGCAGAAGAGCTGAGGACTCCCCAGGCTTACTCCTGCAGAAACAGATTCTCTGTTGAGAATTATAGTCTTCTGATTATTTGAAAGTCCTGCATGACTACCTATAAGCATTCCAGATCTAAATTGATGCTCTTGTTTTCCTTGACCAAACTTTGATATCTCATCTTGTCTTCTTTTGCCCTGATTAGCTGTGAGAGACCAGCTGGGTGACTGACTCCCACATTTTACCCCAGGGTACTCTTGAGGAGAGAGGGATAAGAGATTTAGATAGAAGGATAGAGGGGAGAGAAACAGATAGAAACACAAGATAGCCTCAGGAGGGCCTGGATCCTTATCCACCACCCCACCCCACCACCACCACCCAGCCATCTCTTCTAAAGGGCTATTTATAGGAATGTCAAGGGGTGGAGCAAAAGACTTGCCCCAGCACAGCCAAGTGCAGACCCTTTCCAATCACCTAGTAACCATGCACATGGTCAAGCAATCTTTTAATGCAGCCCTGCTGGGTAAAGCAAGCTCAGATATCACTAGGAACCTTTGTGGACCTCCACAAATAACTTTAACTCTCAACTTGACATGGTCTAGAGTCATTTGAAAAGAGAGTCTCAGTTGGGGAATTGCCTAGATCAGATTGGCCTGTGGGTAAGTCTATGGGGAAGGGCTTTGTCTAGGTTGTTACTTGATGGTGGAGAAGCCAGCCTACTACAGGCAGTACCATCCCTAGGCAGGTGGTTCTGAAATGTTCAAGAAAACTAGCTGGGTATAAGCTGGGTTTGGGGTCACCTAAACAAGAGTCCTGCTCCATGGTTCATGCTATACCTCCTTGGCTGTGAAGTGAGTTCCTTGGTCAGAAGTAATGATGTATGAAATAGCAAGCAGACATGCCTTTAAGTTTCTGCTTTGACTTCCCTCAATGGTCGATTTGGGCTGGACTTATAAGCTAACATACACCACGTGTATCTGGTTCACCAAGGAATCAAACAGTTTATAACATCACAGTGCATCTCAGATTGTTCCTTTCATCCATCCTTCTACAGTGCCACCACCATATCTAAACCAGTCTAACTCCCACTAAGAGGACAGCAATAGCCCACTCTGTATTTGCCTTGCTTCTATTCCTCCTCTTCCCTGGTCAGATTTTGCCCAATAGAAATCTTTCTGGCATCTTTTGTTTTGTCTCCATAAACTTCCCATGCCCTTTCCTCTACTACAGATATCCTTACCTCTTTTCTGTTCCTGCAAAACCACCTCCTCTCAGATCTTTACATCTGTTCTTTTCCTGCCCAGAATGCTCTTTCCCAGACTCTGTGTTTCTCAGCTCTTGGTTCAAACACTCTCCTTTTAGAAAGGCCTCTCTTCACTACATTCCTCAGGTATCTTAGGCTACTATCACAAAATAACCATAAGCCAAGAAGCTTACAAAGAACAAGGATTTATTACTCACAGCTGGGAAGTTCAAGATCAAGGCCCCAGAAGATTTGGTTTCCAGTGAACACTAAGTTCTTGTTTTTCAGACAGTGTCTTCTCAATATGTCCTCAGGGGGTAAATGGAACGTGGGCTTTCTCCAAGGTCTCTTTTATAACACTACTAATGGCATCAATGAAAGCAGAGTGTCATGACTCCATCATCTCACTAGGGCCTTACCTCTAAATATTATCACAACAGGAGCCAGTTTCTATGGGTGACTATTCAGAGTATGGATCCAATCTAATTCCGTTTCTGCTTCAGCTCTCTTAATTTTCATTCTCTGTGAAGAAAGAAGCTCCATGAGCACATGGACCTCAATTGTTTTGTGTATGACTAAATTGCCAGAACTTAGGCTAGTGCACTGGTGTTAAAAATCAATGTGGAAGACAGGAGATTCCCATTTATTTCTATTTCTTCCATGGAACTTACTGTTATTTCCCAGGCTCTTTCATACTGACATGTTTCCTTCCCTAACCATTATCTCTTCCTCTAGAATGTAGTCACTCAGAAGCTGTCTTCCTCTAGAATGTAATCACTAAGGAGCTGTGGGCGTCTTACTCTGTCTGCAAGGTCTGATTCAGTTCCTTGCTCTGAGTCGACACCGTGCGTGTTGAAAGGACAGTTGGACCAATGATCACCAGTAATTGCTTCCTGAACTTAAGCAGGGACCATGACTAAAAGTGCTTTCTTCTTGATTCTCTGACTTGAAAAGAAAAAAAAAAATCCAGTCGCACTAATTACATTGTAAAAGGGGTACCTACATCTTGGTCAACATCTGCCTGTAAGTAATGGACAGTTGAAGTAGTCATCATTAAGGCAGAATTCAACTCTGGTTAGGTACAGTTCTGTCAAAGACTGTGCCAAGACTTCGGTAGTGATAGCTGGGCCTTCTCCACCTCTCCACTTTCACAGAAGTCCTATCCACTTCAGTCTCACCAGCCTTCCATTATTCCTGTCACCCACACCTCAGGTCCCCTTTCCACTTCCTTCCTTTCCTGTCTCATCACACATCAACGTAAATATCCAACTTACGGCAACCCTCCTTCACACTGCTCTTCTTTCACGCTTATTTCCACCAATTCCTCTGCCAACATGTATTATTACATCTGCTAGTGAGCAAACACATGCACTTTGAAGTCTATCGATGTCTCTTGTTTCTAAATTTGTGTATCTTTTCCTTCCTCTGACACCGGTATTTTCAAATCTTGGGCCACTGACTCAGCTTGCTAACTAGGTAATTCCCATATCACTAACACATAGTGAGTGTCAATACATGTGGTTGAAAGTAGAACTCATAAGGTGGTCAAATGATATGCAAAATTGGTCTGCGGTCTTCCGTAGAGTTCAGCTGGTTGTGATGAGGCAGAAATAGTGCCAACCTACATTTTTATGTCACTTCACATGTCTGAGTCAGTTACCCGAGCTTGCCCTCACTACACACCTATGAATCATTGATTGATGTTAGACTGAGTCAAAGTCAGATTAAGCCACTGCCGTGTGAGCAACAGCCGACAACCGGCATTAGAGAAAAACAAAGAGCTTTGTTCTCCTGACTCCTAAGTACACAAGCTTTCTGCGGAAATTGGCGTTTATTTTCTGTCTTGACTTGATTCAAGATAGAACCATTAGTACGTTATTGCCAATATCATAATTCTCAAAGAGCCACTAAAAAGAAAAGGGCTGTGTTCAGTTCAGATACTAAGCAAAGGAAAACAAGGGTATAATTTTTGTTTACTAAAGTTGCAGTAGAATAAAAACAGCATGGCTATGGTAAAATGGGCATTTCTTATTTTATTAATCAAAATAAAAATTTACTTAAAATACACTTTGGAAAGAAATTTGATTATATTGGGAAAAAAACATTTAAAATCTTCACAAACTCTCTTCCTAGACTGTATGTTATGTTAATAGTGTAAGAAGTAAGTTTGTGGACAATATTTAGTATAGATAATACAGCATTGTTTATGGTAATGTTTAAAATTCTAAACTATAAATATGCAAAAATGATGAGTGACTCAGCGATTTCACATAGTTGAAGGACTTTACAATGGCAATACAAGTCTACACAAACTAATCTGAGTGGCACTGGTGTTTTTATCCTATGCTGTTAATTTTTAACAAGCTATTAAGTCATGTTTTCATAATCTCATACTTAAAGTATTCATAGAAATGAAACAAAATACACTCCAATGTAAATGGTATTTTCTTTTTGTGACGTGACTGGGGATTTTTTTTTAAATTATATAACAAAATGCAAAATAACTTTCATCTTTATCAATACAGAATGTTCTATTGCTTGTTTTAACAATACAACTCCCACAAGTGAAGCAGTAGTGGTATACACCTTTAATCCCAGCATTCTGGACGCAGAGGCACATGGATCCCTGAGTTCAAGGCCAGCTTGGTCTATGAAGTGAGTTTCAAGACAGACAGAACTATATAGAGAAATCCCATCTCAAAAAAAAAAAAAAAAAACCCAAAAAAATCAAAATAACAATGACAAAAAAACAATACAACCCCACAGTAGTATCTCTGCTACAACTGACAAGAAAATTTGTAAATCAAGAAAAATCTGGGCAGTGGTGGTACATGCCTTTAATCTCAGCACTCAGGAGGCAGAGGCCGGTGGATTTTGGTGAGCTCGAGGCCAACCTGGTCTACAGAGCGAGTTCCAGGACAGCCAGGGCTACACAAAGAAACCCTGTCTCAAAAAAGAGAAAAAGAGAGAGACAGAAAGAGAGAGAGAGAGAGAGAGAGAGAGAGAGAGAGAGAGAGAGAGAGAGAGAGAAAAGAAAAACTTAATTTTCCTTTCATCTAAGAAATTTAATTGCTCATTGAAACTATATTAATTTCCATAGAGAAAACATGGATCAAATTGTGGAGCTAAATTATAAGTCTGATTAGTCACATACAAGACCTATGGACACAAAGAAGGGAAGGAAGAGGTCACCACACTAACATGTAAAGCAAGTTACATGATCCTCACAACCAAGTTTTTCCAAACATATAATATTCCTTCTGTGCCTTTGAGTTTTCAGTGTTTCTGTTCTTGTCGTGGTTGGAGTTCATGGTAGTCCTCCCACATTTTCTGTCTAGGATCACTTTGTAATTTTCCAGTGCTCTAAATGGTTGGCATTTATCAGAATGGACTCTTGGAAGTTGACTGATTCGCCAAGCTCAATTTGATACTTCTCTGGTTCATCAATAATGTTTGAAAGCAGAGGATTCTGATGATGATTAAAAAAAAAAAAGTCTGGGGAAGGCAGATGTGCCCATGAGTGAAATAATCCCAGTTTAGGCTAGACTTGGTAAACGTGAGTCATAGCCATGGTGGCTTAGGCAAGAAGGCACCATGGAGTCTGACTCTAACTTGAATTGTTGTGGGAGTCCCAGAAGAGGCCAAGTGGCAAGGTGGTGGTGAGCACTTGGTGAGTTTAGGGCAGAGTCACACGAGACTCAGCATTTCAAAGTTGGTGCTGCAGTCCATGAAAGGACCTCCTCCTGCCTGTCCTGGACAGCTTCAGAGACAACTCCGGAGATTTGAAAAGCCAAAGCAACTGGTTACAAATGGAAATATAAGAAGGAAATGAAGAGCTGGTGAGATGACTCAGTGGTTAAGAGCACTGGCTGCTCTTCCAGGAGATCTGAGTTTAATTCCCAGCACCCACAGAACAGCTCCCAACCATCTGTAACTTCAGTCCCAAGGGACCCAACACCCTCTTCTGGCTTCAGGAAGCACACAGAGGGAAAGTCACTGCAATTTGAGAACAGAGAGCTGCTAGTTGATGCCACAGATTGCTGAAATTAATGACACTTGAACAGATTTCCTTTTTCTTTTCTGATTTTCTGAAGTTTCCATATGCCCTACGTCATTCCATGTGCAAATAAGGGATGGATTTGCTTTTGAAACCCGAGTTCATTCTCACCAAGTGTATTATCTAGAATAGTGAGTTCAAGACGTGACCTAAGCTACAAGATCGGATAATGAAAATCCTAGTTTGCTTTGTTTCCAGGCCCAGTGAACTGGGATCATGTAGATGGCATCCAGGGACCAGGACTTTCACACTATCATTGGGGCGGGGCGGGAGGGGGGAATTCTGTGCACACTGCGTTTGTGAACTAGTGGTCCAGGGTGTAACATTTGCTTACCTATCCAGAGCCGAAGCTAATCAGCGTGCATGGCTTCCATCCACAGATGGGGCTGTTCTCAGCTTCACTGAGCAGAAAGCTTTCCTGAGCGCCCACATTCTCTGCAGTTTCTCTTTCAACCTCCTGGAGATATTACTCAGTAAGGCCTTCGATCAATGGGTTCTCAGTAGACTGAGATAACTCAACTGGCCCATTAACACCCTTTGTCCTCTTTAAGGAACAGAGTCTTAAGTTCTGGTTTGCATTTTTTGCTTTTTTTCTTGACACTGCCCACCCCCCATTATCCTTTTTTCTCCAGCATTATGTTGAGACAAATTCATTTTGCTATTTGTCTGTTTTTTTCCACTTAGAATATTCATAAGAGATACCAAAGCAAGCCTGATGCACAGAATAAGTGTTACTGCAAAACAGTGAGGAGTCTCCCAGTTCTGTGAAACCTGCCTTTCGGGAAGGGTGGGAAAGAGTGTTTAATAACTTTATTTTCACACACATACACACGCAGAGCTTTTGTTTAGGACCTGTTTGCCCTCATACTAAGTTAGGGGTGATTAAAAGATAAAAAATATATATATTTATTTCTAACAGTTATGCGAATTCATTAAAAGGTGTGTAATTCCTGCTTGGAAAAAAATGATTAAAATTCATATTTTTTAAGAGGGTCATTAAAAGGTGTGAAACCATTCCTACTGAGAGAAAGCTTTAGGGAGACTGGTAGGGGACATACATACATATATATATATATGTGTGTGTGTGTGTGTGTGTGTGTGTGCTAGGTTTTCCTTTCTTCTTTACTCAAATGTAGATATTCTCTTGAAGATTAAAGCACTTTTTGAAATTGTATAGGGGAACCTAAAGGACTATATTAAAATCACACGTCGAGGTATGCTTCCAATAGTATTAGGGGTTATTTTCTCACATCGGTGCCCTCTAGCAAGATCAGAGACAAGGTTATACATTCCCAAATGGAACCAGTTAGCAGCAGTATCCAGTGTATGGTACTAATGAGGACAAGGTCAGGGTTCAGCTCCCCAAAAAAGCCAGTTACTGAGAGGAGAGTGATGGCCTCAGCAACCTGGCAGTACAAAGCACCAGAGTCACCTGGGGATTTCCATTTTGTTCTGTGTTTTGTTTTTGTTTGTACAATGTTAACTTCCATGCCTCATCCCGAACCTCCCACATCCATCAAAATTTCTGAAAGCACAGCAAGGATCCTTTGCTCTTGAAGAAATTCCCAGGCAATTAATAAACCACTCAGGATTTGGGAGTCAGTCACCTCAAAGGAGGCAGCTCCAGCAAGGATTGAACCCAGCATGATTATCGCTGATCTTTACGCCACAAAACTGCCAACGTTACAGTGTATGCACCGAGAACCATTCACGTCTCCAGGGAGTTTGTCCTGCTGCCCTTACGCATGGAAATTCAAAAATAGTTCAAATCTCAGTGGCAAATGGAAGTAGCCCTCTACATGTCTCTTCCCATATACACTTCACTGAACTGTTAAATGCTGGCCACCTGAACTTGCTTTCCCTCATAGAGACACAAGCAAAAAGCCTTCTTATATTCTGGACACCATATGCTTACCTTCCATTTGAAATATTCTGTTCTGAGCAGAATGACCACAATCAGTCTTAAACATTTTCTCCAACTTTAGAAGTCTCCATCAGCCTCCTTTCTATCAAGAGTTAGACCAACAGAACTAATGGTCCAACCCAATGGTGTGGTGAACGCTTCCTTAAACGCAAATATCAGACTCATACCCACTGTCATCCAGTATGGAAAATGCAGTCAATGAGATCTGCCTTTCCAAATCTTGACAACAATAATGGCCATTTGTCCTCCATCAGGCCACATTTTTAGATATTTATCCTCCATCCTGTCACTTTTTTTGTATTTTTTTAGTATGGGCTTTATCTCAATACCACCTGTCACAAATATGCTCTATAAATGGAATGGGCCGAGGAGAGAACACTGGTAAAATATATCCATATTTTACAAGTTTCCAGGCAGCACAGGAGTCAGTATTGGTAGCTCTGCTTGAGATAAAGCTTCCTCAAGTTTATGATGGCGCAAAAGCAACCCCACATCCAATACTACCACTTTAAATAGACTCAATAAGATGTAGGAGATATTCGAAACTTTATTATAAAATGGACTTTGTGTTGAATAACTTTGCTCGGCTGTAGGTTAGCATAAGTGTTCTGAGGATACTGAAAGTGAACTAGTCTTGGGTTGGGGACATACCTCAGTGACAAAGATCATATTTAGATACTTGTGAAGCCCTAGGTCCAATCTCAGCACCAACAAAGGAAAAAACTAATAATAAGCTGAGCTAAACAATGCCCCATGTATGAAATGCATACATCTCTTTTAACCTCAGGATGAGTTCATTCGGACATAAGTCCATGCTGTGTTAAATATCCTCTATACTTTTAAACAATGTTGTTTGCTAGCGAATGTTAACATTAAAGGGGTTTCTGCTCTGTTATTAAAGTAAAATGATGGCATAAAATAACCCCTTTCCTGAATTCAGCACGGTCCTGGACTACAAAGAGGCTACAAAGAGAGAAGATGGGCTACTGTCATTCTGAGACAGCCAAATGGTTTTACAAAGGACAGGAAACTGTGGGTAGATGAAAGTTCTGTCTATAAAGTAGATGTTACTGCAGTTCATTGTGGTTATATTATGTGTGCCCAAAGGATAAAGAATTCAGGTGTGAGGCGGAGTGGCAAGCGTTGCAAGTTAAATAAGCTCTGAGTTTGGGGTTTTTTCCTTTAGTGTGCTGCTGAAACTTGCCCATGGCTTCAGGGTACTTCATGATTAAGTTGGAACGAAGATCTCATGCCTCGTGTTTAATGTAGCAGAGGCGAGGTTATTAAATATTTCTTGGCAATTAATTGCCTGCGCTACGCCCTTTTTTCACAGCTTTGGTTTCGGGTGTGCAGGAGAGTAGAAAACATTTAATTGCCCCTAATTTGTTGCTGTAGTTCAATCATCTGCCTAAGCATTGTGCTGAAGTCTGTAACTCCAGCGAAGGATTTGTAAGGGGCTTCACTGTGACATACGCCCAAGGAGGAATTTGTTTTCACTTTTGTGCAATAATCAGACACGATCTTTGACCCACTACTTTCTTTGAAATGAAGGAAATTACGAGAAGCTGCCAGATCTGTAGCAAACTTGGTGCTGTTTGGAAAGAAGACCTTTCCTATTGTCTTTCTCAGTCCAATGTGGCCTCACTGACCTATTGGCCAAGATCCTGGGAGAAATTCCTCCCTTGATAGAAGCTGAAAGAGGGATTGAGGGTAATCTTTCCTTCTCATCAGTCCGGTCACTGTGTCACCTGAGATCTGATTGTTCCTTCTAATCTGCCTGACTTCCTGTTTTCTAGACCTCCAATTTAACGGCTGTGCCCAAAAATTCTTGCCTCTTGGCTTCAAGACAATCTTGTTTTTCAGACCCTTCTGATTTTCTCTTTAGTACTTACTATTAAAATTAAATTATTATGCATTTAGTGTCAACCAGTTCTTGTCTGTCTTCTGTCACTAGAAAATCCTTAAGACAAAAAAATGTTTATTTATCTTGTATACCCTTAACTACTCACCATCCATCCAAAGTCTAATAGGAAATACTATATGCCCAGTAAATATTGGATGGATGGATTGATGGATATATGGGTGGGTGGATGAATGCATATATGGGTGGACAGATGGATGGATGGATAGGTGAATGGATGGATAAATTGATAGATGGACAGGCTGACTGGATGGACAGATGGGTGGGTTGGTGGGTGGATGGATGGATGGATGGATGGATGGATGGATGGATGGATGGATGTGTGTACCTGACATCTCCTATTATAGATTGGTTTATATTCCTGTTCATATCCAGAATACTACTTTGTATGTAACCCAAGATACATAGCATATTTGGGGGATTTTCTAATGGTTTTATGCAAGGTTGAAGGCTTATTTAAGCAAAAAAAAAAAAAAGTAAGTTAATGTATTAAGATATTTAAGAAAATTTAAGATGACAGTAATAGCCATGTTTACCTATCTGAAATTTATCCATCTCCAACAGCATTTCATATCTCTCACTTAATATTATATAACACTCCACAGTGTAAAAATCTAATGGTAGAATAAGGAACTATTATGCCACACTCCCTCTGATGGACATCCCAGTTGTTTCCGTTTGTTTATCATTCCTTACACGGCTACAGTAAACATCCTTGTACAAATGTCATATCCTTTGTGCACTAGTGCTTTCATTTCTATATAATAAGTTAAGGGAAGTAGAATTCCAGGATCTTAATTGTGTGTGCACCTTAGCACACTCCATCATTGCTTTCCAAAAAGCTGTAGCGGTTTATGACCTTATCACCAATGAACGAGAGTGGCATTTCCCTGGATCCTCACCAGAATATAAGTGTTTTACCATTTGCTTTTTAAATTTTGAGAGTTGAAAAGCAAAACGTAGCCAGGTATGGTGGTAGATGCCTTTAATCCCAGCACTTGGAAGGCAGAAGCAGGTGGATCTCTATGAGTTTGAGGCCAGCCTGGGCTACAGAGTGAGGTCTAGGACAGCCAGAATCACACAGTGAGATCCCATCTCAAAAAAAAAAAAAAAAAAAAAGGAAGGAAGGAAGGAGAAAGAAAGAAAGGAAGGGAGATAGAAAGAAAGAAAGAGAGAGAGAGAGAGAGAGAGAGAGAGAGAGAGAGAACTGATGGGTTACTGTTGATTGAATCTCAATGGATTTCCATGTGCATTCATTACCTATGCTTCTTCTCTAACCTGATGTTGACAGTTGTTTTTTCTTAAATACACACAATTTGTTAAATTAAAGATAAAAAATTTAAATTGGTCATTTTCTTATCCATTTGTACATGTTCTTTTTATATTCGAGAGGATTCTTTTAAATCTGTGCATAACAAAAATTCTTCTTTCCATGGAACTTTTTTTTTTAACTTAGCTTACAGTATCGTTTGTAATGATGTATTTTCTTTATTTTTTTTTTGCCTTTTTATAATTTTTTTTAAGACAGAGACTCGCTGTGTAGTGGGGTGATATATTGTGTACCCCAATAAACTTTGCCTGAAGATCAGAGGACAGAACAAGCCACTAGATTAAACATAGATATCAGGCAGTGGTGGCACAAACCTTTAATCCTAGCTCTCAGGAGGCAGAGGTCTGTCTGGATCTCTGTGAGTTTAAAACCACCCTGGACTACATGAGATTGATTCAGTATAAGAGACAAACAGAGCCAAGCAGTGGCGGCACACACCTTTAATCTCAGTATATCTTTAATAGCTGGGCAGAGAAAGGTATATAAAGTGTGAAGAGACAGGAAGTAAAGGCTTTTCAGGCTGAGGAGTCCTACAGGTAAGACGTGGCAGTGGCTTGTTCCTTTGTCTCTCTGATCTTTCAACATTTACCTCAATATCTGGGGTTTTTTTTTGATTATAAAACCTTTTAGAATTCGTGTTACGTCTGGTGCCTAGCGTGGGTCCTTTGTCTCTCTGATCTTTCAGCATTTATCCCAATATCTGGCTTCAGGTTTTTTTTTATTAGAAAGACCTATTAGAATTCGAGTTACATCTGGATTCCAACTTTTGGGGCATGAATTCACAAAGAAGCCACTTGCTTGTGGCCTTGCAGCCCCCAACTCAGGCCCGAGCTGCATGTGGCTGGAGTCTCACCCCACGTGGGCAAGAGTCCTTATCCCACAGCTAAGTTTTTGTTGCACCCTCTCTGCAGCAAACATCATAGGTTTTGAGGTTCCAAAAACCTCAGGAGTTAGCCACTTCTGCACGCTCCCCCATATGGACAGCTGGCTTTTTTGCTTCTTTCCTCTCCCAGTGGGTTTTGGCTTTCCTTGGGCCCCCTCCTCAGGCTGCTGCCATGCCGTTATCTAAACCATCACTGTCAACAGATTTGGTGAGTCAATTAAGATTTCTTAAAGGGAAGAATTATTTAAAAGAAAGTTTTTTTTCTCACATTAAAAAAAATGGGAAACATGTTTTACCATGGAGGGAGTTTGGTCTCTGTTTGATAATATGATGATGATACGAAAGTGCAACAATTAAATGAGAGGATAATTAATGTATATGGGACTTATGTAATGTCAATTATAAGTATTATTTGTTTGATTGTTTTTGTTTTATCATTTAAAAAGTTGGTTAATATGAATGCCAAGATAAAAGTTTTAGAAAAATATATTAAAACAGATCATAGAGATATTCAGACCCAGACAGAAGAATTTAAAGGAGAACCAATCTCAGCATTGCATTATAAGGTTACAGAGAAATAGCCTAATGCTTTCAAACAGCCAAGCTTAATTTATCCAGTAACTTTACAGGAACTGCCAAATGATAGATATCCTCAAGGCTATGTATGAGCTGATTGGACTCCTGGGAAAATGTTATATTTGGGGAACTTTAAAGAAACAATAGTCCCATATGGTATCCACTCATCTTTTATGAAGCAGATGTTAAACTCATGGTCAACTTGTATTAGAATTATCCCTCAAGACTGGAGAGATTTGGTTACAGCAGTCTTAGAGCCTGGCCTCCAATTACAATGGAGGACCTGGTGGAAGGATGGTACTAAGACCATTGAACAATGAATTAGGGCTAGAGGTCTTGAAATCTCTCAAGATCAACTTCTTGGGGAAGGTGATTACGCTGATATACAAAAACAATCTTTATATGATGATCATACCCTAGCTTTGTGCCCCATGGCAACCTTGAATGCTTGGGACAGAATTGAAGAAGTAGGAAAGAAAATTGAGTCATTTACTAGAGTTATACAGGACCCAAAAGAACTTTCACTGAGTTCTTACAAAAACTGACTTCAGCAGTAAAGAGAATGGTACCAAATTCAGAAGCTAGACAACTAATAATTGAATCTCTGGCTTTTGAAAATGCTAATGCACAATTCAAAAGGGTAATTAGATTGTTAAAGGCAAGATCAGCACCCTTGGAGGTATGGATCCAAGACACAATAAATATTGAGTCTCGTGATCATGATGGTCCTTGGATAGCACAGATGATTTTTCCAGAGGTTTGAAGAAAAATAGTAATGTCAAATGTTTCAATTGCAGTAAAACAAGGTCATCTAAAAGGAGGCTGTAAACAGGGCATTCCTAGAAACAATGTTTTTTCAAGGAATAATCCCAACAGAACACCCCTCCCTTTTGGATTATGCAGAAGGTGTGGCAAAGGCAGACATTGAATCAACAAGGGACAGACAAGGTAATCCCTTGCCTTTGCCATTGGGAAACTCCCTGAGGGGCCTCTTTCAGGCCTCCAGTCAAATTTTGTTCAGTCCTTTCCTGTCATCATGGAGGAAACTCCTTCCCAGAGCAATTAAAGAACCTAATGCCTATTGTAAAAAAAAAAAACAAAAAAAAAAAAAACATACAACTCTGGATGATAGACCAGCTATAGAAGAGAGAACAAAAAATTTAGGAGAAACCATAAGGCAAATTTTTTGGCAAATTTCTATAAATGAACAAAGACCAAAATTAAAAATACAAATAAATGACATTCTCATTGAAGGTCTTGTAGAGACAGCTGTGGATGTAACAATAATTGCATCAGAATTTTGGCATCCAAATTGGCCTCTTCAGGAAGTAAATGTTCAGCTTTTAGGGATTAGAACATTATCTCAAGTGAAACAGACCACAAGATGGGTCAAGTGTATAGGGCCGGAAGGACAGAGAGGAAAATTAAAGCCATAAGTGGCTAATATAGCTGTGAATCTATGGGGCCATGATTTGTTACAGCAATGGAATACTCAAATTAATATTCCTCCAATCTCAGAAATAAGCCACAAACTAACATATGTTTCTGGGGAAAGTGTTAGAAGGTGTTATAAAGAACAGTCACCAAACATCCAGACTGTACAAAAAACAGGGCACAGTAGCTCCTGAGCTTTCGAAGGTACCAACAGCCCTACCTTTAAAATGGTTAAGAGACAAGTCTATATGGGTTCAGCAATGTTCTTTAACAACAGAGAAACTGCAGGCCTTAGTATAGCTGGTACAAGAGCAGTTAAATGCTCAGCATATTGAAGAATCAACCAGCCCTTGGAATTCTCCTGTATTTGCTTTTTTGGGTTTTGTTTGTTTGTTTGTTGTTTGTTTGTTTTTGGGTTTTTGTTTTGTTTTGTTTGCTTTTTTGGTTTTTCGAGACAGGGTTTCTCTGTGTAGCTTCGCACCTTTCCTAGATCTTGCTCTATAGACCAGGCTGGCCTCAAACTCACAAAGATCCACCTGCCTCTGCCTCCCAAGGGCTGGGATTAAAGGTGTGCGCCACCACCTCCAGGCTCCTGTATTTGTTATTAAAAAGAAATTTGATAAGTGGAGAATGGTAACAGATCTAAGAGCTGTTAACAAGGTAATTCAGCCAATGGGCTCTCTACAATCTGGAATTCCTTTGCCTTCTCTGTTACCTAAAGGATGGCCTCTTATAGTTATCAATTTAAAAGACTGTTTCTTCTCAATACCCTTACAAGAAAAAGACAGAGAAAAAATTGCCTTCATGGTGCCTACTTATAATAATTCTCAGCCTGTTAAGAGATATCAATGGATGGTTCTCCTACAGGGAATGTTAAATAACCCAACCCTGTGCCAGTATTTTATACAATAGTCATTGGAAATAATATGTAAACAATTTTTTCAACCTATAGTTTATCATTATATGGACAACATTTTTACTAGCTGATTCCAATGTAGATACTTTAGAAAGAATGTTTGAAGAAGAAAAGAAAATTTTGCCTTTTGGGGGATTACAAATTGCTCCTGAAAGACCTATTAGAATTCAAGTTACAGTGTAATTCCAGTTGTCCTAGAACTTACTGTATAAACCAGGCTGACCTCAGACTCACAGAGATCCACCTGCCTCCACCTAATTAAAGGAATGTGATACCACACCCAGCTATTTCTTACTTTTATATATTTAAATGTGTCTTTTTTCAGTGACCCCAGGATCTAAGTCTTGAGCATGAAGTTTTCTTCTCTGAAACAACTTTCCTAAATTTTCTTCTAACATTCATAATGTTCTTTTTTACTTGTCATTTCTGATTTGCTCAGCTTAGTTTTCTCCCCAGTGGAGCAGTCACTAGAGCCCTATTTATTAAGTAATCGAGAATACCACACTCAACTAAATCGTGAAGGGGACCAAGGCTGAGAGCACTGAAGAGTGGAGAGAGCTCTCAGATCTGGAAGACATATTGAACAGAACTCACTGTAAGTTTCCCCAAGGTGAGCCATAATGAACATTACAAGCATAAACAAATTCCCTTATTCATTGCCCCTCTCAACCCCCTCTCCCTCCCTCCCTCTCTTCTTCCCTCCCTCCTTCCCTCCCTCTATCTCTTTATTGTTACTCAATTATCCATGTTCCTAATGCTGTTCTGCTGCACTAGTCTAGCAGTAGAGTTTGATGCTTAGAGAATTAGGTAAAGAATATACGAAAGTGAATCCAGCTAGTCACTTTCTCATCAGTCCCTGTTGACCCTTGTCTCATGGGAATGGGTATCCTGTGCTGCAAGACTTTACAATCTTTAGGGAATCTTAGAGCCCTGATTCTGAGAAGCTGGTGAGATGGTCCAGCAAGTAAAGCGTCTGCTTCACAAACGTGAGGACCTGGGTTTGGATCCCCAGTATCCATGTAAAAAAAACCAAGTGTGGTGGCACACAGCTGTAGTTCCAGTGCTGAGAGGGCAAAGACAAGCAACTCCCTGAAGCCCATTGGCCAGCCAGTCTAGTCCAGTTAATAAACTCTAGAATCAATGAAAGATAATGTCTTAAAAAATAAGGTGGGCAGCAACCATGGAAGAAGATATGTAATGCCAGCCTCTGGCCTCCACACACAAAGAAGCACATGCACATATCTAAATGAACACATATATACACTACATATACATACAGAGAACACAAGAGAAAGAACAAAACACTGACTTTTTATGAAAATTTATCTTTTTAAACATTAACAACTTATCCAAATAAATACACACGCAGTTAGAATGTGAATGAAACCAAAACTTCAATATATTTAGGCTTACTTCTTTCCATGCGCTATTGCTTAACAACAGACAGCATCAAGCACAGCTAACTTTAAAGATTTGTGTGTGGGGGGGGTGCATTTAAATACAGGGCCCACAGAGGCCAGAAGAGGATGTCAAATAGGTAGTGGGGACTGAGCTTGGATCTGAGCCATTGCTCAATCTTCCCATTAATTTTAATGAGTTCTTCATACTCTGCTGGATTTGCCACTTCACCCTTACTCAAAGCTGTCTGTTGTTCTATTCATCTACTTCAGTTCTTGAGGACTCAGAATCTTAGTCAGATTTTCAACAATGTTGGTCCTCTACTCTCCACTGTTTTTAAGGTCAGAGTCACCACCAACACAGCCATTTCCTACAGCCCATGGGAGTTAACAACTTTACAGAATCTTCTACATGTGCTGTGCCATTTATGCAAAGACTGGATGAATGTCTCTTTAAGGGATTATGTGTTAGCAGTTTTGAGTATGAGAGTGAAATGTTAGCTTGACAGGATTTAAACAAGACAGAGTCTAGAAAGATTAAGGAGTTTGGACATTATTCTACTGGCAGAGTATAAAGTAACAAGCAGAAATTAATCAGGTTGTGTAAATTTAAATCCATTGTCTCCACTTTTTTAGAGTGTGGTCCAGCTAAATAATACACTATTATTCAGTCTAACTGCAATTGTTTATAAAGCGAGGGAGGTTGGGGTGCAGATGAAATTAAAGGGAGTGCTATCCTGGAAAGATGATGGTGAAAATGATTGGAAAGCATAAAGAATCTCAAAATGGGGAGATCATTGGAAAGATCATTGTATAGGTCAAACTACAATGCAGGCTATAATAAGAATAAAACAGATGTACTCACTCATAAGTGGATACTAGCTGTAAAGTAAAGGATAACCAGGCTACAATCCAGAGCCCCAGAAAACCTAGGTAACAAGAAGGGTCCCAAGAGAGAAGCATGAATTTCCCTACAAAAGGGGAAATAGAAGAGATCTCCTAGGTAAACTGGGGATGGGAATGGGGGGTCGGGGGCGCAGAGATGGAGGTATATGAACATGAAGGATCAGGTTTGGGGGTGAATGGACAGGAAGAATAATGAAAGAGATATCTTGATGGGGGAGCATTTTGGGGTTAGGGAGAAACCTGGTGCTAGGGAAATTCCCAGGAATCTACAAGGATGACCCCAGCTAAGACTGCTAGCAATAGTGGAGAGGGTGCCTGAACTGGCCTTCTCCTGTAATCAGATTGGTGACTACCCTAATTGTCATCAGAGAACCTACATCCAGTAGCTGATGGAAGCAGATGCACAGCCAAGCACTGGGCTGAGCTCTGGGAGTACAGTTGAAGAGAGAGAGGAAGGATTGTAGGAGCCAGGGAGGTCATGGTCATGCCAGAGAACCCACAGAGACAGCTGACCTGAGCTCCTGGGAACTCAGTGACTCTGGACTGACAGCTGGGGAGCCTGCATGGGACCAACTTAGGCCCTCTGCATGTGGGTGCCAGTTGTGTAGCTTGGTCTGTTTACAAGGCTCCTAGCAGTGGGATCAGGACCTGTTCCTGGCACATGAGCTGGCTTTGGGGAACCTATTCCCCATGCTGGGTTGCCTCAGCCAACCTTGATGCAGGGAGAGGGCTTAGCCCTGCCTTAACCTGATGTGCCATGCTTTGTTGACTCCCATGAGAGGCCTGCCCCTTTCTGAATGGAGAAAGAGGAAGAGTGGATGGTGGGGTTGGAAGGGAGGTGAGGAAAGAGAACTCAAGGAGAGGAGGGAGGGGGAACTGTGGTCAGTATGTAAAATAAATGAAAAATTTTAATAAAAAGTATTTTAAAAAAATAAAACAGAATTTGGGCATGGTGATAAACCATGCACAACCCCAGAACTAGGGAGACTGAGATCAGAAGAGTTCAAATTCAAGCCCAGCTTGGGTTGTATAGCAAGACCGCTTGAGAGATGAGATAGATAGACAGACAGACAGACAGACAGATAGATAGATAGATAGATAGATAGATGATAGAGAGATAAAGAGAAAATAGAAAGAGTTAGGTAATGTAAACACTTCTATAAGTAAAGAATTTTCAGCATTTGATGGTCAATAATTAGAGAGGAGAAGGTATTAAAAGTGTCCCAGGAATGCCTTGACAAGGACTAACAGGTAGTTAATGAACATCATTAACATCCATGAATAGTTATGTGGGAAAAGAAGTAAGCGTAGTTCAATTTCATGCATTTCTTCAGTCTACCTCGAGAGAGCATCTTTAGCAAAATGAGTTTGAGTAGCCAGATACTTCACCATGGCTTCCATTCCCTTTGGAGTTAAAAGACTCTACACTATATTCTCCAGATTTTGATGGCAGCCACAGTGTTATGGTCCTTTTGTCAATACCACATGTCTATCAATATACCACCAGTGTAAATATGTCTATCAATATACCTTTGAGATTTTTCTGATTAGAAATATTTGTAGACAAAAGACTCGAGTTTCATCACTGGTCTTTTCCCTGGTAAGTGTTCCTCTTTAGCTTTGCTATAGACACTCCCTCTGACCTCCATGTGTCTTCCAGTCCCCTGGTTGAGTCCTAAAATCACTAAACCGGGAAGGGAGAACAGTAATGAAGGGAGACATGAGAACACAGTTTTACTTTTCACCTTACACAAAATCATTGCTAAAAAGACTCACTCTTCCAGCTGCATTGTCCAACGTAATAGTAGTTACTCAACGTGGGAAGCTATCGAGCTGTTGAAATGTGGCTAGTCTCAATGAAGACCTTCACATGAGGTGCTAAAGTGGTTAAGAGCACTTATTATGCAAGCATGGGAGTCTGAGTTCAGATCCCCAGCATCCATGTATAAAGCTGGGCATAGCCTTGGACATCTGTAACCCTGGCACTAGGAGGCAGGGGAAAGATAGGAGACTCACTGGGAGTAGCCAAAAAACTGAATGCTCCATGCTCATTGTGAGACTCTGTCTCAAGGGAATAAGAAAGAGAAGCCATGGGGAGGGGGGAAGCATCTAATATCCTCTTCTGGCCTCCATTTGTGCATGCATAGGGGTATATATATACACCCCTATACACAGATGCATATGAGCACATACACACACAGAAAGAGACATACTATAAAGTCTAAAATATGTAAAGTTTTAAAAAAAAGTGTATTTTGACTGAATGCTTTAAAGCAATATTTTAAGAATATTAAATTAAATAAAGTTTGTTATTAAAATTAAAATTAATTTCAAATTTCTTTCTTTTTAAAAATGTCTTTCTTATGTAAAATCAGAGAGGTGGCTTATATTTACAACTTACATTTTATACATGTTGAATGACACTAATGTATAATGTTTATTTAGATATAAGAGTTAATTATGCTACATGCTGAAATTGTCTAAAATTCTATCATCCACATAAATAATCTTTATCTTCTATGTTCTTATGCAATCGATTCCTACATTCAAGAGTCTTGGAGTACAAGGAGAAATTGGATGTTGTTATCACACAGGAGTCATCTCGACTTAAGAAATAATTCTATTTGGATCACACTGAGCAGAGTTAGGGAGAATGTCACGGAAGGTGAGGGACAAAAGTTCAGGTATGAAGATAAAGTTTGCAATACTTTGCTACATAAACTTGAGCAAAAAGCAAAGGACCCACCAAGACCGAGGTTTCAGGTGCTATATCTCCCAGTGATATTGTTTGGTCATGAGTATACTTGTTTGCAATCTCTGAACTCCATTTTCCTAAAGTGTGAATAACTGTGTCTGTCCTCAGTAAGTACTACTGCATCCTTAGCACTGTTCATGTGCCAGCAACACCATAGTCAACAATGAAGCTTCCTAGAAGCTTCTGTCTTGGGAGTATGACAACAGAGAAATGTACAATAATAAGACAGATCAAGTAACCAAGTCTGCAATTGCTGAGAAGCCACACATACAGCTCTGGGGGGTCAGAGGTCAAATCTACCTTCTTTATCCTGACAACTCATACCAAGGCCTTCATATGTGCACCTATTCCTCTTCAAACAGTCACTTACCACACCACAGACATGAGGGATGTTGACTTCTGTCAGCATCTATGACAGTGGTTCTCAACCTTCCTAATGCAGGGACCCTTTAATACAGTTCCTCATGTGTGGTGACCTTCAACCACAAAATTATTTAATTGCTACTTCATAACGCTAATTTTGCTCCTCCTGTGAATCACAATGTACATATCTGTGCTTTCTAGTGGTCTTAGGTGACCCCTGTGAAAAGGTCACTTGTCCCCCCAGGGGTCATGACCCACAGGTTGGGAATCATTGATTTATGAACAGTGACACTGTTGTCTGTTCTTATCTTCCTTCCTTTTCCTCTCTCTTCTCCACTTTTATTGTTTCTCTTCTTCCCTCCCTTTTTCTCTCACAGTCCCTTTTGGACTGAATTCTTTGAGGAGAGTATTTATGGGTTTTTGTCTCCAGATCCTTAGTGACATACTTCAAGTGCAGAATAAACGGTTTCTTTCCCCTTTCCTCAGTAAGAATCAAGTATTAAAGTTGTAAGAACAAGTAAGGGCTAAAAGAGATGGCCGAGAGCCTGGAATGTAGGGGTATTGGGTCTGTTCCGTTTTAGAAGAAAATTCTAAGTTCAAGTACCCAAAAGAATTTCCCAAGAAGCAAATGACAAAAAGCACCATCAAATACTCTACTAATAAGTACCAAGAACAAAATTGCAAAATGACGGCTGGACTATGTGGTTGTATTGCATTTATTATTTCAATTTGGGTCAAAGTACCACAAAATAACTTTCCCCATGACTCCTGAAGCTTTATCAGCAAAGAATCTTTGTTTTGTTATCTGTGAGTCCCACAGGAAGTGGGGAAGACGGATTAAAAAGGTGAGATTATTTTACCAATTAACAACAACATTATTTTAAAAGTCGCCAGATGCCACCTATGACGGTGCAGAGCATATTAAGTCAAAGTAACAAGGAAAGATGGGCAACTGTCTTGTTAGTTGAGCCTTAGAATGATACTGGGCATTGCTAAGAAAACAGCATCGATTTTTCTTTTCAGTTATTTCCAGAAGGAGACTGGAGCACAAAATCAAGGGTATTAGAGGTCACTGTATGGATCAGGAATCCTCTCCTCTTCCTCATTGACTCTGTTCCGACCAAAGGTGCTTCACCAATCAAAGCAAGGAAAGGAGCCTGATTGGACAGATGTATACTGTTTGTTCGGCCTTCACTACTTTCTAACCAAACCAAGTCATTTTTGGGATCCTGTTTTGCTCCATGTGTGAATGTACCCTGTAAGTTTATTAGAACACAAGCAAGGTTAATGTTTTTTCTACCTTCACTCCCTTGCACACCATTTTATGTACATTGGATATGCAATCAGAAGAATCTAAAAATTAGTTGGAGCCCAGCTCAACCTCTGAAGTTCTGACAGTTAAAATTGTTAAATGTATTTATTTAGCTGCAGGCAATATCGGATAAATCTACCTGCTGCTGTAGTATGAGCACACTCTGGCCCAGTCTCCAAATCCAGCTTTCTTCTTATTTTTATAAAGTTTTGTTATATAAAAGTCATGAGCGTTCACTTACATTGTGTCTGAAGCTGGCTGCTTTAAGCTAGAACTACAGAGTTATATCATTGACACAGAGTCCATGCATCCTGCAAAATGTAAACAGCTTATCATTGGATTCAGGACACTGTTTACCTTTTGAATACCAAGAGAGCATGCTGGGTAAAGTCCTGGTGGGACCCAGAAGGCAGCACTTCCTCTTAGTTAATGCTGAACGTACCTTGTGATTGAATGTTAGGGAAACATAATTTCCTTTAAAGATTTTTGTCTTTTTCATCTCCATGCCCAAAGAAAACCTCCAAAGGAAGACTGAAAAATTTAACTTTCACTCTTAGGCACTGGTGGTGCAGTAACGTCTGAGCAAATAGCTTACTTGACTGGTTCCTATTCACAGACAAGATCAGACTATGACCTCAGAGATTTTAGGAGCACCCCTAGAAATACACATGGCATATTTAAATGATATATATTTATGACCAGCTATCTTAAGGCCTTGGGATTCTCAAGGCATCCTTCACTTGCTGGCACACAGCACAGTGCACAGTATGGTATACAACAGATGCTTGATAAGTACTGTAGAACCTTATTTCCCTGAATGGATGCAGTTGAGTCTATACAAAGATATAGACCTTTGCCTGAACTATTGAACAGATTACAAATGAATTATTTCCTTTCTAAAAACAAGGGACTAAAAATATTTACAGGCCGGGCAGTGGTGGCGAATGCCTTTAATCCCAGTACTCAGGAGGCAGAGCCAGGCAGATCTCTGTGAGTTTGAGGCCAGCCTGGTCTACAGAGCAGGAGCCAGGATAGGTACCAAAACTACACAGAGAAATCCTATCTCAAAAAAATAAATAATAAAAATATTTACAGACACACTTTTACAGTGTTTTCCCCCTTAAAGCTCCCACAAACATCAAGTGTTTGCTACAAATATACTCTGTGTAAAGCAAATGGCACAGACACAATTCTCCACATTTTTGTTGTATGAAGGTTCTTCTTCCAAGATTTATGCTAAATCCTAGAAGCCTCCCTCTAGGAACATGCAGATAATGTACAGGGTAGACAGAAGCAAGGGAGTGAAGGGTTTCTACCAGTCAGACTTCACCCAAGGAATCCTTACCATGGCTAGATCAAGTGTGTAGAAATTAAAGATGGACCAACGGGTTCAGATGAAAGCTAATAGTTAATGTCTCATTAAGGCACACTTTGGGAACATGAAAACGCTATGAGCCATACCGCCTTCCAGAAGCAATCTTCCAGTTATGTGGCTTTGCTGAAGTGCAATGATAATTTGGGGTGGGGGAGGGGGGAGGTACCATTTGAAATACTACTGAGATGAATCACAGTGAATTTGTGAATGTGATTCTGCATTGCCCATTGCACAAGCCTTCCCCTGGGGAAGTCAGCCATCTTAAGAGCAACCCCTAATCAGCCGACACCAAGCAATACCGTCCCTTGCCACTGGGGAAAAAAAAGAATATGAGAACCTGGAGTGAGGGAAAGGGGGAAGGATAATTTGGTTGCACATAAATACTGTGAAGGGAGAAAGACAAGCATCTATTTTTAAGTCTTATGTCCTGGGAAGCTACATTCCCTGTGCTCAAAGCCAGGAGCCTTCTTAGACAAATAATTCAGAAACGCCACAGTGAGTGCCTGGCTAGGACGCCTACTTCCTGCAAGCTGCCTTTTTAGCTAATCTT
Source organism: Peromyscus eremicus (assembly GCF_949786415.1). Taxonomy (NCBI): domain Eukaryota; kingdom Metazoa; phylum Chordata; class Mammalia; order Rodentia; family Cricetidae; genus Peromyscus; species Peromyscus eremicus. The sequence continues at coordinate 27,909,686 of NC_081434.1, forward strand.
GGACAAGGCCATGGATCACCCTGAAGCTCAGACAGAATTCCTACTTTCCACCTCAGGATTATGAGCAAGGCCCTCAGCCAGAGTACGTCAGGCGGAAACCAATACAATCCTGTCATTGTTGGTGTTATTTATAGCTTATTGTTTTAAAAAAAAAAAAATGGAAGTGACTGGACTTCTTGTGGCAAACTTGAGATCTCATGTATGAGTTTAGCAGGCTCGTTTGCTGGAGCAGAATTCAAAAACCAACTCAAGATCCTGTGTACTATTCAAGGGAAATAAGACAAACCAAACTCCCTCATTTTTGCTCTATTGCGTCTCTCTAATTCCTTCCCTGACATTCACCTCAAGTGATTTTGGTGAAAAGTCAATAGGTTTTAAGTTCTCACTAATCCCCAATTTTTCAATGCAAAAAAGTCCAAGGAAGCAGGAAGCTCAATTGGCTGCTGTTCAATTGACCTCTGAGTTTAGTGTGATCTGTGCGAAACTAAGAGATTCACATGAAAGGTTGATATGGTCAATACGTAAGATACAAAACACAATACTGATGTCAAGCACAAGGTGCCACTGAGTGGGAATTTATGACTCCATCCCAAGGTACTTACGCATCAAGTCAATCAAGGCTACATTTTTAAGTGGGTAGAATGTTCAGTGATTCTTTCTAGACTCTCAACTCATGGTTCCTTTGGACTTTTTAAGGCTATCTATAGTCAGTAAAGAACACTGATAAGGGAAACAGCAAAGGTGGAATAATGCATTCCTCACAGAACTTTGTGTTCACACAGGCATTTTTGTGTGAAGGACAATTTCTTTCTTTCTTTCTTTTAATTCCTGCAAACTTTTAAAAAAACCCTCAAGGTTACCCGACACATGCAGGTGAATAGCAACATGCTATTTCATTATTTGCTGTGGAATAGAAATGAGATAAAATTCTTCGGGGGCCTTGAAAAATGTATGCCCCTTCTGAAATGACTCTACAAATCTGTCAAACAAACAGCAGGTGTCCCTACCCTTTGCACCGACTCCTCCGCATACCTCCTTAGAAAGAGCAAGCAGGAAATGTCCTTGCCTATTGATATTTACTCCTTCTGCCAAATGCTTATTTGCCCCAGCGGGGCATTTGTGGGGACTGCAAGGGAAAATATTTCAACTATTATGGCTGTCAAACCAGATGGCTCAGGCACAGATATTAGATCTAATGACAAGATGGGAAAAGGAAAAACAGTCGCCTTGTTCAAGTCAACTTTTATTACCACCAGCACTGATAGGTGAAACAGGTTTTTGACTGGAATTGAGTTGAATGTGGAGATGGAGAAAAGTAACTTTTAAAAATTGTTTGGCTTTTTTTTTTAATAAGTGTATCTAGCTACTATTTTTTCTAGATAATCTCTGATCCATCACCTAGAGCAAATGCCTCAAAGTTACAAAGGTCATGGTTCATCAAAATGTAGGAGGAGAAGGCCTGGATATTGCTTGGGATACTCACCTAACATTTTTAAAACCAGTGTGTTTGGAAAAGATGGGAGGTGTTACAACACAGAGAAATGGGCTGTTAAAGGTAAAAAGATACGTCCTTTGAGTGGGCTTTTCAAAACCATGAATGAATACTGTGATTCAGTGTTGCTAACAGCTTCCTGGTCCTCCAGGTTCTGTTACCCAATGTATCTATTAGCTCTGTTACATCTGCCATCATTTTTAAAATCTCGCTTTGTTCTTCTATTAATGTACTTTACATCTCCATTGTGCCTTTTATCTCCTAGAATATTGCAAACATCAATTAACTAAGCTCCCATCACCCCTGTGTGGGTAGAAATACCCTATTATCCTAATTTGGAAGCTGGAAGAGGCAGGTTAAATAAGGTAAGTGACTTACTAGCCATGGCAGAGGCTGATATGGTCTTGTAGCTTGGTGCCTGGTTATCTGCCTTAACTAGCAGGCTTATACTAACCTTAACTTCAGATCTTCTCACAACAGCCTTTGTATGAAAAGGGGATATCAATAGAAAGGTCCGTTTGATGAAGTGGTCAAAATTTGACATTCGTCCATTCTGTGCTTCCAAAATACAAAACAAATTTCCATTGAAGAACTCTGAGAGCATCTTTCAACTTAGCAGCTAAAAATGGCCAACTTGGCAACTAAAAGTGTTTTGTTTATTCTGGGCTAAGTTGGTGTACAAAGCCTGTTATTGGATCAGAAAGAAATGACTGTCCCAAAGAAAGATCATATAAAATTAAAATTAACCTTTGATAATAATAACAATGACCATTCACTGAATACTTGAGTTCATAGACTGAGCTGGTACCTAAGTGCATTTTCTTATGTAACATCAATAATTTTTTATTAAGAAATTTTTTATTCATTTTACATACCAATCACAGATTCCCCTCTTCCCTTCTCCCTCACCTCCAGCCTTTCCCTCACCCAACCCACCTCCCATCCCCTCCTACAAGAAGGTAAGGCCTCCTATGGGGAGTCAGCAGAGCCTGGTACATTCAGTAGAGGCAGGTCCAAGCCCCTCCCCCTGCATCAAGGCTGTGCAAGGTGTCCCACCACAGGTAATGAATGGCCTCCTAGTTCATGCACCAGGGATGTATCCTGATCCTACTGCCAGGGGGCTCCTTAAGTAGATCAAGCTACACAACTATCCGGCTTATGCAGAGAGCTTAGTCCAGTCCTGTGGAGGCTCCACAGGTGTTGGTCTAAATTTCATGAGTTTCCACTAGTTTGGTAACACTAATAATACTATCTTGAAGAAAACTTCTCAGTCCACACCTAAGAGTTGAGAAAATTAAAGTACACAAACATTAAAGTGAATTGTCTGTGGTCAGATCACACTCTGCCCTCAAATTCTGACATTTTCTCGCCAGAATCCATGCTTTCAAGAACATCACAGTAATTATTCCCTTGTCTGGCTAAGGTGCCATGTTCCTCTTCCTCCAGATGAGAAATTGTCCGTTATCTGTGTCCAGCACAGTCAGCAGCAGTGAGAGTGGGTTCTGCATTGTACTTTGTACCAGAATCACTAAAGAAAGAAGTTGTAAGATTTACCTGTTCTGTTCAATAACTATATGCCTTTCTCTAAAAAGATGGTTTTTGTTATTGTTGGGGATTTTTTTATTTTGTCTTTGTTTTTTGTTGTTGTTGTTGTTTGCTTGCTTTTTATTTTCAAGACAGGGTTTCACTGTGTAGTCCTGGGTGTTCTAGAACTCACTTTGTAGACCAGGCTGGCCTCAAACTCCCATAGATCCACATGCCTCTGCCTCTCAAGTACTGGGATTAAAGGTGTGTGCCACCACACCCAGCTAAGATGACAATTTTTAAGGATATTATTTCCACATTATAATTTTGATTTGCCTCCCACAAAAATCAATGTCCCAGAAAGCATCACAAAGTACTAGACAAGTACCAAGTACTTTTCTTTGATAGAATAGGATGGTTACTTTGTTGTTATGTCTATCTGGATAACCTTGAAATTCAAAATTATGTTTATTCCCTGGCAGACACATTATCCAACAAGGCTGTCTCAAGCTTAAGTTAGAGATTCAGGGCATTCTGGGAGTACCTGAGCATCAGTCTGGACAGCCTCACTGGACAGCAACCCAGCCAAAAACATCCAACCTGTTCCAATATGGCTGAAACCAGAAGTGTGTGGTACTCTGTATCTTCTCTTTCTATCCCTCTACTCAGCTGGCCAATATATTTACCACCTTTTGTTGTGTGTTTATATTGAGTTGCCACTATGAACGGTGTGTATCTGGCTTGAATCCTTCTCCAAGCTCTTTAACATGGGACCGTCTTCCTCATTTAGTATGAGAAAACTCTGAAGAGGTATTCTTCAACTTTCCAAACATGGCACACCTCAAAGCGATGGCGAAAGCAATTGACCCAGGAATATGACTCCAAAGCCCAGACACAAAATACCCTACTATCACACTAATAAGGTACGATATTCCCTTCGGTCTCTTGAAATAATTAACAATACTATAGGCATTCTATAACTAGTGTCTAAAGCAAACGCTTTGTAAAAAAAATAAGAGCTTCAGAGAGCCCCGGGTTTTCTTTTGCAGTAAAAGGTCATCGCACTGGGTTATGTTTGCAGTTGAGGGATGAAGGTAGCTTTACTGAAATCCCTGCAGTGTCTGGAAGAAGAGACGGGGAATTAGGTCACTGGCTAGCATCTCGAGAACAATTGCAGGCAGGAAAAAGCTGAGCTTATATTTTCAGAATTGATTCCACGCTCTTTTCGAGGTGAAACCTACTTTCTGAAAGACAAGAAGAATAAGCGGGAGGGGAGCTGATTAAATTCTATATAGGCACGAATTGTGGATTTGTCTGTTCAGTCCATTAGCTACTAAAAGAGATGGCCTTTAAGGCACCAGGGGAGGTGTGAGCTCAGCCTCTGTCATCCTTCCTCCTGAATAGCACTATACAGTCCTGGGGAGCAGATGAAAGAGGCCTTGCAAGACAAAAGCCCAGAGATGGTTTCTTTTCTCTATCAGATGGGGGGAAAAAGCCAGAAGTATAAAAATCCTTTATAGTTAAACTATTAAAATTGGTCATTTCTTTCTGCCTTTTTAAAAAAAAAAAAAAATCTTCTTTAACCTCAATCTCTAAGAGCAATCAAGCAATAAAATTTCTCCCTGGGTGAGCCACTAACATGAAGGTGACTCACCATCCCCCTCCTCTTGCAAAGCCAGCACCCAGAACAACCACTAAAAAGAGAGCTAGCTGCCACTCACTCCCCAAAGGATATTTCAGCACCGGGCTATGCTTTCAGTTGGGGTGTCTGACCCCCAAACTCTGGGGAATAATTCAGGGTCTGTGAAAGACAGTAGGGAGTAAAATAAGGTAAGAGATATCTGACGTTGAAAGGCATGATGCACCTCCTGCCCAGGTCCTCCGACCTTCTATCATCCTGCAGCTCAGGCTGGAGATTCCTGGAGCTGCAAGAAATCAAAGGATCAGAGAAATAAAAATGGGAGCAAAAGTAGAGAACCAGAGAGGAAAATCAGAAACAGAATCCTTACAGAAGAGTAAAAAGAGGCAAAAGGAAAAGGGAAAGAGAAATAATAGACCTTAGAAACACAGTTCACTGTGCCAACAATTTCTCCAGGCATTTAGCTCCCCCCCCACCTCCAATAGTAGAGGAACTGTACTAAACATGGGGGTTAAAAGATATGTGGGACCTACCCCAAACCTAAAGAATTCACACTTTACATCAGGACAAAGTATAAATACCTAACATTTAGCCGTAACGGATGTCATTGCTGTTCCCGTCGGTCATATCTATTTCTTTTTATCCCTTAAGTGCAGTGATCTGGATCCCACAAAAAGCCTCTTTTATCCACTGCTCTTCCCACTGACTGGGCCTTCGCTGTTTACCCCTGCACAGCTGGCTTAGATGATGCACCATATTGATTAATTCAATGCATCTTCTCCAAATGTCATTTTGAATGTCTGACATTAAGTTCATATTTTTTTTTTCTTTATAAGGTTTAGGTCTACCATCTTCCATTAGGATTCTTTGAGGAAAAGGGCTCCATTAAAGCCATTGATGATATCATAAATACTTATCAATGACTCCACTCACAGGCTCTTGTATGCAATAAAAGAGCTATGCATGCATGTCACAGTAAGAATGCTGTCCCAAAAGAGGTGATTTTTGTTGTTAATATTGAATATCTATGATTGAGTAGGTTTTCATTTCAACATGTAGGTGAGGGAGTGCAGAACCTTCCAGGTTACAAGTGCCTGTAAAAGACAGTTAAAAACAGCACACAAACAAAAATGTTCCCTCATCCTAGGACTGCATGCCATTCAGGATCTCTGGAGTACAGTCACATTGAGTAGAACCGAGCAACCATAGCAGAGCGGCTTAAAGCTCTGCTTTCAAATCTAGAGCTTTTGGGGGTAAATTTTGGTTCTTTCATACACAGTGAGGTCACTTTATCAGTGCTCTCCACACTCAAGTGCCCCCCCTCATTCATCACACGTGTGCCTCATGGGATTCTTGGGACAGTGACTTCTGTCAACATGCACAAATTCTTTAGAAGCATTTAGATACTCAAAATATACTTCAGTGTTGGCAGGTACTGAGGAAAAATAATGGTAACATTGTGGCAGTTTGTTTTTATTTTAAATACTATGGAGACTAAGTCCTTCGCTCCTTCATGAAAAGGGTACTATGAAAAACGCCTTTTTCTGACCAAGAAACTGGGAGAGAGGTTACAAACTTTCACCATTATGTTATGCCATCTCTTTAAACATCTAATCCTCAGGGATTTTCTTGGGGAAAAGAAATAACGTTCTAAATAAATGACTTACCGTGGAGCCTGGAGGTATTGATCACTCAATAATGGTGGATATTCATTGTTTTTAATTTTAGAATAATAGGGCTATAATTAGGATAGATCAATGTTTAGAAAGCCCAGTTTCTGCAGATTTCCTGGCAGCATCAGGAGAACCTGGAGAAGACAGTTAGCAAGTGCATCAGCAATAATTGGATGGTTGAATTACTGCTGACCAGACAGGTGAAAGGTGAAATTGCCACATTCGCTTGACCTTGACTTCTGGTGGGAGTTCCATGAGCCTCCTGCGCATCAATCATTGCCCAGCTGTACTTCTTGACTAATTAATTTTAAAATGATCTAAGTCAATTAATTATGAAGCAATGGTTTGTCACCTCCAGCTGCCAGTGTATCTAAATTACAAACTGCAGCTAATTAGTTAGCTCGGTCGATTTCTTTCTTCAAAACACATTGTGTACTTACTCGTGAATAACATGTCATATCTTAGTCTATAAAGAACGGTGAGCCTGGTTCTTCTGTGGACATTCAACATTTAAATATCAGGCAGGAGGAAAAACTGCACTTTTAACACACATTAGCAAGTTTACAAATAAGCAAAACAACTTGGCAAGACTGCCATAATGAAATATGATGAATGCTTTTTAAACCCATGTAAAGCCAGCTAAAATCCCAGTGATGTGCTACAGTAAAGAAACCCCTGACCTTGTAGAAGACAATATCAGAACTGAATTACAGGTATGAACTCCATTTATTCCATGCAAAGAGTAAAGCAGCCTGAACACACACGCCTTTTGTTTTTACAAAGGGGCTGTTATTCCTCTTTGTCTCATCCTTCCTGCCTATTTGTCTTAAGAGAAAAGGTGTCCCTCTTATCCAAGGCTAAAAGCTCCATCAAAGCTCTTAATCTTATCCGCTCCTCCGTGCCCAGAGACTCTGCTGCACAAACAACTCCCTGTTTTCTTTTGTACTATCAAGTGCTGCCTATCTTGGCCTTTTCTCAGTCTCCAAACACTTGGGTATCTTCCGCCGACAACCCGCTCTCTGGACCTGGCAAGGCCTGCACTGCTATTCAAAGGGCTGTGTTAGCCCTTCTGTCTCTTCACGTGCAGGGGAGGCTCAAGCTTTGTGTCCACTTCTTTATCTCTACAGAGCCTTGCTTAGAAGATAAACTGCTTACACTGTGAGTACATTTAGCAGTTGGCTCCTAATCTACCCAGGTCCTTTGCACAGTTAGTACCCACTAAGTACTAGTTGTTGAAGCTGCTGTCGATGTCTGAAAACAGGGGTGCATGCATCATAGCACTTGAGGACAAAGTCCCCCAAATCGGATGTGATACAGTGCTCAAATCCTGCTTCTGCTTCTTGCTTGTTGCGTGGATTTGGACAGTCTACTTAATTTTTTGAAAGTTTGACTTCTTAAATGCAAACGGTAACCAAATCATATGCTGATGAAAGAAATTAAGGCATTAAAACAAGAAAGTGCTTCATACTATGTCCAGTGTATAGAAAATACTCAGATGACTTTCTTTATTATAATTTTAACTTGCTTTATGATCCACTTTTTTTTGTGGTTCTGGTGATAGAATCAAATATGCTTCTTTTATTGCACAGAGTAGCACCACAAATAAACATTTTTAATTTGTTCTTCTCCCTTCCAATAAACACAATGAATTTCCTTACTCTGCACATTTCTTGGTGTTAGACTAGGCCGTAACCCTGATTTGGGAAGCAAAATGCAATTGGGTTATGACCAGTTACATTAATGAGTAGTCTTCTTTCCCAGCACACGATTCAAATCCAAGCTCTGAACCATCTTCTAAGGTCATGTGACCCAGCATCTTTAATCTCTATAAGCCTACTGTGTTTGTCTGTTTGTTCAGTTCACTTAAGGGATTTATGACATTCTTACCATATGAAGGAATCCCAGGAACTTTATAAGTTATTAACGAGAAAAGCTGTCGATTTTCTACTTAAGAAGATGGGACATGGAAGGAAGCATTTTGGAATCCGGCTTTGTAGGCCAAGCTTGCTTCAAACTCGAAATCTTTCTGCCTTGGTCTCCTGAGTGTCAATATTAAAGGTGTATACCACCAAACCCCATTGGGAAAGCTCCTTGGATCATGCTGCTGCGTTGTCAATCTGGGGAGGAACTCCACCCACAGAGAGAACCACAGTAAAACTCCTGGATTTGATATTGTCTGCCCTCCGGATCCAGCTGTGACTGATGCCAGCCATATCCGTATACCTTTCATTCATTTTTTTCAATACATTTCTTTTTGATTGAAGGTGGTTTGTATTTTTGTGTCATACTTGAGCACAACTACTCGGTGCGACACATGTTTGTGCTCTACCTCTGAGTTCAAGCTGTATTTTAGATATCTTATTCCTGGGCCATAGGAGAGTTCAGTAGATACTTAATAAGTAACCATTACATGTAGGTGATGAGACTCCATTCACGGTGATGGGCAGATACACTTTCGACCCACAACTCATCATCTCCTTCACCTGTTAAGGTACAGTGGGGTGCAAATTCTGTTCTGAAATAGCAATGGCTGGAGCAGGAAAAGGTATTCCTTCATCAATCCATAACCCACCTTGAATTCAGACTTACCTTAGTTTTGCTGTTGTTCAGGAAGGGGTGCTTGTTTCCCTTTCGAAATGCCGTGTCGTCTCCCAGCTGTTACAGAAGACAACAGGAGCTTGTTTAACAAAGCATTTAGCTGAGCGCACTGGATGGCAATGTTGATAATTTTCAAATAAGGTAATACGTCCCATGACAGTGCAGAATTACGTTTCTGGATTTTAAATTAGTCCTTCATGACATATTTATAATCTTTCAGGGCTGATCCTTTTCTCCAAAGACAACTCTTTCCCTAGTTTATGATGGGGGCTAGAGAAACCAACGAGTATAACATTCCACTTTCAACCACCTTTCAAAGTTCAGAGCTGAAGGAACTGTAAGTCACCTATAAGAGAGGTCTAGCTAACCTATACCTTAAAATTTTTTAACTAAATAATCCCAAAAGCATAAAATGGTTCCCCTGCCATTCCCTCAGATAGACATAAGAATGAAACAGGAAGGGAGTAGACCCATAAAGGAGTAAAAAGAACAAAACGTTCCAGGAAAATATGTATCTAGATGGAAACGATGGGGTAGATAGAGGGGGCTTAAAAAAAAAAAAAGATATAAGCAACCAGCATGCATTGTGTCTGTGAGGAGTGGGCAATCAAACTGTATTTAAAAATGTTAATTTGATACAGATGGCAACAGAAATAAACTCTGAGAAAGAAAAAAAAAAAAAAAAAAAAAAAAACGGCACACCATCAAAAGCCCTGCAGGCATATTTCTGTTTCTTCTGCTGCCTTGCAGCACATGAACATAACAAAGAGGAACTGGAGCCAGTTCTGAAATCATGGCAACCAGCAGAACCGCCATGGAAGGCATTGCTCCTGTTGGCACGTTCACGGGGTCTGAGAGGTCTCTCATTAGGGAAGGGACTGCTGTCGAACAATAAGCCGGCTCCATGGAGTGAGAAGGTTGTTACCTCTTCAAATTGCCATCTGCAGCTGTGGGTCCTTCCAGCCTGTGCTGGCCACGGCCCCTCCTCTTGCTTGTGAAAGCTGGCACTGTTTTAACTATTTTTGTAAAATTTGCCCTCCATTAGCTCTGCCATGCTGGGACATAGACTGGAAAAAAAAAAAAAAAAAAACTCTAATTTGAGGATTCCGTAGGCAGCTGTTATGATTTATCTACTGTACTGGATGCTGGACATTTGTTGATCTGCTAAGCTGGTAAAAGAAGTACCACATCGCAGCCAGAATGGGCTGCTTTTGTTTCTCTCTGAGGTCAAGTCACAAAGATGTAGACAGTCAGCTAGAAAATACACTAATACATTTTTCCCTCTTCTTAGAAAGGTGTTCATCCTAGCAGTAAATATTGTTAAGCCTTTAATCTGTGAGCACAGGGTATCACACAGCTGCAATGTCATGGGGAAAACTTCACTGTAAGAATCTCTGTTTTCTCAAGACTATATGGAAGAAAGCTAGAAGCCGGTCTCTTTTTAAGAAATACATGGGTTTGGTTTATAATTCAAATACATATAGTCTGTCTCTTTTTACTTCCCAGATTCAAGCACAGACAGTTTTTCTTCTAAACTATGTAGCCTGACGATATTGTAGCCAATGTGCTTGCTGAGTGGAAAGTAAAAAAAAAAAAAAAGAGCAAGGAAAATGGCTTGTGAGAGGTGTAGAACCAGACATCCCTTCGCTACTACATCATGGTTGTGTTTTGCAATGAATCCCCACCACTCTGTCCAAGCCAACCTCACCCGTTTCCAACCCCTACCACTGCTGATGGGGAAGGGACTTCCTCAGCCAAAAGCTACACACACACACACACACACACACACACACACACACACACACGCACGCGTGCGCGCACACACACACACACACACACACACACACACACACACATCATATTATTGTTCTGTCCCTACTCGATGTCTTTGAGTCGTGAAAAAGCAAGGGATACTTTTTGACTTGTCAATTTTTTATTTAAAAAAAAAAAATGTTATTTTTTAAATCTCTCCTGATTTTTATCGTGTCACATGCAGAGGCACAAATGTCAGCTTTCTACAATGAAAGAAATTAGATTAATTTGTGAAAAGACAAAATTAGGAAGCTTCCCAGGTAAGACTGACTACTACCCAAGGCAGAAACATTTTCTCCAAGTCAGAACCGATCATGTCCACTAAAGACAGCAAAATAAAGACTCAAGTAGGGGGCAGAAGTCTCCACATTGGAGAAGTGGCATGAAGTGCAAGCTTATCCCTTCTATGTTTAGTTCCTGTCCCCAAGGTTCACTCTTGGCCACACTTGGTCTCTGAAGACAGAACTGACTATGATTTGTTCTTGTGAATTAGTTTGTCTTCCTTTATTGAAATTCAATGGGGGTAAAAATAACCGCTGTCCATTCTCCGGAGCCTGCCAGCTCTACCTGGGCTGAGGTAGTGCAGAAAGAACAGGAAGGGCTGCTGCAGATGTTTAATAGAAGAAAGCCCTTTGGGGATGTGTTTGCATGACTCATAAAGCACAATTATTCTTAGCTTTCCTGTCAGCAGAGATGAAGCTCTTTGTCCACTAATACAAGCTTCCGAAAAGGGAAATCCAAGGTCCATTCAAAGGTGGAGCCCAATAATAGACTCTCCTTACAGCTCCTGTCCCAAACCCCTGGAGTTACACTGTATCATTCTTTGCAAGCCTAGAACTCATTGCAAAATCTTACTCATTTGGTGTTTTAATTTATTAAAGTAGAAGTGCCTGGTTTTGTTTTTGTTTTTGTTTTTGTTTTTTAAAAAAGGAACTGTTCAATGCAGTAATGGCCACTTTAATTCATAGATAAAAGTCATCCATTTGGCTATTCCCACATATTCTGGTTTAAAATGCTGTGCCACATAGAAAACTTAGCATCCTTTCTGATCACCTTTGTAGAATCAAACTTCCATCAAACCCTGATAATCTTCTGGATAAGCCTTGCTTGGTTGCCTAGCACCAATTAGCCAGTAATATATTGCAACAGTTTACTAAAGGATCGCTCTGCACTTTGATAGACTGAACAACAGAAATGCTAGCAAAAAAATTAAGACTTAAAGACAAAAAAGAATTAAAACATATCCTCTAACCATGGATATGGTTCAGTGGGCAAGAGTGTTTATTACTATGCGAGCATGATGACCATCTGGGTGTGAGTCCCTTAGGACCCCCATGAAAATCCATGGCTGGATATGCTGTTTAGAACCCCAAGTCTTGGGGGAGACAGAGACGAGAGACTCCTAGGAGCTCTCTGACCAGCCAGCCTATTGAAAAGGACAAGTTTCCTGTTCAGCGAGAGACCCTCATACAAAGAGGCTGAGAGCAATAGACCAAGATGCCTGATGTCCTATTCTGGCCTTCATGTGTGTGCAAATAGACAACATGTGCTTGCATAAACAAATACACACACACACACACACACACACACACACACACACACACATGCATGCACACACATACAAACGCACACATATGCCTCCCCCGCCCCCCAAATGCATCCTCTTTTAATCTTCCTCGCCTCTTGGAAGTTTTCAGTGGTGATCTTTTTCCAAATCAATCTCCAGTTCTGTTTTGGAGATGGCATTCTGAGACTCTGTCATTCTGTGGCTGTCCTACAAGGGTTTCTCATGGGTTGAGGGGGCGGTAGATGCTAGAATGACTGTCAGCTTTCAGGAGTCTCTGTGTTCAATCCCAGCACTGAAAAGCAAAAACAACATAAATAAGGAGAACTAGAACTTGCCAGTTTTCAAAATGGTATGTTTGGGTATTTCAATATTTATGTATATATGGAAGATTTTGAGTCACTGTAAGAAAGACACCCAGGGGAAGTCTTATGAGTGTCTTTCAGTAAAACATTATGTGCTTGTTGTGTGCTCATATAGTATATTATACTTATTTCTAGGAACTTAATATTTTCTGGGGGATAAGGAGTATGTTATTACTGTTAATATTCTCCCTTGTTGCCTATGCTACAAAAACTAATTGCTTTGCATATTTTATCTGGCAACTTTACTGATTTTTATGCTGCAAATAATAATTTTTCTTTCCTTGTAGTCATTACATGTTTTGCCTGTTTTGCTTACATTACTGCTCTTGACAAAACTGAACACAGGCTAGCAGCTATGCTGACAGTCTTATTTGTATTATTAAAGGAAGCAATTATAATACACTACAAAATAGTTTCTGATTAATTTGCCTAGGTAGGTCCTATTTAGCACTTAGTGAGTTTTCTTTTCGCTGATATTTTAGGTGTTTTTTTTTAATCAATAATCAATGTTGAATTAAGCTTTTAGATTATTTATTTCATCTTACATGTATGAGTGTTTTGCCTGCATGTATATTTGTGTGGCTTGAGCATACCTGATCCTTGCAGAAGCCAGAAGAGGGTGTCAGATGCCCTTGAACTGGAGTTACAGACAGTTGTGTGCCATATGTGGGTGCTGGGAAATCATTATTACAGCTCCAACCCATGCTGAGCTTTATCCAAAGCATTTATATACCTATTGAGATAATCATGGAACTTTTCTCACTTAACCTGTTATTTTAAAAACCACTGATATTCTACTATTAAGCACAACATGTATTACTAGAATGGGCCCAAACTGTAAATGATACATCAGCCTTTTCACATGGTCATGGTATGGCTTGTTCATTTTCTATATAGGATCTTTGTCTTCCTGTTCGGGAATAAGATTTCTATCCATCTTTCTTCCTCTTCCTTTGCATGGCGGCCATGCTACCCAGTTAACTTGGTCTGCTTGGTGCTGTGAGATGGTCTGTATGTCAAATGACTCTGATTTGTCAACAAATAAAACACTGATTGGCCAGTGGCTAGGCAGGAAGTATAGGCGGGACTAACAGAGAGGAGAAAAGAAAGAACAGGAAGGAGTCACTGCCAGCCTCCACCATGACAAGCAGCATGTGAAGATGCCGGTAAGCCATGAGCCACGTGGCAAGGTATAGATTTATGGAAATAGATTAATTTAAGCTATAAGAACAGTTAGCAAGAAGCCTGCCATGGCCAGACAGTTTGTAAGCAATATAAGTCTCTGTGTTTACTTGGTTGGGTCTGAGCGGCTGTGGGACTGGCGGGTGACAGAGATTTATCCTGACTGTGGGCAAGGCAGGAAAACTCTAGTTACACCTTGGCTTACTTATAGGGTGAGTACTTTCACTTTTTCCTATACTTTACAATATTTTGCTCATAATCAAAGCATTTATCTTCAAACTTTTGTAAAACTTGCCTAGGGGATGGTCTGGGTCTCCTCATTCAACTTTCCTGAATCTTATGTTTTTATACTAATTCATTTTCTTTAAGGTAACATTCAAGTCTTCCCATTTTTTCTCAATAGTTGTAATTAGTCTCATAGTTCTACAGATTCCTCTATTTTATCTAATATTTCCCATTAAATTCTTCGTATGGTTTCCTTGTAATATTGGCCACATCTCTGGTTAGAAACTTTTTTTTTTATTCTGAACATATTTTAACAGCTCTTTACTTTTACATTTTCAAGCTTGCCAAGTATTTCTCACCTTTCTTGTTTCTTTTTTAAGTGATTTAGTCGAGTTAACATTTTAAATATGCTTGCTTTCTACTAAAGTTACTTCCGCTATTTTAAATATTTTATCTTTCCTTTTTAAGAGAGTAATGCATTGTTCTTTTTCAGGTTGTTAAGATGGACAGGGCTAGTGAACAGCATTTCGTTATTTGTGATCATCCACGTCACCCTTCTTTATAAAAAAAAAAATTAACTATAATTTTGTCCTGAACTTTGGAACTTGGTTTGAATAATAGAACGTAAGCCAGAGGGACAGGGTGCCAGATCTCTTCCCTTTAATCGGGACTGAATCTTGAGAGGTGAATTGTAAGTGCAGGAGCTGGCTTTTCAGCCTTGAACATCAGATGGGAAGACAGCAGAGCCAAGCTCACCCCACTTAAAGCCTCCAGCACAGGGTTCCCGATCTTCCTACCATTACAACCCTTTAAGACAGTTCTTCATGTTGTGGTGACTTCCAACTAGAAAATGATTTTCATTGCTACTTTATAACTGTAATTTTGCTACTGTTATGAATCATAATGTAAATATCTGTGTTTTCTGATGGTCCTGGGAAAGGGTTATTCAACCCCCAAAGGGGTCAAAACTCACAGGTTGAGAATCACTACACTGCTGCAGAACTGTAGATGGGCCAAGGCTCTGCTACATAAGCAAGAAATGATAACTAAGCTTTTGAGCTCATTTTGTAACTATAGCCAAGATATTGGTATCTCAAAGTGAGATAGTCCTATAACAAACAGTTGAAAATGTACTAGTATATTATTACTAGAGGCTGGGAAAATGGTGACCTGTGACATAGAGTGGCACAACGTTTAGCAAGTTGACACCTGCAGTACCTTGAGAGAAGATATTCTATCTACTTACCAAAAGATGGCTTCAGAAGCGTTTTCCAGATAGAGTGTAACCAGTGCTACGTGACTATTCCTCATCCTCTGAAGTGCCAAAAGAGCTCTGGAAATTGCTGTTCTGTGGTGTAAGCAAGGAAAACAGACATTAGAGTAACCAGATGTTTTAAGGATTGGAGAGATGAAAACATAATTGTTTCTATTTATTAAAACAGAATAAAAGCAGAATACTTTGACAAAGATGCTCAGCGCTAAATATGCCCCCAATGAAATGTATTGGCATTCATATCCTTTGTAACAACTGTTAAATGTTTTAAGTTCATTTCTGGAAAAGCAGGTCATATGGACAGCTTAACAGGAAGATGCCCACAATCTTCTCCAATCCTGGTAGTTCGTATTATAAAGAAGGTTTGAAAAAGAGGCACATTGCCGAAGAATAAAAACGCAGCTATTTGCACATGCTTTTGATTAAAATTAAATCACTTCTAAAATAAACATGATTTTGGAGTCACAATGCCAAAAGTTCCAATAGCCTGGACTAAAGGAGACTGTAATTGTTAAGACTTTTGAAACTTTGGGGCCAGCATCTTCATATAAAGAGGGAGCAAGATTCACAAGCTCAGCCCATGTAAGATGTATTCTATGAGGAGCCTTTCATGATGTGGCCTAGGAAGATAATGGAAATGATGGTTCTTACAGACAGATTAGCTCAGTACTGTGAAAAACAATAGGCTGGGGAAAAGAAAGGCTAAAGTATCATTTTTTATCATTTCTTCAGTGGGAGAGTTTGTTGAAGTTATTACCCACTATCTTATGATTATACACCTGTAGGATTTTTTTTTTTTTTATAACCTGTAAATTTGTCCCCGGTGATAAGAATGTCATGAAACCTTAGGCTTTAGATTTAATGGCAAGAATGAGCAGGTATTTAGAGTTTCTCCCTAGAGGCCGGAGTACACATCTTTTGGTTATAAAAGGGAAATGAAACTTGTATCAAGATAGAGGATAGTACTGTATTTCCTTAAGTACGTCTCAAGCCATTGCCTTTGGGTTTGGTTGAGTCTTGCTTGGACGAGTGAATTCTGAACAGAGGTTCTTTGACACAAGTCAGTTTCCACCAGTTCTGATGTTCTTCCCTTCATCCTTATGAACCAGAAAAGACTGACTACTACATTACCGCATTGCTATTTATTACTCCCGTTAAACATAGATCTTGGAATGAGAAGACACCAGGGTCAGAGTCACAGGCCAGAGCAACACTGGAACAGATCAGTAGCTGACTCACAGGTCCAGTGTACATTCTGATACCATTACATAAGTTGAAAATCACAAAATTGGGGAGAAGGACATGGGAGGAGTTGGGGGGAGGGAAGTGGTGGGGTAGGATAGATGAAGTGCTCATGTATAAAGTTCTCAAAGAAAATTTATGTTAAACAAAACAATTAGGTACCTGCAGAGGATCACAGCTTAGCACTATGGTGCAACATTGAGGATTGGTTATTTCCTCTGCAAACGTGGCTGAGCGGGAGCTGCCCCTGACCGACACGAGAGAATATTATACCATGTCACCAGCCTGGGATTCAAGATTCAAGTACAGTTCTTGAGAAAGTAAAAATAGATGTACCATGTGACCTAGCAATAACAAACACTATGGGTAAGTAGCCAAAGGAGAGGGAAACGGTGTACTGAACAAACATCTTTATGCCTATGTTCACTGTGACAATATTCCCGGCAGCCAACAAATGGGAGCTACATAAATGTCAATTTCCTGATGAATGGATAGAGAAAAATATTATGAAACTGCCACCAACCACATGTCCCTTCTACATCAAATCCAGCCAGCCAGATCTCCTATATCTTTCTCCAGGCTCTAACCTTAAAAGTCTCCCTGGGTCTCCCCATTCACACTTTCTCTCCAAACCATCAGATCTATCCTGGGTCCCATATCAGTGTTCCCGCTTTGTCTAGCCATCCCTATCTGTGCAGCAAGCAATGTCTAGACTTCTTCCAGGACTTCATCTCCAGCCCCCAATCCACAGGCCTCTCACATGCCACATCCAACCTTTCCATCAAGTCAGATCTAACTGACCACTCAAGACTTAGACCAAGAGGCATGTCCTATACAGCAGCCCAGTTCCTTCTGTCTACCTGATTTTATTCTACCGGAGCTATTTCCAACCTCTTGGCCCACCTGCCATTACACTCCCTCTTCTGTCAGAACCTGCTCTGTCCATATCAGATTTAGAATTAAGGGCATGTGAGGTTCACATACATGTTCAGACCTCATTGCAAAGATACAAACACTATGAAAGATCAAGCCAGTACTTTCTTTGTAAAAGTTATCAGTACTGTAGAAATGTTTGCCAGTGAGAATTATCTACATGAACCCCATGACCTCCAGGACACAAGGCTTAAAAAAAATCATAAACTTCATGAAAGAATTCAGGAAATCTAAAGTCACAAAAAAAAAAAAAAAAACAGCTCAATAAAATTAAGGAGAAAGAACTTGAGAATAAATTCCTCAGTGATGAAACTGCCCAAGAGAACATATACATAAGGCCAATGGAAGTGATGAAGACAATTCAGGACTTGAGAATAGAATTTAATAAGGAGATAGACAAGTGCCAGATTGGACTAAGAGAGCCTTTGTCCAGTAACTGATGGAAGCAGATGCAGAGATCCATGGCCAGGCACCAGGCTGAGTTCTGGGAATCCAATCAATGAGAGAGAGGAGGGATTCTGCAGGCAGGGGACGTTGAGATCATGATGGGAAGACGCACAGAGATGACCGGCCACACTAGTGGAAGCCCATGAACTGTAGACTAGTGGCTGTGGAGCCCCCATGGGACTAGACTAGGCCCTCTGGATACGGAAGACCGTTGTTTGGCTTGAACTATTTGAGGGGCACCCAGGCAGGGGGATCGAGATCCGTCTCTGGTGCATGGGCAGGCTTCTGGGAATCTGGTGATTGTGGTGTGATGCCTTGCACAGCCTTGGTGCAGTGGGAAGGGGCTTGGACCTGCCTAGGCTCAGTGTGCTGGGCTCTGCTGATTCCCCATGGGAGACCTCGATTTGGGGGATGTGGGGATGCAGGGTGGCTTGGGAGAGAGGACTTGGGGGTGGGAGGAGGGAGGAGGTGGGATCTGTGGGTGGTAATGTAGAGTGAGTAGAAAATTTCTTAATAAAGAAAAATGAAAAAAAAAAAAAGGAGATAGACACATTGAAGGGGACTCATGCTGAAATAAAGGTTAAACTGAAAAACCCAATAACCCAACAGGAAAACTAAAAGGAACGTCTTACAAGTAAAATGAATGGAGCAGAAGATAGAGTATCAGGACTTGAAGATAAAGTAGAGGAGCTAGACCAAGTAAGAAGGGATATAAAACAAATTTAAAACCACAGAAAAGGAACATATAGAAAATGACATCATAATAAAACCAAACCCTTGAAATAAAAAAAATAAGGAAGGATGACACTTCATCCTAATCAAAGAAACACTTAACCAAGAAGACATTACTATCCTAAACATATTTGCACTGAATTCTGGTACACCCAATTTCATTAAAAAGAAATGTACCACTGGAGTTAAAGACACAGATTAACAACAATCTGTTACAGTTGGTGGTTTCACTACTTCATTTTCTCCAATATTTTTTGCCATCCGGACAAAAAATAGAAATAGAAACATCGGAATTAATTCACATCATATACCAAATGGACTTAACAGTTATCAACAGAATATTCTACCCCAAAACCAAAGAATACACAATCTACTCGGAAGCACACAAAGACTTTTCTAAAATAGAGCACGTGTAGGGACACAAAACAAATTTTTATAAGTTGAAAAAGACTGAAATCACTTCTTATATCCTATCTGACCACAGTGTAATAAAACTTAATATTGGCAGCAAGCAGGTCTCTAGTGAACACACCAACTGGTGGAGATTGGACAACTCACTGCTGGATGATGAATAGATCATAGAAGAAATCGAGAAAGAAAGAAAAAATTTTCTAGAGTTCAATGAAAATGAAAATACCAGAAAATGTCTAGGACACAATGAAAACAACCTATGAGGGAAATTTACAGTTCTAAGTTTCTATATTTAAAAAAATCAGAAAGAACTGGCTGTTCCCTGTGACAAGGCAAGACTTCAAGTGGAGGGAATGGGAAACTAATTGAGCCACATAACCTTTGACCTACAGTCTGTCCTGCCTATGGGATGTGCTGGGGTGAGGGTGGACTGGAGATTGAGGGAGTGGCCAACCAATAATTGGTCTAGCCTAAAACCCATGCCAAGAGAGTAAGCCCACCCCTGACACTGCCTGGAGCACGAGAACGCATAGGCTGGAAGATCCAGGGGCCTAGTATAGAACCAAACGTGATGAGAGGGAAAAAAATGTCAATGTAATGATGCCTAATGATATTCTGCTATACTCGCAGATTGGTGCCTAGCCCAACTGTCATCAAAGAGGCTTCATCCAGCAACTGATGGAAAGAGATGCAGACCCACGGCCAAATGTTAGGCAAAGTTTAGGGAATCCTGCAGAGGATGGGGAGGAAGGACTGTAGGAGACAGACACCACAAGAAAACCTATAGAATCAACTAACCAAGGCTCATAGGAGCTCACAAAGACTGAACCAACAACCAGGGAGCCTGCATAGAACTGACCTAGGCACTTTGCATATATGTTACTTTTGCGTAGCTTGGTCCTCTTGTGGGACTCCTAACAGTATGAGCAGGGACTGTCTCTGACTCTTTGGCTGGCTTTTGGGACCCTACTCCTCATTCTGGGTCACCTTCCCCAGGCTTAATACATGGGAAGATGCTTAATCTTACTGCAACTTGATATGCCATGTTTTGTTGATATCCATGGGAGGCCTGACCTTTCTTGAACAGAAATGGAGGAAGAATGGATTGGGGATGGGACAGGGAAGAGGGAGGGGAAACTGCTGCTGGGATGTAAAATAATTTTTTAAAAAATCAGAAAGAGCAGAAATAAATGACTTAATGATGCAACTCGAAATTTTGGAAAAATAAGAGAAAAACCAAATTCATACTCGTTTGATGGCAATAAATAATAAAGATCAGAGCAGAGATATGCATGCCAAAAACATAAGCTGAGGAAAAGAAAACATCTTCAACAAAAGGCACTGGGGAGACTGGCTGTCTACTTGCAGAAGAATGAAATTAGAAAAAAAACTACTTTGTGATCTCAGAAGCATGGTTGAAAGCTTGCAGAGAAATAGGAATGTGGATGTTAAGGATGAAGAACACTTGAAAGGAGAAGGAAGCACCAAAGACGTTGAAGGTCCAGTATATGTTGTCTAACCTAACATTTCTTGAAGAAGCATCTTGAAGGTCGTGAATTTGTTTTGTAATCGAAAACTCCCATTCAGATTTGCTTAATGAGAGGAAAAAATGAACAAGAAAGAAAATCTATGACACTTTTATATTCAATATGATGAAAATAGTGATAATGGGACCCAAACCAAACAAGCATGTAAAAAACAATACACTCTGTGTCCCCAAAGAGAGAGATAAACAGACTTTGCTTAGCTACATATCCCCAGGGCCACCTAAGAAAGCATCATCTGGACTGAATATCTAGAAAACTCTGCCAAAAAAATTTAGTCTTGAGAAATTCTCCTTGAAACATTTACTCATTTAAACTAGCATTGCCTTTGGCAAGGAAAGGGGACATTGGTGAGAATGATGACGGGCTTGGCCAGAGCTCATACACACATGAGAACAGACCAGGGACCTGGAGATTCTCCTCCAGGTTCCCCACCATCCACCTCATCTTCTCCCATCTCCATCCACCTGCATACTTCCAGCCAGAGACAGGAAGCACACATATGCTTTTGCATCCTTTTCTTCTTTTATTACTTTCTTGGGGCACCTATTATGTTCCAGGCACCATGGTCGACTATAAGAAGTTGGAATCATCTCAGCCTCTATTTCCATAGTCCTGCACATTCACATGGGCTGTATTCCAGTACTAGTATTGAATGACACTATGTTTTGTGTTAGGGAGCAAATGAAAAATGCCTCAATGCCCTAAATGGAAGAAAGATAGTAAGTACTTCTATGTTGGCGATGACAATTTTCAGCATAAAAATGACCACACTGTTTCCCATGTTTTAAATAAAACTATTAATCAGGAATGCAACCAAGATTACCAATGAGGCCATGAGTATCCCAAAAGGAGGAGACAGCTGGATTCTCACAGTGTTTTCACATCTGCTAATGCAGTGAGATTTCCTCCTCACGATTACTAAAGACTTTTTTACTCAGATCATGATAACCTTGTGCAGGACTTTTCAGTTACACATGGTAGTCATCACAATCTCCTTCAGAACTCTTAACACTTCCTTTTGCCTATTTCCAGTTCTGATAGCAGGAAGTTAGTACTGAGCGATTTAATTTTTGTAGTCTCATCGGATTCTAGAGAGCGACTTCATGGGGGATTTTTGGGTTTCTCCCTTCATCAAGGGAAAGGCAGAATATCATCAGAGGTAAATAAGATCCTGGCATAGTTCCGTGTGTTTAGGTTCATACCACCTCACTCTGGTAGTTTACCCAACGTTGTAATGAGGCCCAAAGAGCTTCCTCCATTGTTGTTTTATTCTAGAACATTTCAGCTGGAGGGCTAGGGAGATGATCTAGTTAACAAAGTGCTTGTGTCAAAGGCGTGAGGTTCTGCTCCATAGCACACACGCAAAAAGCTGTATGTGGTGGTAAGTATCCATTTTCCCAGGATAGGGAGGCAGAGTCAAGAGGATCCCTGAAGCTTACTGGCCAGCCAGTCCAGCTGAATCAGTGAGCTTTGGGATCAGTGATCTGTCTCAAAACATAACCACTTCCAAAATGGGACAGTCACTCACTTCTTCACACAAAGATGTTTGTGAAGATGAGCTTAATCATTCTATTGGATAAAACAAATGATAATAAAAAATTCTTAAAATAATAAAAGGGCAAATAAGTTAATCCTTCTCCTTCTCCGTCTCCTTCTCTTTCTCTTTCTCCTTCTGTTTGTTTTTCTAGACAGGGTTTCTCTGTGTAGCCCTGGATGTCCTGGAGTCTCTGCCTCCTAAGTGATGGAATTAAAGGTGTGTGCCACCACCTCCTGGGTGTGTTAATTCTTCTGACATATACCAGATGCCATCATTTAAATGTATAATTATTATTCAAAATATTAATGACAGACTTTACATTCTTTTGCTGTGCAAAGTCAAAAATCCAGTGTGTATTTTGCATTCACAACACATCCCAATTTGTTTTATTAGTATTATTCCAAACGTTTCTTTCTTGTATGCATCTAAGCATTACTGACTGCCATAGTTCAGCTTTAGAGAGTAGAAGAAATGTTAAAACATGTGTGCAGGTAGAAAAGATGAGAGTATACTAACCAAGACAACAGGTTAAAAGGTAGAGAGAGGGTTACTGGTGAAATGTCTAAATAATTTCAAGAAGTTAAGCAAAGTAGAGGCTCTGTTTAAAATTGTAATCGGGACTTACAAATAAACAGATCATATTAAAAGAAACTGTCCAAAATTCATTTATAAGGGATTACTTGAGGTTCCAATTTAGATCAATGTGTTTTAAATTATCTTGTTTATAGGGTGGAGAATTCTTAATATAATAATTCACCACAACAGCCAATGCAATGACTTTTGGCCTTGTCAAAAGGAAACACTATACTGTGTGTGGCTGTTAGGTTTCCGGTTGGGGCCTTGTTTCTCTGCAAAACAATCACATGCACAAGGTCTAATTAAGCCAAATGAAAACAATATCTCCCTAGGTTGGACTTTGTGCATTTAGATAAGGAGGTCCGAGAATATAAATGTGCTTAGTCACATCCACACTGCATCTACTGTGCAACGCTTACATACATCCAGCTAACATTGGCTTTATTAGTCTCCAAGTTTACCAGGCTCATCAGTCAGTTGTGGAAGTCAGCATTCAACTGTCTGAAGTATCCCAGAATTCTATCAGGCTTTGTTGTTGTTTGTCTAATCGTTTGAGGGAGGAACTCAAGGCCAAGAATATATCGAGTCTGTTGGTGGTGACAGTTAAGAATTACATCAGCCCCTAATGAACACAGACTTATTAGTAAAGCAGTAGTAAATAGATGTGAAAGAGACACAACCTTCTGATCTCTGTGCTGTAAATTTTGGGGAAAAGTCAGACTGGTAGTCACAGACACTGGACACACTGGATGTTTGACAGAGGGGCAGGACCTACTGGCATTGATTTAAGTGAGCCATGCAATACAGAGATTTTAGCTAATGTTGTTAGAATTTGGTACAATAGTTCTAACCTACACTTGGGCATTCTTATTCATATCTTCTAGATTACTTAACCTTGCATGCTCAATGCTCAAAATATGTTTTACTCCACATTGTTTTACATTTAATGCATGGAATACAACCTTTAATATATAATTTAATTTTAAAAAAATTATCCAAAGTATATCTTCCTACTGTATCAAAGCATATTCTAGAATATAATCAAAGAATCATTTGCCAACCATTCCCCCTGAGGTTAGCTGGCTTACAGAGTCAAGAATAGCTGCTGAAAACAAAGATTCCCATCCATTCTCATTTCATAAGACACTGTCATGACAGGATCTTGGTACTACACAGTCAAATTCGGCTGTGTCCTGAACAAAAAACAGAGTCAGATAATTGTTAGGCACACCCAAATGGTTCTCAGCAAGCCTTAGCCAAATGCCAAAAACACAGTAGTCATGTATAAAAGGGGATAAGATTAGCATTATCATCCCATCTCTGCAGCAGCCCCCTGGGCTCCTAAGACATAGTAAGACTGTCTGAACTATCCTCACTCACGAGTGATATAAACAAACAAAGCAAAGCTATATGAAATGCATGATGCCTTCGCAAGTTCTAGGCACTATGCAATTTGCAAAGTAAGCCCAGCTTTTACCCCAGCCCCCTACTCTCACTAATTATTCATCAAGCTTATTCCCAATCTGACTTCTCATTTTCATAACCTAAATTCCTCTTCACCTTTCTACCTCTCTGCTCTAGTTTTCAATTTTTTCCCCTCCCCACTCTCTAATGCAAAAGTACATTATGTCCCTAGATAGCACATTTTATATATTCAGGTTAATATTATTAGACTAAAACATTTCTCTACCCCACCATCGATCCCTGAAGCAATCCTGAAATGGTAAGCGATTTAATGTAGAACTTCAGTCACTTTCAAAGGCATGGACCCCTTTGCTATAATAGGTGTGTGGATCTCACCTTGGTTCTCACTTATATTGTTTACTTTAGAGGATAGGAAGACTACTATTAAATTATAATTATGGCATCAGAGAGCACACAATCAAAAAAAGAAACCTCTTGAATTACATTTATATTGAAGCAAGTACTTCAGGACAATAACATCTCTAGGCAGGCATTCATGTTCTTAGGTGTAAGTTTCTAGCTTGACGTCAGCTGTGGGATCATGAGTAATTATTCAACTTCCCCCAAAGCCTCTATTTCATCATCTGTAAGATAGGAATAAAAAGGAAGGTACACTAGTGAGATCATACCACAGTCCCTTGACCATAAGGGGGCTCATGAAATTAGTCATGTTACTGTTATTAGTTATCATTGTAATTGTTAACAGCAATGGGCCAGACAGATGGTTCAGTGGCTAAGAACATGTACCACTATTGTAGAGGACCTGAGTTTGATTCCCAGCATCCACACCAAGTGGCTCATCACCAACTATAGCTCCAACTCCAAGGAATCCAATGCCTCTGGCCCCCAAAGACACCAGTGAGCACACACACACACACACACACACACACACACACACACAAATGCACACACACACAATTTAAAAATAATAATGTAAAATTTTAAAAATATAAAAATAAATTAAAATTTAAACTAATAATAAACATTATCTTGATGATGTCCTTGCAATTGGAAATTGAGTAGCAAATGGTCCATTCAATGTCCTAAATATATATTGGAAAAGATGATCAGAAGTTGAGAACTATGGCCAGAAACAGGAGGGCAGTCTCCTCTTTATTATCTCAAATCAAGTAGAAAATACAAGACATACAGCAGACACTTAGCCTTTACTTGCTAATATGAACTCTGGTTTAATTGAGGAGTCTCATAAGCCCATTTTAAATATTCCATTTATTCTCCTGATATTTATTTGTCAGAAAGACTGAGTCACCTGCCTTTCTTTAGAGATCTTCGGTTTCCCTCCACCGAATTTTGCTAATTGCACCCAGTGCTTTCATTAGAAACTGTCATTCCCAGTTCTCATTTTTCCTGTCAGTTTTTAGATCTTAGAAACTACCAGATTCTCACATGATTATTTGATAATGCTATTTTAAAAAAGATGTAGTGCTCTGTCAAGGAACTCTGTAGTTGGAAGTTTTCCAGTGTCCTGCCCGGTCCACAACTACTCAGATCCAAATAAACACACAGAGGCTTATATTAATTACAAACTGTGGCCATTAGCTCAGGCTTATTACTGACTAGCTCTTGCACTTAAATTAACCCATAATTCTTATCTATGTTTAGCCACATGGCTTGGTGCCTTTTCTCAGTTCTGCCTTGTCATCTTGCTTCCTCTGTGTCTGGCTGGTGACTCCTGACTCAGCCTTCCTCTTCCCAGAATTCTCCTTGTCTATTTATCCCTCCTATACTTCCTGCCTGGCTACTGGCCAATCAGCAGTTTATTTATCAACAAATCAGAGCAACATATATTCACAGCATATAGAATGATATCCCATGGCAGAACTCAGTCTCTTTCATTCTTCTAAACTGTTTTTGGGGCTTGATGCCATCCTTCCTGAGGAGGGAGCAGGAGAAAGAAGATAAAACATGCTTGTTGCTCCTTCATTTTCTTCCTTGAGCATCTCTGCACAGAGAAACTTCTCTTTGTGTTTCATTTATCAGGTGGGACAAAAATAAGAAAAGCTGGGCAAAGGTTTCATTTGAACCTCTTCGTTCATTAATTTTTGTCTGTTTTTAAAAGCATGTGTATGTTCTCTAGTTAGGGGGAGTTAAGTGAACACTAAACTTTTGACACTAAATCAGAAGATAATAGAGATTCTCATTTATCTTCAAAAGAATACATAATTTGTGTCAATGGAAAGAGCCAATGAGCACCAAGACTTCCATTTTGAAATACAATTTCCAACTCAGACAAAACAAAGTGCAGGAGACAGGTAGTATCCAGATGAATGTGGGACATTTCACCATATTCATCAACAAGGAAGTTGTTCAGTGCTACTGAGGTCATAATAAAATGATTCTAAAATCAACGAGAAGATCTCACTGGCAAGAGATGAAACAATTCCGGCTTTGCAAGCACATACAGTTTGACTGGTGCTTTGTATACACTGCTATGTAAACATTGTTACTCATCATTTTTAGAATTGCTTATATATTTACCCATTTTTGCCTAGTTATGTTTTTCAGTTACTTGGTATGTACCATATATTACAATAAAAATCAACCTTAGCCAAAAGTTGAATCATTTGATCAACAATAAGGATGTAAGCTGAAATGAGTAATTGCCACTGTGTAGATCAGTTCTCACCTGTGTGCTTATGAAAATATGAAAGAAATGGGTGAGCAGATTCAACTGATCCAAGTCCAACCTCTAGCTTGAATCACTCCTTAAGACACATCAATATATTCAACGTTCTACAATATCCTTCCAACTGAATCCCCAAGAGAAATCTGGAACAAAACCAAGTTTAAGCACCTCCTTTTCCCCATCTTCAGCATCCTGGTTAGGGTTTGATTGGTACCAACATCTATCACCCAAAAAGAAAACTGGTCATTCTTGATCTATCCTTTTCCCTCAACTTCCATCTGAATTCACCAGCAAATCTTGTTTTTTCTACTTCAAAAACTACATTCAGCCTGTCCTTTCTATTTATCCACACCCCCATTCAGTTGCTGTTTCCTTCTTCTTGCAGGATTATAGTGGTCGTTTAACACTAAGCAACTGTGTCCATTTCTAATCCATTCTTGGTGTTGTGGCTAAAAGCAGAACAAAAGCAAACCTATGTCACTATCTACTTACAACCCATTAGTGGCCTTACATTATCAGAGTAGTAAGATAGGCTTGAGTTTCTGTCACAAAGCCAAAATGTCTGTAAATAAAGACAAAATTAATCTCTCTCCAGAGCCAAAACTCCTAGGCAGCTCATTATCATCATTCCAGATTGGGCCAGTTTCCTAGCTCTGGGTCTGGGTGGTGTTGATCAAAGGTGCACTATTTAACACTGTGTGCCTCTCCTCTTCTTGTGAGGCATGTGTAAGACTATCTTCCTCAAAGCAGTTGTGTCTAGGAGACAGTTACGTCACTGGTTCTAACCAATAGATTGCAAGTAGAAATATGGCCTATAAAGATAGACTATTCCAATCCCAGCACCTACATGTTGGTTGACAAAGGTAAAATATCTTTGTGAATGTGAGTAAGGATTTTAAGGTGGAAGCTACAGTGTATTATCCAGTGGGCCCAACGTAATTATAAGTACCTTTATAAGTAGACATGGAAATGAAAGTAGGTGAAGACAGAGGAGATGAAGGAGATGGGGGGGCAGGAAGAGGAGGGAGATGGCAAGAGAAATAAAAATTGAAGAGAAAGGAGGTGGGGTAGAGAAAATCCCCCCCATGCCACATCAGTAACAACATCTGGCTTCTACCGTCTCTCCCTTTGTACTTTCATGTTCCCTGCTATAGCTGAAGCTCTATTATCTTATTCTATTACAATAAACCCCCTCCTCCCCTTCTCCTCTTCTTCTCTCTCAGCCTCTTACTATCACAGCCTCTTACTATCATTTCTCCCAATTTGCCCCAAAGTTAGGCAAATTAACTTTATCCAAGTCATCATTTGAGGTGATGTCTATCTCCACCTACATTCTTCAGATTTGGCAATTGCGTGGGCCAGTTTGGCAAGGCTCTCTTTTTGTCGGCCTTTGCTTGCATCTACTGTTGCCACCCAGCCTTCTCACACTCAATATGGAGTAAACCCAGTGCCTGCCATGTGTAATACTAAATAAATTACTTAGCAGTGTGATTGACAGACTTACACCCAAGCGACTTCTTTTGCAGAAATTCTGCAGTATCCTTTCCTTCTATTACTTCTCTTCTCAAATACTACACTCTGATTTGGACAACTTAGGATACATTTCCTCACATTACTCTCAGAAAATGATAAGGCTAAGTATGCAATCCACACTGCCTGACATCAAAGGCATGCTGTTTCTATATACTTACTCTGTGGCCTTAGGCAAGTAACACCTTTATATGCCCAGGTTCTAATTTGTGAAAGGCAGATAATAATAAGCTTATTCGATAGAGTTTGGTAAATATTAAATGAGAAAAATGTCTATGAAGCATTAGTACACTGACTGTCACTAAGCAATGCCTCATTTCGTTTGTCAACAGTGAACGGGGTTTCTCTCTTCCTTTCCCACTCACCTGGTATGCCTTTGTAAAATCTTCCCTATCTTTTAGCGTTCAGTTCAAAATCTACTTTTATTCTATGAGAATGTCCCACTACATCCATAAATTGTAAACAATCTCCAAATTCACATGTTCATGGCATTTGGAGGTGGGAGCTTGGGGGGATAATTCGAATTACATGAGGTCGTGAAGGTGGGACCACTATGATGGCATTGTTGCCCCTTCTAAAAAAGATGGGAGATCTGAACTAGCACAGTTGCTCTATCATATCCTGTGATGCCTTCATGCTATGATGCATCAAGAAGACCCTCAGTGGATGACAGCCAGATGTCAACACCAGGCTTTCAGATCTATAAGGAAATGTCTTTCCATTGCAAATTACAGTCTCCAGTACATAGTGATAACAGAAAATAAGCTAAGACTCCTACCATCATGATGCAAATAGATTCCTCAACCAGATATTCTCCTATTAACGATGTCATGCAACTAATTATGAGAGCCAGATAGAGTCTAGGAAAGAATGACATAGTTGAAAGCCCTTAGATGGAGCTAACAAGGGGTGATCTCAAGATTTTGGATAGGCTAGAATTGATCCAGTGGGAATACAGGGGAGTTGAAGCAGGGATGTGACTGATCCCAAGATGCCTGACAAAGAACTCGTAGCAGTGCCCATTTGTGAACACTGATGGGCAAAGAAGACTCCAGGAATTCTTACTAAGTTTCAGACTCTTTTTCACTGGGTCTCAGACGAAGTATAACTTGCTACATTTTCAACAAGTCCTGAGTGCTGCTGGTCCCCCGATCCCTGTCTATCATCAGGGCTCTGGGGTTAAAGGGAAGGGCTGAACTCACAAAACCACCACTAAGACCTGTGGACCAGTGAGATGAGAGGGAGTCAGCTGGGCAGTAACGGTGTCAATGAGAATGGACGGACCAGGAAGTTCAAAACAAAGTCAAAGGCAGGGACGTTGCACGACTGTTATGGCAATGACGTGGAGTCAGTGCCCAGGAAAGGGAACAGAGCTTGAAACAGTGCAGAGAGAAAAACTGATGATACCAAAGCCAGATACACACATCCTACCTACTTGTGGGGAAGAGAAGAACTTCAAACTTCCAAACTTCAGTAAATTATACCCTACAGTCGCTTCATTTTCTAGCTGGGTGATCTTTTTTGAGCATCTGTTTCATCCTCCTCTGAGAAATGAGCAGAGAAGAGGGAATGAAGGGGGGGAAGGAGGGAGAAGGGTGGAGGGAAGAGAGAGAATGATGCCTTTTAAAAAATATATATCACAAAGATTATCCAAGGCAATTCTTCCATGGACTGTCAGCTTGCTTAGATGGCTACAAATTTCTAAGATTTTGATGATGTATCTGGGTCCTGGGTACTATGATGACTATAAATGTGATCATAGATCTATTTAAAAATCAACCCTCCCCACTTCCTACTTAGAACACAACTCAGAAGTCTTGCCTAAATGTCTGGGAAGGAAATGGTCTCTGTTAGTCTGCAGTTGATCAGAAGAATGTGAAAATCTAAGATAAGGGGTCGCAAAGACCAGGCGGGTTAATGCCTTCAATAAATGTCATGAATCTGGCTGGAGCAGCATACTCTAAGAGGATGACTAACTGCTCTTTCAAAAGACGGTCCCCAGGAGAGAAATTTAGGCTTGATTTTGACATTAAAAACTGAGACTTACTTGAAAACCTCTTCATTTTGAAATGTTGGAGAGGGTTCAAATATTTAAACACTTGTTTGGGCCACACAAAACCTATGTGCAGGCTCAATTCCTGCCCAAACTAACCATTTTCCTCCCTGCCATCTTTGCTTTAATCCTTCGAGGAATTCACGCCTGTGAAAAGAGGATAAAGATACCCCAGAAATGCCCCTGAATGGTAGACTTTCATGCAATTTAAAGTGTAAAGAATGCAAGATGGGCTGGAGAGATGGCTCAGCTGTTAAAGGCTAGGCTCACAACCAAAAATGTAAGAATGTAAGACTTTTGGAGTACCCTGCATGCTCAGCATTTTAAACAATCCTGCCTATTCATATATAATGCTTGGGACAAAGGTCAGGAGTAACACAGCCTTTATCCATTGAGAGCTCTTGGCAGTGGCTTGGGGAGGTTTCAGGAGACTTTAACTTAGGAACTACTCCAAGATTCTAATGGAAAGACAACCTTCAATATTTTCTTTTCTAGCATGAAGTCACAGCTCTTATATTTGTGTATTCTGAATAAATAAGAGAATTCATTACCAGTTGTTGTTATTAGAATTCATTATTCATAGAATTAATTCATTAGTCCATATGATTTGCTTGTCTGTTTTGAGCAGTTACGAATAATGTCAGGCACTGTTCTAGGCTCTACAGGTAGAACAGAAAGGGAGTTGGGGAAGAGTGGAGGAATACAATAAGAAATGTAAGAAAATCAATAAATTAGTAAACCATTTCAGAAAGTGGCAAACAGATCAGAATGGTGTGGAAAAAATTGCATCCTTCGAAGGTTGGCAGGTCTGCCATTAAGTGAGTGGTCCCAAGGTACCTCTCAGGAGGCGACATTTGGATGGAGACTGAGACATATGGAGAACTGGCATGTAAAGAGAGAGGAAGGCCACTCTAGAAACAGAACCCTCAGGTGGAAGCAGTGTGAAATCATTTGAGGAAGATGGAGGATGTGCTGAAGAGGAAGAAGGTGATGCTGAAATCTGTGAATGAGAAGGACCGGGTGTCAACTGAGGGGAAGAGAGAGCAAAGAACAGGAGGACTGGCACGGAAGAAGACTGGAGTTAGCTGAGTGCAGTATAAAACCAGTGAACAGATATAAAAGGGGGGAAATGATATCATTGACATTTCTCAGTGGTTATTTAGGCCATTTTATGAAGAACAGAATGAGAGCAGCAAGAGTTGATAAGACCCTGCTTTCAGGATAGAGCCAAACATGGGTAGTGGACAGGAAAGCATCGTGACCCCAAGATGGTGGTACCATAAGTCTGTACAGGAGGGGAGGAATTCAACATTCAGTATATGGGGGATAAAAAGCCAGTGAGATGGTGATATATGCATCTAAAAAAAAAAACGGTGGGGAAAAGATAAGGGATGTAAGTAAAAGAGGAGACAAACATAGGGAGGAAAGAAGGGGAAGTACAAAAGCTAAAATCCTTTAGCTTTAAATGAAAAATTGAAGTGAGTGTGCGAGAAAATGAGATCTGGAGAGGAAGAGGAAGGGAGAGAGAGAGAGAGAGAGACTAGTGAAAAGGGAGTACTTAGTTTATGGTTACATTCTCTCAAACTTATTTGAACACACAAAAAAATTCTCTCCATAAACGTACCATAAAACAAACTTGAAAAGCCCTTGTCAAAGCATGGTTTTCCATAAATCCCAAACACAATATCCAGATACACTAGTACCCTCTATGCTCAAGAAGTTGCATGCTACGATTCCCTTATAGGTGACAGAAACATGGATGATATTAAATCATGTATACAATGTTTCCCTCTACTTACATATGTGATGTAATTCCTTTTCCATTGTATTTAAGCATGTGACCATAATTTTTCCAGTTAGATATATGAGAGTAAAACCAGTATGAGTTCCCTTTTTCCTTCTTTACAGATTCGTGAATAGATTCGTTCTTACTATGGATTTTAGTAAGTGCATCATAGGCTTTTGCTTGCCTGTTGCTGAGGACTTTCTCTGCAAAGAAGTACTTTCACACTCCCCTTTACACACCCAAGTAGCTAGCATCACATTGGTGCCTGGTGGTCATTATTCAGAAAAATTAGAGTCACTTAAAAGTAAGCATCAGGATGCCAAGCACACAACCTAACAGTTGAGATAGTTACTAGTAACTCATCCGAGGTAATGGATACACTTAGGATACACCAGATAAAGATCCATTCACATCACATGGATGTAACAGAATACTCAGAGGTTGCATCATTCAGCTCAGAATGGCAAACGATTCAAAGCTGATGCATGATTTGCTTTTAGAATTTTTCATTTCATATTTCCATAAGGAGGTGGGCTTCGAGTAACTGAACCAGCGAATGTGACACTACAGATAAGAAGGACCACTGTATTCATCTCATTTACTAAGAAATGGGCAAATGGTAAACATGATTGAAAAAGAAGATACGGGAGTCAATAGGCATCCAAATGCAATTGCTAGGTTAGATACAAAACTGATTAATGGCCTCTGTTCTTTGGTATTTCCTATTGCATAACTCAGAAGTCCTTTATTTATGTACTGACAGTGTTGTTAAATATTAGTGTTTAATAGCATCTGGTTTGCAAGGAAATTGATGGGGTTTCTGTTTTTCAAATGAATCCATGAGCTCACAAGATGTAGACTTTTAATTGATATTGAAAAGCAAATGCCCTCAAAAATACACTTTTTTAAATATGTCAGCAATCCTTGACTAGTCCTGTTAAATAAATTTTCATATAAAACCAAAAGCGTGCTGGCCTCTATTAGCCGTATTTTTAAGTTGGGTAAACATTTTCTCAACTGAAATACTTATGATCATAAATAATCTCGAAAAATTATTCATGAATACACAGATGTGTGTCTACACACAGAAATAATGGTGGTTTGATATGTCCTGTCCAACTCACTCACGTAGATGTAGCATTAGGTATTAGCTTGAGTTTATAGAGCTATATAGTGTTCAGAATCTACTTCTGCCAGAGAAGTGCCTTCCATGTGGAAACTTGTATAAGGAATGTAGATTTCACAGACTCTACATTGTTCACTCTCCAGGACATGACCTACTAAAGCAAGTCCAAGAAATTTATCTCGTTGAGTATTCTCGAAACCTGTCAGTGTGGTGGAATTCCTCTCCTTTCAAAGTCTTCATTGTACTAATTGTTTTCTCATGACTGTGACCAAAAACTGGAAAAAGAAAAAGCCACTAAGGGAGGAAGGACTTATTTTGACAAACAGTTCAGAGAAATGTATTCTGCCATATCAGGGAAGGCATGGAGGTAGGGGCCGCTTGGTTCGTGGCACTGGACAGGAAGCAGAGAGATGGGGATGCTAGTGTTCACCTGGCTTTGTCCATTTTACCTTTCCATTCAGGTTGCAATTCCAGCCCACGGGTCTTCCCTGCCCTGGAAATACTCTCACAAAAACACCCAAAACTGTATCCTCGATGTTTCTAAATCCAGTCACGTTGGCAATGGAGGTTAGATATCATGTGTATAATCTTTTAGTGCTCTTGACACAGGTAAAGCCAACCTTCTCTTTTATTTTGATCGTTTTCTCCCATTCAGCAGTTATGATAACTGTCTCGGTTTAAAAAAACAAAAAAACTTTACTATTGATAGATCCAGTTAAGAAATATTGGACAATAGTGGAGAGACGGTTCGGTGGTTAAGAGCACTTGTTGCTCTTTCACAGAGTACCGGGTTCAACCCCCAGCACCTACATGATAACTCACAACCATCTGTGACCCCAGGTCCATCAGGCATGCACATGATGTACATACATACATGGAGACAAAACATTCACACGCACAGAGGAAAATAATAAACCCAAATATTTTTAATGAAATATTGAACATAGTAAACAAAATCCAACCTAATTTCAGCATTGTCATCAAGTTTTGTGACTGCTCCTGGAGTCCTTAGGAACTCTTACAGTAGTTTAAACAGAAAACATTAGAACTGGAGCTGAGCATGGTAGCACATGACTTTAATCCCAGCACTTGAGAGGCAGAGACAGGTGAATCTCTGTGAGTTCAAGGTGAGCCTGTTCTACATAGTGAGTTCCAGGACAACCAGGACTGTGTAGAGAGATCCTGTCTCAAAGGCAGTTAATATAATTAATAATAATAATAATAATAATAATAATAATAATAATAATAGTTTGGGTTGGAGAAATGGCTCAGTGGTTAAGAGCATTGGCAGTTCTTACAGGAAACCAAGATTTGATTCCTAGGACCCACGTGACAATTCACAGTGTCTATAACTCCAGTTCTAGGGGAATTCAACACCTTCTTCTGGCCTCTATGAATACTACAAGCACATAGTACACAGACGTACTTGCAAGCAAAATATCCATACTCATAAAGTAATATTAAAATAATTTTAAGTATGTTATTTTCCTCACTGAACCTAAGGTTTGATCTTGCGGTCTTAAAAAATATCTTGACACTTAAGATAAAATCATGGATATCTAAAAGATATCATCCAGCACTGGTTACTAATTCTACAAAATATTTCAAGTACACAGTTGCTGTTTAGCTTGAACTGTTTGGGGGGGGGGGGGGCCCAGTCAGGGAGATCGGGATCCATCCCTGGTGCATGGGCAGGCTTTTTGGAGCCCAGTGCCTAGGGTATGACACCTTGCACAGCCTTGGTGCAGGGGGGAGGGCCTTGGACCTGCCTCAGCTGAGTGTGCCAGGCTCTGCTGACTCCCCATGGGAGCCCTTGACTTGGAAAATGTGAGGGTGGGGAGTAGTTTGGGGGGGAAGGCTGTCAGGTGGGAAGAGAGAAGAGAGGGAGGTATCTGTGGTTGGTATATAAAGTGAATATTAATAATAAGAAAGATTTAAAAAGTGCCTTTCTGTATGAAGTTCCTAAAAAAAATAAAATAAAAATTGCTTTCAGGATTTATTATACTCCTTACAGCCACACAAATTTCTTTCATAATTTTTCAAGTATCAAAAAATGACTACATTCATTTATATGATCCAAAGATATGCCAACTGTCTAATATATACAAACAAGAGGCTAATATATAAAAATTGACCCTTTGTTTTTGTATGTTTATATATGTTTGTATACATATGTACTACATACAACACTTGATGATCAATGTTTTCATACTCTGTCTTACCCAGAAATTATCTAGACTACTAAATCTAATTTGATATTTACTCAAGAATTAATTACAAATTTCAGAAACTCTGTTTAAGATGGCACACTATAGAACTCAATGACTGTTTACATAAAATTGTGATAAATTGTTATAATTGCGAATAAAAATTGTTGAAGTTTAATTTATTTTAGTTGAATACAGGGTTTTTACCTACATTGTTTTTAAATAATGTCTTTATTTTTTGAGAATTTTGTGTAACATATTTTGATCTCATTCTTCCCTTCCTCTACTCCTAAATCCTCCCCACCTCCCTATTTGCCCAGCTTCACGCTTTCTCTCTCTCTTTCTCTCTCTCTCATCTATCTATCTATCTATCTATCTATCTATCTATCTATCTATCTATCTATCTATCTACCTATATATATATATCATCTATCATCTATCAATCTATCACTTATCTTTCTTTCTTTCTATCTATCTATCTATCATCTATCTATCTATATTGCTGTTTCAAAACAAAATTAATAAACAAACAAAAAACAATCATGGAGTCCAATTTGAATCGGCCAGCTACTCCTGAACATGGGGACTACTCTGGAATGTGATTGATAGACCCGATGTCACTCAGTTGAAGAAAATGGATTCTTCCTCTTCCAGCAGCTATCAGTTTCAAATAGCTTCTTGGCTAAGAATGGGGCTTTGCAGCCCACTTTCCCTCCTCCGTGATGGGAACGTGTCTACCTTGAGCTTACGCAGGTCCTGTGCATGCTGCCACAGTCTCTGTGAGTTCGTCTGTGCATCGGACCTGTTGTGTTTGGAAAGTGATGTTTCCTGGAAGTCATCCACCACCTCTGGTTTTTCACAAATTTCCAACTTCTGAATAGATTCACAAGCCTTGAAAGGAGAGCTGTGATATAGACAACCCATCTAAGGCTGAGCACTCCAGTCCCTCACTCACATCATCCAGTTGTGGGTCTGTGTATTAATTACCATCTACTACAGGTAGAAGCTTCTCTGATGAGGGTTACCTAATGTACTGACCTAAGGTAAGTTTACCCTCATTCTTAATTTTAAAATTGTGTAGAAGCAGAGGTCAACAACTGGGCAAGGTTACAGAACGTAAGAGACGGTGGAATGTTCAATCTTAAATAGGACATCTACATCACCTGCTCCTCCAGGGCTCAGGGATCATCCTGGAAGAGGGGTGGAAAGATTATAAGAGTCAGAGGCAAAGGATGACCACAATGAAACCATGTTCACCGGATACAACAAATCATTTGTGCATATGAACTCCTAAGGATTGTCATAGTGTGTACAAGACCTGTGCAACTCAAGCCAGACAAAATCCCAGCACGGAGGGGAGAGTTGGCCATAATGTAGCTCTTCCCTCAGTTGAGGAGCTGTTAGCCATTGATAGCTACAGAGAGGAGAGTCTGTTTAAACTAAGGGCGTAGGCCCTGGTGCACCCATCAAACTCCAGTCAAAGGCTAGAAATTTAAGAGTATATGGGCAGCATGAATTGGACCTGATGGGTTAAAAATAAATTAGGTCATAACTTTGGGTGAGTATGGAAGAGAGGTGGATATGGGAGGAGTTGGGGGGAAGAGGGGGTGAATATGACCAAAATATAATATATGACATTCTCAAGAATGAAAAAATATATTTAAAAAATGTATGGAAGTACAGTTAGTCAATCCAATTGTTATAACTGA
This sequence comes from Peromyscus eremicus, assembly GCF_949786415.1. Lineage (NCBI taxonomy): Eukaryota > Metazoa > Chordata > Mammalia > Rodentia > Cricetidae > Peromyscus > Peromyscus eremicus. The sequence continues at coordinate 27,946,980 of NC_081434.1, forward strand.
GTAAGAATATTGCAGAGTTCAGATGAATGAAGCAAAAAGCCTCAAATGTTATATAAAATCAAATATATGCCTTTTTATATATGAAAATATAAATCAAATATATTTAACTTAAATATTAAAGTGCTAGGGCTGTAGCTGAGTAGTAGAATGTTCATCTAACTTGGGTAATGCCCTAAATTCAATTTCCAGGACTGCAGCGACAAGCGTGGTGAGGATCCTGGAGCCCTGCACAGGGGTGGGGAGGGAAGGAAGAAAGGACAAAAAACACAGACACATATACAGTGAAGCTGGCATCAGTTGGCATTCTCCAACTACTGCTATTGCAACCTGCAAACTCAGTGTGTTTATTAGATGCAACTGTGTGTCGTGGGGTGGTGAGTTAGTCTTGGTAGGAGCTCTCTGTAGGGAGAAGTCTCTCAGGCTGTAAACACATGGGAGGCTAGTCTCTGCACACACTCATAAACACTCATGCTCCAACTCAGAGGAAACCATCACCATTTCTCTTGGGCCTGGTCCATAAAGGTAACGGTTTTAACAATTTCACTAGGGACCAATTGGTCTCAGAGTCCCTGACAGGCCATAGTCATGTTAAAAGACACATTGATGCCAGGCAGTGGTGGCACACGCCTTTAATCCCAGCACTGGGGAGGCAGAGGCAGGGGGATCTCTGTGAGTTTGAGGCCAGCCTGGTCTACAGAGCGAGATCCAGGAAAGGCGCAAAGCTCCACAGAGAAACCCTGTCTCGAAAAACCAAAAAAAAAGAAAAAAAAAAGACACATGGACTCAGGACTTCTTTCACTCTGGATTTCCTCTACTCCCTACATGATACTTAAATAAAAGAAAAGAAAGAAAGAGGTTGGAGCTGGGGAGATGTGTTTGTGCAAGCCTGAAGACCTGAGTTCAGATCCCTAGCATCCACCCATAGGAAAACCAGGCAAGCTTTAGCAGGATGAAGACAGAGGATCTCAGGGGCTTATTGGCCAGCTGGTCTAGCCAATCAGTGTGTTCCCAATCCAGTGAGAGACCATTTCTCAAAAACAGGATGGAGAGCAAGAGAGGAAAACATGTGAAAGTAAGCACGGTCACCCCCCTCCCTGCCCCCGCGCGGCGGCATCTCCCTAGCTCAGCTGTCTCATTTTGAAGGAAACTGAAATATTTTCTTAAGTGATTTGAGTTAATGAGGAATAAACCCCACAAACCAGATTCTCTTGTCCCCCCACCCCCTCTAACTTCTAACCATAATTCTCACGAGTAGAAGTGCATCCTCAGGAAAATAGAACATGTTTGCCTTTCACATTTCAGCCAGTTTTCACAAATGATATTCGCTAACAAAATCTAATCCCAGCAAATATGTTTTTGAAGTTACAACCACTAGCCAATCCATGACCAATATGTAGCCAATACAGGGCTAAAGAGCTATCAGGTATAGTAGCATGCATCTGTGACTCGAGCTCTTGGGGGGTTGACGCAGAAGGCAGAAGGATGATGAGTTCATATAACGCCAGCCAATTATAAAGGATGAACTGGAACTGTTGATTTGTTTTAAAATTATTCCTCCATCTTTATGGGCATTGAACAGCAGAGTATAATCGTAGCAGTGTGGGTCCAGGTTTTGATGCTAAACCTACTTCATATAGCTTTGGGTCCTTGGGCTTCTTTCTAGTTCTTGGTATCTCCATGGGCCACATAAAAATAATCACAACTCATAGTGACTCATAGGCTCACTGGGGAATTCAATAAGTCAATTTAGTAAAACACTAAATATGGTATTCAATACAGAGTAAGCCCAAGAAATGTAAGGTACTAGTATTACTGTAGCAATTACTGTATTGCAGCAAAATAACACACAATGTGTTATACATAGTAACAAAAGTATATAACATATGCTGTGGAGGTATAGTAGTCATGTATATAATATGTACCAGGCCATTATATATCACATATTCATATATTTAAATTCATACACAAACACATTTGTGCCTCAGAATCTGCAAGAGAATGATTCCAGTTCTTTCCCCTTAGGCTATCAAAATTCGAAGCTCTTTAAATTCCTTATTTAGATTTAAATATATCGTTTGTATACTACCTACCTACATACTTCAATATACTTTAATTCACCTCTACATTAGTTCTAATGTCTAATACAACATAAATGCTACATAAAGGCTATTACTACTTAGGGAATAATGACAAAACATGTTTGTACATGTTTAATAAATACACTGCTGTTTTCCAAATACTTTTGGTCTTCAGTTGGTTGAATCTAAGGATATAAAATTCACAGATAAATAGGGTAGATAAGTACTATATGTATATCATGGTATATGTAGACTTTGCGATATATAATATAGTATATATGCATTACATGTAAATAATATATTCTTAATTGAAATATAACATACATTGCTGTTACATATGTAATTACACTAATGTGACTATATTACCATAATCCCCTTCTTTTTGTCCTCACACATATAAAAATATGGCATCAAGAGAGCTACTTGCCAATTTAAATTCATTTTCATTTGTGCGCCCCCCAAAGTTAGAGTGATAATAATTCATCTCCATATTTTCAGTCTTTCAACCAATAAGTCTAGAGAACACAGAACAATCATCCAATAGCTGTCTCAGAATCAAAATATACACGGGTATGTTTCATTTTTGCTCTTTTGCAAATTCATTTCCCTTTCATTGGAAACTGAGTCACAAAAGACCGAGCTCCCCGCCTTTCTTCCCCTTCCTGGGAGTTGAGAGTTTCTTAGTACCTGAAAAACGGGTGTCGAGTACTGTCCCTCCCTGAGTATATCTTCCATTCATTCATTTCAGAAATCAGTTTCAGATGCTGATATCTGTAACTACGTACATTGCGCCCCTTTCCTTACAGACAGCCTCACATACAAGGAAGCTTCTAATTTTTTCCCTGAGTAGTTCCCTCTGATTCCTGTGCCCAGAAGGGCGAGTACATGTATTTCCAAGCAAGTACAGCGCATCTCAAACCCTCACTTAAAAACAAACAAACAAAAACACAGATTCATTTATGCCCAGTCACTACCTGGGACTTATCCCACCCTTTCACTTGGATCAATATACATGGAACTCTCGGGGAAAATATGATGATAATAAGCAGTGAAGGTCAGCAAGGCGAAGGTGTGATTTGTGTTTTCTGTGAACCCAGGCAACCTAAAGCTCTACAGCGGACTCCAGAGGAAGCAGCATCCTCATCCTCTACACAAGAAGGACGACTAGTGGCCAAAAGGCGCATTCCCCATTCATTCGGTGTTCCCAGCCTGGAGCCCCCAGTCACTGCGCAAACAATCGCGTTTGCGGATCTCTAGTTCACATGTTCTGCCGAGGATAATGAGACCACGAAGAGGCGAAGGAAATTAATTACTCAAGGTTCTCTGGTTATTTTGTGTCCGATCCAGGACGTTTTCTGGTACATATCCTCTTAGACTTAATTTTCTTTGATTGGAACTACTCAGTGTAAGATAACTGGATCAAATTCCTTTGGTAGAATTTAGAATTTGGTTCTTTGTGAAAGGACAAGTTTTAACCAGAGAGAGAGAGACAGAGACAGAGACACACAGAGAGAAACAGAGACAGAGAGAGACAGAGACAGAGAGACAGAGAGAGAAAACTTTATAACAACCTGCCAAAGAATTTTAATGAAAATGTGTCTCAGCTTCTGACTGTCCTTTGACTATGAAAGGGAGTAAATGTTTTCTGTTTATTCTGCCTGGCACATGTGTACTGAGACATCTCCAACGAAATTATTGCTGAACAGGTAATTAGAACCTTAGCATGGTATTCCAAGTTCTCAGCCCCTCTATCTACATACCCAAACGTCTCAGGACCCCATCCACTGAAGACCTACATACCCAGGCTATCACTAAATGCTGGCATTTATGCCTGACTCTGTGTGTCTGAAAATAAATATATACTAGCAAGTTCATTTTTAGCCTAAATTTAAAGGTCCTCTGAAAACTTGGACAAGCTTGATGGTGTGTATATTTAAACAAGTAATTGTTTAAAATTCAGAGCTTAAACTCTCTCCAGCTCAGCTAGACATTTTCTTCTCATCATTCACTGAGAGTAGTTCTTAACTCTAACGCAAAATGATCCTGTGGGCAGAGGACTCCCACACGAGGTGTCGGGGGAGGGGTGGGGAACCTTCCTTGAGGTGAGGAGACAAAAATAACACAGAGATAATGTAGGAGAACTGAGAAACATTCTCTTGAACCGACTGGGCTGAATCATTAGCCAAGACTGTTCATGAATGAAGTGATTCTGGTATTTCTGACCTCCCACTCAACTTAAAGATAGTTCAGATTTCATTCTTTCTTGTTCATGGCTTCTCTGCACTGTTTCCGTAGTAACCATATTCTCAAGTAAGAACACGTGCCAACGCTTGAGCGGATGATGTGTTTATCACTAACTTTAATTTGACTTGTTTGTTTTTGAGCCGGAATCTTGCTATGTAGCCCAGGTTAGCCTCAAACTCAAGGTATCTTACCATCTCAGCCTCCCGAGTACGGCGATTATGTAGGTTTGTTGCCACAACTAGCTTTGTAAATAACTTTGAAAATTACAAACTCTACAGGTTCAACTAGGCAAAAGGCAAGGGAACCTCCTGAAGATAGATGATTATATACAGTGGAAGCCCACAGTAGAAGGTACTGGAGTTGGTGCAACCTGTTCTACGGATGAAGCTTCTTATACACTCAACTTGAAAATACTCTTTTTCTGTTATAGCAAGCAATCAGTACCAAATCCCTGCCATACAGCAATGGTGAATGTCCTGTCCTAAATGGAGCATAGATGGTAGGGAACTTCTAGTCGAATGGATTTAAGCACTTCTCAACATGATGCACTTGCAGTGTGCCTTGAAACATGCTTAACATTGACATCAATAAGAAAGCAATGCCCACCAGGAAACAGTGGTTCATGTCTTTAATCCCAGCCCTTGGGAGGCAGAGGCAGGCAGATCTCTGAGTTCAAGGCCAGCCTGATCTACAGAGCGAGTTCCAGGACAGCTGAGGCTACACAGAGAAACCTTGTCTCTAAAACAAAAAAAAAAAAAAAAAAAAAAAAAAGCCTATAGTGCATACCTGTAGTACCAGCTACTCCAGAGGCTGAGGCAGGAGAATCACAAGTTGGGTTTGGGATTCTGGACTACCCAATGGTTCAAAACTAGCCTGGGAAATCGCATGTTTTGTCTCAAAATAAAAAAAAAATGGCTGGTTTATAATTTAGTGGTAGAGTACTTACATAGTACACACAAGGCCATGGTTTAATCCCCAATATTAAGGAAGGAAAAAGGATGGGAGGGAGCGAGGAACTTATTCCAATATGGATAGCAGTCCAAACATTTACTAACAGGAGAATCTAAATGTTCTACTTTGCCCAGTTAACACTTGTTTTGACAATAGAATGATTGGCAACATCCTGGTTAGGATGGCAAATTATATAATTCCCCTCTTTATTAAGCAATCCATGCATGCTGGGCACTAGAGATGCAAGACCTCCTCTGTCCTTGAAAAGTTAACTTCTTTCCCGTGGAGACAAATAAGTTAACACCTGCAATGTAGGTGGCATACATTGTATGTTAGAGATACACACATACATAATGTTTTCAAAGTTTATTCACAGCCTCTTAGCTACAGACCGAGAGTCTAAATGCTTGTCCGAGTCCACTGGAGGGTGGAGGCTATGATATGCAGCCTTACAGGAAACATAGGAGCTAACTCAGGGAGTGTTCCAATCCAAATGATGTGTGGTTGCCAAGGAAGGGGAACAAAAGAGACCATAGCAACGTAGAGGAACTGAGAGCATTTGATTTGTCGCTCCTCACCATGAGCAGGCGGGGACTGAGCTGGAACTCTGGGCGGTAACTGCTGGATCTTCAAGCCTCATACTGATTGAGAGTCTGAACTGAGTTCCCAGACTTGGAGCATTATCAATGCATAAAACACAGCATTGCCTTGGCTACGGCATGAGCAGAAATGACAGAGGGCAGGCAGACGAGGAAATATAAGCAGAGGTTTTAGGCTGGGATTCACAGTAAACCTCCTAACTCATTTTAACACAAGTCTCTTTTTTTGTTCACCCCTCCCCCGCTTTTTTTAATTAAATAAGAATGTGCTCCTGGGCCAGGCCCATTCCTTTCTCACTGCCACCTGCTCCTGGGTGGCTTCAAGGTGTCCTGTTCCCTCACACAGCTGCTCCTTCCACCTCATGTACCATCAATGGCACAGGCCTCAAAATGTCCAGCCAAGTTGTGTGCCAGGAAGCCTGCCACACTGGGAGCTGGCACATAGCCTTGGCACTACAACAGAATGCACAGCTAGAGGCTGGCTTTCACAAGCAAAGGGGACAAGCCGTTATTGTCGCCCATGCGGGATAAATAGCTATCTATCAAATGGGTCTTGTATGACCCATACTTTCAAACGAGTGGGTCCACCTACTTTTGAGAATGTCTGACTTCGGCCTTTCTCGTAATGTGTCCACTCTCACTGTGTACTTTCCCGGATGGAAATATATGGGGCACATCTGTATGACCTTGGTACTGATTAGTAAGTGTACAGAGAGCTCTAAAAGACAAGAATGATTGAACCCATGTGTCTGTAGAAATATAAAGTTGAACACAGTGTTGAAACACGTTCACCTTATACACAAAGCCAGTAGGATACTGTAAGAATGGCTGGAGCTATGGGTCAGTAAAAGGAACAGGAATTTGGGAACTCTTTATTTTTTATTGTATTCTTTTCTTATACAATACATCCTGACAGCAACTTCCCCTCTATCCACTCCTCCCAGTTTCTCCCACCTCCCTACTCCCCTGGATCCACTCCCCAACCCCAGCCTTCTCCCCAGAAGAGAGCTAGTATCCCAGGGACATCAACCAAACAGGGCACAAGGAGATACAATAAGACCAGCTTCACATCAAGGCTGGATGAGGCAACCCAATAGAAGGAAAAGGATCTCAAGAGCAGGCAAAAGAGTCAGAGACACTCCCACTTCCATCGTTAAGAGTCCCAAGGATTGCCGCTTCAGTCTCTGTGTGTAAATACCTAGGTCTCTCCCAGCATCCTCCCTGAGCTCCATGGGGAGGGACCAGATTGAGACCTACAACCTGTGCTCTCTCTCTGCCTGATGTTTGGCAGTAAGTAGGTCTCTGCATCTGCTGAACTTGTCAAACTCTTCAGTAAACATCCAGCAGATCCTAGTAAACTCAGTGGTTTCTTCTGATCTCAGCCTTTATATTGAAGTTTCTTAAGAGTTACTACGATGAATTGCAGAGGGCATTGAACACAGTATCAGTTGGGGTTCTCTAGATCAAAACTCTGTGTTCATGTGTGTTGTGTGTTATAAAAAGGTGATTTATTGGATTAGTTCATGCTATCAATCTAATAGCTGCTTAGTCCACAAAGCTGAATGATTTGGCAATTCCAGCCCAGTACTGAAACCTTGGAAGCTCCCTGGCCAGTCAAGCTCCCTGGTATTAAGTTGATGCTGGAAGGTTTGATGTCAGCTAAAGCGACAGACATACTTTCTCAGAAAAAGCAAAGAAAACAGGGAGGGAACACTGCTTTTCCCTAGGGCCTGTCTGAGAGCAGGTCTCCCTTCCCCTAAACTACCATCTGAGGAAACACTTTCACAGACACACTAAGGGGTTTGTGTCCTCATTCATTCTAAATCACATGAAGTCGACAAGAACAAACATCCCGATAAAATAAGCATGAGTATTACAGAATAATTAGAGCTTGGATTTGTAGTGGGTAGCTGTTCTAGCTATGACCTTGAAGCACTGCCCCTAGTGATAGAGCAGGTTAACTGCTACATCTGCCTATGACCTTGAAGTACATGCCCCTGGGGTGTGCCCTCTTGGGACCCTTAAGACCTGGGATGCACGTACATGGCTTTCTTTGCTTCCTCATGGTTTGGTTTCTGGAACTGGCCAGGCAGATCTTGGACCAGGAAGATCAGCGTGGGACATAGCTCAGCTTTCCTGGACCCTATGATAAATACCTGTGCTGTCATGAGTTACCCCCTAATAAATTCCTTTGCTCATTAAATATACAAAGTAGATTTCTCGCTTTATGGATCTTTAGCTATTATTTAAAGAAATACCATAATAATATATGTGGAAGACATCTATTAAAAATTGTCACTATCTCTAGAGAATGCCAGGATATGAACCCTTTCTTTTTTAATCATGTCCAATGAAGCTCAGCAATGTGCACGGCTGGAGCACCCAGGGCCCAGGAGTCTTCTTGGGAATGTCACCTGCCCATGCACACACTGTGTCCAGGGACTCAGTCTAGCCTTTACCAAGAAACTATTTCTCATTTGAGGGATTCTGAAATGACAAACATACAGAATTTTCTTTTCTCTTCCATTTGGAATAGTCCTCTCTAATTTCAGCTCCCTTCAGGCAACAGAGGGAAGGCTGATATCAAAAATACTTTTGTTTCAAAAACTGATGGCCAGAAGATGTGGCTTAAGGGGTAAAACAATTGTCTGGATCCCCTCTGGCTGTTGTGGCATCATCTCAGTGGCTCTTGCTCCATGGAGACAGGGCCAAGTATCATTTGTCCAGCCAGATTTCTAGATCGGTTCACACACACAGGCAGGCAAAGGCACTTTAAGTTGAAGGAACTCACTAAGGTAAAAATACCCAGTCGGAGAAGAGCATAGTATGCCCTAGGCATCGATTTAGGGGTACCCACCTCTCCCTACACTAACAGCATCTCTATTCCTTATGTTCTCCACTTCCCAGATTCTGTTCCTTGCTTGTTTTCCAGTGTTAAAGGTCAAGGAACCCAATAAATAACATGTGTACCGACTCATTTAAGAGAGAAAGGAAAAATGTGACGGAGATCAAACTATTCCATTTTCTACTGGTAAAAATTCAACTGGACAATATTTCTTATATGCATGGGCAAATGAGCTCGCTAATGCTGTGCCCTAGAACTTCAGCAAAGCTGCGGTCTCTTTCTGGCAATTCTCCACATACCCCGGGTAACACTTGCACCGATAAAGCCGCAGGAGATGGTCACAGCATTGTTCACCCTTCCCTTGTGATGGCACACCTCCAAGAGAAGGGAAGAAGCCCAGCATGCTGCTTGACTTTCTTAAGTCACACTTAGGAGTGAGTTACTCCTTCTCCTGTCCAGGGGAGAACCAGAGAAGTGGCACTAATTAATGGCCCTCTGTTGGACGAAAACATCATTATGGGGTCTTTAACATAGCAACAAACAGGATACAACTTCCTAGCTTTTCCCTTATTAAAAACAGGGCCACAGGGTAAATCGTTGTACTCATCTCCTTATGCAAAGGGCAAGAGAGTATCTTTTCAATGCTTCCAGAGAGGAGTTTCATGCAGCGCATACTGTTAAAATTGTTCTCCATGGTGATTGTACCAAACCACTTGCCAACTATTAAAATACAAGCCCCTACTGATCTCTGTTCTTAGAAGGCCCTGATATTGCAAAAGACAAACAAATATATTCATAGATGTCTATGCACATACATAAGCCATCTGCTGGGTATAAAATAGTATCTCAATACAAGATTGAGTTTACATTTCCATATCCACGGGGAACTGAAATGATTTCATAGTTGCTAGTCATTCATATGTCCCCCAGTGGGATTTTCTCATTCTTATTTTTTATCACACTCCCATTTTTATTTAACTTCTTACTGATTTGTAGAGGACTTCCCCCAAGTTTGTCAAAGCTAACACTTGTTACAGATATCACGAATCTCTCTCTCTCTCTTAGGTTTATTCTCTCTACACTGCATTTCAGAATTCTTTTTGAGGGGCATTGGTGTAGCTGGAGTTTTTCTGGTCCTGCCTGGCTCACAGTCAGGACAAATCTCTCTCACCCGCCAGTCCCACAGCCACTCAGACCCAACCGAGTAAACACACAAAGACTTATATTGCTTACAAACTGTATGGCCGTAGCAGACCTTTTGTTATCTAGTTCTTATATCTTAAATTAACCCATTTCTATTAGTCCATAAGTTGTCACGTGGCTCATGGATTACCGGTACCTTACATCTCACTTGTCATGGCGGCAGCTGGCAGTGTCTCTCTGCCTCAGCCTTCCACTTCCCAGAATTCTCCTCTCTTCTCGTCCTGCTTATATTTCCTGCCTGGCTACTGGCCAATCAGTGTTTTATTTATTAACCAATCAGAGCAACACATTTGACATACAGAACATCCCACAGCACATTAGGACCAGAGATCTATTTTACTAATCTATTGACTATGTTCCTTTTGTATACCAAAATTTTCTGTTTAATCCTTCAATCAAAACTTTGACTATCAGTCAGATGATATTATAGCAAGAAGAAAAGAGGAATCGTACATCAAACACACTGCCTAGCGACCATCTTCATAAACATTCTTCTGCGGCATCCCTCTTGGCTGGCTACAAGCTCCCGACCCTGCTCCTCTCTCTAAATCCCACCCCCCACTTAGCCTCTCCTAATCTCTAATTCCCTGAGGAACTCGTGTCTGCCCCTAATTTATAGCTGCCCATTCTGAAAAGCTCTCTTGGAGTTAAAGCCTGAGAAGGTAATTTCACACCCATCCCTGTATTTCCAAACCACTTCTCAAAGCCCTTACACAGCAAAAGGGAGAGGCATATCATGGTGGAGGCAACAGGACCATTGTCTGGGACTTAACACTGAGGAAACAGCACTGCTACACGGGGCAAAGTCTCTAGCATCTTGCCTGGAACACTATGCATTGTTTCTCCATGATATTGAGCTTGTCCTTTCCCTGGGACAAATTTATAGACAAAGGGTTACTAGATTCAATAGCTGCTTGAGGGTTTTCACACGTCTTGGCTAAGGGAAGTCACCATGAACCAATGTTCACTTGTATGGGGTCACAATGACTTCTAGAGTTTTTTGATGGGCCCAAATAGGATTTTCAGCATCTGATGGCCTCTTAAAGACTACAGTCATCTCTCAGGATCTTTGAGGACTCCATGAATAACAAATGTGCAAACCTTTTACGTACAATGATATATGATCTTTGCACATAGCCTACACATGCCCTCCATCATCTCTAGATATCAAATCAACTCTAGGTGATTTGCAAACTGCAAACACTGTAAATTCCATGTGAATAGTTGTTAAATAGTATTGCTTACAAAATGGTGACAAAGGGGAAAAAAACTTAGGCATGTCTAACACCGTTGCAATTTTTTCTAGTGTTTTTGAACCAATGATTGAATACACTGACCTGGATACAGTAGGCTTCCTATTTACCTAAACAAATGAGAAAACTGAGTAGGCTTGTGCCACACTGGCGGGGCAATTAAGATATCTAGCTCATAAACAGACCCCTGCCTTCATCTCTCTCTCTCTCTCTCTCTCTCTCTCTCACACACACACACACACACACACACACACACACACACACACACACAGCCTGCCCCACACATGCCTCTGGGAATTTAAAACAGTACTTCCTCTTCGAAAAACACCACATCCAGAGGACCACATAGAACATTCCAAAGCCACCTACCTGTCAGTGATTATGCATCAAATATTGTGTGTTAGAAACAACATATCTTGAGTAGTTTAGAAAAAAGGAACTACTTTTAAAACATTTATTTGCAGTCAGGAGTAGTGTTGCAATCCCAGTACTCAATATGCTGTATCGAGAGGATTGCCATAGATCCAAGGTAAACTTAGGCTATGTAATAAGTTTCAGGCTGGATGTATGAGACCTTGTCTCAAAAAATAAATTAATTCAATTGAGTTTAAAAGGGCTGTGGAGTTAACTTGGCTGGTAAGGTACTTGCCTTGTAAGCAGGTGGACCTAAGTTCAATCCCCAGTACCTACCTCAAAAAGCTGAGTATGGTGACTCTTCCTTGCAACCTCAGTGCTGTGGAAGCAGAAACAGACCCTCAGGGCTTGCCAACCAGCCAGCCTGGCCTACTTGGTGAGTTCCAGACCAATGAGAAAAGTTGTCTCAAGAAACCAAGGCCGACAACACCTGAAAAAAGACATCCAAGTTTGTCCTCTTTCCTCTCCACACAAGCACAGACATGTGCATCTGCACACACATGCACACACTCATACACACATCCAAAAATACTGCATCTACTGGGAAGTGGCAGAGATATAAACAATGCTTTCAATTGCCTGTAGACTGGGCTTTCCAAGCCATTATACACTTCTAGTACAATGAGGGAAAGAGGAACAGAAAATCGTCTTAAGTAGTTACAATAGGAATACTACAGATTTCTATTCAAATTCTAACTCAAGTTTCTTAATTTTCTGAAAGACACAATGTTCACTACTAGCAATTATTAGACGAATACTATTCCCTTTGTGGATCCATTATCCAGTGAGCTCAAATTTGATAAGGAAACAGAATTCAAGTCTTTAACATTTATTTTACTGTAAATCATTCCTATGGTATTGCTGACGGTGCCCGCAGGACTGTGGACCAAGTTTAAGTAGGCAACTCTCCTAGTTACAAATACTTGGAATAAACCAAAGGGGGAAGGTCATAGCAATCAGAAATTTCATCCCACTTTTAATACTGACCAGAGAACTCTCTGCAGATCTCACAGATTTACATAGAAGTTAGAGAGAGAGAGAGAGAGAGAGAGAGAGAGAGAGAGAGAGAGAGAGAGAGAGAGAGAGAGAAGGAAATTAATAATAAACTGGAAAAATATGAATGAGTTAAACAAATTTATACTGCTTAAGCACTAGTGTTTCATGTTGTCTCTTTTAGCCTGGAACCTTCCAGAAGACAAATTTCTTCAACTGCTCCACAGCACCTACAGCACTTAGCACCTGAAATCTGGGACCACTGGAGTGGTAGAAGTCAGTTGTATATTCTCACTGAGTCCCTGATTTATTATTATTATTATTATTATTATTATTATTATTATTATTATTGGTGTTGTTGTTGTTATTTCAGCTCTTGTAGTTGGCAGTAATTACAAGCACGCCACTCCCTCTTGTGTGAGGAAACCTGACCTTTCTGAACACAATTGAACCTTTCTTTCGATGACTCAAAGGTTTGGAGCCTGGGAACATCCGCAGAAACCACAATTTCCTTCGCCCCAAACCTTTGCTATAGAAGGTATGGAACCTTCTGAAGCTTAATCCTTTCTGTGGGGTTGTTTCTTAAGTCTGCTTCTTTCTTTTAAAAGCAGAGCACAAAAAAAAATACGCTGCTACAGGCGGTAAAGTACAGCCAATTTAAAACTAAACATTTCATAGGACCCCCCATTGTAAAGGCTGATGATTGGCTTCTTCTGGCTTCTTTTTTCCCCAGCTTCTCTTAGGGTATTAGAGTCTCAGACATCACCTTTGTAAAAGGATTAGCCTGTCTATTCTCAGCCACCAACTTCTCTCCTAATATGGCCAGTTGCTTTGCAAAAGCCTCGACTATCCTCAGCCATGGGTGGACTCACAGACATCCATCTTTGCTGCAGAAACTAACAGCTCCGATGAGCCTATATTTCCTAGGCTTTTTTAACACAAGAAAAGTTCTCATAAATATTTTGCCATCTCCCTGGCCCTAAGCCATTAGGTAACCGGTTGTATTTAACGGGCATTTATCAAGCCCTGACTTACCCGCGTATTCTCAGTATATTTGAGGAAAGTGAGAAATCAGATAAGAAACCAGCTTTGCAGCCCCCAAAGAGCTGTGTGTACCAGAAGTAAGGACATGGGCACTCAGCAGTCTTCACTTAGTTAATTAAACAGAATATATTTGAATCATCTTATCTAGACGGGGGGTGGGGGGAGGTCACCTATGGGATTAATAAAACTACAACTTTTATACTTTTGATTTTAGAGTCTCGGGGCACCTCTTGTTGGGTCCCTTATCTTCCTTCAGCCTCCAGAACTCACAGCTCAAATATTTCCACACTGTTATGGTATAAATTGGCACATATAATATGTGCCTAAGATAAAAAACCAATTTCCTTCCTTTTGCCTTCTTTTTAATTCGGTTTTAGATTTTTAAATTTTATTTTCTGTGTATGTGTGTTATATGAATATATGTGTGGGTTGGGGCACCATGTGTGTTTCTGGTACAGACAGAGGGCCAACAAGGGCATCAGATTCTCTGGAGCTGGAGTTATACACAACAGCTCTCAAGCACCTTGTGGGTGCTGGGAACTGAACCCGGACCCTCTGCAAAAGCTTCATGTGCTCCTGGCCACTGAACCCTTTTGCTTCTTGATTGCAACAAAAAGTTTCAAGAATTCTTGAAAATTATAAGCAGCGAGCCCATCCATAGGAGCACATCTTGGTATGAGCACCTATGACCTACAAAGCTCAGGGCCAAGAGTGTGTTTCTTTGAGCATAAAACTTAGCAACTGCTAAGAAAGCATGCCATGGGTAATGTCCCTACCTGCAAGAAATGTAGAAGCTCAGAGGCAAATTCCATCTTGGGTTATGTCCTTAATTTTTTTTCAGTTTTATAAGATTGAAATTCATCAGTATAAATTACATATACATACATGAAGGAATATAATCTGAATTTTTAAATGTCAATGACACATAGTATTTGTACATATAACTCCATAGCTTCATATAGTAACCATGATCAAATCAGGGTAGTAGCAAACTTCTCAAACACTTACATCTCCGTGCTGGAAGCTGAGTCTTCTAATGACATTTAAACACAGGGAATTGTTGTCAGGTGTATTTACCCTGCTAGGCTGTAGAAGTAACTCCTCCCTCTTTATCTGGCACCGTCTATCTGGCCTCCTTCTAGTTCCCAAGCTCCCTTGCTTTATAATCGCTAAAGATCACTGTTTTAGCCTCTTCTACTAGGTCAACTTTTGCAGCTTCCACAAATGAGTGAGAGCATGGGATGTTTGTCTTCTTAAGCCTGTTTTATTTTCTATAGCACAATATCCGCCCCTTCCAGGCGTGTTGACACAAATGTCAAGAGTCCATCCCTTTTACCACTGGAAACTGGCCTATTATGCAGATATACTTCATTTTCTTTATCTACCCATCCATTGATGGGTACTTTTAGTTGACTCTAGGTCCTGGTGACCATTAATAACACTACAGTGCATATGAGAATGAGGTAGCCCTTCTATGTAATAGTTACATTTATTTGGGATATATACCTAAAGCTACAGAGATCCAGGTTGCTGGAGTGTGTGGTAGTTCTACTTTTAGTTTTTTACACTCCCACTGGGAGTGTATAAGCGTTACCTTTTCCAGACAGTTACACTTGTTTTCCTAAAACCAAATAGCAACCAAGTGGCAGAGTGTGGCTTTGAAGCCAAGGCTGTCTGAATCTAAGTTCATTGTACTTTGTGCCTCTGGAGGGCTAGTGCTTCGCCTAAGCTCCAATTTCTTCTACATCTTGAGAGTTTCATGTTCAGACACTTTGAATCCCTCCAGTGAAACCCTGAGGAAGGTCATTTCTTTATTTTTCTTTTCTGTAAGGAATTCGGGGTGTTTGATTTCAAACCTAGAACCTCGCACAAGTACCATACAGTTGATCGCCATAATCCACTCTCTTTCTTATATTTAAGAGAAACAGAGTAAACATTCGTGTTACGAGATTATCTAAGAATTTTGTGTGATGCTTACGTCTAACCTTAGCCAAGAGACCAATGAAGTAATTCATGTTTCTTCTTGGCCAGGAACTTCAGAAGACACCTGGACCAAAGTATAGTAATATTTCTAGAATCTTCATCCCTTTCCGCTATTATAACAAAATAACGTAGATGGAGTAAACTGAAATCACAAATGTATTTTTCATATTTCTGAAGGTCAAAATTAAGGGGCTACATACAGACTCAGGGTGTAGTGAGAATCTGATTAGTGTTCGTGCTGTTAATGTCACTTTATTAGTGTGTCCTCTCATAGTAGAAGGACAAAACAAGTTCATTTGGGTCTCTCCTACAAATGCATCAATCCCACTCACTTACAACCTGTTCATTCCCCAAAGACCCCCTCAATACCACGAGAGCTTAAGCTTTCGGTATATGAATTGTTGGGAGACACAGATATTTAAACAATAGCGTCAGGCCCAATGATAGAGACCTGTGGGGTTATTCCTCACTGGAGTCAACAGTTCACATTCCAGGTTGATAAAGTAGAAGTTCACCCCTTCTCTCTGCAAAAAGAATTCCTTCACATTCTGGGGTGAAGTCTTTCTCTCACCCTCTCTCCATGGGACAAGATCAGAAAATGCCCCATTAACTCATCCATCATCTCCAAGTTTCCTTATTTCATGCCTATGTGTCAACTTCACCACACATGCAAGTGACTGAAGGCGTTCACTGGCTGGTTTGTGGAAAAGGATGTATCGTGTTGTTTATGTTTGATAGTACATGCACATCACTCCCTCACACGCATGCGTCTGTATACAAACTCACACACTCACCGTAGCAGGCAAACTCAAGATTCCCAAGAAGAGAATTATCTCTGACCTATCACAGTTTGGACTTCCTATTTGCTTTATTATATTGGACTATGAGGGGAAAGGTAGGGAGGGTAGATAGTGTGGATTTGTGTGGTTATGTTTTGTCTGCAGGTACTTAAGGTCAGAGGTCACAAAGATTCAATTGTTCATGTGAGACATTAGACATATGTTGAGTCATGTCTCCCGGGGCTGAGGTTCTGTTGGTACCTTTATGCCTGTGCAGCAAGATTTTATTTTATACAAAAGCTAGACCACTCGGGTTCCTTAAAAAAGGGGGAAAAAGGCACATAAAAATTTGAAAAAGTCATTTCCATTAAGTTTCATGGGCTATAAATGAAAACAGATAGGAACCATGTCAGAACAAGAAGTACTGGGAAGACAAGACAAATGCAGGTGACCTGGCGGGACATGAGAGAAAAACAAAATACAAGATAATTGAGATGTCGTAGAGGAGCTGTGATTCAAGGCGTGCAGCCTTGAAATCTTTATAATGGGAGTGGCGACAAAATGATTTGAGTTTTAAATGGGGGGGAAAGTAGGGACTAGGGAGATAACCCTGCCAGTAAAATGATTTCCCCTTAATCATGAGGACCTGAGTTCAGTTCCCAGCCCTGAATAAATTAATTAATTAATTTAAAAAAACTGAGTATGGTGTCACGTGCCTGTTATCCTAGGTCTGGGAAGTAAAGACAAAGGTGTCCCTGGGGATTGCTGGCCATCTGGTCTAGCGGTCTAGCCAAATGGATGAGTTCCAGATTCATTGAGAGACTCTATCTCAAAAAAAAAAAAAAAAAATAAGTGGAAAGCAATTACGGAAGAACCCGTATGTGCACACCTGTGTGAGAAAACCTTCATATACATGTGCACACACTCATGAACACATGTACGCACATAGTAAATAAACAAATAAATAATAAAGTGAATCTTTATAAAGTGAAGCTAATGAGATACTGGAAAAATAATATTTCTAGCATTTTCTGTTTTGCTCCTACTGTCTTTAGTCTTAGTCTGATAAACTTGCAAAATTAATGGAAATGTTTTTCTCTTTATGGACATATTTTCATGAGCTTGAGTTGTTTTGCTGAGTATAGTCTATGACTTGAAAAACAATAAATTGGCTGGGTGGCAGTGGCACATGCCTTTAGTCCCAGCACTCGGGAGGCAGAGCCAGGTGGATCTCTGCAAGTTCGAGGCCCAGCCTGGTCTACAGAGCAAGATCCAGGACAGGCACCAAAACTACACAGAGAAACCCCATCTCAAAAAACCAAAAAAAAAAAAAAAAAAAAAACCAATAAATCAAAGCATGTAGACTAATTCATTTCTTAGCATTTCAAGCCACTACCCCAACCCAGAACTTAATTGCTGGGAGCTTGTTCGTTCAACTCTGAGGTCCAGTCCTTGGGCTTCCTGATTCCCCTCCATTTTGCTGCAGGGGTAAATGATGATGAGTTTGCCAAAGTAAATACGATGACTATTTCTTTCAAATACAATTGAATTGAGCTATTGGGTTGTTGCTGACATTTGGAAGAGACAGAATCCAAGATAACTGAAGCTGAAGAAATAATAGTAGTGAGGGCAAGTGTGCCCCAAACAAGCATTAACACCCTACATTATAGTTTGAACTGGCCATTCCCTCACATCCACCTGGAGACCAAGTAAATCCACCTCATTCCTCTGCAGTTTCCTCCACCCTCGCCCCAACTTGCTTTGAGACATGAACTGATTCCACAGTAACCGGGAAAACAAAGCCCGAGGAAGAGTTTGCAAAGCTCAACCCGAAAAGCTGTGCCAAGCAAACATTAGATATTGGCAAAGGCATTCCACTCTCCTTCGGGTGGTTTCCTGTGTGCACAGTGCGAGAACAATGCCCTCTGTACCTTCCCGGACACCTCCACTCTGTTGGATTGTAAAAGGGCCCTAAGCATCACAGACCCTCGAAGTTTGCTCTGTTGAACATTAGCATCTATAGACATATGATAACACACATTTCAAAGGAAGTGAAAGCTGCATTCTGTGGCCAAAGATGCTGAGACATACTAGAGTCTTGGGGATCACAATGCACCTTTGTCTTGTACAGGACCGGAAAAGCTGTTCAGGACAAATCTTGTATGTGTAACATCCCTTATGCTATTCGATCCAAAAAAACTCTTCATTTTGACAGGAACTTCACTTCAGAAATGTTACCACAGGAGATTATCACGGCTTCCTTGGGATGCTGTAACAAATGGCCACAAACTTGATGGCTTAAGACAATAAACTTTTATTTTTCATAGCCCTAGAGGCTAGAAGTTCAGAAGGTCTTATGAGGGCTCAAGTCTCTTCCTGAGCCGTAGACCCCACTCCATGCTTCTTCCAACCTCTGAGAGATCTGGGTGTTCCTTGATTTGCAGTTTCATTGCCTCAGTTTCCTACCTTTTGTGCTTCTCTCCACCTTTAGGCTTCTCCCCACCTTTGTGCTTCTCCCCACCTTTGTGCTTCTCTCCACCTTTAGGCTTCTCTCCACCTTTGTGCTTCTCTCTACCTTTGTGCTTCTCTCCACCTTTGTGCTTCTCCTCACCTTTGTGCTTCTCTCCACCTTTGTGATTCTCTCTACCTTTGTGATTCTCTCCACCTTTGTGCTTCTCCCCACCTTTGTGCTTCTCTCCACCTTTAGGCTTCTCCCCACCTGTGTGCTTCTCTCCACCTTTGTGCTTCTCTCCACCTTTGTGCTTCTCTCCACCTTTGTGTTTCTTTCCACTTATCAGAAGTCCTCTTCTCAGACAATCCACAATAGGCTTCATCTCGCCACCTAAGATGATGTTTGCTCCTGTTATACAGGGGAATGAATATTCATAGATTCCAGAAATCAGACTATGGGCATATTATTTTTGTGATCGCCATTCAGTGCACTGTATATACTAACTGAAACCAAAATGGTACCTTCATCTTCAAGCCATTCTGTAATGAACCTTTGCTGGAATGAGCCTTGTGTCCTAGGCACTGTCCTGGGCTGATCATAAAATGAGACAAAGCCTGGTTGGTGTCCACCAGCCATTCAATCTCAGAGGAGAGAAGGACATACAAGTGAGTTTATCCAGTACGTGGCAGTAAGTTGATAAGAGTGACAATCAGAGTAGAACTGAAAAAGCAATGAGCTCACCCTGGAGACACAGGGGAGCTTTCCAGAGAGGAGGCTGCTCTCTTCAGAGCTAAGGCTGAGATAGTGCGGAGGCACACTCAAGAGGATGAAGCAGGAAGCCTGCTGTAAGTGTGAGGTCAGTTTGGACTACACAGTGAGACTGCATCACACACACACACACACACACACACACACACACACACACAGAAAAACATTTAAGAATGAAACAGAAGTTCCCAAGCAAAGAAGCGATTTCCCATTGGAAGAGAGGAACCGCGTGCATATGGAGGTCAGAGAACGACATTTGGAATTAGTTCTCTCCTTCCACCTTTATGTGGGCTCCAGGGATCAAGTGTGGATCATCAAACATTCATAGCAAGAACCTTTCCCCACTGAGCCGTCTTGCCAGCCCTTGATTCAATGTTTGAATGAATATATAAACCAAGACACAGAAGGCACAGAGGCCAGTTTATCCAGATACTAGAAAATTAGAGTGAGTTCTTGGATGATAACCAGATTTCAAAAAGTTCGCAGAAGGTCAGAACTGAATAATTTAGTGCTCCATTCCAGGCAAGCAGTTACTGCAGTGTTTTAAAAAAAATGGAAAACAATATTCAGAAGGTGGATTCCTTATTGTTCAGAGCTGTAATTTCAAAGCTGAATAAGACCAAGCCTCATATTTAAGATTTTTGAGTGAATGAACAAAGAAACAACTTAATGAGTGAAATAACTAGGAAATAGTTTACAAAGTTTCCTAGGCAAAAAAAAAAATTGCGAAGAGACTTGCATGACATCTCTTTGCAAGGGTATCAGCAAATATTTGATAGATGTTTTATAAAGTAATGAACTCCCTTAGTCTGGTTCTCACGGTGAATAGCACCTTGTTTACAACAGATCCCAGAACTGTGTGAGAGAAATGAGCCAGATGTCACCCAACGCTCTCTTCATCTACAGGAGCCCCTTGAAGAATTTTCCCATAGTGCTTTGAAGGGGAGAGATGGCAAACATAAAAGGAATCCATAGCTGGGTGTGGTGGCCTATTCCCACAACCCCAGCATTGAGGAGGATGAGGCGGGATGACTACCATAAGTTCGAAGCTAGCCTAGGTTACAAGGTGGCTTCCAGGTTAACCAGAATCATAGGGTGAGCTTCTGTCTCAAAAATGCAATAGTCAGGGAGTGGGGGGAATTGCACTTCCAAGAACAGAAGAAACACTGCTCCCCAATTTCTCTTATCCTAGACTCAATAAGATCTTAGCTGTTGTACCAGATAATTGGCTGTGCCAATTCTGCTGATTCAGTCTTCTTATCAATAAGTTTGGGGGTAGTGTATCTTATTCACTTCA
This sequence comes from Peromyscus eremicus, assembly GCF_949786415.1. Lineage (NCBI taxonomy): Eukaryota > Metazoa > Chordata > Mammalia > Rodentia > Cricetidae > Peromyscus > Peromyscus eremicus. Next base: position 27,967,883 of record NC_081434.1, read on the forward strand.
TAAGTTAGTATGCTAAGGAAGATAAAGGATTCAACGTCCAGCATTTACTATCTGCGCAGTGCGTTCTAGCTAGCCTTTAAGGTACAGCATGAATGTTAAAGGACATGCAGGCTAGGTTCGTAGTTAGGGTAATCACTTGTCTTTCAGTCTGCTCTTCTAGAAAAATACTTGAAGTCACACCGAAACGCTCTATGTTCTTTTCAGCTTCTTGTTCCTGTTGCTTTCTCCGATATTAGCTTAGCCTTTCTCATTTATCTAAGAGATCTTTAAGGCACACATGTGCACAGAGAGAGAGAGAGAGAGAGAGAGAGAGAGAGAGAGAGAGAGAGAGAGAGAATCATGTATCTACACAGATAGTATATATATTTCTTTCTTGTGATGCTGGAGATCCAGAAGTCACATCATCAACCCCATACATATATTATATATGTTATTATATATGGTAATAATGAAGTTGGCTTTCTTTTGGAAAGAAGAGTGCTTACCAAGTTACATCATTTATAACTAAGTATTTCCTTCAACCACCAGAAACTAAAATCTTCTCAAGCTGGAATTCAGACCATGTTGACAAGCTGTGACAATGTGGTTTTCCTTAGGCACAGGCATAGCAGGAGTTCACGAAAGCAGCTAAAAGTTCAAACACCTTTGGCATATGTGATATTTTATTTGCGCTGAAATGTGATATTTTATTTGTATGTTAATAAATAAAGTTTGCCCTGAGATCAGAGGAAATAGCAAGACATTAACACAAAAGTCAGGCAGTGGTAGCACACGCCCTTAATCCAATCACTTGGCAGTCAGGGTTTCTGTGTGTTCAAGGTCACACTAAGGAACAGAGCCAACTGTGGTGACACACACCTTTAATCCCGGTACCAACCATAGAGACCTGGAGGTCTGGACAGACAGGCAGTGACAAGGAAGTGAGGTAGGTGGGCTAAGACAGCCAATGAGAGAGCAGAACAGCAAGGCAATAAAAGCCTGGGTAGACAGGAAGTCCTGGCATTTTTTGGAAGCTACAGAGCTGGTGAGGGAAGGTGGTTGGTGGCTCTCACTATTTCCCTGATCTCTAAGGCTTTCACTCCTATATTTGGCTCTGTGTTCTTTATTTAATAAGACCACTTAGAAGTTCGTCTATAGGCATAAACTTGCATTTCTTTCACATGAACGTTAAAATCAGCTGCCTGCATATTTACAAATAACTATGGGGTTGTTTTTTAATCTTTTCTATCAAATGGCTCACAAAAAAAGTGCTTCTAACAGCATCTCCCTGATGCTAGGTAAGTCCTTTTAAGATGGAACATGTAGTTCGATGTCTTCTAGGGGAGAAAGCTAAATCCCAGACGCATTAACGCAGAACGCACAGGAAACACACAGCATCACTTTACCCGAAGCAGCTGGCTAGATCTGCACTCCTTTGGCACCCAGAGACTGTTCAGCTGTGAACATGCACACAGCGCTTCTGAAATACCTGACGACAGGAATGAAGGAGGCTGGTGTTTTCTGAATTCCTGACTCTTGTGGGTACTGTGCAATGTGCTGTTTACTGACTTAATCTCCTGACATATCTGAATTCGGTCAGATTCCCCACATCACAGAGATAAGTAACCTGAGTCCCACTGAGGTAATGTGACTTGCTGAAGCCATGCATCACCTCTGCATCCATTAATCCCTGTGGGAGACGAGGTCTCTGCAAAAGAACCTAAGAAAATGCTGATTTTTTTTCATATTATTATTAAATTTTTAAAATTTACTTTACATACCAACCAGTTTCCCCCTGCTTCCTCTCCTCCTGCTCCCTCCCCTCATCTCCTTCCTACTCCCCTCCCCCACTCACTCCTCAGAAAGGGTAAGGCCTCCCATGGGAGTTAACAAAGCATGGTATATCAAGTTGAGGCAGGACTAAGCTCCTTCCCGCTGCATCAAGGTTGAGCCAGGCATCCCACCTTAGGGAATAGGTTCCAAAAAGCCAGCTCATGGGCCAGGGACAGATCCTGGTCCCACTGCTAGGGGCCCAAAAAAAGACCAAGCTACATAACTGTCACCCACATGCAGAGGGCCTAGTTCGGTCCCATGCAGGTTCCCTAGATGTTGGTCCAGAGTCCAGGAGCCAATTCTTAAGTCCATTGCAGACTTTTTTCCTGTTAGTGAAATAATTATCTATGGGTTGATTGTTAGATATTTCTTATCTGCATCTTCATTTTAGGATCGTAGACAATGAAATTCAACTCTTTGCCAAAGTATTAAAATTTTTAATATTTCCCCAACTATTAAAAGGTAATCATACAAATATATGTAAACCCATGTTTTTAGCAGCAAGACTCACAATTGACAAAAAACAGAGTCTGATGTCCATCAGTGGATGAATGGATAGACTAGTTGTTGTTGTTGATGGTGTGTGTGTGTGTGTGTGTGTGTGTGTGTATGTGTGTATTTGTATATACATATACAATGGGACATTATTCAACCATGAAAATAGTTCTTTCAACCACAGAGATAAATGAACTCCTGACACATGCTATGAAATCATGGACTCTACACAACATGATGCAAAGAGAAAGATTTTAAACAGACCCCCACACTCTGATTCTGTGAATATGAACTATCCGGAATAGACAAAGTCATAGAAAGAGGACAACACAGAATCACTGTCATCCTGACTGTGGAGAGGAAGGGGACACATTGATGTTGATGTGATGGAGATAATTACAAGTCCAGGGACATGGGTCGTTATTCCCCGGAATAGTCCACACTGAAATGGTTCTCTTTACATTATAGAATTTCATCTCCAGGAGAGAGCAGGGAGTAGGTACCAGTCAGCCTAAGCTAAGGATGTATAAAAAGCCCTTGTGGAAACCAACTACTCTGTACGCTAATTAAAATGCATAATTTTTTAAAATGACCTTGAACACAGGTGCCCCTTCGTGGGTGGACAAGTTTCCTCTAGAAGACACAGATTATGAAATGAAAACCCCAGTGTCGGGCATGGGATACCTCCCTGTGAGTTACTGGTCAAGGGGGTTCCAGAAGCCCACAGAACAACTCAGTCTATTGCCATTGCCCTTGGCCATCCACCTGAACTACGTGGCAAGAACCTATTGCGTGAGATAAAACACACTTCGGTTGCGAGACTTGGAGAAATAAAGCTGTCACTGACTTGAAAAATCTCCTAAAAAAAAGAAAAAAGAAAAAAACCTCTTGGAAGGCACCACATAGTCTGGTTAGAGAGAAAAGCCACCAATGATACATGACCCAGCAGAGAATGTGCATGCTACAATCCTGACCTGCCTGGTCCAGAAAGTGGCACAGATATTATGGAGACACCTGCTTTCTGACTGGATTTGAGGCCTGCAGAAAAAGAGGGAATCTGTGTCTGGTACTGTAAACCTGGCGGAAAGCTCGTGGCTCAGGAGGTCCTAGGCCCTAAGGGAGAATGACTCTAACTGCCTTCTACGTGTTTATGTTCACACACACAGATTTGCGCCGTCTTGAACCTTGACCCAAACAGTGCAGTGGTCCATAGTTAAGTGATAACTCACAGTTGGTCAAAGTGCTCAGAGTAAGTGGTTATCCGCCCAAAAGGGATGTCTAGATCGTCTTGCCTCCAAGGCTCAGGCAGCATGGCAGACGTGGGAGGTCGACTCTAAGAGTCACAGAGCACTGTGAAACACTGTCTTCTGGACGTGACATGGTCACCGTATTCACGCACTCGTTCAGCGGTGGTTACCCACACAAGACCATGCCAACAGGATCAGTCAACCAGATCATTCCGGTAGACAGCACAGGGTTACAGAAGACAAGGAGAGAGGGCGTGAAGGAATGGTAATGTGCTGGGGGTGCCTGCGGGTGTGGGAGGGCGACGTTGAGTGTATACAAATAAACACCCTGTTTACATGCATAAAACATTCCATTAAAAATTTCATCTCAAATTAATTTTTAAAGTCAGACCTAATCCTACTTTATTCGTCCCTGTGGTCAGCTCCGGTTTGGCCTAAGCTTGCTGGAGTTGGGAATTCTTTTTGTTTGTTTGTTTGTTGTTTCTGTTTTTGTTTTCAATTTTTTCATTCATTTCACATACCAACCATGCATCCCCCTCTCATCCCTCCTCCCACCCCCCCCCACCCTCACCTTTCCCCCTACCCACCCACCTACCCCTCATCCCCTCCTCCAACTGGGTAAGTTCTCCCATGGGGGGACAGCTAAGCCTGGTACGTTCAGTTGAGACAGGACTAAGACACGCCCCCACACACACACTGCATCAAGAGTGAGCAATGTGTCCGACCAAAGGTAATGGGATCAGAAAGCCGGCTCATGCATCAGGGATAGACCCTGATCACACTGCCAGGGGCCTCTCAGATTCAGCTACACAACTGTCTCCCGTGTGCAGAAAGTCTAGTCCGGTCCCATGCAGCTTTCACAGCTGTCTATCTAAAGTTCGAGAGTTCCTTTGAGCTTGGTTCAGTTGTCTCTGTAGATTTCCCCATCATGATCTTGACACCACCAACAGCACCACCACCGCCCCCGGCTCATATAATCCCTCGTCCCTCTCTTCAACTGGACTCCCGGAGCTCGGCCTGGTGCTTGGCTATGGATCTCTGCATCTTCTTCCATCAGTCACTGGATGAAGGTTCTATAATAACAGTTAGGGTAGTCACCAATCTGATCACCAGGGTAGGCCAGTTCAGGTACCCTCTCCACTATTGCTAGTAGTCTAATCTGGGGTCCTCCTATGGGTTCCTGGGAATGGCGGTGAGGAGGTTGTGATTATCAAGCAGTCAATGCCTTAGCGCTCTACAGCCAACAGGTGGCACTCTAGCCTCAGCGGTCACCGACAGCCGGGCTCCTCCCTCCCAGAAGTTCGGTTTCCCAGTCAATGAAATGTGAATAAGCACAGACACGGGTCACTGGACTCTTGTAGGCAGCCAGAACAATTGAAGAATGCTTTTTAATGCCCCGTGGAAATTACTCCCAATACAATTAATAGGGGACTATAAACTCAGGAGCTCTTAAAACAGAAGTCACATGCGGTGACACTGTCCTGACTGAGGGACAAGGACACGATTTTAAAAGGAGCAACTTAAAAAGGAAGAAAAACTAGGCATTCTGAACAAAGAGATAAAGGATGTAAAATGGAAGCATTAATTGCAGGCAGTACATGTTCTAAATGAGACCTCATCATCTGCAGGCCCTGCTTCCTCAGCCTGCTCATCTCCCGGAATCTCTGCAAACTGGTGTCCAGAATACTGTACTTACCTGGGAAGGTGGTTGTGATGGGGATTACATATTTATCACATACCCTGCAAATCATCTAATACTCAGCAGGTGCTTAGTGTAAGAATATCTCTTCACTAGTAACTGAGAAAATACAAACACACACCTCAGGGTCTTTGCCTTGGATTCATTTGTAATCATCACAACCAAACTGAATGCACAGATCCTTGTCAATTTTCAGAGTCAATGTGAAGTTGCAAATGTGTATGTGTTCTCTAAGCCAAACTTGGAAGAGATGTCATATTGATATGACATAAAATTTGTACATTTTTAAGTACAGGGAAAAATAGGTTGCAAGCTACTTGTATAGCAAAGCCCCCACTTTATTTAAAGTCATCTATTTCTGGCAAGATATAAGCCAAAAAAAAAATCAATGCTAATTATTTCCGAGCCATGAAACCTTAGCTGGTATTAATCTGCTTAATACTTTTTTAATATTTTTACTAAAAATGTGTCTTTCAATTCTACCCACATAAAAATGGGGTTTTTGTTTGTTTGGTTTGTTTTTTTTGTGCAATGCTATTAAATATACACCACATGTTACCACTGTACAGCCTCCTGTTGAGTTCATGGGGGAGTCCCTCTCAAGAGTCAAGCACAATGCTCCACCACCCTCCCTCCTGTTTAGAATTCTTAGAGGGAATAGAGAAAAGCCCAGCTGATCCACCCTGCTGGTTTTTAGGACCAGCCTGTGCAGACAGTGCCGACAAGATGCTCAAACAATTAAGATGGAGGAAACTGACCCTACCTCATTGAATGGGACATCAAACACAATGTCACACTTCTCACTAACCGTACTTAGTGGGACAGACTTTGCATCAATTCATAATAAACATAGGCTTATGTGACCCAAAAAATTTAAATATACACCTACTTTAACCCATTTCTTAGAACCTGACCTAGAGAAAGAAACATGTGAGCTAAGGATAATAGTCAAGAGTTGAGCGGGGCAGGATCGTTTGTAAGAACAAAAACTTCCAAATAGTGAAACAATTTTAGTACTGGGAAACATGTATACTGTGGAAAGCTTTGCGAGTGTTAAAAGTTCTATAGGTTTCTAAATATGTCATGAGATGACCTCTCACATACATTAAATAGAAAAATCAAACTCAAGGCGTTCCATCAAAACTATGCCCTTTATATTTATTAAAGCCATATATATACTTTTTTAACATATTGAGGTCTATATGTGTTTCCATATGTATTTATGGACATTTTTATGTAAGTATATAGAGATAGCTAAATATATTTGGAAAGGTAAAAGGCCAGTGACTTATAATTTTGATTAGCAAATGTTATTTTGTTTTAGCTTTGTGTTTTCTGAAATGCTTTACTTCCTGTGTTATTATTCACTCACGTTTTCATTTATAAACTTGAAGTCAATTAAACTGTAGGCTGAAATCAGAAATAGTCTTTACCTGGTGTCCTTAACAGTAAGTCATAGATCATATTAGTAGTAATTAACTAATTTTATTCATTCAGCAAATATTTATTGAGTGTGGGTAGACCTGAATATCCCTGATGTTCACATCGATAGATCCAACCAACTGAGGATTAATTTTTTGTTTTGTTTTCTTTTATTTTTTGAGACAGTGTCTCATTCTAGGCCTGGAACTCCCTATATCGCCTAAGCTGGCCTCATTTTAACCGATCTGTGGTGATATTTTATTTGTGCTCTAACAAATAAAGCTTGCCTGGGGATCAGAGGACAAAGCTTGCCTGGGGATCTGAGAAAAAGCCAGCCTCTATATTAAATGTAGAAGTCAGGCAGTGGTACCACACGCCTTTAATCCTAGCATTCGGGAGGCAGATATTCATCCGAATCTCTGTGAGTTCAAGGCCACACTGGGAACAGAGCCAGGCATGGTGGCACATGCCTTTAATCCCAAAACTAGTTAACCATAGAGATCTGGAGAGCTGTACAGAGAGACAGGAAGTGATAGAGCTTGGCAGAAAGAGGAAGTGATGTAGCTGGGCAGAGAGAGGAAGTAAGATGGCAGGGCATAGAAAGGTATATAAGTCATGAGTATACAGAAAGTAGCTCTCTTGGGCTGAGGATTTCCTAGCGGTAAGAACTTGTGGCTGGCTTGTTCTATTCCTCTGATCTTTCAACTTTCACCTCAATATCTGGCTCCAGGATTTTTTATTAATAAGACCTTTTAAGATTCGTGTTACACCGATCCTCCTGCTTCTGCCTCCTGATTGCTGGGATTGTAGGCATGTATCAGCACACCCAGCCTTCAAACAGTTCTTATTGTATCTGTACTGAGCACACACAGACTTTTTCTTTATCACATTGGGACAACCATTTACCTAGCATTGGTACGTATTAGGGGTCATAAATTATCTAAGGGTGATTTAAGCATGTTAGAGGATTGCACAGGTTATATACAAATACTGTACCATTTTACAGAAAAGAATTACACACTTTCAGATTCCCATGTCTCTGGGACTGGTGCCCTGGGATGCAGAGGAGTGCCAACATTGACATGGCATCAGGCCTGTGTGATAAACTGGACACAACAGGGAAAATACAAGACCCGAAAACTCCCCAGAAAGGCGTACAGAAGCCAATAAGTAAAGAGGAGGAAAACATACATTTTAACTTGTTATTTATCTTTACATTTTAAACAAATTTCTCAGAAGTAACGATTTGTGAGTGTTCTTGGACAATACTGATTCAAATATCTATATGAATTGCATCACTAAGATTTAAAGAGATGATTTTGTTACCCCCTCCAAACATTCTGCTACTCACCTATCCTATCCTCATAAACCTAGAGTAGGTGAAAGAAATCTCTTTATTGCAAATCTCAAGGGAACTTCAGGAAGTTGAAGTGGATGTCAGTTTAAATCCAGAATTTTCCTTCGGAGCAAAGGCGTGCGTTGGTTGCAGCAACAGGAAAGGCCACCTGGTGGCGGAGTGGAGCAGGCCTGGAGACCAATAACACAAGGCACCCAGCAGATGGCGTTCCATCTTCTGCCGCGAGGAGTCTGGGGTTCACAGGTCTATTGGACAACGGGATCAGCTAGGTTGGTTTGGGTACCACTCACCGTTCTACTTGTTCACATTGCCTACAGTTAGTGCTATGTTGAGCAGTTTCACCTTCTGAATTTAAAAAAAAGAAAGAAAGAAAGAAAAACACCATTTTTTTTTTTCTGCCACAGACATATATTCATGTTACCATGAATCAGTAGATTTTTTTTTCAACTGGCTAAAAGCTCACTAGGTTCGAATGGAGACGGAGAGCAGAGGGTAGGTGAATAGAGGTCTGCTGGGTAAAAGATCTTCCTACATGCTTTGCATGTGTAAGGAGAACAAGGCAGAAATTATTTCTAGAAAAGTTGTACACATGTGTTTGTCTGTATGTGTGTGTGTGTGTGTGTGTGTGTGTGTGTGCAACTGCACGCCTGTATGTGCCACATGTAATCACTTCTGGAAAACTTGCTTAAGATCATTTCACCCAGAAAAGGTGCTCACTGGAAACCATGTAGGAATTATATCAAGGGAAATACATGAAAGCCAAATCACAACTTTCCCAGATGTTACATGTGTGTAACACGTAAGTAGATAGCGAAAACTACCAGGCAGTGAGCAGCATATGGATTTTGTGCAGCTGCCTGAGAGACTATCCAGTGGCATTTAAGCAGAGAAGGCCTCCCCACAACCTGTCACCCAGACAGTTCCTTCCTGGGTACCCACCCACAGCTCCTCACAAAGCACAGACATGGAAAGAGGGCAGTGTGGCTTGTAGCACCTAGCAACAGGAGGCTGATGGTTCATCACTGGGAAGGCAGGAGGGTAAAGCCGGCGTGCTTACAATATCATACATATAAAATGAAGACAGTCAAACAACACACAAGTCGGCCCATTGGAGCAGTGTTGATCAGGGCTGCGTCATGGAGACAGAAGGAGCAGACGTCTGGGACTCTGACTTAGAGCGAGCACAGTGCGCAGCACTCTAGCTAGGGCAGGTGTCTGACGCTGGCGGAAGTATTGTGAGCTAGAGTCATGGGGTTCGAGAGCTACATGAAAGAGCCAGCATCGGCCCTTCTGAAAACCATGCATTTTGAAGAATTTGAGAACTTATTACTGAAATGACAGTCGCGAGAGCACAAATGCACAAGAAACGCCAAAATGTTCTCAAATAATAATAACAATAAATGACCAACCACTTTAGAGTCTCTATAGAAGTTGAATGCCTAGTACTCTGTAATGTCCATGAAGAATCAAATTTTTTAGCCATCAGAACAGAAGAGAAACCATGGGAGAACATGCCTATGAAAGACCAGAGCGCAAACCAGAGAGAATGAGGGTGGGTAGCTGGTGAATTATATGAAAAAGGGTCATTCTCTATCTCATCAATATATTAAGGTCAATGTCAGATAAGATGGGGATGTAGGAAATAAAGTTTAAATTTTCAGAAGACAGCATTAGAGATTTTATTCAGTGAGGTTTTCTTTAAGAGGAATGCAAATCACAATGGGAAGATGGAGTCAATTATATTAAAATTCACAATATTGATTCTTCGAGGCATTAAGAAGGACGGAGAGAGGAAATGGTACAAACTGAAGGTGTCTGCAGCTCAGGATCAATATGGAAACAGGAGCCAGGATGTGTTTCAAAAACACCTCCTAGTCGATACGCAACGACAGCTCAAAAGGAGAATGAATGGGCAATAGCCTCAAACAAGTGTGTTTCATGGCTCAGAAAGGCAACCTCTGACTTCACAGATCCCAACATCCTCTTCTGACCTCCTTGGGCGCCAGGCACACATGGGGCATACGCACATGCATGTAGGCAAAACACCCATATACACACACAAAATAGTCGATTTTAAAAATTTTAAAAATAAAGTGTTGACTCAACTACATCAGAGACGCAAAATTAAAATAATAAAGAGACGAAGTTTCATAGCCACTAAGTGTACAGATACACAGACATCTGTCTGCTAGTGCCAGATCTGAATCCACAGATGTTCAGACGCGGCTGGTGAGAATTCGACATGATTCCATCGCTTTGGAAGACAGTGTGATGTATTCCTATCAGGGTAAAAGTTCTTGAGTCGATGATGTAATTCAGCTGTAGAGCACTTTTACCCAGCATGCCTTGGGCAATATCGCCAGGATCACGAACACAAGTTAAACATTTTACACATCAAAATAAGCCAGTGTCATACTTGGGAACCTACCAATATTCTTAGGTGTACTGAGAGAAATGAATAAAGACGTTGATCAAACTATCACCCATGCAAATAAAAACTGAAGAAAAAAAACTGCCCTCAAATTTGTAGTCACTGAAGAGCAACTTAAAGGAATTGTAAAATAGTCCCATGAGGGAATATCGAAGTCTCAAAATTAGGGAGCTGCACCTGCCGGAAAGCATATGGATACATTTTATCAGCATCATGTGGACTGAAATAATTAAGTTGGGGGAAGAGTAGCATACATAGTAACATAGACACCATAACACACGCCCCCCCCCCAAAAAAAAAGAAAGAAGAGGGAAAACCAAGATAGAGCAACACCCACTAAACTAAACTAGGGCTTGCCACAGGGCTCAGACAGTAACAGACTTGTCCGTCAAATATGAGGATTTTGTTCAGCTCCTCAGTCCCCACATTTAAAACAGAAATGTGGTGATGTACGCTTGCAATCCCAGCCCAGGGGAGGCAGAGGGAGGGAAGTCCCTGGGCTCCACAGGTCTGCAAGCCTAGACTTATCAAAGAGCTCCAGCTCCAGTAAGAGATTGTCACACACAGGAGAGTGGGTAGCACCTGAGGACAATAGCCAAGGTTGCCTTCTGACCTCAACATGCATACACACACACACACACACACACACACACACACACACACACACACATATGCACGCACGCACGCACGCACGTACACAGAGAGATAGATGGAGACAGAGACAGACAGACAGACAGGCAGATAGACAGACAGACAGACACTAAACTTCTTAAAAATACTTGGCAGTGAGGCTGGACAAGGTGTTACACAAGTTGTCCCAGAACTTGGGAGGCTAAGACAGGAGGATTACTGTGAATTAGAGCCCATCCTAAGCCTCTAATACATAGGAAGTTCCAGACTAGCTTCAGTTACAGAGTAAAGACTTGTCTCAAAAAATGAAATGTAAGGCAACAGAACATATCAAACTCAGGAGAGTCTTTACTTCGGCTAATGGTAGCTTAGGAAAAGGCTTGGGGACAATCTCATTATCACAGGTTCAAGTGAGTCCTGCTCCTTAATGTCAGGGGTAGATAGATACCCAGGTTTTCCCACCATGTACATATCTCATAAGATTGTTACTGTGATTTTCATACTTTGATTATTCTTTTTTTTTAAGATAAGGTAGAACTATGTAGCCCAGGCTGGCAATTTCACATGATTCTCCTGCCTCAGCATCCCTAGTGATGAGATTATAGGTATGCAACATCACAGCTGGATCTTAATAGTTTTTAACATAATTACTAGAAGAGAAAAATAAAATGCAAATATTAATTACAACAAGTTTATGGAGGCATGTCAAGTTGTTTACCTTCCTCGCATCTCCAATTCTATTTTGGCATCACGTCTGAACATATTCCAATTATAAACACCACGTGCGTCAGTTCCATATGAGTGGGAAGTTCTCTGCTAAAAGGGACAGGAATAACCTGGAACAGGAGAAAATAAAGAAGGGTGAAGTGACCAAAATCCATCTGCCTCTGGGTGGTAAAGGGAAGCCCCCCCCTCTTTTTTTTAGGATAGAAAACATGTCATTCATAGGTCTTAGACCTTCAAATTGTTGCTCCATTTTTATTCAGGTGGTATGGTCCTGCCACCTCCAATTTCAAACTACAGCAAGATGTCTCCACGACCCTGCAAAGGACATTATGGTAGACATTGTCATAATGTTATACTCTATTTACTGTTGCCCTTAATTGAAATGCTGAAGGACCATTGAGCAAAGCCCGCTCATCCTATTATAACATAGAGTTAGAATTGTAGATTAATTTTAGGTATTTAGTATGTTCTTTTTTTCTTTTTTTACATTTGACGCCCTATGCCCTTGAAATGTGTGCAAATGTCTGGTGAATTTGGGTTAAAAGCAGTTCAGCTAACTGAGGCGTATTTGGCGTGATAGCATCATCGGGAAGTTGAATTTGACCTATTTTTCACATCATTCCCTTGAGTGACAGACCTCTTTGGCAGAGGCTGATGGAGAAGATAATGGCCTGAAGAACAGAGAGTTTCATTTTAGAATACGAGTCTAAGTCAGGTCAAGTTAACTAAGTCAAGTTAACCTTTCCAGGCTTCATTTTACTCACTTTGGAGCATGAAGGAAGTAATTTGATTAGTTGAGATTTGGAAATTACTATTTAGTGTCATTCTTTCTGAAGATTGAATTCAAAATAGTTCAGAGCACAAACTCACAAGCTTTTATTGCTAGGGCAATAGTCATGCAAGTGAAATAACAAATGTTCTGTCTTTTCCCATTCCTTTTCTTCGTCTCTCTTCAGATACTGGCATCCATGTGCAAACAAATTCATGCCAAGATGGGGGAAAGTCTATTTCTACTTCCACTTGTTCCAGAGTCACATTCTTCCGGGTCATGAAGTTCAAGAGGGTAGAGCTGGAGGGTCATATTCTCACTCTGTATCTGATTGATGATTTTTAAGGCTGTAGCTCCCTCCTAAATTAGTCACTGCTCCAGGAAGCATGAACTGCTATGATGGGCCTGTTATGACCACACACTCACCTTGAGAACAGGTCGGTAGACACAGCAATTGAGAGGCCATAGGGCCACTGGCCTGGGTAAGAGCCAATCCCAATAGCCAAGAAGAGCGGGACACAGATAGAAATACCTACCTTCCCACTAAAACGAGAATTCCTAGTTTAAGATGTGAAGGTTGAATATATTAGAGAGAGTCCTTGGCTTACCACCAAAGGCATGGAGTCTTAGTTTAAAGTAATTTTTATTTTTAAAAAAATTAATATAAAGAAACTGAAAGAGAAAAGCCTAAGATCATATCAGAATGAGAAATCTTTTCAAACATTATCTTCAAAATGAAGGAAATAGAGATCAGCTTTCTTTTTAAAGTAGAAGGTTTTTATTTTTTATTTTCTTTCCTTTTGAGAAATGAGAACCAGAACAAAATCTCCAATGTCTTTAAGTGCCCACAAGAAGCCAAATGTCTCATTTTCTATCAAGAACAGAATGCGCTTGGGGTGTGAACCTGTCATGATTGCTTAGCTTAATGGGTGCGAAGTGAATGTGTTCTTTCCTAGGGGAAATTTCTCTCCACAGATCGCTGCAGCATTACAGACCTAGGCACATTTTTATAAAATTGAATGGTCTTAAGTGACCTGCAAAGTTCATCCAATCTCTGCCGTGCCTTGAGCATGACAATCAAAACACTCCTGAGGAAGGACCATATGAAATAGATTTCTAAAATACCTTCCAAGGAGAGCTTTTTCTGGGAAATCTGATTCCAAGCAATAGATCAAACCTACCCTCACCTCCTCCCTCCAGACTAGCAGGAAGTAATTGGATTATACTAAATCTCCCAAGGCAGGGGCTCTCAGACCCGGTCATTTATCACAACCACTTGGGAAAGTTTATAAAATCCATATTTCCAGCCTACTCTAGACATACTGAACCAGGGCCTGGAATCAGTATTTTGAAAAAAATATTTTTTTTTGGTCAAGTACCTTTCAGTAGCTACTTCAGTTTGTGCACTGGTTTTGGGAAGTTGCAGGCTTTAGAAATAAGATATGTTCATCATGACTTTCGGATGTCACTGCTGAAAGAAAAGTACTTCCTGTTTTTTCAGGAACTGGGGGAAAACAACAAGGTATTTTAATTCTAAAATTCTAATTTCATCTCTATATGTAAGAATTATTATTATTATTATTTATTAATATTCTTTTGAGACATGGTCTCACTGTGTAACCCTGGCTGGCCTAGAACTCACTATGTAAATTAGGCTGGCATCCAGATCTGTCTACCTCTGCTTCCTGAGAGCTAGGGTTAAAGCCATGCACCATCACATCCAGCCATATGCACTAATATGTTGTTTCTCTACATTGTGATTTCAGAATACTGGTTAATTTTCTGAATATTGACTACTGAGATGTTAATATTGTTCTAAATCCTCTGAAGACAGTAAGGTCACAGTTGGGTGCTGTGGACATTAGAAAGTGCTGGGAAACGAACTACAGTTACAACCAGGAAGGGGAAAGGTATGCAGATAGTAGTAGTTCATTTCAATTAAAGAATTCTGGGGAGTTCCATTTTTTTCTGTAAAGTTTACAAGTTCATATCAAAATGATGAGTCATCGTGAATTTGTTTTAAATGTGATTATGAAAATTTTGAAAGAGATCAAGCTATTCAAAATGGTGTTACCCTGTTATTTTTCTGTTTGATACGTGATAAACATTGTTCGTGTAGTTAAAAAATCTTCACATGTATGTTGGAATGCACATGATTTATATGCATATGCATATGCACAGTCTGCGAATAAATACACCAAATACTAGTTTATTAGCAATCATTGGACTATAGATCACTTTAACTTTATTCATTTTGTGGTTTTCAACTTTGTGGTGATATTGTGTTCCCCAATATATTGTGCATCATAATAAACTTATCTGGGGTCAGAAAACAGAGCAGCCACTAGACAGACATAGAGGCCAGAAAATGTTGGCGCACTCCATTCGGATCTCTGTGAGTTCAAAGCCACACTGGAAACAGCCAGTCATGGTGACACACGCTTTTGATCTCACGAAGTGGTGGCAGGAAGCAGAAAGGTGTATAAGGCATGAAAACCAGGAATTAGAGCCTGGTTAAGCTTTTAGGCTTTTGAGCAGCACTTCAGCTGAGAGCCATTTGGATGAGGACTCAGAGGCTTCCAATATGAGTAAAGAGGATCAGCTGAGGAACTGGCAAGTGAGGTAGCTGTGGCTGGTTCTGTTTCTCTGATCATTCAGCATTCATCCTAATATGTGGTTCCAGGTTTGATTTTATTAACAAGACCTTTTAAGATGCGTGCTACACAACGTTTCGTTAATAAGTAGATATGAATTAAAAACTAGAAAACAGTGTATTTTTAAAGATTTACTTGTGAGTGTTTCACCCGCATTTATGTCTGTGCACCACAGGTGTGCACTACCCACAGAAGCCAGAGAAGGTGGTGGACCCACTGGAACTAGAGTTCCAAGTGGTTGGGAGCCTGTGAGCCAGCATGTGATGGCTGAGAAATGACCATGAGCCTCTGCAAAAGCATCAGGTGCTCTTAACTGCTGAGCCATCACCTCCGGCTCCCAGAAAAATCATGTTTTATGACATGTATTTTGTACATCTTAGGAAATGTAATACTATATTTTGATTTGTGTGTGTGTGTTATATTCATATATATTTGTTTGTATGTGTACACATGTTGTACACATATTGTGCAGAAGAGCATACCTACCTGTAGAGACCTGAGGTTGATGGCAGGGTATCTCAACCACTTTCCACCTACTTCTTTAAAAAGAGTCTCTGCACTGAACCTGGAGGTTGTCATTTCATCACGGTCAGATTGATGACTAGATAGCTCTGAGGAGACACACTGTGGACTGTAGATACAGAGGCTCACAGTTGTGCCTGACTTTTGACATGGGTGTTGGGAATCCAAACGTAGGCCCTCATGCTTACATGGCAGGCATTTAATCCCCTGAGTTACTTTCCCTAACCCCATAACCTAATGAAACAATGGCATTGTGAAAGAGATTATATGTAGAAACACATAGTATGAACCTTCACCCAATAACGTTTCCTTGAGAAACTTGAATGGACCATTCATTTATCTATTTCTTACTCTAATTTTTCCATGTTGTATACATCCTTGTAAAGTGCAGTTGTGGCAAAGAACTTCTCTGTTGGTTAGCCTGAACCTCAAGATCTGATTAGCCTAAATATCTGATCATGTTCTCCTTTCTAACATGGCCCAGCCATGTCTGATCACTCTGGCCTTTGCTCAACAGGATTCTATAGCGCAGCTCTGAATCTTTGTCTCCACAGCATTTTCTGGTAGAAATTTTCCATCCACTGACCCTGCCTTTGCCTACAGGTCCTTTCTACCCAAGCTATCACTAGAAGTGACCCCAGTCTCGTCTCATGCAAGTCCTTGCTGCTCAATGATCCTGGCTAAAGTTCCCCGATACCATGCTTTAACAAATATCATTGAGTATTTTTTCTTTATTGAAACTCATGGAGATAATTAGAAGTTACCCATGACTCAGCACAAATAAAGACTTCTTCCTATGAGCAAACAGAAGAATGAACATTTTCAGTGCAAGAAGGGCTGAGATGTTCCTGGGTGGTTCTCAGGAGATATGTGAAATGAAATTGCTTAGACCAGAAAAAGACATCTGTTCTAGAATTTTTTCAAACCCTTATTACTGACCAGGGTGGGCAATATAGCACAGTTAATCTAATTATAGCTGTTCAAATATAGAATTTATATAACAGGGCTTTAGCAGCTGTTTTATTTTAAGCAGAAAAACCCACTGAGATCAGCACCTTCAGATTCAGAAAATATTAATTAATCTCAACTGACTTATTTTTAATGTTAGAACTTCGAATATAAAATACTCCACATTTTAAGTTACTAAAGAAGAAGAATGGGGAGTGATGAAGGAGCCTTAATGGCATCAGATATGCTCTCTGAAGAAGATGAAATGTTAATGGAGTCTCGCAAAAAGATGGGACTGGGACAACCAACCAGAAGAGAGAAAGAGATTCCGTGTTGAGGAACAGAGGACAACTTGATAAGCAGCAAACTGCATACTACTCTAGAAACCCTCGAGGAGGTGAGATTGGATTCAGATGCAGGCCTTATAGATGTGTGGCTTGACTTTAGTTATCATCTAATTTTCATTGTGTAGGTATCAAACATTCCTAAGTCATGAAGAAGTGTAGGAAGTTGTATAATGGAGACTATGTGTCTACCACAGAATTTAAACAAATGTCAGCATCTAGATAATGTGCTTGATCATTGAGTAGTGTGTGTGTGTGTGTGTGTGTGTGTGTGTGTGTGTGTGTGTGTTATATGCATACATATGGATTTCAGAGATCACTTTGTGGTATTTTTCTTCAGATCTTGTTTTTGTTGTATAATAATTGTTGTTGATGACTGATGACTGTAAAAGGACTGTCAGTAGCCTGGGGCTCTCAGGTAAGACATGACTTCAGGACAGAGCAGTTTAACTCTCCTCTAAAAGGCTCTTTTCTAGGGAAGATTGTTTTTTAACCTCTTGAATGATCCAGTGAAGAAGAAAAACAAAGTAATAAGCAATTTTAAAAAAAAATTTTTTAGTTGCTGAGAGATGAGGCTTTGGGTTGACACGGAAGCAGAACCCTTGTCTACACTGTATTACAGCACAGAGGACAGCCTCTCCTAGAGCATGGTTCACATGAATGTCTTAGAGACCCCTGACACATACGAGTGCAGGATACTTACAGGGTCTCCTAGCCCCTGAGCAGAAATCACTAAGCTTGTGAGGGAGCACCTACAGGGAAAATTCTGCATCCTGATAAATTCAACATCTGTAATCAAATATATTAAGGAAGGAAGGAAGGGAGGAAGGAAGGAAGGAAGGAAGGAAGGAAGGAAGGAAGGAAGGAAAAAAGAAAGAAGGAAAGAAGGAAGGGAGGAGGAGAAGGAGGAGGAGAAGGAGGAAAAGAAGAAGAAGAAGAAGAAGAAGAAGAAGAAGAAGAAGAAGAAGAAGAAGAAGAAGAAGAAGAAGAAGAAGAAGGGGAGAGAGAGAGAGAAGAGAGAGGGAACACAAGTTTATCACTTTCATCTTTTTTTCTTTTTTATTAAATAGTCTTAGCTGTCCGGGAACTCACTCTGTGGACCAGGCTGGCCTCAAACTCAGAGATCCACCTGCTTCTGCCTCCTAAGTACTGGGATTAAAGGCATGTGCCATTATGCCTGGCCTTCTTTTATTAAAAAATAGATTTTTTTCATACAATATATTCTGATTACAGTTTCTTTTCCCCCAGCTCCTTCCAGTGCTTCTGTATCTCCCCTCCCATCCAGATATACACTCTTTCTGGCTCTCTTTGGAAAACAAACAGGTATCTAAGGAATAATAATAAGATAAGACAAGACAAAACAAAAACAAAGGTTAAAAAAATAATGTTCTGACTCAGCATTTTGAGAGAAAGAACCTCCAAAGATATCACATGCTGTTGAGTTTGTTTTGTGTTGGCCATCTACTTCTGGACATGGGGCCCACCCTTATGAGTGGCTTGTTTCCTCTGTGAGGCACCCTTAAAAAGAACTAACTTCATTTGCAAGTGGCTATCAGTTGAAGATAGCTTCTGGGTTAGGGATGGGAGTGTGTGTCCACTTCAAGGTCCTTACCTGGTAGAGACCCAGGCAGGCCCTGTGCATACTGCCTCAGTCTCTGTGAGTTCCTATGTGTGCCAGCCCTGCAGTGTCTAGAAGGCCTTGATTCCTTAATGTTCTCCACCTTCCATAGTTCTTACACTCTTCTCACCTCTTCTTCCACAGAGTTCCCTTAGCCTAGATGGGAAGGGTTTGATGGAAACATCCCATTTAAGACTTTGTGTTTCAAGGTATCTGCATTTTGTCTGCCTATGGGCCTCAGTATTTCTTCCCATCTGCTGCAGGAGGAAGCTTCTCTTAGGATTGATAGGCAAGGCATGGATCTCTGAGTATAACAGAATGTCAATGGGAATCATTTTATTGCTACCTTTCTTCAGCAGAAGAGGAGCATTTAGTTTTCTCCTAGATCCCCTGGACTTCTAGTCTCTGGTTCTTGTCCACCATCAGGTAGGGGTTCCATCTCATGGAATGGGCCTTAAATCAAATAGCAGTTGGTTGCTCCCACAACTTTTGTACCACTATTACACCAGCATATCTTACAGGCAGGTCACCATTGGAGATCAAAGGGCTTATAGCTGTGTTTGTGTTTATGTTTCTCCTTTGGTAGTATGCCGAGTACCTTGCAATACCATGAACACTAGTCTGTAGGGGTGAAGGCTCTAGGGTATTACCTACATCTTAGAGCACTCATTTGTCCTGGTCTAGTCTTCTTATAAATTCCTTTTGTGTGTTGTAGAATATGGCACATAGGAGGTACCCTTACTCACTTGCTAATTTTTAGTCCCATTTCCCAAAATTTTTTGTCATCTGTCTAAACACACAATAGGTTGGAGATTAGCCAGCAATGGTCTTGCTTGGGGATTAGCAATCATTCCCGTTAAACAAAACATTAATAAAAATGTCTCCCCTTGATTTTCATGATTGGCACCTGGAATTCCAATACTCCAGATGTTCTTCAGTCTCTTGTGTGTTCTGCGTTATGTTATTTGCTTCCAAATACTTTACTGTTTTCAGAGATCACTGTAAAACTAGCCTCTGGCCTACAAGCCCCACCCTGCTTCCAAGACTGAATGTGAAAACATTCATACTCACAGGTACACACATTAATATAAAATCTCTGGTATGAGCTGGTCCTTTCATTCCTATGAAGCCATAGCCTAGGCCATTCTTATATCTACCAAAACTATACTACTTAGGCTGAAAGCAAACCACATTCCCCTCTGAGACTCCTGCCTCTCCCCGAGTCTGGGGAGAGAATACCAGACAGAGATGTAGGCCATAAATAATACAAACCACTATCTAGCTAAAAGAAAGCAAGACTCTCTCTGGAGTTGGTACTGGGAAAAGACCCAATCAAACATGAAATTAAACTGTATGTTCATTTTAACTATGGTGCCAGTTCTCACAAAGTACTGCAAACAGTTCCCATGACAACTGACAACTCCAATGTCTTAATTAGAAGCAAACAGTACAACAGCTATTCCTCAATGTGATTACTCTCTAACTATGAAATCTGGCTAAGAACTGATGAAAAACATTTAAAAAAGGGGAAAAAAAAGCCATACCTGAGATCAACTAATCTCTCATATTCATCTTAGTTCTAGAAACTATGAGCCCTACATCTTTTAGATTATAATATATATAGGAATATATGTATACATATATGAATATATATAATATATATTTCTTTTAAAGATCATATGCAGGGAAGCTTTTAAAAAGTGTTTATATATATATATACATACATTTTAAAACACACATATACATATACATATATATATATGTATATATATATATATATATATATATATATATATATATGATCTTCCAAATGCACATTTCCATCAAAAGTGGCTTGTCCAAACTAACTGCATCAGCCTGAAAGCTCTCTGATTAAATGACTTCAGATCTTGCCTCTAAGAAATGGAACAATGAAGTCATGTGAATCAGGCTCAAACTGTATCTCTGTTGTTTACTAACAAATTGTATCTCTGTTGTGTGGTTCCTGGGCAAGTTATTAAACTTTTCTGAGCATCAACTTCCTCATTGTGAAATAAGCTTGCTAATGACTTCCAGCCTTCATTCATTTAACCAATAATTTTATTCAGGTAGCTAAAACATTTTTGCTGAAGTAAGGGGAAAAAATGCATGGTGGAGACTTCCTTCCTAGCAGATCTAATTAGTAGAAAAGAATTGACAGTTACAGACAAAAGGAAGATTGTTTTCAGGCCAAGGAAGAACTGTACACCCTTGGTAGCCATTTTGGAAGGATTAGGCCCTAATCCAATGGTTCTCAACTATCCTAAGGCTGCAACCCTTTGATACAGTTCCTTATGTTGTGGTGACCCTCACTCATAAAATTATTTTCATTGTTAATTCATAACTGTAATTTTGCTAGTGTTATGAATCATAATGTAAATATCTGATATGCAGGACATCTAATATGCAACCCCCAAAAAGGTCACGACCCACAGGTTGAGAACCACTTGATTAGAGCATTCTGTGGGAGAAGAGACCAAAAGGAACTACGACTGCACACAGGGAAAGCCATCCAAACTACACGAATGCTTTCTCCGGTGCTACCAGCAATTGCCTCACTGATGGATCCATCCAAAGTGCTTCACTAAAATAATCTGCAACATTGAGACATGAGCTCCCTCTCCCAGCTCCCACCTCCTCCTTCTCAGTGATTCCCAGTTCACGTTTTCTCCAATTGCTCTTCTCTCCCTACCACTGCTGCTTCTGTTGCCAGCTCTTGTGAGACTCTCTTTCCTGCAGTGGAGAAGAGCACTAAATGACTAAATCAGTCAGCTAACAAATTAGCAGGCTGATAGTCTCAGACGGACAATTGATTTCTGTGGAAGTTTAAATGTGATGGCAATTTAACGTTGGGTCAAATTTCAATTGAGAATCAATTGCTGAGGAATTTAGGGAAAAAATCATCTTTTCATTATCTCTTTGACCAGCACACTATGTTCTACACTGTGATAGGTAGAATGATGATGCCCCAAGGTCTTCCCCTCTGATTCTAAGACTTGTGGATATGTTCTCTTACATGACAAAAGGAATTTTGAGGCATTAATCTAGTTAATATTTAACAATAAAAAATCGAGAATCAAGTATCAGGGTAAGAACATTAAACATCAGAGAAGCAGGGAACAGCCGCCAATCACTCTACCATTCCTCTACCTATCTCTACTGTTCCTCTGTCCAAAAAGGGCAAAGATCCTCTCTCAGCCCCACCTTACTAATTTCTGTCTCCTTTTTATGTCTATCTTTTCATGTCTCTCAACTATACACTTTATACCTGTTTTGTGAGTTTCTTTACTGAATTTGGTAATGAGGAAAACTATAACTATAACTACCTAATCTTCAACTCCATCAGAGACCTCAGAAGGATATAATATTACCTGAGTAAAGAGGAAGTTCAGAGTAAGCAACTTCCAAAATTCAGAAATGACAGAAACAACAGCTAGCTGCCTGGACAGTCACCCAAGGTCCTCTGCAATACTGGAGCATCCATCTTTAGCCTACAGGCCTAGAATATCAGACAGACTTTCTGTGAAGCAGGAACTTTGAAGGACTGTCCAGCCTTGTCTTGGCAAAATTCATCAGTCCTTTCTTTTCTGTCTTGCTTGTCCAAATTGGACAGCAACTGGCAGTAGTTGAGGCAGGGGTAGTTTCTTTGATGCCTTCATCTTCTCTGAAGAAGACTGGTGCTGCCAGGAGCAGACATGTCTCTTTGTCATAAAAAAAAGAACCTTATGTTATTAAAACAATTTAAATGCCATATTCTGTAGATCTCTGAAGTGTTTGCAGACCACCTATCTATCTAAAATATATCTCTGTTTGACCTTGAAAACATACCTAACATGACTACAAGTTTGATGTAATAGGTGATTTCCTACTACCCTGCATTTATTTATTATCCTAAATAGTTTGTAATAATAACTTCAAGGACTAGAAATTTACATTACAATGTAATGTAATGAGCTGTATAGGTACAATACTTTGAACAAGAATAGAAACCTATGTCCAGTATGTTCTATCAAAAATAACCTTAAATTTGTATCAATATACAAAAATATCTTAAACAAGAGTAGAAACATATATACAGTATAACAAAAATAACCTCAAATTTGTATCAATATACAAAAATCCATACCAATGTAAAATATTTAAGACTAGTTGTTGCTTTTTTGGTTTAAAAGTAGATTCAGTAATCTACTTTTTATCCTATCATTTCTATATTCCCCCATTTTCTTTTCATAACATGATACCTGAATCTAATCTCCTTTGTTCAGCTTTTTTTTTTTACCATTACCAATAACAGCTTGTAACCACCTCCCCTAAATGATGACAAATATCCATAACCCACTGAACTACCAAAAACCACCCACCCTACCTCTTGGGAGTGTGGGCATTGTGTTTTTAAAATCACTTCTTGTTCTCTGAGGGTGATGGCATCTTTAGGGAACCCTGAAAAGAAATTGGGATAATTGTCAAGTCCTGGAAGAGCTAACTGTATCATTTTTTGTTCAGTCTCTGTGTAATGGGAAAGTGCAGGGCTTATCTCAAGTAGTAGTCTGTGAGGCTGGACCATCTCAGCTAGGCACCTTGAAATGTTTCTGAGCAGTTTGTAGTCCAAAGCCGATCTTTGGGTGGTGTTTGTCAGCTTAGTGGCATTACCACAATCCAGGTGGAATTGTCATTGTGGGGCCCCATCCCCCTTTTGGAGACTTCAAAAGTTACTGTTAGGCATGGTCATGGTTCACTGCAGAAAACTTAGACATTTTATATGTCATATGCAGCAGATGGAAGAGGTTAAAGGACCATAATTTGCTTTGTCCATTCAGAGTACAAAAACTTAATTCCTAGTTACTTGATAGAGACTCAAACCTGAAATCATGCACAGGAAGCTAGATGAAGCCTTTTTCTAGAATTAGTGAGTACTGTATATGGCCATTAATATCATGACAAAAAGTTTATATATATAACTTTTATAAATTTTGAGATAATATTTATACCTTAAGAAAATTTCAAAGAGTCAAAATAAAACCAAATAATTATGAGATTAGTGCCAATAGAACAGTCCCTTAATCTTGGTTTTTCTTCTGTCCCGTATCAGGTGGCTCTTCTGACATGAGACAGAGCTTTTAGATTTTCCTTTAGTATATGTGCTGCCAAAGCGAGCACTTGGATTTTCCTTTAAAAAGCAAGCTTGGGTTTGGGGAAGGAGAGAATCACACTCTAACTCCAAAGTGAGCTTTAATTTTTAGTTGAACTGGGACAACAAAAAGACCATTTGTATTATGTCTGTAGAAAACAGCAGAAACAGTTGGGAAGATTGATGAAATTTTATCCTGTTGGAAATGTGATATACCAATAGGCCAATTACTTTTTCTTGGAACATTTTCCCTGGATGATTCATCCTTTGTCTTCAGATGTCTCATTTGTCCGGTGGTCTTTAGGTTCCTTAGTTGGATGCCTTCAGAACTTGGACAGAAAAAAAAAAAGAGTACCGTGTATTTTCCAAGAGAACTAATACCATAAATCCTTAAAATTGAGAAGTCTTTCTGGTGAAACAGGGAAACTTTGAGCAGCCAAACAGATGCAAGGACGCTCACTTAGAAGATGAGGAGAGGCTCCATGAGCCAAGAAGAGAGTAGCTCCTCAGATGGACACAGTAAAGTAATAGCCTTCCCTCTACGGCTTCCAATAGAAACACAGCCTTGCCCATGCCCATGGTGGATCTGAAAAACAATTAATAAATAGTAATCTATTTCAATTACAGTGGTAGTAGTAAACAAATGGCTTCTTGGGTAATTTTCTTACTTAGGCTTCACTTAGTTACTTTCTGCATTGCCACAGCAAAATACAAGATGAAAGCAAATTTAGGCAGGAAGTACATGTTTTGGGCTATAGTTTGAGTGTTGGAAGAGAAGGCATGGTAGCAGGATCATGAGGATGCTGGCTATATTACCTCTGCAGCCAGGAAGGACAGAGTAATGAAAGTTTATGCTCAGCTCAACTTCTTTGTTTGTTTCTTATTTGTTTGTTTGGTTGGTTGGTTTTTCAAGACAGGGTTTCTCTGTGTAGCCCTGGCTGTCCTGGAACTCACTTTGTAGACCAAGCTGTTTCTGACTATGTACAAGTGTGCACACTTGGCTGTTCTGAACCCTTAGATACTTGCCTAATTTGCAGTGTGCTCCTTCACAACTCTGTATCTTCTGTCACTTACCCGTGTAACTAACGAATGCCTACACTTCTCTCCCTAGAAACCCTGCTTTACAAGGTTCGTTTGTTTCTTCCAGGTTCCCTTCTCTAAAATGCCCGCTTAGATACAGAAAGCCTCTCTTCCCTCTTCTGGTGGAACATCCATTACACATGTTGCAAATCTACTTGTTTGCCTCCCTTCTTATATATTACACCATTTAAGGGCTTTTGTTCATCATAGGACCAGGCATGTGCTGAACATGATTGCTTTTCAGTGAATGAATGAGTGTAGACTAACTTCCTCTCTTGTCAATGAAGGCCTTTTAGCTAGATTAAGCAGCATGTCCAAGGCTATTGGACAGACTAATACAAGAGTCCATAAAGGCACACAGGAAGGGCCTCCAGATTACGCCACCTCAGTAATCAAATTCTACAGCCAGCTGCTTTCATTTTTGCCCTGATTGTGCCTGGCAGCAACACCTTGCCCCAAGTTTCGAGTTGTTAATTGGTAGGTTTATATCTTTAACCTGGTTTAATTCCTCAGTACCGGTATCTTGGTTTTGTCTTAGGAAACGGCTTCTCAAAGTCCACAGACTAGGACCAGAGCCGTCCTTGGACTTCAGGAGAGGACAGATGACCTAAGGTTCCCCAGGGAAGCTCTTGGGTTCTGCTGGGTGAATCAGGGACAATGTCAGCACAGGACTTGCCGGCACTACTGAGAAAGAAACATTCTGTTTTCCCCGAAGTCCAAGCTCTCAGAGAAAGCTGTCAAAATGGAGAGCTGTGAGATTTCTGAGAACAATGGCCTCCTACAGTCAATTGTCCCATTTGCCATTGTACAGTGACTTCCTAATATGTAGATTAGGGTAAGCTGCACATTTCACATCAGATTCAGAAGGTAGACATGCAGACGGCCATGTTTTTGTTCTGTTTGATTCTCTCTCTCTCTCTCTCTCTCTCTCTCTCTCTCTCTCTCTCTCTGTGTGTGTGTGTGTGTGTGTGTGTGTGTGTGTGTGTGTGTGTATGCAAGAGCCAGGGAGGGACACAAGGTACTGATGAAGATGCGTTTGATGTCCTCTCTCTGCCTGCATTTGTGAGGCCCGGGTTTGTATTTACCTCACTTTCAGTTAGAATCTCAGTTTCCCCAACTCCTAGAGGGGGTGCATGTGGAGTTGATGGCAAAGGATGCTTGCTTCCTTTCTGCAGGAAGTCAGGAGACGGCCAGGAACTGCAGGACTCAAATACGTTCCCATAGGTTCCAGTCATGCTCAGGGTCATCAATCTCTCTGCAATTTTCCGTTCTTTCCTGCTTTCCAGCCGGCTTCCCTACCTGTCAGCAAGTTCTAATATCTTCAGGTTCCAGCTGTAGAAGCAAAGCAACAGCTTTAAAGAGCCTTGTTAACCATCTTGTCAAATTCTTATAATAAATCAGTGTGTGTGTGTGTGTGTGTGTGTGTGTGTGTGTGTGTGTGTTTGGTATTTGGATCCTTCTCTGGTTGGACTCTTGCTAATACGTATTACTGTCCCTGGACATTTTCCTTTATACAATTGATATTTAATCAATGGGACTGTGGCTTCTGTCACTGGCTACTAAATATACACAACTATCATCTTTTAACTAAGCGTGGTATTCTGATGTAAGATCTATGCCTCTTTCTCATTTAAATCCTCAGCAGGCAGCAAAATGCCAGGTACCCAGCAGACACTCGGGCAAACATGTGTTGAACGAACTGACAACAAATGGCTACGGAATAAAAATGTTGTCCCCGGGGACCCCCCTGAGGTAAAGCTTCACACCATCTGAATGATGCGAAAGATGAAAAACAGGATGAGAGGTCAGCCCCGGGCTCTGGAGGAAAACGAAGAGGAGCCTGCCTCTGAGACACAGCTGAGCCTTCCAGCTGGCGGCCTGTGGGGAGAGCCGCACATGTCTGACATGTCATGTTCACCGCTAGCACAACAGGTGTGCTGGGGCCAGCCGGCCTCCACGGAAGTGAGCAGCTTCCTGTCACTGCTGACAGGGACTCGCTAGATGTGCGGAACAGAAGCGGGCCAGGAAGGGATGTTTTAAATAGACAATCTGAACGCATATCGGATTCCTAGAAAAGGAAGCTTCGGAGAAAGATGATTTCAGAGTAAGAGAGTCTCTGTGTGAGGTAAAGCATACATACGAATCATATCTGTTCTTGCCTGGAACACCTTACCAGATCCAAAGGAAACACATGTATGGTTTATGGGAACTACAGAGGCAGACACTACAGAGCAGAAACTTTCAGGAGGCTTTGACTTGTGTTCAGGATACAGCAACCAAATAACAAGCCAATTTATTTCTAAATGCAACTGAGGAAAAAAAAAAAACACACACATGAGCCACACACACTGAGCACTGAATTAAAGTGGTGGGGTCCAGTGGACTGGTGCTGACTCACAGATATATTTAAGAATTGATGGTAGAACCTGCACATAGCATTTTTTTCTTATATGGAAAAAAAATATTTGTTTGCAGACATGATTGAATTAAGGATCTTGGGATGGGGCAGGAATCCTGTGCTACCCATCTGGGCCTTACATGCAATCACCAAATACAAAAATCAAAATCCTCAGAAGAGGGTGACAGTGAGAATCAACCATAGAAGAGAAGGTAATACAAAAAAAAATAGGAGAGAGAGAATGATGTTCTTGTCTTGATGGTTAAGTGATGGGTCATAAAGTATGGGCCATAGCTCTAGAAGATATAAAGGTACGGAGGGAGTTGTTCTTATAGTCTGGAGTCCAGGTGGTACATTAACTCTGCCAATATCTTTCTTTCAGACTCTTACACCCCATTTTGAGTCTTTGTCCTCCAAAAATATGAGAAAAATAGTATTGTTTTCAGTCATCGTGTTGGCAGTGAATTGTGACAGCAGACAACAGGATTTCATATAAGGGACCAAGCCACGGAGCTTTCCCGTCCTGGACGCTGACTGTAGGAAGCAGAGCCTCACAGGAGGCTTCTAAAGCAAACCCACAAAGACAAAGGATCTTGGATGACAAGGTGGCAGTCTCAGATAAAGGATAACCTGTGCCCCCCCAAGGCCCCCCTCCCATATATCCACTGCCTCTTACTCTCCTACACTTTTTTGTTCCCGGTGACTATGACATTTGTCCCACCACATCTGACATTGTACCTGTGTCCCTCTGTTTGGGTCCTTCTGGCAGACATTTTGATAGCTGATGACTTCTTTCCATGACTCTTCCTTGGGATACTGCCTTGGAGGTTTCTGTCAGTTCCATGGCGTGTGTCCCACAGGCCTAAGCATTTTTATTCCATACCCACCAGTTTATGGATCTCAGAGAAAGCAGTGACACAGAATTTCATTTATTTACTTACTTACTTTTTTTTCCCCAAAGGAAAGCTTGTATTAGGGGCAAGGAAACACACGTACCGCAGGCACAGAGGGCAAAAGATCCCCCACAGGGTAGAGGGAAACCCAGGAAGCATACGCCCTTTTTAAGTCATTTTTTTTTCTATTTTGAAAACAGATTCTTCTCTCAGATAATATATTCTAATTAGTTTCCCCTCACTCTCCTCCTCCCAGTTCCTCCCCACCCCTCCCTCCTTTCTGAATCCACCCCTTCTTTAGAAGAGAACAGACTTCTAAGCGATAACAACCAAACATGGCAAAAGGAAACACAGTAAAATAAAACAAAAGCCATCACGTCAAAGTTGGATAGAGTAACCCAACAGAAGGAAAGAAATACAAGAGACGGCACAAGAGACAGTGACCCACTTGTTCACACACTCGGGAGTCCCATAAAAACACAAACCAGGAAGCTAGCTGTAACCTGTATGCAGGAGACATGTGTGTGCAGACCCTGAGCTTGCTGCTTCAGTCTCTGAGTTCCTATGAGCCTTGCTCAGTTGATTTAGAGGGCATTGTTCTCCTGGTGTCCTCCATCCCCTCTGGCTCTTATATTCTTCCCACCTCCTCTTCCGAGAGGAGCCCTAAGCTCGGAGGGGTGGATTTGATGAAAACATCCCGTTTAGAGCTGAATTAACTTCACTTTCATATAAGTCAAGTGTGGTGGAGGAAGTGGGGGAGGGATCCTGACTGTAGAGCCAGAGTGGGGTTGAATTTGGGATCCTGGTTCTATCTCCTCCCAAGTTCTGCCTTACGTTTCTTCAAAGGTCCATTTTCTCATTATCTGGAGGTAATAATGTCCTCTCAATATTGCTGTAAAGATTACAGAGAATCTACATAATTCTAGAAAGTGTTTAGCACTATGTCCAGTAAAATGTGCTATTATAATTACAGACCAAATCAGAGGTTATTTTTACTCATTTACTTGATATTATTTTGCTCCTCAATATAGACTACTCCCCTGAACCCATCTTATCTACGTTAGTATCTGACTTAGTGTGGAGGCCCACAAAGGTTTCTAGTGAGATCTGAGCTTGCTTTACCCAGCAGAGCTGCATTAGAGGATGACTTGACCACATACATGCATGGTTACCAGATGTTTGGCTGTGCTAGGGGGAGGTCTTTTGCTCTACCCCTTGGCATTCCTATAAAAAGCCCCTTTGAAGAGACAGAAGGGGCCGGTGGATAAGGATCCAAGCCTTCCCAAGGCTATCTTGTGTTTCTGTCTTTTTCTCTCCCCTCTATCTTTCTATCTAAATCTCTTATCCCTCTCTCCTCAAGAGTACCCTGGAGGGGGGGGGCGGAGGGAATGGGAGCTGGTCTCCCAAAACTTAGACATTTTAAATACAACTTTTTATCCATAAGAGAGGAACCCAAGCTATATATTAATGATTCCTGAAAGATGTTAAACTTCAGTTGTTTCACTGCTTGAATGGAGTAGGAAAGTGGATTACGAAGTAAGACGGCCTATAATCAAGCCCAGATATTTCTAATTCCTAGTTACGGCATCTTGAACAATTTGTTTATTTTCTCTGTAATTCAGATTCCCCATTGTAAAACGCAGACAATATTATCGACCAAGAAAGCCATAGAAAATTGTATAAAATAGATACTTCCTATGACAGCATATCCAAATGACAGAAAAAAGTAAATAAATTTGTACAACCTTCTTGATCAATTCAGTACACACTGAATACCACTATATTCTCAGAAGAACAGCCAAACTAATGATGGCTAGCAATGTTAAGGCTTGGTGAAGAAAGGAACTACCTGGGACTTTTCTACAGTACAAATAAGTATGATTCTGTCCTCAGAGACAGCCAAGATGGATCTATTCCAGCCATGGTCTTCTCCTGGCATAGAGTAAGGCATCCAAGAGAGCCAGAGGACATACTCACTCAGAACCTTTGTCCCCTCCTTCCCTGGGACACAGTCCAGAACTCAGGACTCCAAAACGTTCTGCGAACAAGAGCTGTATGGGCAATGCATAGACAGGTATACTAAGCTTGTTGCTAGGTTGTGAGATACTAACAAGAGTAGGAAAAAGGAAAACATAAACTTGAGACAAGAGGCTAAGGAATGGTTTGACAACTTCTCAAAAGCTCAAAATAAATATATTTCGTAACCCGGAAATTTCACTAGGTATATAAACCAACAAGAATAACAAACTTGTTGATGTATGTATAATATATATGCACACATACACACCCACTCATTATATTATTAGAGTAGCACTGCTATTCATAACAGCCCCACACTAGAAACAAGCCAATTTTCTTCCATTACATTAAAGTATGTAATTAAATCTCAATACAACTGTACAAACGGAATCTTGACAGCAATGAAAATCAGTGAACTGCGGCCACGCGCAACCATGCGGATAAGGTTTGCAAATAAAACACTGAGCCAAGGAAGTCAACCACACAAAAGAGGATATGCCACATGATTCTATTTACAGGACGTTCAGAACTCCAAGGACAGAAGCCAGAGCAGTGAGTAACTTGGGGGAGCAGGAGAGAGCCTCGCAGGCACTAGTAATGTTTCCTTTATCTGAGTTACGGTTATACAATTATGTTCAACTTGTAAAACTCCATCGAGACATATAATTTATGAATGTTGTCATGATCTGTGGTAGCCATGCCCTGTAGTCTTTATGAGGAGGAAGCTCAAGGCCTTTCAGCTAAGCTCATCCTAGGAGCCATTCACTCTTGGACCTTTACCCAGCATCCTCCACAGGAGGACCACAGCCTTTCTGCATGTTTTGGTTGTATAGTGTTCTTTCATAGTGGCTTTCAGGGTTTGTTGGTATTTCCACAGTGTACTGGGCTACCTGGAGGCCAGGATTGCTTCTTTTATTTCTGTCTTCCCAGTATGTACTGTTGCATTGGCCACATGAATGATGCTTAGTAACTCTGAATTGAAGATGGAATTCCTGATCCACACCAGGTGTGCAATACATGTTAATCCCATTCTCTCATCAAGGCACCAGAATGTGAGACTCTTCTCCAGATGAGACCTTTCTATTAACAGCCCAGAATGGACTTGTGAATGAGACTACCTTAAACTAGCTGCATATACCCAGGTATATATCTTGGTTCCATCCCCTATTGGACAAATGTGTCTATGGAGGAGATCATCATTAACGTGTCGTAGAGCCACCAAACACTAGTAGTTGCTGGGGTCTTTCAGGGTGGTAGGCAAAGCTTCCAAAGAGGTATCCATAATGTGTGATACGAGAGACCAGCCTCTTCAGCCTATGCAGCCCAGCCTCCTTCATCTGAGAAGCAGGTTCAGCACACATACCTCCCAGGCTGCCACAGACGCCACGCAGCTGCCTCCCAGAAGGGGAGGGAGCACAGTAGCTGATGTGCAGTCCCTTATGGTACACAAACTCTCACCTGTCACCTTTTTTGCACACAGTCTTTTATTTTAAAAGGCTCGACACTGAGATATAACTGGCTATGAACCGAATTAATTTCGAGGATTATTTTTTCCCACAGATATACTCATCTATTCCCCAAGTTATGTGAAAAGAAAGTTCATAGGACCAGCATTGGGGATAAAGAAAGTCAGAATCCATTGCTCAAATGCTCAAATCATGACAGCTTCATATTATGAGTGACATGTCACTATTAAAAAAAGGCCATAGTGTGCCTCCATATGGATTGGCAAGAAAGAGAACTAAATTACCATCCAGGAGAAGAATCCTGCAAATGATGTGTAATGTTCAGTTATATAAAAACTCTAAATGAGGAGATGTGTTTATAAAATGCATAGAAAACCAACTGGAAGAAGTTGAATCAAAAGGTTAATAGTGGTTACATCACAGAGGAAGAAGATGAGACCAGTGGGAGGCAGGAAGGGAAGAGGATGGTGGTCGACTTTCCTATTTATATTGCTGGACTTCTTGAGTCTTTCTCAATGAGCTTGTACTTCTTGATAATGCCAAGGAATTGGAAACAGCCCCATTGCCTACCATGAACACTCGCCCTAGCTTCCTGACTGTTTCTCCAGGTGTAAAATAGTGAGACAAGAGTTACTACTTCAAATGGTGGTACCAAGAGCGAGCTAGCTGCGTGAAACCTGAGGCCTGAGCCTCAGAGTGATGAAATTGTTTCTGCGGGCTATTCATGTTATAAAGCCTGCCAAACTCAGTGATACAGAGTATGGATTTTTTATTATTGTTCATATAGCCATCACAGCTTAACTGTAGCTTCGTTGGGAGTCAGCTAATGTAAACTGGGCTTAATTGAGTTGCCGAATTTAGCTTTGTTTCACATCCTCACACCGTCAGAGGACCCATGACTTATCTTAGCGTGTCCTTCTTATGGTGAGGGTAGGAGCACAGAAAGTACAAATATGCAAGTCTATTAATAGCGAGTCTCAGAACTGACGCAATGAAATTCTCACTTCACCTTACAGGCCAACTACGTCACACGGCTAATTTGTGTTCTTTCCCCTCCACCAACACCACCCAACTTCATGCTCTTTCTCTTTCTCTCTTAGAAAACAAAATAAAGCACACACACATACCTAAAATTACGGAGTTCAATTTGTTGTATCGGTTAAATAGTCCTGAGCATGAGACCCTGGAGTGTGCTCGAGATATCCAAGTGTTACTTCCTTGGAGAAAACTGATTCTCCTTCTCTCAGAAGCTGCTCATTTCAAAGAGCCTCTTGGCGAGGTTGGGATTTTGTGCCCACTTACCCTTTTTAGAACTGGAATTTTTTCTGGTTTGAATGATAGCAGGTCTTCAATATGCTGTCACAATCTCTATGAGTTATATATATATTATATATTATATATTATATATTATATATTATATATTATATATTATATATTATATATTATATATTATATATTATATATTATATATTATATATTATATATCAGTCCTGTTGTGTCTGGAAGTTGTAGTTTCCTTGAAGACATCCACCACCTCTGACTCTTGCGATTTTTTTCGGTCTTCTTTTCAACATAGATCCCTGAACCTTGAGCGGAGGGGTGTGATAAAGACATCCCAGTTAGGGCCGAGTGCCCCAATGTTTCTCGCTCTCTGCACATGGTCCAGTTGTGGATCTCTGGGTTGATTACCATCTATTGCAATAAGAAGCTTCTCTGACGAGAACTGATCTAAAGGTATAGCTACATATCATTGGAGGTCATCTTAGCAGAATAATTGCAGTATTTTCCTCTAGAACCCCTGACCTCTTATCCTGTAGTGCTCATCCTCATTAGCAGTACTAGGTACGGGTTCTAGCTCATAGAGCAGGTTTTAAATCCAATTTTAACAAGTGTTTGGTCATTCCCATAACATTGTTCCAGTGTTAACCAGTGAGCTTATCACCGACACAGGTCACTACTGTGGGTTTCAGGGTTTGTAGCTGGTGAGATTGTTCAGTACTTTTCTCCTCCGGTAACCTGTATAGTTTTCTCAGTACTGTGAACACGGGCTCGTGTGAGTGATGCTTCCAGCTGAGCACCAGCTCAGTTTCTCCATGTTCAATGATATAAGCAGGCAGTGTCTTCAGCAATGGGTTCTTATTATCAGATTGGGGAGGGTAAACAGCAGCATTGGCAGTCACCTATAATGGTCATCTACAGGACCCCTTTGGACAACAGCTTAAAAAGATCCATTTCTAGAACTTTCATTCAAGCAAAGAGTCAGACTACAGAATGGGGATAAAAGATCTTTGTCAATTATACATCTAACAGAGGATTAGTATCTAGAATATACAAACAGCTAAAAGAAACTGAACATCAAGAAAACAAATAACCAGATTTAAAAAAAAAAAAAGGTATAAAACCACAAAAAGAGTTCTCAGAAAATTAAACACAAAAAGCTGACAAACATTTATTTCTTAGAAAAATAGTTCGGCATCCTTAGCCATCAGGGAAATGTAAATTAAAAATTTACATTTACTTTGAGATCTCCTCTTGGCCCAGTCAGAATGGACAAGATTAAGAAAATAAATGGCAGCAGAGGCTGGGCATGATAGGGGAAGGGGACACTTAGTCATTGCAGTTGGGGTGTACAAACTGGTATAGCTACTAAGGAAATCAGAGCGTGGAGGTTTCTCAAAAAGCTGAAAATCAATCTACCATAAGACCAGGCTATACCACCCTTGGGCCTATACCCAAGGGGCTCTACAGCATACTACAGAGATCCTGGCTCATCCATGTTTATTGCTGCTCTATTCCTAATAGTTGGACATTGGGAACAGCCTAGATGTCTATCAGCTGATGAATGGATAATGAAAATGTGGTCCAGCTACATAATGGAATATTACTAAACTGGTAAGGAAAATGAAATTTGCAGAGAAGTAGATGGAGCTAGAAAGAATTATCCCGAGTTAGGTTACCCAGATCCAGAAAAATCAAACATTGCATGATTCCCATTATATGTGGATGTTAACTTTCAAGCTTTAGATATGTGCATTTCATTCAGAATACTCATAGAGTCACAGAGGTTAGGTAACTCACAAGGTAGCAGAGGGAAGGAGGGGACTTTCAGGGAGGGACATACAGAATATAGCGTTATAAAGAGATAAAGAAGGAATTAGAATAGGAGGATCAAAGGGCATGGGGGATGGGAGGGCGGGGTAGAGGATAGACTATGGGGACAGACAACTGACACTAACGGTCTTTTGAAAAGCCATATGGAAACCTACTATTATAGAGGCTTTCTAAAATATATACATATATGAAAGGAAGGTAAATAGAGTTATCATATGATGGGGGAACCAAGCCTCAGTTAGACATCGTATGCTTACATCACATTTTATCAGAAAAGATTATTTGGCTTTAAGTCACCTGCCTTTGTGTGGTTATGAGCATTTATTTTGAAATCTCATCGTTTTTTTGCAATACATGGGCCTACAGTGGGTGGCTGCCCACGGAGCTTAACTCCACGGAGGTCGGCCCGCTGTTTCCTCCTGCCCACCACTTCCCTCTTCCGGTCTAGACTGTGCATCTCTTGTCTGCCGACAGGTCCTTACTGCCCTGGGTCAATACACAAGGGAATATCACAAAGAAGGAGTCTTCTACTGCAGAACCATTTTCTTCAGCAAAGCCTGAAAATGTTTGGCATTTAAAACCCTGAACAAAAACCATAAGGCAAAGCATATCTCTAGACATTCCAAATGAGAATAAAAGGCTAAACTATCTTAGGATTCATTTTCATATGAACTTAGAGAACCCAACGAAGAAACAGCAAACTGTAGTGATGTCTGTAAAAATACTTTTGATGGCGAGACTCCGCTGGGAAATGATTGTCGAAACACTCAGAAAGTCAACATGTCAGATTATTTCAAAACTTCCAGGAAAACAAGTTAGGATTTATGTGACCCTTGGAGCAAATTTCATCTTTCTATAAATTCCAGTCTCAGAGCAGGTAGAGGGTGGACTGAACTGCTTAGAACTCTTTTAGTGGTGAAGAAAGAGTTATTTAGACAGATTATTTCAAATCACAAGCAATATTTTCCAGGGCACCCAGTATTGCGTTTATTGCTGCGTACTCAGACGAGGTAAACTGAGTCAGCAGTAATACAAAGTCTTTTAGGCTGATCTCCCTCCCTCATACTTCTCTCCACTTTTGCACGACCACTATTCCTGGGAAGGCCACCTGCTCTTAGGGGCTTTGCAGTGGTTTCACTGTAAGATTAAAGACATCGTCGTCGTCGTCGTCGTCGTCGTCGTCGGTCACCTGGGGCTAATAGAAAATGTCAGCATCTCTGACTGACTTGAGCTTCCAATGCAGCTGGTAGCCCAGGACATTTTCCAGGCGGCAGATAGGAGAGCAAAGAGCAAGCTGGTTCCAAGATGTCCCCCTCCAAGGCCTTCTCCTGACCTTTGGGCTCCCCATGCCATGCAGGTGGCTAAGAAGCCATCAGTCCAGGAGGATGAAAATAGGCCTGGGGCCATTAATAATCTGCAATGTGGCCACCTTCAGCCTTTCCCTAAACCATCTCAGATGGTGTTCCAACTGCAGTGAGAAACCAAAATTCAACCTTATGGGGTAGCTCATCCCTTGGGCCATGACATCTTCCGAGAAGAATGAACCAGCCAACATTTTAAAAAACAATAGGCTGACAAATAAAAAGGAAGAGAGGAGATAAAATGATCTTGTTCCTTCAACTCTTTAAATCATCAATGGAGCACAAAAATCCCACGGCAAATGTCTACTCAGAATGAACAACTGCAAAGGATAAAAACAAGAAAAATCTATTACTCCGCATGCAGGGTTCCCAGAGACCTGTGAGAATTGCTTTTTTATGATGTGCTATTGATTAGTGGCTTGGGGAAAGGAAATGCTCAGGGACATAGAGATTTGTAATTTCATTTTCTTTGGGGAATAGAAAGTGCAGAAGGAGAGGAAGCCACCTGCGTAATTAGAACTGGAAGATTGGATCTAGAAAAAAACACCACAGGGAGTTCATTTATTTCAGGGATCTTATGGAAGCAGAGGGGGTAACATATGATAAAGTCTTCATTTCGAAGAGAATGCTAGTGGATGGTTATAAGAAACTTATTGTATAGGAGGCAATTTTCATGTAAGTTGTGTTCTACAGTACTTTACAGTGTGAATACTAGTACATGTTCTCTAAGCTCTAGTACACACACACACACACACACACACACACACACACACACACACACGATCAATATCACCTTATAATCACTTCACTATAGGCTAAAGGGCAGACATGATATAATTCTTTCATGGTCTATGAATATGTAAACTCCTACCAGCTGGCCTTGTATATCATTGGCACTGCAAATGTTGAATTTTAACTGAAGATATAATATTTTATACCATCAATCAGTATTCAAGTTATTTATATAAGTATAAGAACTGAATAAAGATGTAAGTAAATTTTGGCATTAATTAATGTATACAAGTATTTACTGTAGGAAAGACAAATCATTCCTCGTAAAGCAGCACCCAAATGCTTTACGAGACCCTAAGAAATGAATATATAAATTTGTGCTTCATTTATTACTGTGAGTTATACAAGATAATTGCTTCTCACATGATAAGCAGTGAATATGAAGGCAGGACAAAATATCAAATGCCCAGGCATAGATTAATGATACTTTCAAATCCAAATCTTCCAAATCCAAGGGCTTGGATTAACTAATGGGTACATTCATTCTCCAGTATGTAAAAACCAAAGCAGAGCCTATGTTCACCAGCCATGTTACATTTTTTTCCTTCCAACTGGTAAATGAAATAACAGTGCATTTCCTGTCCCATGACACTTAGATTCAATTAGCAGGAATACGGCTCCGTCTTTTCTTCAGATCAGAAAACAGAAACTCAGACAAGTTACATCATTTGTCTCTGTGTGCACAGGCAGTGAGATCTCAGAGACATCCTTTCAAACTAAGTCAGTCTGATAGCCAGAACCTAGCTGTTCTGACAAACTATTTCCTGAGACAAAGGAAAAGATTGCCATAATTCTTTGAAAGATTAAATTGGTCACAGCACCTCTTTCCAGTAGAGTTTCATCTCACTCATGGAAAATGCTGACACCCTTTCAAGGCTTCACAGGAGCTGAACAGCCTCACCCCAGCCTTGATGCCCTTTCCTCTCCCCTGTGCTGGCTGGTTTTGTGTCAACTTGACACAAGCTAGAGTCATTTGAAAGGAACCTCCATTGAGGGTGGGAATAAATGATAGTGTAGGGTTGAACCTTGAGGATTCTTGTACAGCCTACATTAAATAATACAAGGCCTCTCAGCTGCTAAGTATCTGGTAAAATGTTTTTAATCATACCATTTGCAGATGAATAGAAACTATCAAGAACAAAATGGTTCTCAAACAGGAGACAGGTTTCCAGCAAAGGTAATACAGGCAGCGTGTTTCCTATTGAAAGCTGGGAATACTCTTAAGCATTCTACACATGTACAAAGTCACACATTATCAGGCCCAGAAGTTAATAAAAGCCTGATGAGAAACTCTTCTGTTGCAACATACCGCAAACTCCACTATCTCGGAAGTGAAAAACATTTCAAAACAATCGCTATGACTCCCTGGTACTCTTGATATCGGAGCAGAGCCAATAATTCATGTTCATATTACCTTGCTCTAGAGCAGTGGTTCTCAACCTGTGGATCGCAGTCCATTGGGTACTGAATGACCCTTTCACAGGGGTTGCCCATGACCATCGGAAAACACACTTACATCATGATTCATAACTGTAGCAGCAACAAAAATAACTTTATAGTTGGGGGGCTCACCACAATGTGAGGAACTGTATTAAAGGGTCACAGTGTTAGGAAGGCTGAGAACCACTGTTCTAGTTGATCTTAACCTTCCTCCACCACTGTTCTTACAGATCTTTCAATCTAGACCCCAGAACACACAGGCAACTGTGTCTGGAGAATACTGTGCCAGCCTGTTCAATTCTGCACCAGGCCACTAGAGAGCAGAGAAACACTATCAATCACTCAGCCCTTGCCTGCAAGAGTCATAGAATTCAGTAATGTAAATCTTAATAAGATGATAAATTGTTACTGGCCCTTAAAAATTAAAGCTTGTTTAAATAGATCTATTAAACACATGTGTGTCTACGCAGGTCAAAAGACTTATTCAAAAGGACTGATTCAAGTATTTACTCTAATTTCCATCCTGTTTAAACTGTGAAATATAGCAGTAATTAAGTTCAACACCATGTTAAGTGGAGATTTAGTAGCTGTTGGTGAAATTGTGACTACTAGGACATTACTATTATTTTACTCTAATAATATATTATGACTGTACTAGTAAAATGCTTTCTTCTATACTGACTTGATTCTACTATTGAATAATTTGTAACAAATAGGTCTGTAGGATTATATCTCCCAGGTTATACCTATCAAAAACTGAGCATGAACTGAAACCTTACAATGAACTCCAAACTGGAATTAAATAGCTTAATTTTTATATTGGACCAAACACAACCTCAAGTGTGAATTTTCATTTCCCTAATCATACTGCAGTAGGGTGCACCTAAGTAAAAATGTTATATTACCAACATTTGATATTATGAGAGATACTTAGATATATCTAGTTCTACAGTTTCATAACAAAGGCACCAAAGAAGACACTAAAAGGAAATTTGGTGAGAAATGATGAAAGAATCAGTAAAGAACGGTGTCCAACTATTTTCCCTTCTGATTTAAATTCAACAACTCTGGAGGCAAACATTATGTGAGCTATCTTTAAAAGTGTTCTTGCGACATCCCCACTTGCCCATGATTATCACTAATGAGAATGAAGAGTTCTGTTAAAACATCACTTTAACTCTCTTTAACTTACATCCACATGCATACACAGAAACATAAATACACAAAAAGCTGTACAAGTATTTTGACGTGGACCTGAGTGATGCTGTCAACTCCAGTAAATAAGAATCAAAATCTGTGACTCAGAAATATTGCAGCACTCCATCAGAAAGCCTAGACATTAGGAGACTGGAGAGTGGCCAATTATGCAAAAGCCTGATCACAGGCTATGTGGAGTTGGAAAACTGTCTCCCTGAGATAATAGTTTGGAAGCTCTGGGAAAAGGTATTTTATGTCCCGTATCTCAACTGTGGAAGAGTTACAAACACCATAGTATTGATGAGTGGACAAAGAATAACGGTTACAGCAGTTCCCAGCATACATTAACCCATGTAAGTATTGTTAATAATTATAATATCATGTTAAAGGCAAGCCAGTCCGAAGATTCCTCTATTTTACACTAGATGTGATTTTTTTTCTTTCTAAAATATTTAATCAGTGTACACCTCAAAAAAAAAAAAAAGCTGAACATAACGGACTCAACGGGATTTAAGAGACTTGGGAAATTCGGCTCAGTTTCAGAGCTGTCCCTACAGGATAATCAGAACAGGGCCACCCTCACTCCGCTCCTTCCTTTTGCTCCAGGATGTACCCACTCCCCCTCCTTTTTATGTAAACAGCAGGTGCCGAGGTTGGAGGGAGAAGAATATTGCGTTTCTTTCTTTCTGTTTAGCCACCAACCCTGAAAGCCTGAGTAGGAAAAGTGACAGCACACAACAAAGACAAGACTCGGGAAGCCTTTGACACGTTCCCTTTGAAAAGCGCAGCGTTCCTGCAACGCTTCCCCCCTTTTTACCAGGTTCTAGGAAGTTTCGCTGGATGCTGATTTTTTTTCCTTCCCCTCCTTAATAGCTGATTATTCGTAACTTGTGAGAAGATTGCAGGCAAGACAAAGTGACGAATCCAAGGACAGGAGTAACAGGGCAGACAAACCCAGAGTCAAAATCTTGTCTTCACGTCAGCTCTGTAATAAATGGTTAATGCCTTGGTGTGTTGCCATGGAAACAAGACCCCCATGTCAGGTTGACATTGATTCCAGCAATGGAGAATTCGTCTTACATTTCCTTCAACCTTGATTGCGTTTCATTCAGAAAAAAAAAAAAAAAAAAAAAAACCTTCATTTTTAGAGGTCAGCCCCAAATCCTACAAGAACCCAAATATCAACAGGGTCAATATGGGAAGGCACAATTCCATTACTGAAAATTGGAAAATTCATTTCACAATTAGCTTTACATCACATCGCATTTAATATGTGGCTTCAAAATAAAGACTTAAGCCAGGCATGATGGTGAACCCCTTTAACTCCAGCTAACATTACGGCCTTAGATTTCCTTCTCTTCAAATATAGCTGAGAAGGGGTCCGTCTAGTTGAAAGACGATGATAAAATGTCTTGGCTTCACAAAGAGTGGTTGTGAAATGCTCTACAAACTGACTATAAAAACAGACAGGGTTTCAATACTGGCCCTGACGGTACTTGTACAACCTTAATCTACATCCCTAATTCTGGGGATGGAGACGTAGTTCAGTGAATCAAACCATGCTTAGTACACACAAGGACCTCAATTTAACCCTTAGAACAACAATTGAAAGAAAATTAATCTATAGCTTCCTATGTCTCCATTTCTTACTGGTAAAATAAAGGTAATAGTATTTCCTACCTCGTAGAACGTTCATGAAGATTCAGTTAAAACACAGAAACCATTTTGTCTCTGGAACACTCCACACTTCAACTATACAAGCCTTTGCTGTAAGACCAATTACTTTAAAATAGTTAAAATTACTTGAAGACACAAAGAACATGTAATATTGTCTTTAGATGCTCTATAATTTAAGTAGTTTTCGGTGGGGGGGGATGGTGTTCTATGGTTAACTGAAAGAACAATGTGATAAGAAAGGGGTTGAATCCACTGAGTAGGATTTCTACTGTCCTTCATTTGGATTTGGTGGGCTCTGGACAAAGCATTTTGTTACATCTGATCATAGCTCAGGACCAGCTCTAATGGAAGAATGAGTGAATGATGATCTGTCTGTCAGGCCCTTTCATTTTAATTGTGGAGCTGGACTAGAAATTACCTAGCAACCACTTGAGTAAAGGATAGGGAAAACTTGATAGAGTGGTTTCGTAATCATAATCAGGCAAATATCATTAAAGTCTTTCTCCTGGCCATATTTCCTGAGGCCCGGCTTATCTGCCAGTCATCAGAATAAGCAGCTCCAATTAAGGAAAACAGTGGCACAGACACTTCAGAGGAAGGACGTTGAAAAAATACATGGTTGGTAAAGTATTTGGCACATCTGTCAGCTCCTATGAAGACATATGCAACATTCCATAATGGGATGTTACGGATGAGAAATTTTTGTCACGACACAGAATTAGTGTCTTGTGTAGATATAACTAACCCTTGAGAATGACACTTAAACGTTTTTTTACTATGCCACCCAGCGACATGGTTTGTGGTTGGCACTACCTTCTCGATCTAACCCTCTAAGAGCCTGCAAGCCGAGCTCAGTCCCAGGCACTTTCCTTACAGGTATGCACAGACCACAGCATAAACATTTGCGGGAGCAAATTCCAGCTTCCAAAAAGTGGTTCATCTATTCCACAATATATTTACTGAGCATCTACATTGGGTTTTGTGCTCAGGGTACAAAATTAAACACCATTAATTTTTAATTATATTCAATAGCATGTTACTGGAAGAGAGAGCTACAGAGGCACACAGCAAAGTAATGTGAGACCTTTCTGTAAGGTACCGGTAAGCCACGAGCCACGTGGCAACTTATAGACTAATAGATATGGGTTAATTTAAGATGTAAGACCTAGACAACAAGAAGCCTGCCACGGCCATACAGTTTGTAAGCAATGTAAGTCTCTGTGTGCTTACTCAGTTGGGTCTAAGCGGCTGCGGAACTGGCTGGTGAGAGAGATTTGTCCTGACCGTGGGCCAGGCAGGACTGAAGAAAACTTCAGCTACACCATTCTATCTGAGTAAGAACCAGGTGCTGTGTACGTATACAGTAACAGTTACAATACTGAATACTTCTTTGATAACACTCTTCTAAATTTCTGAAAATATTAACTCTCCAAATTTCTTGATCGTCCTAAAAGCAAACTGGAGTGCACAATGGTTAAGTCACTTATGGTCACCCAGGGAGTGTCATTGCCATTTC
This sequence comes from Peromyscus eremicus, assembly GCF_949786415.1. Lineage (NCBI taxonomy): Eukaryota > Metazoa > Chordata > Mammalia > Rodentia > Cricetidae > Peromyscus > Peromyscus eremicus. The sequence continues at coordinate 28,010,653 of NC_081434.1, forward strand.
AGGACAAACAAGTGACATACTGGGAGAATTAAGGAAACTTTCTGAAAGGAGATCCAAAACGCCATGTTATTTGAGAGATGAGTTCGAGTCCATTAGATATCTCAGAGGAAAAGAAACCTGTGCAAAACAGGAAGTGTACACCAATATCACTCTTAGCTCTGTCAACAGTGTCAGCTCCAGGACTCCTCCTCCCATATTCCCTTCTACAGCTGAGGAAACTATAGGGTCAATAGGTCATGCCTCCTTCAGTCCATCACCACTCCTTCCGTAGACTCCACTCTCTAATCCAGGACCCCAGAGGAATCCACTCCAGTAGACCTGGGCCTCTGTGCCGAACATCTTAAGACCTCTAGTTCATATCCAGCCTAGCAAAAGTGAAATGAGATGCTGTCTGCTGATAAAGAATGGCCACTAGAGGGATGTGAATGATGCCTCAGTGTGCAGGTCGGATGTCCACATACCCATATGCAAATCATTTTGAGGGGCTTGCAGATAAGAGGTAGAAAGAGAAGAATGGTGGGTGGTAGCAATACTCTACTGGGCTCTGACACTAATGCTGGATTCAGGAGTCTAAGAATTTTACATCTAAACTTAGCTTTACAAACCATTTTAAAGGTGGCTTGGTTTTTAATCAAAAAAGGAGGTTACATATTTGATTGTGACTCAGCAGTGGAGCACACTCCTCATTCCAAGCAAGCTGTGTCTCTTGTGCATTCATCTGCCTCAGCTCCGTCATCGCTTGCCTTCTCTGGCCCGCCCCCTTCTCTTGTCCTTTATGTGTTAGCTCCATGATACACTTTAAGACTTTAGAAATAGGGGTTGTGGCCTCTGTTTATTCCCAAATTCTGGGCTTTGTGAACATTTAGGAATGAAATTCTGAGGACTGAGAGTACCGTTCATTAGGAAAACTAAAAGTAGGTGAGGAAAGCTTGGAGCTAGAATTTGAAGCAGAGAAAAGGAGCATGGGGTTCCAAAGCACGCTGTGCACCTGAGAGAACTGCTAGCTGGTGGCTTGAGTTTAGTTGTGAGAGAAGTGGAGACCAGGAAAAAGTCTCAGATGAAGAGCAGACGCTGTGTTCAGAGAACTCGCATCATATATACCAATCTGTTCTGCTCCTGCGCGCGCGCCAAGACACACACACACACACACACACACACACACACACACACACACATTTTTTGGTTTTGTTTTGTTTTGTTTGTTTTTCAAGACAGGGTTTCTCCGTGTTGTTTTGGTGCCTGTCCTGGATCTCGCTCTGTAGACCAGGCTGGTCTCGAACTCACAGAGATCTGCCTGGCTCTGCCTCCCGAGAGCTGGGATTAAAGGTGTGCACCACCACCACCACCCAGCTTCACACACACATTTGTATTTGTTCTCATTTCCTTTACTTCTATCTGGAGTGGGAGGCGTGAGAGGAAAGAGAGAGAGCAAGAGAGACAGAGAGAGACAGAGAGAGAGAGAGAGAGAGAGAGAGAGAGAGAGAGAGAGAGAGAGAGAGAATATGAAAATGTCTGTTATAATCACAAAGTCTCAGTAAAAAGGCATGTCACAGATAGAAAAGCCAACATCTAGGGAAAAACCAGCAACCCTAGCATTCTTAACTAGCCATTCCATTGGGGGAAAATGAAATCATAGGTAAGGAGAAGTTAAACAGCTGAGCCGAAGCTCACAAGCATAGAGACATCTGTAACAGGACAAGGGACCAGATCAAAAGAGGCACGGTACCAGACAGCTAAGGTAAGTCTTCGCACAAGAGATGAAGCATGTATGGAATGGGACTTGCTCCCTCTCTGAATCTTGTAACTCACTAGGAGTCACAGAAGGCTCCCAGCCGTTGGCTGCCCTCTAAGAGCAAGGCCAGTGGCCAGGTGTAGAGATCTAAATGGTGGGTTCTCTGTTTATTGGTGGGTGCTTGATCAACTCATAATTGATGGACACTGGACAAATAGCACTCTGAAAAGGAGAGATACAGCGTACAGATGGATGGTATATATTGATCCCATTTTCTCACTAAAAATAATCTAAATACCCCATGGAAAATTATACTATCATTACTTTGTATGGTTTGATGTGTAGGCGGGAAAGAGTAGCCAAAACTCCAACTCTACCTCCTATAAAGAGTAACTCCCATAAACAATAGATCTTTTTTCCATCCTACGTTAGAGTTGGGCCATACGGATATGAACTAATTGCAATCTATCAAACTCCCACAGTAAGACCTGGAACCATGAGCTGGTGAAGCAAGATGATGAGATCAAGCAGGATGCAGAGCATTACGGCAGCAGCCTCTGGGGTGTCCAGAAGCATATGGGAGACAGTAGCAGGAATTCTGGGGCAGGACCTTGACCAGACTGCCCCAGGAGACTGATCTTGGAGGTGGAAGATGCGGCCCACTCTTTTCCCAAGCACTGACCTCCAGCCCCCTCCGGCTTTCCTCATCCTCTCAGTAAACCCCCACGTTCTTCTCTGTAAAAATGAATCAGTCAGCCAGCTTCCCTTCCATGTCATGAGTAGTTCTTACCCCCAAGCAGTGATCGCCGAAAAGTTTAAAGCCTTGACCTGATGCTCAAGATTATTTATAAAAGCGCAGATTTTCACATAATCGCAGTTTCTGCTGGGGTAGTAGTGGCTTCTCCATTTTTAGCTGAGAACATGTAACACAATGCCACCTTACACTACTGTGCTTTCTCCAACCCCTCGGTGTGCTAATTGTTACAAACCCACTTGCCTATCAATTTACTATGGAATGGGGCCTTTGGAGGAAAGAGAGCTATTTTGTTAATTCCCTGGAGTCCAGTGATGCCTGAGATAGCCGTGAAAGACAAGGAGGTGGGAGGAAGGATGTTAATTTGATGATGGGGGGGGGCTGCATTCCTGATGGAGGAGGGATACTGACAAGCTGGAGTAGTGAGCACAAATTTTGAGGTTGAGAAGTCAGTTCGCTGGGTCCCAGGCCCTCAGTCCTGGTTGCTGATCACTCTCGAGTAGAAAGATTCTCATTTCAAATGTTGCTTTGAAAACGAGAACAACATACACACATATGCAACTAAACAGATGTTCCTATGCCTCCTCCTCTTCCTTCTGCAGTCTCACAGGAAGCACATGTCTGTCTTGTCCTAAGTCCAGTTACTAATTAGCATGTTTCAGTAGCACATTTGAGAGAGGATGGAGAGGGACTTTAAAGGGATTCCTTCCTTTCAAATTGAGACAGCTGCTCTCAATTACCAAGCAGGAAGAGAATGTGCCAATGGATCCTTGAAAAGCCACAGTGAAGCAAAATGCCGAGGAGTCTCTGGTCCTGCTCTAAGGGCCTCTCTAGAGGTTGGAAGGAGTTGTGTTCTATCTACAACTTCACCTTAGGCCAGCAAGCAGCTGTCTAGTTTCGTTACCCTGCCAGGAGGTGGGAAACATAGCCCAAGAGCTCAATGCACCCAAAAGTCATTTCACATCACGCAATCAAATTTCACAGAGATGAGATCAGAGCTGGGAAGTAAAATACCTCACTCTCCCTCCATGACGCACAGCTACAGAGACGGTATGACCTTGTCCTTTTTAAACCAACCCCAAGGATTAATGACACAAAGCTCATCTTTACAGTGCAATGCAAGGACTGTTGGTCCACACATCCTAAATGGTTCCTGGTATAGAAAAATATCTTGGGGCCAGCAAGATGGTTCAGTGGGCAAAAAAAATGCTTGCTTGGTCAAGCTTGGTGACCCTAAATCCTTACCTAAGAAGACGAGAAATGAGTCCTACCACCTCTTCTCCAACTTCAATAAGGAGACCTGTGATATGTACTACCCCAAAACAATCTTTTAAAAAAGAAAGAACAGTGTCTGTCTTAAATTATTTTTATTTTTATAATAACCACTCTTAGCCAACATGTACACAGTACCTGTGTTGTGGAATTTTTATGCATATGTATTCATTTAACACACATATCAACCCTGTATGAGTGTGGCACCTTGATTCCTTACCACAACATCAATGACTGTGATTGGTCCAGTGAGTGGGGCTGGCGGAGCTAAGATGACTGAAGGGCTTGCTCCAGGAGGGTTTTATAGAGCTGGGTTTGACTATGAGGATGCGCACCTTGGCTGGGCTGAATATCCCCACCTACGCATCATGAGAGCAAACACATTCAGTTGTGTTGGCATTATACAATAATCAGATCCTGACTTCTCCAAAGCGTGATTAGTTCTTTTCTGTCCTTCGTTATTTCTATCTTCAGGAAACCAAAAACATTTTGAAAAGCAGAGGAAGTGTTCCCCCATTCCAAATATTCAACCTTAAAAGACAAAAATAATAGCTGAGAATAATGGCATGATAAATTTAATGAATCAAATACCACTGAATACCCACTTAACACCTACACTCTCTGTCTGCAAAGTTCCAAACTCCATCATTTCTTAACAAAGCCTAAAAATTCCACTTGGCATTTTTTGATGTCAAAGAAAATGTAGTTCTGTGGTGATATTTTATTTGTGCTTTGATAAGTAAAGCTTGCCTGGAGATCGGGGGATAGGAATAGCCATCAGTCAACCTTACCCCACCAGCTCTGCAGCTTCCGAGTGCGAGCTACTTCCTGTCTACCCATGCCTTTATATGCCTTGCTGTTCTACCCTCTCATTGGCTCTTAGCCCAGCTACCTCACTTCCTTGTCACTGCCTGTCTGTACAGACCTCCAGGTCTCTATGGTTGGTACTGGAATTAAAGGCGTGTGTCACCATGCTTGGCTCTGTTCCTTAGTATGGCCTTGAACACACAGAGCCCCTGCCTGATAAGTGATGGGATTAAGGGTGTGTGCTGCCTGACTTTGTTCACTTAAAATGGCTGGCCTTTTCCCTCTGATCTCCAGGCAAGCTTTATTCATCAAAGCACAAATAAAATATCACCACATTATTCCTCAATCATTGTGGTTTTGTTTTGTTTTATGAAACACCTAATTTTTAGCAAGAGGCTAATCCCATACCCTCCTCATCATGGGCTCAATAAAGAGTTGCTGGTTGACTGTGTGAGCTCAGAGGGATAGTGTCTGGCCCATAGTAGATGACGTCTCCATAAACGAGATCTACAACTTTTTTCCTTATTAATGTATAGCATCTTTGAGCCTGGGAAAATCCTTAGCTAGTGCCTGGAATGATTGCAGAAAGTAAACATTTGCCAGTTGTATGTGACCAAGGGAGGACACCCACTCCAGTTTACATGATGGAGAGAGCCTGAAGAGTGACAGGGAGGGACAACGTCAGACTAGATCATCTCAACACTGCCTGGGGTTATTTGAAGAGCACACCCTCAGCCCTCTGTGATATCATAGCCCTTGCCTCAACCCTGACTCCTTCCCCCTTCCTTCTGCTGACTCTCTCACATCTCCTCGTTCTTGACCTGTCTCCCTTGCTACCTAGGGAGCTCCATTTTTGCATCTGAACCCTGGCTTCCTGTCTGCCTTTTCTTCCCGCTGCAGTAATCCATGGCTTAGAAATTTCACATGCCAGCTCTAGCATAGAGACTTATCGTCTCGGTGTATTTGAACCCCTATTATCAAAACTAAGATGTCACTAATTACTTTTTTACTTGGGGAACTGTTTCATAATGGGGTCTGTAACTCCCAAACCTCTTCTTTATTTCTCCCCTATCTTCATCATACTATTGCACCATTAATTCTCCTGCCTCAGCTCCATGTGTACTGGTACTACAGGTTTGCACTACCACACCCTGGCTCTCATATCTTTTCTACTTGCCAAGAGGTGGCTTTTTGTGCAAACCATCACATTCAATAGAGTCTCCAGTTTTGAGTATTAATTTTCCCTGCCGCATTGGCTTCCACTTGTCTGTACTATAGAAATGATTCTGAAAAAAGTCAGGTTTGAGTATTGCTACAAGAAGTTGCAGAACTATCAGTATTGACAGCCAAAAGTTGCAGATAACATCTCCTTAATTTCTAGAGGTAAATAGAAGGCTGTGTTTGTGCAGTTAATGCATAGGAGCCAAATAAACATGGGGGAATAGGAAACCCTGGGGGAAGTCCAATAGCCCATCCTCTGCCATTTTATAATTAATGAGCTATTAACTTCTTTAACCTCACTTCCCTCTTTTAAAAGATGAAGATAATAATTGGATCCATCTCACAGAGATTTGTTTGTAAAAATAACACAAGGGCACACAGTGCTTGAGACAGAGAAACCCCACAATAAACACATGAGATTAATGTCATCACTAAGTAATTAGCCAAGAACTCAGGCACATCTTTAGAAGCTGCAGCGAACCAAATTGATGATACATGATTTATCCAGACTTGAGACTAGTTTTTACAAACACATATTAGTTACTTAAACTACTTAAGATTAAACTAGGTACTTACACACAAGTGATTGATAGTTGACCCTTATCTCCCACTCTATAAAAAATATATGATGGTAAGAAAAATAAGATTAAAAGCAAACCTGAGTAGAACAAAAGAAACAAATTAATTGTGGAAAAGAGTCAAAGAAAAAGCACAAAATGCCCAGACAAAGCATTATGGACACACACACACACACACACACACACACACACACACACACACCAACTCTAAAAACACCATTGAGTTCGTTTTCTATTGGCCATTGAGTTCTGCTAGTCATGGAGTTGGCCCTTAAGTGTGGTTTGTGTACTTAGTGTGACTCCATTGGAGAAAACTAACTTTCCTTTTGTGAGTGGGTGTCCATTGGAGATAGCTTCCGGGTTAGGGATGAGGATGTGAGTCTGCTTCCGCTCTCGCTCTCAGCACTGGGACCCCATCTGGCTTAGATCTTTGCGAGCTCTGTGCAAGCTGCCACAGTCTCTGCGAGTTCATGCGCATCAGTCTTTTTGTGTATAGAAGGCTTTGTCTCCTTGGTGTCTTCCATTCCCATTAGCTCATAATTTCTGCCTCCTTTTCTGCAGCGTTCCCTGAACCTTGAGAGGAAGGATTTGACGAAGGCATCCCATTTAGTGCTGACCTTGGCCACATCTGTATAAGCATCCACTCTTTCGATGCCAGACACACAGTTTTCAAGATTAGGGGTCTTTAAAATGCAACCCCCAACATTCGAGAAACAAACAAAAAACAGACAAACAGTATCATACCAAACTAAGAAGCTTTTTACAGCAAAGGAAACAGCTGACAGAATGTAGAGGCAACCTAAAGACAAGTAAAAATAAAAATTATCCATCTAATACATATCCTAGTATCACATTTCATATCCAAATATCCAGAATATATAAAGATTTTTTTAAAACTCAAAAAAAATCACAAATAATCAAACTTAAAAATAGGCCAAGGGTATAAACAGATAACTTTCAAAAGAGTAATTTCAAATGAATAATGGATTTGTGAGAAAATGTTCAACTAAGCTGTGAGGGAGATGTCGCTCAAAACCACTAGGAGCTGTTCTGCCCCTTGTAATGGCCATTATGAGAAAAAATCAGACGAGAAATGCAGGGAGGGGTATCTTTTCACACTTTGGAAGGAACGTACCTCCTCATAGTGAAGATGGAAAACAGCGTGGAGGTTCCTTAAAAAAAATAAAATAAACCCTGTCTCGAAAAAACAAAAAAACAAAAAAACCAAAAAAACAAAAAACAAAAACAAAAAAATAAAATAAAATAAAATTAGAACGACCATACAATCCAACTGTCCCTAGGCATACATCCAAAGGAATATCAGCAAGAGAAAACCAAGCCAACATATCCATGGTCACTGCAGCTCCACTGCTCACAGCTTCTAACAAGCAGAATTAATCTAGGCACTTGTGGATGGATTAACAAATTTTTTAAATGTAAGACATAGATGGTATATCATAGATATATCATATATCATGTTATATAATAGATAACAGATACAGATAGATGATAGATAGATAGATAGATAGATAGATAGATAGATAGATAGATAGATAATGGATGTGTGACTCATAGATGATAGATGATAGATAGGTAGATAGACATGGATGGATGGATGGATAGATAGATAGATAGATAGACAGACAGATAGATAATAAATAGATAATAAATGCATGACTCATAGATGATAAATAGGTAGATATAGATGATAGATGATACAAAGATACATAGATAGATGATACATACATACATATATAATACATAATAGATACATAGGTAGGTAGATAGATGATACATACATACATGCATACATACATACATGCATAGATGATAGACAGGTAGATAATGTAATATTATTTATCTACAAAAAGAACAGCATTTTGTCATTTGCAACAAAATAGAATTTTTTTTCTTTTTTTTTTTTTTTTTGGTTTTTCGAGACAGGGTTTCTCTGTGTAGCTTTGCGCCTTTCCTGGAACTCACTTGATAGTCCAGGCTGGCCTCGAACTCACAGAGATCCGCCTGGCTCTGCCTCCTGAGTGCTGGGATTAAAGGCGTGCGCCACCACCGCCCGGCCAAAATAGAATTTTGCTAAAATTTTTTCATTACTGTAATGAGATAAATCAAATAGCGAAAAACAAAATTTCACAATCTCTCTCATATCTATATATGGTATATGCCCAAAAAAGTGAATTGGAGTGTATACTAGCGATTAGTAGAGACTAAAATGGAAGATAGCAACAGAAGGAAGCTGGATAATGATTAGATAGCAATAGTAAGGTTTGATACTATATAGAAGAAAGGAACTCAAAGGCTGCAAATGTGTGCTGATAAGGAAGAGGAACTCTCAGTCACCCTGACTTGAGCAGCATATGAGTTGAAATATGTTATCCTGCATAAATAAGTACAATTAGTTGTTAACCAAAAATTTGTAAAGTTTGGGAGCAAACTGTTAATTACCTTGATTTGATCATTATATGCTATATGTGTAAATTATGAGGCTGTATCTGTAAATCTGTGCAAGTAAATAACAAATTTTAAAGACCCCTGATCTTGAAAACTATGTGTCAGTAAGGTATCACTGTGACTTTATAGTCATCCCCACATGACTTAAAACTGTAGTTTTCCCACACCTTAGATAATTTCTGAAATCAGAATTATTCGAAAATCCTTAAAATTGCATGTATAGTCCCTGGCAGTCAACAGATTCTGGGGGGTCTTTTATTTCCATGATTATCCTAAGGAACAGCCACTGTGAACCTTAGGTCTGTGGCCGAAAGCTAGATGTTAGGCCGCCCCATACACACTCCTCTTCCTCTCCCCCGGCACAGGCCTTCAGAAGTAAGGCAGAGGGTATCTTTGGGAACAGACTCGTGGGAGAAGTCAGAGTAGGCAATTTGCGGACTCGTTTTCTATGGTGTTGGCAGAACGGGGGATGCCATTACAGGACGGGTATTGTATTGCTTCCTCCGATCTTACAATTGCCGCACTGTGGCACGGTGTTATTTTTGTCTCCATGATGGGCTGATTATAAGGTAAAGCAGCTCTGCCTGGCCAGTGTGCCAGGTGCCTGCTCAAACAACTCCAAGTGTTATTGCTTTTTCCCGAAAGCAAATACGGATGTGGAAGGGGACACGGGGAGCCACCAGCCAGGAAACACTTCAAACCACACCACAAAGGGACCAGATGCTGCTAGAATGCACTGTGTTGGGACAAGTTCTGTTTAATCTTCCCTGGGATCAAGGCAGAAATTCAACCAATGCATGCCGAATGCAGGGAAGCTGACAGTTATTTCCAACATCTGGAACTGTGGGCATTTTTTTTTTCTTTTCCCCATTGAGGAGGCAGGAGGAAGGCAGGGGAACAATGTCAGAGTTACTCAAAGATGGAAAAGTCTAAGAGGTTCTTTTCACTTCTTCCCATGTACAAAACAGAACTTGAGCCAGTCATCCTTCCAACCTGTGCCAAGAACTATGGGAAATTTAGGAGACAGAATTCTGGCCAGAATAAACATATAAATATACAAACATGGTCCTTGATCTCAACAGGCTTGTACTGTACAGGTTTGAGAGGCCACCAAAACAATAATAATAATTAGAAATTAAAATGATCGTGGGCTGGAGGAGAACATGTCATTGTAGCTGAGATAGGAAGGATAGATGTTTCAGGATAAGGAAGTAAGCATAATGATGAAGACAGACAGGAACTAGATACCATAAAGACCTGAAGGAAGTCACTGAAGCAGAGGGATTAACCGGAAGTGTGCAAGGTCAAAGGCCACCTCGTGTGGGGCTTCTAGATTATGACTTAGAATGTGAATGGAACAGGAACTTGCTAGACAGCATTTAGAAATGGATAGATAGGATGTGGTTTAAACCATTTAGCACAGGAATCAGCAGACTGTTACTTGAAGTGGATTACTGGACCCTCAAACCTTGGTTCAGTCAAGTATTAAGTGAGGGGCTTAGTGTTTTCATATCGGCAGAAAACAACAATAACAACAACAATAATAATAACTGTTCCATCATTTTAATATTCAGATGAATTATTTCATGGATACCTATAGAACAGTAGCTGAGTCATAGTAAGAAATATATATGTATGTATATATTACATGGGTGACATAAATATTATGCATTTGCTAGCAAATTTTTATCATCATAAGGTTATTGCTCTTGGTGTTGAGTCAATAAACAATTGGAGCCCAAGAAAAAGTAGAATCAAAAAGACACAAAGAGAAGAAAAAATATTTAGTAAAATTAAACAGAAATTCTGAAGGTCTGGCCTTGGAGGGTGGCACATTGCTGGGATGAAAGAGATGGACCAGTATGTACTCTGGTCATGGACTAACTGGAACTTCTGGTGGATTGTATAAAAAAGTAAAAAGAAGGGATATTAAGAATGGGTTTTAGGCAATTCAAATATTTAGATGATTTAAACAATCTAAGTCCCCATCTCTATGTGAATGAATGAACAATTGTGGCATATATCCATGAATTCTGTATTCTCTACTTGAATCAGTCATGAATCCAAAATATTCAGTAAAACATTACATCTATACTGAGCATGTGCAGATGGTTTTTTTCTTGTTTCTATTCCATAACAAGTGCAGTATTAAAACAATTTTAAAAATCTATATTGTAGTAAGTATTATAAATAATCTGTGGTGATTTAAAGCACACTGGAGTATATGCTTCAGTTATATTCAAATATTATGTCATTTTATATAAGGAATTTTATTATTATAGATTTCATATCCTCAATGTCATCCGGGAACCCTTTGCCCATGGTTTACCAAGGAATAATTGTACATACAATGGACTATTATTTATCTACCAAAGGTAATGAAATACTACAGTGTAGAAGAGAAATGCCAAACCACACTAGTTAAGAGGCACAACACATCACATGCCTTATGAGTCTTCTTATGTGAAACTTACGTTAAAAAAAAAAAAAAATTGGACAAAGACCTAGATGGTACTCATAGGTGTGTGAAAATTTTTCTTAAAAGGAAGGATTGGGTAACAGTAGGATGTTGCATTAGGGAAAAGTAAGAACAAGGTACTGAGTGTTTGATAAGCCTAGAGGTCATGAGACCCAAGAGGCCAAAGGAGAAAAAGCTCCTCGTGGAAGGACGAGAATCATGTGCTTCCCAGAAGAAGACTTCTATGTCGAAGCGTTGAGTTGGCAGGTTTTGTGGTGGGAAGATGGGTGAGTTCATTTCCAATGACTTCTATTTTCTCAATGAAGTATGAGTCTCGGTTATTGGTAGGAGGAGGATGTGTAGGAGGTTTGGGGAAAAGGAGATGATATGGTACAGTCATCTCACAGAGGTGGAGAAAATAGGACGTCTGAGCAGTGTGGAATGCCAGTTCGAGGTTTCTGAATCCTGAATCAGTCATCGTGGCTTTGTGATGTTCTCCAATTAAGTACTACTTGGTTTGGAGCAAAAGACAAAATAAGAAAGAGTCCTGAAGCCTGAGAATATGACTCACCCTAGTCCTTCCACATCCCCCTCTCTTCTCACTGGATTCTAAACCCTGTTGAACAACCTGCCTGTTAAATATAGACAAGGAGAAATAGCCAGGAGTTAGTCGGTACCTGGTCAGCTGCCAGGGGCAACAAGTTTATGTTCAAACTCTTGGGGCCCAGATTGCCTGGTGTGTCTAATAAGAAGCAGTGCCTTAAGGCATTCCTACAGATGGCAGGTAGCTGTGGGGACAGCCCAACCAAAAGGATGAAACACAGCCTCAGTACGTCAGTTTTAGGTATATTGACATTAAGAGATTCATAATACATTCCTTCCTGGCCTGTCCATTTGGGGCTGATTTGTACCAAAGTTAAGTTCTGATTAAGGGAGTCCAAGTTAATGACCTTACAAAAGAAGTGAAAAGAATAAAAAAAAAAAATCCCAGTAGTTCCCACTCACTCATAAAAAGGGTCAGAAGAGACAGTGGGTTTACACGGTGTTGGGAAAGACCTTCACATGGAGATGTACAGAAAGCTGTGGTAGCGTTGGGCACTGGCTCTGGGAGCTGAGGGATGCTCTGTGCTGTCCTTGGGTGTTCTCCCATCTCTCTGTCCTCACTCACATCCTTTAGACAGAACCACTGTCTCCAGCTTCTACCATGTGTCTATGTCTTCCTCGCCTCCAGTAATCTACTCTGTGTTTTCCTCCTGTATTAACTTCCTTTAGTCCTGCCAGTCATGTGGATGCCCTGCCTGTCATGGGGAAGCTTATCATTGTTTTAGGGGTTAATTATTTAATTTAAATTGATCAAATTAGTATTGAACATCTATGTACTTCTGTTTACCATTACATTCCAGTTCTTGGCATATATTGTAACCACAAAATGCTGGCAGGGAAGAAGAAGAAGAAGAGGAGGAGGAGGAGGAGGAGGAGGAGGAGGAGGAGGAGGAGGAGAACGACGACGATGATGACCACAAGGAAGAGAAGGAGGAAGAGGAAGAGAAGGAAGAGGAAGAGGAAGCAGAAGGGAATAAGGGAGAAGGGATGAAAGGAAGCATGAAGAAAGGACATATCTCACCTGCAAAAGTTTGGTCCTTCCTTTATGTATGTGTGAAGTTTCCTTGCTTTGCATTTAATATTTAAATATATATTTCTCTGATGCTTGAATTCTTATAATGTACAATCACTGCACACACGGCGGCTAATGAGCTATTTTACAAATGACTAAGACTTGTACAAGCATAAATACAAAAGAAATGTCTCCTGCTGATAGTAGCATCAGACATGCCATGGACTTTCTGATAACTTAAAATGAGTTGGGGTTTTGGCCTGTGTACCTTGTCGTAAGCTAACATACTCCTTAAATGTCCTGTCACATAAAGTCACCAAGAGATTCCTGCTAATTTCTCAACCCTCCTGACCTCACTGGTTGTTGCTTCCTATTATCGATGTTAACATTCTGAGAAATCCTCAATTCTTCAGAGGCTTTTCCTTTCATGGGATAAAATGCCACTCATTCATAATTTGTCACACCCTCACATATCCAGGAAATCCTCCAGCATTCCCACCATCAACTCCACTCTTCCTAATCTACTGAATGATTCCACAGCTCATGAAAGGCTGTTTCTCTTTCATCTTTGTATATGCCCCAGCCAAAGTGCAAGGGTTAAAATCCAGCAGCTACTAAATAAACATCTACAGGAATGAGCTACTGTTCATTTTGAAATCATATCTATTATGATCTCATAGACCTCACCAACTCTTCCTAAATGTTCTATCATCATTTATAATGGGAACCATTATTATGAAGGGTATCTCACCTACCAGAAATAGATTCTTCAAATTAAAACTATCTTTTTTAAAATGTAGGTGGGTTCTTCAAGCCAGATACTTTAAAAATTCTTATAAGAACTACACTCTCTAACAAGTGTGCATATGGGTAAGAGAGCTGAGAAGGTGGTCAGTTACCAGCCTGGATTTTAAGGATTATGTGGCTCTGTATATTAAAAAACATTTTTAAAGTTGAAAAAAAATAGAATTACACTCAAGTATATCATACCAATTTTATCAACAGAAAGTGGCATAGGCATTATCGCACAATTTTTAGTGGTATTAAGTGGACTCCTTGAAGATGGTGTACTTTTAGTACAAGATAAGAAGGTTGATATGTTTTATTTGCTATCATTCTTATTTCTTCCTCACTTATTCCTTGTAGGCTACTATCTTTCTTTATTCTTTCTTAATTTCCTATATTTTTTCTAATCACTGATATTATAGGTCTTTTTAGAGACCTACTTGGAGCATTCATGGATTTTAGTTTTGCTAACACTTTCCCTAGCATGAAGATTTAGGCATCAGAGAATAGAGACCTGAAATATTGACTTATGTTCCCAAAGATGAGAGGACACTAAATTCGGGAATATATATATATTTATATATATGTGTGTATATATATATATAAATGTATTTATATATGTATATATATATATATATATATATATATATATATATATATAAAGATCTTCTCTGTTTAGGGATATTTTTACACTGTTTGAAGGTATATTGCTGTGATTAGTGTAGTAATAAGCTGAATGGCCAATAGCTAGGCAAGAAGAGGTTGGATGGGACTTCCAAAGACAGAACTCTGGGAAAAAGAAAGACAGAGTCACCTGCCAGAGAGGGAAGAAGCAGTGTAGGCAGTACAGAGAGATGAGGTAATGAACCATGCAACAGAATGTATATTCAAATAAATGAGTTAATTTTACTCATAAGAGCTAGTGGGCCAAGCTTTTATAATTAATAAGAAGTCTCTATGTCATTACTTGGGAGCTGGCTGGCAGGACACAAAAAGACTCATTACATATGGCATCCAATGTGGGTGCTCAAATATCCAAACATGGGGGCTGAAAAAGCTAAGAAAGGTTCTGGACAAGGAGCTGGATGTGGATTCCTAGTCCTGCAGTCGCTCAGGCAGCTCCTGGCCTCTGCCTGCAGGCTGGAGCCAGATGCCAATGCCATCCACTAAGCTGATACATGGCCATACATGGCTGACATGGCAGTTTAAGATTTGTCTCATGCCATCAGAGAATGCTGCAGACTTTTAGCAAAGGCAGGTTCAGACACAGAAAACCTCTAAAAGGGTACGATATGTTTCAAAATGTGCATAGATACTGAAGACAGAAAAGAAAATGGGTATAGGCAATCACAGAAAAAATAAATAGTTTAAAAATAATAAAGTCTTAGCTGGGTGGTGGTGGAACAGGCCTTTAATCCCAGCACTTGGGAGGCAGAGGCAAGTGGATCTCTATGAGTTCAAGTCTAGCCTGAGCTACAGAGTGAGGTCCAAGAAAGGCTCCAAAGCTACACAGAGAAATCCTGTCTCAAAAAACAAACAAACAAAAATAATAAAGTCTTTAAAGAAAGAATGAAGTAATATAAGAAGAATAAGCCATGTAAAGATGGGAAATACATAGGGTCTCTGGATCCTGTATGGTGATTTATTGACTTTGAATTTTTAAATGCTAATGAACAAAAAAATAATGGGTGCTGAGAGACATTGGATTATGGAAAGTGCTAAGTTAAACTGACTTATATATTTTAAGGATGTCTTAACTTCAAAATGGAAGTCAGACGATATGTTGCATTGAGGGAAAAATTATGCCTTTGTTTTTGTAGGAAACAAAAAGTTATGGTTCTCTTCAAAACTAATAAAGATCAAATTAGATTGGGGAGACAGCCTGAAAATCTTGGCTATAAACATGAAAAAAAAAAACAAAGAAAGATTATAGGATAAGTGATGTATATGCTGATCTGCTGTAGAATAATCCTTTTGTACACAGTAATATGTATTGCTCTCATAGTTAATAAGAAGCTGATTGTCTAATAGCTAGGCAGGAAGAGATTGAGAGAGACAGCCTGAGACAGACAGAATGCTGGGATAAGGAAGGTCAGAGTCAGTGGGGTCACCAGGGGACACAGAGAGAGCAGGACATGCTGGAGGACAGGTAAAGCCAGGAGCCATGTGGCAGAATGTAGATTGATAGAAATGGGTTAATATAAGTTGTAAGAGCTAGTTAGTAATAAGTCTCAGCTATTGGCTGAGCTTAATTAATATTAAGCCTTTGTGTTGGTTATTTGGGAACCGGCAGGCAGGACAAAAATTTCCACATACACTTATCAGTGTGATGTGAAAATGCAAGGTTTATCTGAAGTTCTGGCTGAATGGTCTGTGAGGTGGGATCATCTCAGCTAGCAGCTTTGAAGTTATTCTGGATGCAAAATTTTGAGGAAATGGCAACAGAGGCATTCTGAGAGACTGGATCATCTGGGCTACTTCTCTTTATTGGTGTCTGATCCTTTTTTTCTGAAAACATATAAACTTTTAAAGATACACACATATGTATGTATGTATGTATGTATGTATGTATGTATGTATGTATTAACACAAAGGAGATTAGATTCATGGATCTCTATCTGAAGGGAAAAGGGGGATATAGGATGATGGGATAAAGGGTAAATTGTTGAGTCTACTTTTAAACTAAAAAGCAACTATTAATCTCAAATACTTTATATTGGTATGGATTTTTGTATATTGAAACAAATTTAAGGTTGTTTTTGTTAGAAAGTACTCTATGTGTTTCTGTTCTTGTTTAAGATATTTTTGTATATTGATACAAAGTTAAGGTTATTTTTGTTATACTATATTATATGTTTCTGTTTCTTGTTAAAGTTATTGTACCTATGTAGCTCACTTAACAATGTAATATAAATTTCTAGCCCTTGGAAATTATTGTTACAAACTATTTAGGATAATTAAGAAATACAGGTTAGTAGTCATCAAACAATCAAATTTGTGGCCATGTTAGGTACGTTTTCAAGGTCAAACAGGGATATATTTTGGATAGACAGATGGTCAGCAAACACTTCAGAGACCTACAGAATATGGCATTTACAATGTTTTAATAACATAAGGCTTTTCATGAGAGTGAGACACATCTGCTCCTAGCAGCACCAATTTACTTCAAAAAAGGATGATGGGCATCAAAGAACCTCTATATGGAGTTTGCTTTAATTTATGACAAGGTTAGCCCTGGGCAAGAAACTGCCCTTGCCTTGACTGCTGATGGTATGCTGTATAAACTGGACCAGCAGGACCCAAAATAAAGTGACTGCCAAACTTTGCCAAGACAAAGTAGGACAGTCCTTCAAAATTCCTGCTCCACAGAAAAGTCTTTCAGATATTCTAGGCCTGTAGGCCAAAGATGGATGCCCTGACATTGCAGAGGAACCTTGGGTGACTGACCAGGCAGCCAGATGTCTCTGTTGTTTCTTAGTTTGGGAAATTGCTTGCTCTGCACTTCCTGTTTAATCAAGCACTATTATATTCTCCTCAGATCTCTAATTAGGTTGAAGATGAGATAGTTATAGTTTTATAGTTTTCCTCATTACCAAATTCAGAAAAGAAAATTGCACAGGAGATATAAAGTTTAAGAAACATAAAAGCTTAAGTTGTTTATCTAAGAAGTTGTTTTAAGGTCTGCAAACATATTTTTAAGATGGTAATACAAGCTATGATAGAAAATAGTTTAGGTACAAAACTTTGGACTCACTAAGATAGGATAGACAATACAGTACTTTCTCCAAATACAAATACAATTGGACTGGATATAATGATTGTAATTCTTACCTGATAATTTTTCTTATTTTACATAGTTTTACTATGTTGTCATTAAAACCTTTCCTTTTTTTTTAGACAAAAAGGGAGCGAATGTTGTGGGATATTTGTACACTGTCTGAAGGTGTATTACTGTGGTTGGTGTAATAAAAAGCTGAATGGCCAATAGCTAGGCAGGAAGAGCTTACACAGGACTCCCAGAAACAGAGAGGACTCTGGGAAAAAGAAAGGCAGAGTCCACCAGCCAGACGTGGAAGAACAAGCAGGGGCAGTACAGAGAGAAGAAGTAATGAGCCACGCGACAGAATGTGAATGAAAATAAATGGGTTCATTTAAGTTGTACGAGCTACTGGGACAAGCCTAAGCTAAGGCTGAGCTTTCATAATTAATAAGTCTCCACATCATTATTGGAGGTCTGGCAGTCCAGATGAAACAGACTTGTTACATTCCTCCCTTCTTCCTCCCTCCGCCCCTTCTTCTCTCCTTCCCTCTCATGCATCCCCATAATAAAAACCATAAAAGTTTATATATTTAAGGTGATCCACATGGATGTTTAGTGTGGATTTCCACTGTAGAATAGCTAAATCAACCTGGTTTCTTTATCTTTTAATGGCTCCTTGTGCCATCCTGTTTGTTAAGTATGAGAGACTGGGTGAGTGAGAACACAGGCAAGGAAAAGACAGAGCCAAGATTTTCTGTAGCGCACGAGAAGTGTGGAGGGAGAACGGATTAAGTTTCATTTGACCGGACATAGCCACACAGGATAAGGCCGAAGAGCGCAGCAAAGAGCCACGACGATGGGGAAGGGGTAGTGTGAGCCAAGCTCTTCCTGTTGGAGAGCCATCCTCAGGGAATCTGTGACTCAGGGACCTTGCCAGCAATGATCTGTGAGCCAAGCAAAGAGTTACAGTAAGGACAATGATTCCTCCGCATGTGGTGGTGACAGACGCACTGACTGGCACCTAGGTCAGAAAAGCTGATCTGTTCGCCTTTCAAGTGTTGTGTAGGAGGCACCTACTCAACACAAATCATGGTCCCTAAATAAGCATCATCTTCCGAACTCTTATAGCCTCTCATTTAAGTTGCCCCTAAGTGTTCTCTTTGTCTCTAATTGCTCCCTGTTCTAGTCTATCCTACACACAAAGGCCAGGAAATCCCCCCTCCTACACATGACTGGTAATAAGTAAGGGATCTGGAATCAGACTTCCTGGATTCAAAGCCCAACTCTATAACCTCCTACCCTGTATGTGTTCACCCTCAGTCCCAGTGTGTCAGTCAATTTGGGCTTCACAGCAGGAACAGAGGTCACCAAATCCTTAATGGTTTTAACAATCAAAAGTCATACTTATCTCAAACAGAAGCTTCAGAGTCTGAAACTATGCTCTGTGAACTCCTCACACTGTGACCAAGTTTAAAGGTGAACCCGTGAAGGGAGCAAGCAAAAGCACCTTGACCTGAGTACTGCCATTTTGACTTCAGACGCCATTTTACCTATAGGGTGAAATAAAGTTCAGGTTCTCAAGCCCTAGGGGAGCTGAGAACTTTCCAATGGCTGACCAACCTCCTCCCTAAACCGTAGAAATAGTCGTTATGCATCTTTAGTTCTTTAGAAACATCATGGCTATTCCTAACCACAGAAGGAACAAATGAATCTGATTGGTTGGACTGAAAGGCTCACATTGTGTATCAGTTGACAATGATGGAACACACAAGGAAAGTCCCCAATCTTTAACTTCTGACTGCTGAAAATTGTAACTGTAACTTAGCAACAAGTGTTTGTGATTTTTGTGCTTATAAAGCCTGCTTCTGTCCCTGCTCAGGGCTGTCAGCAGAAACAAGGCTCCCGAGTCCTTGTCCTGCAGCCCTGATTGATCAGTGACCCACTTATGTGATGATTTATGAAAATCTTTGGAACCCATAAGGGTTGTCTCTCATGATGCATAATGGACTGGGTGTAACACACTCTCAGTGGGACGTACCTGTGGTAGAGGAAGCCATGACAGGCTGGTAAAGGCTCTTGGAAATGCTACAGGTCACTCGGTTTCATTTGTAAAAGCAAAGAGGCAGGCCATGAAGAAAGGGTGAGGAAAAGAATATGTTGGCAATATAATTAACTAAACCTAAGCTTCTGGTCGACAAAATTGCTACTTTCCTATTACATCTGTGTTAATGTCCCTTTCCACCACGGTCAAACACAAATACTGGGCCCAACAAAACCAAAATATAGGTTTTCACCTTCTGCCCAACAGCTATGTTTGACCCATCGTATGCAGACATCAATAAATATACAGTAATGTATCTACATATGTAACACAGGGCTTTCTAATAAAGAGAAAAGGGCACTGTTGGTAAATGGAATTGGGACATCAGGGTTAGACTATTGTTAGCCTAATCATGGGTGATGTGGGTGAAAACTATGTAAGGGCTGCCTTTCACAGTTGGGTGAGCCCACACCCCCTCACGACCCCCAGTACTGCTTAGCTTCTATTTTATACCATACAGCCAAGCATGGTATCATCCAAGTTATTTCATTTAGGAGGACAGTGAATTAAAAACTAGCCATGAAGAGATGGATCAGCAGTTAAGAGTGTGCATTCTTCCTTCAGAGGAGTACGTTTTGGTTGCTCACACATATATCAAGCAGTTCATAACTACCTATGATTCCTGCTCTCGGAGATTTGATGTCTTCTTCTGGTCTTGGTGAGTACCTGCTACTAACATGTGGCACACATAAACTCATGCAGGAACACACATGCATACATGTAAGGAAGAAAGAAAAGAGGGGGGGATAGAAAGAGAGAGAAAGAGAGAAATCTTTTAAAAGAATTACCATTGACATGCAAAACAATGGAAGCCAATATATGAACTGAACTATTACACAAACATCCCACGATCTCAGTGCTAAAGGACTGAGTTATGACTCAATGGTGGAGGCCTCACCTCGTCTCACATCACCTCCACAAGACCCCAGGTTCGATCCTCAAAAAATTCTCAGTGCCTTTTAACATAATACATTTCTATTACTTGATTTTGTCGCTCCTCTCTGTCTGTGGAATCCTGACAGAGAAGGAAAGGCCCGAGAAAGCTTGTAGACTGGAGAACTGTGTGTCACTCCTATCTCACATTCATTATCCCGCTGTCCCCAGACACAAGGCTACATCTAACTGCAAATAAGGCAAGAAAGGAGAAAATACAGTCTGCTCATGTGTCCCAAGAACAGAGAAACAACCAGCCAGTCTGGAAAGCAGCAGCCTGGACTCACTTCTCAGCGAGGTGATTTAATCTAGCAGACAAACCTTAAGGTCAAGAGCTCAAATCTGTGCCGAATTACAATGTATTCTGCATGTTTAGCCTCCTGCGCTACACACCTTTGGGAACGAGGGCAAATGTCAGTTTTGATAGTAAAAGCACCAGTTCTGATACAAAACGCAGAATCACCCTGTAAAAACAGAGGCATTTGATCACTGGATTGGACTAATTAGTAAAATGGACTAGCCATTAAAATGCTAAACACACCTGGAATAACACACAGACCCAAGTCACCATCATCCTGTGCTTTGTGCAAACACAGAAATTCCCCCCTGCTGAGGTTCCCATGCTGGAGAATAAATGAAGACATAGAAAGGATGTATAGACAAGAAATGGAACCAGTGTTTGGGGATATGCTTGACCTCCTGCCTTGATAAGGAATAAGATAAATTCTTAAGATTTGCCTGCCCTCACAGTCAATAATTGTTAGAAAACTGTCAGGCCGAGACGGATGACATCATGCAGTGCAAAGAGAGATCATTTCCTTCTCCATTGATTGGCACTGGGGTTTTGTTTATACCCCAGCTGCCTGGACCTTGTTGTGAGTAACCAGATATTGCAGGTTGGAGAGAGGTTTTCCATTTGCATCACTGGACAAGGAGTGAAGCCAACAGGAAGCCCAGTGATTCAGATAACATGCTTTAATTGAAATCAATACCAACGCAAGCAAAGCTTCTTGGTACGGCAGTGCTATGCTCCGATGGAAGATTTTCATGGTCTCTGCCAGTGACAACTGTTATCAAATATGAACTAATAACTCCAACCATGACTCACCATGCTTTCTAGGAGGAAGGAAAAAACTCATTGAACCAGTGAAAGTTTTCAATTAGGAAAAACAAATTTGCTTTTAGAGGTTTCAATTATGCTTTGGTCTTAGACTCAAGTTCAATTCCAATTTGAGGTTCCATTAACTGGAACACGGTGCTCTTCAGATAACCTTCTCTACTCTTTCCATTTCCTTCACATACCAGATTATATCTGATTTTTAAAAAAGAAGAATTATGATAATGGATGATAATTCATAAGCATTGAGCATCTTCCAGCTACTGAAACATACTCTAATGAAGGACCAGCAAAACCAGCAGACTTTATTTGTCAAGGACCAAATTGAAAATCATTTAGGCTTTGTGGGCCACACAGTCTTGACTGTCACCCCTTAGCTCTGCTGTAGCAACTGAAAGGGGAACTGAATGGATAGCTCTGTGTCTCCAGAAACTTTATTTATGAAAACAAAATGCAGGTCAAATCTGGCATACAGAACCCTGTTGTAGACTTTATGTGTTTTACCACATAACCCTGGTTAAAGAAGATGTTACTATTCTTATTTTCCATGTAAATTCATTCACTACAGGCTATTCATAGCGAGCCAAAATGTATGCAATAACATACATGATGCTGTCTAATACCAAAGGTAAAAGTACTAATACTAATACTTTCCCTACTTTGCCATGTCACTATTCTGCCAACGAAGCAAGTGAGAAAGCCTGTAAAACAGCAAAATTGACCCCAGGCCTTACCATTTGCAAATGCAAGTGCTAGTTTAAAATGCTGTTGAATTCTTCCCTCTTGTTGACCCAAAGTTGGATCAAACAATTCATGACGCAAGGTATGTAAAGAGTCAGATGTCACCCAAAACAAGCACTATCAGAACTTGTAAACTCCTGAAGCAAATTTTCTTCCTCTGGTTCATGACGCTTCTAAAGCACACACAGGGTTAATAACCATGCCATATGTGAAAGATGCTTGAGAATTAGTTTTATTCCTGGCAAATAGCATGTTTATGAAATCCATATTTGATTCCCACAAGACTAAGGAGTACGCATATTTCTCTGAAGACTCTTGCACAGCACCTAACACAAGGAAGTTCTTGAGAATTATTTGTCTTTCCTTATAGGACATGAATATAACAGATGTAACATTATCCCTGCTAATCTTTAACAGATTCTCTAGTAGAAAGGAAGATAAATATGAACAAACATTTTATCCTTCTTTGTGCCTTTGCTCATAATCAGAAGAGAATTAAAACATGCTATAGTCATTCCATAAACGAGAGAGTTTAGACAGTTTGACTAAACTCAAGCTCCCAAAGTTCATTTTGGGGATATGAGTGGGATTGAGCAAGCAGACATGTTAGGTGACAGAGCTCTCTCTCTGTGGAGCTCTGGTGAGCACACAGAGCTGGGAGAAGGTAAGGCATCTGAATAAATAGAAGTCCCTTCGTTTGAAGAGAACATTGAGCAAGAGAATCAAAATAATGAAAGATGAAGTTGAAAAAATACATTAGAGAAAGAATAACTTGAGTCATCATAGGAAGGGCTTGAAATAAAAACTAATAAAAGGAAATGTATTTATAAACCAAAGGAAGTCAGCAGGGAAAGTGATGATATTAGTCTTTAATATAATAGAAAGCTGTACTCATATGGTAGAACAGAGTATATGACCACATAATTATCTTTTGAGTTATCATATTTGTTATGTTATGTGTGGATTTATATCTATTGTAATTTAACATAACATTATTTCTTGGAAGAGACAATATCTGTAGGAGGGTGGAACTGAATCTATTACTGCTCATAATTATATTCTGAAAACTGGCTTTGGAGTGGACATATGGAAGATAGACAGTAAATGTCTAAAGAAAGAAATGAAGTAGCCATGTCGTTCGTATTCATAAAATTGGGTATGTTTTTTGTTTGCTCCCTTACTTAAGTAAATATGGGTTAGCTATTTGAAGGGCAACCAGGACAAACACAAGAAAATGTTTTATTTTAAAATGCAATAAAGGAATCAGCACTAATTAGGTTTAGATCCTTGCCTTGATTTTGGAGTTGATTTGTAGATGAATCAGATAAACTTAAGGCTCTTATTTTAAATCAGAACCCTTCGAATTTAGTAATATCTAAGAAATTCATAGAGTTCCCTAATTTTGGTGGCTCTGAATAACTTACTAAAGAAAAAAAAACAAATCACATGCTTAAATCCAAATAAATATCAACTGTATCTTAATTTTTCTTCTGCCTCATCAACAATGCCTACCCCGTCTGACCTACCCTGTTCAAGCTATATTTCTAAAGTTCTAGTATGATCATGTTTTTAGCATTTTATAAGCTGAAACTCATGGATCATATAAAATTTAAAGGTTCAAAAACCCTTCCTACCTATATCCTCACAAGTATATTATAACAACAGAAGGTAAATTATGAGCCGCAATGAGGAGGGTTTTCATGGCAATTCTGATAGCTATACAAGCTAGTCTTTGGGATCTAGTCAGAGAAAAATCACTCTCTTTATTTTCTAAGCATTGAAGCTAAAGCAGGATTTCCATGCCAAGTAGGCAAAGCATAATCCTCAGAGACACCCTGACTTCAAAGTAAAATGATGAAGCCCCCAGATGGTGGGTTGTTATTTCCATATGGCACGAAAACATGTACAGTGTCAATCAGTCATGAAATTGAAGCATAAGAACACAGTGAAACTTCCACAACAAATGCAGGGGAGACTTGCATTTCCTTCTTCTTCATCTTTATTTCTCTGGCTGTTACTGTTCAATTCAATAAACATTTTTTTTTTTGGTGGTCACATTTACGGTAGTGGCAGAGGATCATCCCACAATGCTAAGGGTATCAGTCAGCTCTTGAGATTATTACAGTGGCTCTGTCTGAGCAGAGTGGCTTGCAGAAGTGGGGGTGGGAATTAAATGGCATGGATGGACATAGCCATGCTTTAGGGATAATTAGCAATCCGACACTGGGCTGTTCGGAGCAAGGTCAACAGAAGGAGTCATAGAAGGATCGTATAACCAACTGTTTAATGGACTATGAGAAATGAATGGGTGGTCTAGGCTCCACTCTGGCCAGATATTGGTTCCCATGTTTCCAAGCTCAGCAGAGGGTCAGACATTCAACTGTCCACAGAATCGGGCATGCAGCTCTTACTGGGTAAGAGCTCTGTTGTGCAAGTTACCCCAAGGCCAGAGGTTGCAGCTCCTTCAAGACAAATAGTCATTCAACAAAATTGCAAAACGATGGCATTTTAACAACACTGCTCTAACTAAATTATACCAGTTGCTAATTTTTTTCAATATGAATAATTTTTCCACTTCTTTGCCAACATACTATTAAAGGGACCTGGAAGAGCCACACTAATGTCAGACTTTGAATTAAAGAAGGGTAGAGACAGTTCTTTGGTACACTAGCAGGAACTATCCTTCCACGCATGAGAAACATTTGGAAGTGACTGGATCCCAGTGGAATTCCCTGGTTTGGTAGGAGGAACTCAACTATCTCAGTAATAATGTTTACATCCCATCTTCAGTTCACTGAATTCATGAGAGTATTATCAACCCTTTTTTAACATAGAAACCCTTCTTCTCTTCAACGTTTGGAGCAAACAAATGTTGAACAAGAAGAGAAGAATAAAATATTATATGTCATGTTAGATTCAAGTTTGCTAATCGCCATTGCAGTACTGGTGCCTTGTCAATATTTAACTTGATAGATGAATGTGGCAAACCTACTGGGTGACCATCAAGAAACTTCTTGCCCTCTACCTCAGGCTCCACCTAAATAGGGACAAGGTTCACATAGTGCGGTGATGAATCACATCGACTTACTGGATCTGGGATCGGCTGTTTGGCATATCTGTGAGGGATTTTCTTGATCAGTTTAATTGAAGGGGAAAGACACAAATTCAAAAGTGGGTGGTACTTTCCAGTGGCGGTCCAGATGAAAAGAAGTCTATGAAATAAAAGCTTTTGCTTCTTAAAAGTTTTAGTGTGTGTGTGTGTGTGTGTGTGTGTGTGTGTGTGTGTGTGTGTACACATGCTTGTGAGTGCAGGTGCCCACAGAGGCCAGAGGAGTCAAATTCCCTTGGAGTTGAAAGTGCAGGCTATTGTAAGAAGTCTGACATGGGTACTAAGACTTGAACTTGGGTCCTCTGAAAGACCAGTGCATGGTCAGTAAAAGCTGAGCCATCTCTACAGACCCAGTGCAGCCTGGTCCTAACAGCTGAGCCATCTCTACAGCCCAAGTTTTTTGTTTGTTTGTTTGTTGTTGTTTTGGTTTTTTGTTTTGTTTTGGTTTTTTGCCTGCTTAACTTCACTTTGTGCTGGCAAGTTCATCTGTCTTCTCAGCATTCTGCTGCTGCTGCTGCTGCTGCTGCTGCTGCTGCTGCTGCTGCTGTTCTTCACTGACCTCAGAATCCATCTTCTCCAGCCTTCTACCATGGACTAAAGGCCAGTGACTCAAGAACCCTCCAGACCTTCAGTGGCAGGCTGGGACTGCTGAGGCATTCTGTCCCATGGACTGAGCAGTTACCAGATTCTCAGCCTCTCTCCAGTGTGAAGGCAGCCATTGTGGGACTATCCAGGCCATATCATGCAAGCCAGGCTAACACATCCTTTCTTAATTATACACATTCTATCAGTTCTGAGCCTTTAAAGGCCTCCAACTAACACATCAGTATATACTGAATGCTTTGTGATGGATGCTGCAAGTTTCTTGCAGAAAGTCAAATAGTAAATGCCAACGTCTTCATGTACCTTCTATTAGTTTTTATCACAACTGTTGTGGTAGTTTGGATGTAACTGGCTCCCATAAGCTCATGGAGAGTGGCACTATAAGGAGGTGTGGCCTTGTTAGAGGAAGTGTGTCACTGTGGGGCAGGCTTTGAGGTCTCCTATGCTCAAGCTGTGCCTAGTTCAGTTCACTTCCTGTTGCCTGTGGATCAAACTCTCAGCTCCTTCTCCAGCACCATGCCTGCCTGCATGCCACCATGTTTCCTGACATGATGATAATAAACTGAACCTCTGAACTGTAAGCTACCCAAATTAAATGTTTTCCTTCATAAAGGTTTTTGTGGTCATGGTATGTCTTCACAGCAATTGAAATCCTAACATAACTATCCAAGTCTCACATCTCAAAGCACAAGCAACCATGGACTACTGTTAGTAATGAGTGGATGAGGCTATATTCAACTCGAAATTCATTTAAATGCACATAGCAGGCATACATGATCTGATTTGCTGACTCCTGTTGCATAATATATAAGGCCAACTAAAAGCTAGACGGAGAATGAGAGAAAGAAAAAATGTTTACTAACTATAATCTGATTTGTCCCAGTCATGGCTATAGGGACAAGAATTACTCACCTAACTAGACAAAGAAATAGCTTCTCTGTCAGATGATGTTATTAATTCATGACTTATGCTTCAACTACTTCCAAAAGGTATTTGAAGAAGCTGTCACTGGGAATATGGACATGCTGGCTCTCCTGAATGGTATGAGGAGACTCCCTCAGCTAATGCCATTCTGGGTAAAAGTATTTGTCATCAATTGGAAATTCATATGAGATGGCAAATCACTTTCCCCTAACAGCAAGATAGGCTAAAACCAGTTTGAACTGACGAACCTAGCTAGGAAAGGGGGCTTCTCAGGAAATAGCCACAACAAATCTCAACTCAATAGGGAAGACCCTGTGAGGATGGAACACAAGCTGAATTCAGACTTAATATGAAATTATAGCATGTTCTATCTGAATAGAAAGAGGACATATACAGTTATGAAAAATTACTACTGAAAGCACAGGGTTAAGCTCTGCAAAGTACGTTATATATTTAACCTTTTTCTTTTTCTGTGCAGATCCCAATTCCTTTCTTCAATAATTTTTATCATGTACATTTGAGGTCTACAGTATGATGTGGGTTATAAAGAGATAATAGATGGTTATAATGGTGAAGTAGGTTAATGTGACTATTATCTTACATAATTATTTTTGCAGTAAGAGTTATCAGAATTAAATATTTATACTTTTTCATCCTATAACTTTGAATATTTGACCACATTTCCCTATTTTCTCTCTCTCTCAATATATCCACAGTACCTCTCTTTCATTCCCTATCTCCCTATATTTGACCTTTTCTTTTTAGATTCTGTACATGAGTGAAATCATGAGCATTTCATTCTCTCTCTGCCTCGCTTCTTCCACTTCCCTTAATGCCTACTCATTTAATGGTAAATAGTAAGATTACTATATTTAAGGCCGAATAATATTTTATTATATTTATGTATATGTGTGTATACATATGAAATTTTGTTTATTAACAGATACAAATCATTTCCATATCTTGGTTGTGTGAGTAACTATGTAACAGTGCAGATATCTTTATGAGGTAATGATACCATTTTTTAACCATATATCTACAAGAAGTACTGCATTCTGTGGAAATTCCATTTTTAATTTCTTCAATAACAGCCATAATGTTTTTTACAATAGCAAAACCCACCTATATCCCACCAATAGTATAATGCAGAGCCCTCTCTTTACAGTCATATTAGCATCTGTCATCTCTTGTCTTTTTTCATA
Organism: Peromyscus eremicus; assembly: GCF_949786415.1. Lineage (NCBI taxonomy): Eukaryota > Metazoa > Chordata > Mammalia > Rodentia > Cricetidae > Peromyscus > Peromyscus eremicus. The sequence goes on from NC_081434.1 coordinate 28,038,832, forward strand.
ATAGCCATCCATTATAGCTACATCACTTGTTGATTTGACTGAATCTAGAATCACCTTGGAGACAAAGATCTATGTGTGTCTGCGAGGGTGTTTTTAAATTATGTTAATTGAAGTGGGAAGACCCAGACTAACTATTGGCAGAGACACTCCATGAACTGGAGTCTTGGGCTGAATAAAAAAAAGATAATTAGCTGGGGACCAGTTTTTAGCTTTCTTGGCATCCTGATGATGGACGCAATGTGAACAGCAGCCCCATCTTCCCACTCTTGGGCCTTCCCCATGAACTGAAGCTCAAGGACATCCTTCCTCCCTGAAGTGCTGCTTCTCAGGTACTTGTTCACAGCAGCGAGAAGAGGGACTGATTCACCTTCCTTCTCTGGGAGTTCTGACGATGATTTTAATTTGCATTTCTGATGACTAGTGATAGTAAGCACCTTTTCACACATCTATTGGTCATTTTTATGGCTTCTTGGGAGAAAAGTCTCTTTGAGTCTTTTGCCCATTTAAAACTTGAGTTTTTTTTATTTCTGTACTACTGAAGTCTAAGACTAGAAAAATTGAATATTAACCCTGTTTTTGGTCGCTAGACAAAAGTACCAGATACTATGTAACTGGTAAAGATTAAAACTTACTTAGCACGCTGTGTTGAAGGCAGAAAAGTCCAAGATTGTGTTGCCAGCCTCTGATGAATACCTTGCTTGAGCAGTAAGACAGAAAAAGCATGTTACAGACTCATTTATATAAAAACATAAAATAAAATCTTAAAAAGCTGATTCTTGGGTAACCATTAATCCATTAAGTCCGACCCTGAAATACCACAAGCACATAGGGGAGTAACCTGCCAACACGTGAGATTTGCCACAGTCCAACCACAAAATCCCCTTATCAATGACATGATTTGCAAGTATGTTTGCCATGAAGGTCATGTTGTCATTTTACTTATTGTTTCCTTTGCTCAAGATGATTTTAAGTTTGATGTCGTCTTGTTTGTTTATTAAAAGGCCAATGCCAAGTAGATTGTGTCCTATTTCCTCCAGATGCCTTACAAGTTCAAGACTTATCTTCCAAGATAAATATCTTTAGCCACATATTAGAGAAGAAAAAACTGAAAATGTGCTTATTTACACAACAGAAGTTATCTATGGAATGTTCCTGTTCTTAACTTATGGTTGAATCAAACAGTGACCAATGTAATCTTTAAAAACTCCGGTTCTGTAATTGGTATATGGTTCTTTGTGTTAGCATTTAGTTGACCATCAGGAATCATTGACAAGGCACTGATTCCTGTCAAAAATTCCATCCCTTCTCCTTTCTCAGGGCTTTAATTCAGACAAATCTTTAAATATTCTATAATTCTCATTGATTTAGATAAAAAAAAATGAATATGGCAAAGGAGAGGAAGAAGAGGAGGAGGAGAAGCAGGATGAAGAGCTCCCATTTGCTGAGTACTTACACAGTAACTGGTGAAGTCATTTAAGAACTTTCCGATACTCCTGTGAGAGGATACCATTACAACTTCACTGTACGGAAACTGTCGGTAAGAGTTAGAATGATTAGCTCTAGGGCTAGAGAGATGGCTCAGTATTTAGGAGTACTTATTGCTGTTTGTTTTTGTAATGTGTATAAGTGTTTTGTCTACGTGGATGTCTATGTAACACATGTGTTCCTAGTGCCCACAGAAGCCAGAATAGGGTGTCAGATGCCCCTGGAACTGGAGTTATGATAGTTTTGAGCCACAATGTAGGTGCTGGATATTGAAATAAGGTCCTTTGGAAAAGAAGCCAGTGCTCTTAATCTCTAAGCCATCTTTCCAGGCTACACTTACTGCTCTTAAAGAGGAACTGAGTTTGGTTCCCAGAACCTATGCAGGTGGCTAACAACTAACTCTCTCTCTCTCTCTCTCTCTCTCTCTCTCTCTCTCTCTCTCTCTCTCTCTCTCTCTCACACACACACACACACACACACACGCACTTAAAAATAAAATAAATATTAAAAAATTAATTTTCTCCCTCAGAAGGCAGAGGCAGGTAGATCTCAGAGTTCGAGGCCAGCCTGGTCTATAGAGTGAAATCCAGGATAGCCAGGGCTACACAGAGAAACTCTGTCTTGGAAAAAAATAAGTTAAAATAATAACTTTCTCTCAAACTCTAGCCAGTAAATATCTGAGATGAGATTCAAAGCCACTTCTTAAATTATCTATAAATTCAAGCTTTAAAGAAAAAAAATCACAAGGAAAGTATTCCTGGTTACTATGGCAACACTCCTTTGTTAGTAGGTACCAGTGAGGTAGTTATCTCCCTTCTTGTAACTATTTAAAGGATTTCTGAACCCCAGGAAAGGAACATAAGGAAGACAATTCAACTTTTCGCTATGTTCTATTCACTATTCTAAATTTCTTTAAAGCGACTAGAAAATGGTCTAATGCTTAAGGGCACTAGCTCTCTTTGCAGAGAACAGGAATTCAGTTCCCAGCACCCACATAAAGCAGCTTACAACTGTCTGTAAACCCAGCTCCAAGGATCTAGCACTTTCTTCTGGGTTCACCAGGTGTCTGCATACATGTGGTACACACACACACACACACACACACACACACACACACACACAAATAAATAAATAAAATGAGTCACAAAAAAATCTTTTAAAAACCTATGGAAACTGGGAGCTAGAAGCAGTTGTTAAAAAAAATCACAAAGCAATGAGAGAGATGTTTTTTAAGTTGAAACAAACAGCCAAGTACAATATTTTTCTGCCGTGAATTGCATTTATGTACATTTTGGTTCAACACCAACCACAACTAAAACTTAAATACGACACTTGTCAGAATCTTTTACTGACGTAGAGGTAATTTGTATAAAATCGGAAAGTAGATCAAAATTGTTTCTCCCTTTTTATTTCCCAATAGCAAGCTACCCGGAGCACCCCATGATGGACGTTTCTAACATTATAAACCAGTGAATCTGTATTCTCTACACATTCACCTGAGGCTCTGAGTTCAATGACAAATTGTGCTTTTTATTTCCAAATAAAACCAATCTGGTTTCTCTGACGTTACCACACTTACATCGTCCTTTTACTCTGTCTTTACAACAGAGTACAGTGATAAATCTCTTTGCTTCTATGGAACCAAGATATGACTCTTACACAACAAAGGCTGGAATTGTATTAGCAGCACAATGAGTCAGCCTATCACTTATATCCTGAATGAATTTGAGATGCATCTGTTGAAATGAAATCCGTGGGCTCCCTTTAATGGGCCAAGTGTCTCCAAGGACAGAAAAGTAGGAGGAAGTAATCCAGCTGCTCAGAATGAAAAAACCTTTTGTCCTCGGGGGGAAAAAAAATCAGGAAAGCTTCGTGCAAAATAAATGAACAAATAAACTTTACCTTGGGCAAAAGTTAACAAGGCTTCACTAGAATACTCTATCCACTCCTCACAGAAACCTAGCAGGAATGAGTTTTCCTCCACGATGTTTTTCTCCAATTGTAATGTTCAAACTGTTTCAGGAAACTTCATCAGAGGAGTGAAGAGTGATAATCCTGATGGAGTACCAAAGGAAAAAGAGGGGTAAGGTGTTCCTTAGTGTCAAAAACAAACCACATAAAGTGATTACACAAAGTGGAGGCATCTTCACTCTCAAAAACTGCTCTGGATAGCCTTGAGTGCTCAGCAAATTCCTCCGCATGAGGACAAGGCTACATTGTAAGTGAGAAAAAAGTTCCTTCCAAAGTGAACTTGACCTAGTGGTTGGGGGAGAGGATAAAGTGTAGGGAAAAAACAAAACCAAACCCACGAATATGCTAGAGCTGAAAAGAAATATGCACAGCACTTGCTCCTCAATCTGTGGGCTGTCCACTGTTGTCTTCACTCTTGCTACTTCCCAGTCTTGCTGGAACCTCTGGAAAACCACAGCTTTATTTCTAATGGGCCTCCGATGGATGCCCTGGGAAGAAAGCTTCTCGAAGCTTCAAGAGCTTATAAGAAAAACCGTACCGCATGTTCGCGATCTAAGATGAGGGCAGAAAAGAAACAAGGAAATGTAGGCTGAAAACGTGTGCCATCCTGCCAAAGTCAGCAAAGGAAAGACGTGGCTGTGGTAGGGAGAACGCTGAGTTGCCAAATAGTTCTCGAAAGGCTATAGTAATTAAAAATGTGTATGTGCAAAAGTTTATAAAGTCTGGTGATAGCGGCAGTGAATCTCACCACAGAGTAAAGACTTCAAAGGGCAATTCTGGTGAGAGGGTGCCTGAATGGGTCTAGGAGGCACCTTAGTGTGTTCTGCATAAATATCAATGAAGCAGAAAAGCTACAACAGAGTTCCTTAGTTAATGTTCTGTTACAATGACACACTGAGAGGTCTAGAAACATCTGGAAACAAGAGCAAAACCATGATCTCCATTATACTTAACATTTATTGGGCGTTTGCTTCATCCCAAGTATTGCAGCGAGCTTCTGCACGAACTGGTCCTTTCATCCTTAGGATTTCTCCCTGTTGTCAACACTTGACTCCCCTACAGTGGAACAGCATTTTATAAACAGGAAGGGAGTTCTTTGGAAAGTCAACCATCTGGCCCCAAGGTCACACTGCTTAAAGATGGCAGCAGGGACTTCTATCTATTCCTCTTTCAATCCATAGCTAGACTCTTCCGATAATGCGGAAGTATTCCCGGAAGCGCGGATGTGGCTCTCGGCTTAGGGTTTTCACGCAGTCATATTCAGTCAATGCATTCAGGAACAAGGGGACACGAGGCATGATGTGCTCAGCAGTGCTAAATGTTAGGGAGACATGTATGGCGTAGAGACATGACTCATTTGGTAAATTGCCTACCATGCAAGTATGAGACCCTGAGCTCAGATCTCTAGAACCCACAGAAAAAAGCAGGCGTGGCAGCACATGTAGATAACTCCAATGTTAGAGAGTTGGAAACGGGCAGACCCCTGTAGCTCACTGGCCAGCTAGCTATTAGCTGAATTTGAAAGCTTTAAAAAAAAAAAAGTTTTTACATTTATTTTATTTGTGCGCGCACGCGCGCACATGCCCGCGCACGCACACGTTCACATTTGCATTCTACAGTGTGTGTATTGAGGTACCTTTTACAATGCCCCCTGACCCACTGAGCCACCTCAACAGCCCTGATGAGCTTTCTGAGACCCTGCCTCAAAATTAGTAAATTAACGTCTGCGGAAAGAAGACAGTCGAGGAAAGACACGCAACACTAATCTCTAGCCTCCTCCTGCATCCACACACAAGGGCACACAGGCACACCCTCCCATGTGCACACCGTCCCACTAACACGTACACACACTGCAGCACGCAGAGAGAGAAATGGACGCAGAAAGATCAGCAGGAGCCAGCCTTGGGGAGGTTTAGACTGTAGTAGAGGTGGCAGGTTTCAATCAAGGGGTTCCATAAATAAGAATGACATTCCAATGTTGATAAGTGCTTCTCGGGATTTGAAAGCAGAGCGCAAAAGCACGTGCTGAAGCTTCTGTTCAAAAGAGAGAATTAGTCAGTGAGAGAACTGGGTAGAAGATAGGTAGGTACTGAGGCCCTTTCTAAGTTGGTATTGAGAACAGCATTGTATCTTTTTTTTTCTTTTAAGATTATAATATGATTGCAACATTTCTCCTTTCCCTTTCCTCCTTCCAAACCCTCCCATATAACTCTCCTTACCTTTCAAATTCATGGCCTCTTTCTCATTAATTATTATTACACACATATATGTATACATATAACACATATATGTATATGCATATACACATATATTCCTAAATGTAACTGGCTCAGTCTGTGTGAAGTTATTTGTACGTATGTTTTTGGAGCTGACAATTGGACAGCATTGTATCTTACACTAAGCCCTGTTGGGGGAAAGGGAGAACAACACTTTCTGAAGAAAGGAACAAAAGGAAAATGGGACATTCTTATGGTCACAGAAGAGACAAAGGCCTATAGAGGAGTCACAAAAATAGGATTCTTAAAAATAAGTTGAATAGAGCCAGCCAGGTCAAGCCCCCACCTCACCAGGTGGCCCTCTGTTGGACAAATATGTGATGGAGAGGTTTAAAAAATGGAGTGATTATGTGTGCTGTGGGGAGAGGCTGAACTGGAAACTGGATGGCCCTAACAGGTGTGTGAAAGGCCTGAGGTCAACAGTGGAATGTGTTGCTGCCCGGTAGGGTCAGCAGGGGGGTGTGCAGCAGCCTAGAACTTAAGCAGATGCAGACTCAGCCCCCAAACATGCCCTGGCTGTAGTCAGCGATGGCCATGGGGAGTCATGTTGGAGTGAGTGGCCATGTGGCCATCTGGGGCCACGCTCATGTCTGTAGTCCATGCTGCCACTGAAGGCCATGTGTGAGTCAGTGGTCTTATTGTTGGCAGGGGCCAGGTTGATATCCATGGCACCAGTTACCACCAAGTGTCTTTCGGATGCTTGAGGTCTGTGCTGGAGCCTGAAGTCATGTTGATGTCCATAGGCTGAGCTGCCAATGGGGGCCATACTAATGTGAGTGGCCTGTGCTACCACCTGAGACCATGTTGATGTCTGTGGTCTGGGCTCTCTCAGGGCCTTGCCTGGGTCTGTGGTCCTAGTGCAGCCAAGGGCCATGTTCATGGTCTGTGCTATCGCCAGAAGCCGTGTGGAGGCCCATGGTCCATGTTCCCATTGACTGTGAAAAGCAAGGAGGCTACTTTTGCTGTGATATCAATGACAGCAGATGCATAGTTGTGGGGGAGGGCATGGAAGGCATCTATGACAACCAGTACCTTCCCCCAACTTCCACCCCCACCCCAAAAAAAAGGTAACAGTCTTGCTGGGAAGCCATTCTTAGAAAGTGTGATGGAGATGCTGAAGAGGAGCTCCCCACATGGATGGCTTCTGCTGGGGATGGAAGAGGGAAAGGTCTCAGCTCTATTTAGGGGGCAGGCTGCTGAGCTTGATCATGTTCCGGTGAGTATATAGATAACACAATTTGGACTATTTTTTTAACCTTTCATGGGGAGGTCACAGGGGGAGATGGGGGAGGCAGGCATGAAAGGAATGTGATCGGGGTTACAAGATGTGAAATTCCCAGAGAATCAATAAAAAAGAATAAATTGAACAGTCTTCCATGCATTTACAGATAGATTTGGTATTGATAACAGAAAAGATTTAGTATTAATAATATTGTGCACACTTTTGTTGGTTATATGATCATTATATAATATATGTATTACGTTTACCCATATTTCTTATTTAATGTTTCTTTTTTTTAAAGATTTATTTATTATGTATACAGTAGTGTTCTGCCTGCATGCCAGAAGAGAATGCCAGATCTCATTACAGATGGTTGGGAACCACCATGTGGTTGCTGGGAAGTGAACGCAGGACCTCTGTAAGAATAGCCAATGCTTTTAACCACTGAGCCATCTCTCCAGCCCCTTAAGGTTTCTTATAAGCATTTGAAATACAGGCGATCTCACCATCTTTGATTTACAAGTAAGGAAATGGAAGAACAGACTGAGTCATTTGTCCAGGCAGTGGCACAGCTCCAGGGGTCTTGGTTTTGACTGATATGGAATCCTAACTCTGGCTCCTATAAAGAAAGGAATGATCAGAGAAAGTGTCATCAGTGAATTAGTACCAGTATGCATGAGAATCAACCCATATGCTAGCCCCGGCCAGCGGGGTCTTCAACGGGGACCTGAAGGGAGGGCCGGCAAATGAGAGGGATGAGAGACACAAAGAATGAGAGCAAGACAGGATGTCTGATCAAGCTCCAAAACTTTATTTTCCTCTTAAGGCATATATAGGTGGAGGCCAAGGGGGGTGCAAGCAGGGAGCGGACTTTAATCATGGGTGGTTCAGCCGGCAGGGAATGTTGCTATGAGGATTATCTATTCTTGCCTAACTGCCTAACTGCAGCTGGGTCACCTGATTTCTGAGAAGAGGTTCTGGTGCCATGGAGACTTAAGCAAGGCCTAGATCTAAGAAAAGAGGAGAGAAACCCAAATATGGCGGCTTGTGTGTCAAGGGTCACTTAGGCTTATGCTCCCGTCATCTGCTCAGTAAAAGTCAAATTCCCAGACCCTCCTCACTCCCTAGTCTAAAGGTCTAGCCTTTTCATAATAATCCAGATAGTTCTGATGAGCACTGTGGGAAAAAAACACTTGAGAATGACAGTTTTACCCTAATGGTTGGAAAGGAAGATGCGTGGGCACAAGTGTGGGCAGGTTGGCCTATTTCATACGAGAGCTGGGGAAGTTATTTCTAATGGCTTCCATTTGCTCTGTGAAGAACTATCACATAAGCAATACATATAGCAAACTTAATAATTCAAGACATGAGGGGGATGCCTGACAGATAGGAAAAACAGAAGAATCCATCCCTGGCTTTGAAAAGGCCTATCATTAACTGCTGAATGATTTGCCCATTCTTGCCCTAAGACAAGCTCAAATTTGTATGCCTGTTCTTCCAGCAAACAGTGAAAAGGAGTTTATCTCTTGAATGAGTAATGGGAAGGCCAGGTGTTTGAGGTAAGGCTAAATGGACTGCAGAGTAAATTAATGCTGCCACGGATGCTGTGGACAGGCAACCAGTGAGACCCCAAAAGGAAAAGATGTATTTATGGCTGAAACGGAAGTGCATGGGAGACTTGGTTTGTTTACGTTGTCCTCTTGTTTGCAATAGCCATTGTTTCAAACTTCTTTTATCCCATGACTATTTCCCAGAAGGTCCTACCAAGCCTCCCAGAATATGGAGATTTACATCTGAAAACGCAGCACACGTCAGGGACCATCTGCAATGTTCACTTTACACAGTTAATAGCCTTTTCCCGACTCTTACATCACCAGGGATGACAAGCCAACACATTGTAAGGATGTAAACAGCTGTAGGGAAAACATTCATTATAAGGGAGAATTGCCCAGATCCTACGTATTTAGTGACATGTGGGGGGAAGAAAATCCACTTTATGGAAATACCAAAAGTAGACTACACTTAATTTTTCATAGGTCACTGTCTCTGCCTCTCCTACACAGCAAATGTACAATGGGAGTTAGATTTGAAATGCAGGGAACCCTCGGCTGTAATGCATTTAACATTTTATAATCCACACATACTGCCTAAACGCTGCAGTTAGCTCAAAAATCACTTCTGTTCCCTTTTCCTCACCTACAGATAAATTCCCTGGCATCTTTTCACTGGAGAAAAGATGTTTTCCTTGTCTCCCTCCAGCCTGACTATGAACTGTGAAAGTCTGTTTTCAAATACAAAGAGAGATACTTCCGACTCCATGAAAGTGAACTAGGTACAAAACACAGCATCCCCACTTCCACTCCTTCCTGGGTTTGCTCCTTCCTGGGTTTGGATGAAGGGAGCATAGCACATTTACTAAACGCAGCTGGAGGCAGAAAACTCCCCTAGATATCCAGGGGAAGACGTCCATGAACTCGGGCCAAGCCAAAGCTGCCTTCCTCAGTCTTGTGGGCGGTAGGCCCATCCCTTCGGAAGTGCCAGAGACAAGGGTCTGCAGTGTTTTCTCCAGCGAGGACGCTTCCTGGAGGTCTCATGTCTCTGCTCTGCAATCATGAGACTAGCCAGAGCTCAGGCATCTGACCTCCTCATCCTGTCAGAAAGAAGCCTGGGATTTCCCCTTTAATCTCAGCAGATCTGCCAGAAAAACAGAAGGAGGAAGGGGGATAAGTACAAGAAGATACAAAAGGCTGGAGAACATACACATGCACATTTACATATATAATATCATATCTGTCTAATAACTAATATATATAACATTACATTTATATGTAGTGCATGAAAGCCTGCTTATCTATAGACCATATGTACTTTTATATATCATAGGTACTTATGTCTATACATACTGATTACTTATATTATATATAAGTATAATACATACACTACATATATTGTATTTCCTTTCCCCCAATACTCATTGATTCTAATTTCACAGTGTCTCAGATCATAGTCAAAAGACTCAAGAGAATTCTAATTAAAAACAGAAAAAGCAGATTTCCAGCAGGATGGGTGGTTGTTGTCAAAACTTGATTTGCAAGGCCAGGCTCGAAAGCTGGTCCATCCCAGGGTAAATGGGAGCCTGAGGAAAGAAGGAGTTTGGCAGGGCTTCCAGCAAGCCTCCATCTCCAAACACACAAGTGCACCAGCCCACGCTGTTCCCTTATTCTTCCTCCAAATGGGAAGCAACACTTCTGTGGGGACATCTGTTGTATCTCTCAAATGCCCTCGGAACACCCCAGCAGCCTAGGATCTGCCTGCTTTGGGGAGACCAGCTGGGGGAGGGAATGCTTGGGACCATTTGGGTGGCAGGCGGTTCCTTCTGTGCTCAAGGGCACCTGGCCTTTGAAGTTCGGGAAACGTCATCCATGACCCATTGCCTTTCATACACTTTGGCTCACGGAAACATTAAGGATAGGAAAAGATATGCTCTCCTCCCTAAAGGAAAGAGAGGAGCTGAGGGAGAGTTTGCAAATGTGCACTTTCCCCCATCATCACAAATAGTCCCCTCCTCTAATCATCAAAGCAGACTGTAAGGAGAACTGTAGGCCCCCTGCAGAAAGAGAAGTCTCTGCTGTCTTGATGACAATCACATTGCTTATAGAAGTCTATTTGTCAAGTGCAAGCCTCCTGAAATGCCTGTAAAGGCTGCTTAGAAACAAAACTCCAGCACTGCCTGTCCAAAAGCAAACATAACCAGCACACCACAGCTTTCCTACTGCTCTTTGCTGTTTTTGTCTGGGAAGCACCCAGCCTGCCTTCCTCCTTATGACTGGACTGTCTGATTGTTACGACACATGCTTAACTAATGACAAGCTGCACCCCACCACCACCACCCCCGGCGCCCCATACAAATCCCTGGCATTTCAGCAGTTTTAAATCAACAGGATCTCCTGTGGAACTGCATGTTAGCAACTCAATAAGACATAACTAAGCTAGGCCTGAAAACAGAGAGGTTCAAGGTGACTGACTGGCAGTTAGAGTGCTCAACCCACCCCCACCTCCCCACCCCTGCAAGCATTTAAGAGTCAGCTGTCCCTGTCATCCGCCTGCTGGGATGTCACACTTATTTCTTCAAGTCTGGTGCTCTTCTCCAATCATGTCAAGTGTGAGAGTCGAAGTTATATTTTAAGTTTTAATTTCTATGCCTTAGAGATCCATAAAACAAAAATGCCTCTGATCTGCAAGCCCTTTGCCCAAAGACAGATAGTTACTGAAATGCTGGAGGCTATTGTTTAATGGGAGATAACAAGTCATATGTTTTTCATTCCCCTAAACATATTTGTTTGACCCATCTGCACCGGATGTGCTTGATCACATGTGTGTGGGAGGTTCACAAGCAGGAAATACGTCAGGATGTACACTTGCCCCTGATTGGATGAAGGCTGCAGTTAGGTCTGGATGTATACTTGCCCCTGATTGGATGAAGGCTGCAGTTAGGTCTGGATGTATACTTGCCCCTGATTGGACCTAATGGAAACTATTTAAGCCTCTGCAAACCATAACTTGAAGCCATTTTCCTGGGAAACTGGGTATGGACCTGGCCAGAGCCCATCCACCTGATCAGTATTTAATTAAATCTTGTGCCAGGTGGCGGTGGCGCATGTGTTTGATCCCAGCACTTGGGAGGCAGAGCCAGGTGGATCTTGTGAGTTTGAGGCCAGCCTGGTCTACAGAGCGAGATCCAGGATAGGCACCAAAACTACACGGAGAAACTCTGTCTCGAAAAACCAAAAAATAAAAAATAAAAAAAATTAAAAAAAAATTAAATCTTGCTTCAAATGTGGCTTTAAATTGTGGTAGTGGTCTTATTCTCCACCAGTGGGATTAACACAAGTTGCCTCCCACCTCCTTAGGCAGCATGGGTTTATTGCTCTCTTGGCTGATCGCCATCTATTGCTCTACTACTGGTATTTTAGCAATGCCTTGAGAAGCTTGGGATCCAGACCCATGGTTCTCTGCATTCTCTCTTGCATACAGCTGCTTGACCCTTCCACATATTCTGTTCCCTAGTAATGAGCACTAAACGAGCTATTATTCTCCCAAACACGTGTGTATGTATGCGCGTTTGCCTGTGACTATTTTAGTGGGAGCCCCTAATAATGGGCACCAGAACATAAACGTTTACCAAAGTCAGTTTTTTTTGTTTTCTGCAATTGACTCCTGTCTCACCAGGTGAAGCGAGAAAGAGAAAGACAGAGACACAGAGAGACAGAGACTTGGCTAGTAGCCAAGATAAATCAGCGTCAAGACAAAAAAAAATTCTCATTTCCTAATTCACTGAGCACATCCAATAAATCACAAGTTCCTTAGATATCACATATTTTTTTAAGCAACTGCCCAACTGAATGCTTTTAGAGTCTGGAGGCCTCGGGCACAGCTGGAGTCTAGCTGTCCAAATAGATAAGCCATAAAATCGAGTGAGCATGCTCAAAGAAGATTCTTAAATCAAATTTCCACTCAGAATACACACTGCTTGACAATCTACTCCCAGTGCAGAAAGTGTCAGGGTAGCCGGAAGAGCTGTTTTCATTCAAAAGATCCACACCCCATTAGTCTGTGTGTTCTTAAAGAAATATGTTTTCAATCCAGCCATCTGACATAAAGACATATACTCTCTCCAGTCACCCTCTATAAAGGATTCTAAAATTTGAAATCTGTGACACAAAGATTCTTTCTGCTTAGGGGTAAAGTAGCCGCTTGAGTTGATTTCTGGAATGTGAAGCAGTTCTGACGGCTAATTATCAAAACCACCTGAAGAGCTTAGGAAAATCATCAATTTTAATAAAATTATCAATTTCCTCTCCAAATCCTCAGAAATTCTGATCCATTAAGATTGAGATAGGATGTAGGAATAATTGTTTTTTTAAAAAGCCATCCATTAGCAACCAGGGAAAAAGCAGGGTCAAGTTTCAGTGTGTGATGGTTGGTCTTATAACCTTGACAGAAAGTAGAATCACCTGAATCATGAACCTCCAGGCATGGGGGGATTTTCTTGATGTCCTCAATTGATGTGGGAAAACTCATCTTTTAGAAATCTTGCCTTTATTTTTGTAATTGTAATATATCACTTCCCTCTCCTTCTCCCGAACCCCTCCCATGTTCTCCCACCCCCTCAGACTTTCATGTCCTTTTTTTTTCTTTCATTGTTGTTATATATATATATATATATATATATATATATATGACATATGTTTGTATAAAAATATAAATGCATCCTGTCTTTCATTGTTGTTACATATATGTATGACATATGTATGTATAAATACATAAATGCATCCTGTAGCATCTGTAGAAAACACATCTTAATTGCAGATAAGACCATTCCTTGAGTCAGAGATACTAGACTGTACAAAATGGAGAAAGTGAACTGAGCCACTAGGGCTCAGCATCCTGACTGTGGGTTCGACGGAACCAGCTTCCTCAAGCTCCTGCTACTATGACCTTCCCCCAGATTGTAACCGGGAATTGTGAGCCAAAATAAACCTTTTCTCCCTGGGGGTCCTTTTGTTGGGGGATTTGATCACAGCAACAGAAATATAAGTAAGATACAGTGATAGTTTCACATGCAGTAGAAGAGCTATGTCAAAAGACAAGCATGCTGAGTGTGGCGAAAAGTATTGACCCTCTGGTACCTGATATAAGATGGACGCCCTTTGAACACATCATCTAAGTAGGGAAAAAGGTCACAAAATACTAAGTACTATATGACTTAATTTACATGAGCTGTCAGATTAGGCAAGTCTATAGAGACACAAATGGTATACTGGGGTTGTCTAAACTTGTGGGAAAAAAAAGACAGAAGGGAGTTTGGAGGGAAGGAGGAAATATATTTCTAAGTGATACAAGGATTTCTGTGGCAGGGACCCAAAAAATTAATTGTTAAGTTATTTGCACAACTTTGTAAATGCACTAAAGCCATTAAATTCTTCATCTTAAATGGATCATACAGCATGCCCATTATGTTTCAGAGCTGTTATTTTTTTTTTTTAAGGAAACGCTTAGGTGATTTTGATGTACTGATTTTAAAAATCGCTGTTTCAAATCCTTACCATTCAAAGTCTACTCTATTGTAGTAGGAGCCACATCACCCAAGAGATTATTGCAAATGCAGAATTCCAAATATTGGGGTGTAAGAGTCTGCTTCAGAACGAGAACAAAGCTTGAGCACTCCTCTGAGTTCCCATCTAAAGCCTCCTCAGAACACATTCGCTCGACGCCGGATAATCAAATCCAGGACTTCGGCCTGCTTAATGGCTGAACCGTATGAGCCTGCTAGCTAACATTCACAGTGCATCCGAATGTCACAAATAGATCCAAAGCATGGCAGGCAAAGCCCCAAAGAGAAAATTCTCAGAAGCAATCTTCTTTCACGTGTCACAGGAATTGGAATTGATATTGTTAGACGTCACTTGAACACAAGAGTGCTTCTAGTTCTGTGGATGGAAAATAAGGACTATCTTGCCCAATAGACCACCAAAGGAGAGGTATAGCATCTATATACATAATTAAAGTGGGGCAGAAGATGGGCACTTTTGCGCTCTGATGTGTGATTTGTTTCTTCTTTAGTTTTTCACTTGTCTTTAATGTCATTATCTTCGGTAGGGTTTCTATTGCTGTGACCACCATGACCACAGCTACTCTTATAAAGGAAAACAAGTCATTGGGGCTGCCTTACAGTGCAGAGGTTTGGTCTATTATGGTCATGGCAGGAGAATGGAGATAAGCAGGCAGACATGGTGCTGGAGAGGTAGCTGGGAGTTCTACATTGTGATGGGCAGGCGGCAGAAAGTGAATGTCACATGAGACCTGGCTTGAGCATTTGAGACCTCAAAACCTGATCCCCCCTAGTGACAGACTTTCTCCAACAAGGCCACACCTACTCCAGTAAGGCCGTATCTCCTAACAGGGTTACTCCCTATGGGCCTCTGACGGCCATTTTCTCTCATACCACCATAGTAATGATAAAAATTGGTGGTTTGTTTTTGTTTTTTTTTTTACACTATCACAAAAGAACTATAATTTTTCTTTTACAACATAGTCGGGAGTATCACATCTGGAAGACGTGAAGTTGTGAGCAAAACTGAGAGGCACCTGGTACATCAAGTGTGGGCCTACTGTATTGACCAACTTAGCTCCCATGCTTCCCCTCGGTTTCTGCCATATGCCCTGTAAAACACACACCTGGATCACAACCCATTCCCTGGGACCTGCCCATGCTAGATGGGAGCTCTGTTTGTTTCCATCTCTCAAGTGCTACCTTATAAACCTATAAAAAATTCTTTTCAAAAAATTTAACTCTTCAGTGGTTTGTGAATTCCATTCTCTGACCTTTCAAAACAAGAACACAAAGACCCTGACTCAGTGGAAGCTTTGTGTGACCATGAGTTTCCAGTACTCTACCTCCTAAGTTAAACCTGAGACCAGGAATCCTCCACGTCACTCAAGGACCCATCTTTCCTCCCATTTTGGAGTAACCTCAGAAAAGATGGGGGAGCTTCCAGCTGTAAATGAGAGTCTTATTAGCAAGAGCTGTGAGACACTCAACTGACCTAGGTGTGGTGGTTTGAAAGAAGATGGCCCCATAGGGAGTGGCACTGTTAGAAGGTGTGACCTTATTGATAGAAGTGTGGCCTTGTTGGAGGAAGTGTGTCACTGTAGGGTGCAGGCTTTGAGGTGTCCTATGCTCAAGCTATGCCCAGTGTGGGGCATAGTCTCCTTCTACTACCTAAGGATCAAGATGTAGAACTCTTGGCTCTTTCTCCAGCACCATGTCTGCCTGCACGCCATCTGTCATGACAATAATGGACTAAACCTTTGAACTGTAAGCTAGCCCCAATTAAATGTTTTCCTTTATAAGAGTCACCTTCATCAACGGTGTCCCTTCACAGCAGTAGAAACCCTAACTAAGACACTAAAATTTGTTTCTAGTTCTCTTGTTTATAGAATGTGATGTTGAACAACTCAGACTCAAAATCTCCTTTATTCATTCATTCATTCATTCATAATGTGCTTATTTTACTGGCTTAATTCATGGTAGATAATGTTCGAGACCATGGGGATCCAGCTGTGAGTGAAGTATCACCTCTGCCCTTGTAGAACTCATTTCCCAGCTTCACACATAATCCAGATCGCAAGGCAGCCTGAATCTGCTGCAGAGCCATCTATTACTCTGGGTTTACTAAAAATTTAGTACTCTTTCGTCTCACTTTGATGGCATGGCATGTTCAAATGAGGCCCATAATGTCTCTAAAATCAAGAGGCCTATACTGTGTCTTTCTTGGTCACAAGCAACTAGACCACCTAGAGAAATTTCAGTCTGGTGGAAGGCTCCCAATTTTTGTGGAATTTATTTCCCAGCCTCTGGCAGACACAAATGTCTTTCCAACATGTCTAACAGTGTTGTGGCTTCTTTCTCATCCAAACCAATGAGTAGAAAGCCATCAATAAAACTGACCAGGAAGGTATCCTGGGGAAGAGATTTACTGCACTGTGACATTATTGTGACTACTTAGTAACGGATGTGCAAAGGGCAGTTATTACAGTCTCTCTCAGGACTAAGCCTCAACAAAAGTCATCTATCGTTTCTGCATAAAGTCAAGTCAGCCTGTAAGGGTTCTAGGCAGGGCAAAGGGGAGCTGCTCATGGACCAGCTTCTTCCCTACAAAACACAGTGGGTTTTCTGCTCCTTGATTTGCATCAAATTGTTGTTCACCAAGATCTGAGTGAACGTTTTTTTCATGCCGCAACCTATTAAACATTTCTCAAATTAAAGCACCACTTACTTGCACCCCAGCAATGCTCCCTTGGGACCGTTCTGTTTGGCCTCCTGAATAATTCATCAACTTCCTGAGGGGCATCCAGCTGTTCTGGAAATACCTAAGTGTTTGTTTTCAGGCGCCCACTTTGACACTCAGGAAGCTGCCTAGTGGAGCCTGAGACTTCTCTAGCCTGGATGAGAAGCGTGGATCAGCTAGACCGGGTGACGCTTGAGCCCCGGGTGAGGCGCCCCCTCCCGCAGTGGGAAGGACTCAGGAAAGCTGTCTAAAAAGTGCCTGTGACCTCCCGGAAGCTCCAGCTGGGCTGCATCCTGTGCACCGGATGCTAAGATGGAGGAGGAATTAAAGTCTGACTGTGAGGCGGTGGGGATTGTTCTCAATGAACTGTGGGATGTGCTGGGGGCTGACGGATGCTGTCTGTGGTTTCTACATCTGCCCCACGTGGTGCCCCGCAGAGGCCCACAGCAGCCAGCGGGCTCCGTTTTCACTGCAGAGCTGTGAGGGATGAGGAGGAGAAATGATTAAGGAACTGCCGTTCTTCTTTCCGTGATTTTTCTTCTCAGCCATCCCACCTCGTCATGTCTTGGCATCTGCACGAGTCGGCGGCGTTTGTCCTTCTGATCCCTGCCTTCTGTCCTGTTTACATTAGATGCTTACCAGGGGGTAGGAAGACTTGGAACTTGCCTGTGAGGACCCAAATGTACGCATTGCCAGGGGAGTTAGGGTTCCCTTTGGATTCTTGGTTTCATTAATAGAAGAGTATTAAAAAGGGACCCAGAAGGAAGCCTGAGAAAATGTTTATTAATATGTGAGAGAAAAACAACAGTGTAGGCAAGATGGGGGGGAAATAGGCAGAAGGAGGAGAGATGGAGGAAAAAGTCTGTGGAGGCCCACAAAGGTTTCCTAGTAAAATCTGAGCTTGCTTTACCCAGCAGGGCTGCATTAGAGGATTGCTTGACCATGTACATGGTTTCTAGGTGATTGGAAGGTTCTACACTTGCCTGAGTTAGGGGAAGGTCTTTTGCTCCACCCCTTGGCATTCCTATAACTAGCCCTTTAGAAGCTACAGGAGGGGGCCAGTGGGAAAGGATCTAGGCTCTCCCGAGGTTATCCTGTGTTTCTATGTGTTTCTCTTCCCTTTATCCTTCTATCTGAATCTCTTATCCCTCACTCCTCAAGAGTACCTTGGGGTAAAATGTGGGAGCCGGTCTTCCAGCTGGGCTCCCACAATCGTCATGCCTATTGAGCTAGGCATCGAGGTCAGAGAGATCCTGAGAAAGCCTAGAGAGTCAGGGGTGCATGCTTAGGAGTACCAGACAAGGATCTGAGTTTAGAGGGCACACACAAATTTCAGCTCTTGTGTTCCAGGGCAAAAGATTGCACCAAGGACACAAAGTTTGAAATAGAAACAGTAATAGCTTAATAAGAAAAAAAAAGCCGTCCCAAGAATGAGAGTGGGGGTGGGGGGCTGAGGAAAGAGTCAATGGGCCACCTGACCCATGCCCCTTAATGGGACATTTCCCTAGCACCTGTCTTTCCCGAGTTTGTATATCACAGGGTTTTCTTGGAATGCTCCCTTTCTTCAAAGAAGGCCGTGTAAGCAGGGGTTGCAGTCATCTTCTTCATACTGGCTTCTGTTTTACATCTGCTGTGAGGCTTTTCTGTAGTGTAGTAGTAATCGTGATCTTACTCTGTCACACACCACAGCGACAACAGGAGCCCATCATTTCTTCACACTCCATCCATGTCTTCATAGTAAAACCTCAGTGACAGCTACCGTTTATACAAAATTCACTACATACCCAAGAATTGTTTCACGGGTACTCATGAGATAAATAGCATTTTCTCACAGGTTTATGAAGGCATATAAAGGTGAGCAGGTTTGTCTAAGGCCATACAGCTAAAAAAAGCAATTGAGGCAGGAACTGAGCCCAAGTACTGTGAAGCTAGTTTCTCCGAACTGAAGCATTACTTCTTGGTGGGAGGAATAAGGTTCTTAAGACTTAGCTCACCAGTCGGTAGTGCCGCATGCCTTTAATCCCAGCACTAAAGGAGGCAGAGACAGGTGGGTCTCTGTGAGTTCAAGGCCAGCCTGATCTACACAGTGAGTCCCAGGACAGCCAGGGCTACACAGAGAAACCCTGTCTCGAAAAAGCAAGCAAACAAACCAAACATTGGACAGTATCTTGACCATATAAGAGACCTCAAAGCCCACCTCCACAGTGACACACTTCCTCCAACAAGACCACACCTACTCCAACAAGGCCTCACCTCCTAATATCTCCACTCCCTTTGGGAGCCATTTTCTTTCAATTTACCACAAGTAGACAAGTAAGGGCCCTGAGGGTGGGAAGGTGGAGGTGGAGAGGGTGGTAATAAAGACCAAGCTGCTACTTTGAAGCTAAAAAAATGCCTTAGGAAAAGCCATTATTTCTTCTTCTTCTGAGAATTTCCTAGTAGGCGTCCATTATTTCTAGGTCCGGTTCTTTTCCTACCCTGTGCCCTCTTGACAGTCTGTCTTCGGAAAGAGGTCACATTCTGGTTACCACAGCACTATGGTTTTAATGAGAATTGTCCCACACAAGCTCATGTTATTTGCACGCTTGCCCCGCCCAGCTGGTGGTTCGGATTTAGACCATTGTGAAACCTTTTTCACATGGGACCCAGCTGACAGACATAGGGCTGTAGGGTTGAGCTTGAAAAGTCCAGCTCTGCTTTCAGCCCAAGCTGTGTGACTCCTGATCCACTAAGAGATAACAAGCTGAGTTGCAAGTTCCCACAACCCCTAATGGACTGGGTCTTCACTACCATGGATCCGTGAAACTGAAAAAAATCCTTTCCCGCCTTCAAGTTGTTCCTGGTCATATAGTCACAACAATGAGAAAAGTAATTAATACACACAGTTTCAAAAGTCAGATTTAATTCCTAGCTGATACCCATTTTCTTAACACAGCAGCCTGCCAACAGGCAACAGAGAAGACCACTGTCAACTCACAGTAACACAACAAGGAAAAAGCAATGTGTTCACAGATTGCCCAGAAAAAAATGCATTAGAACAGGAGAGGGTCCTAGTGCATGTTCCCCTTTAAGCCAGATTACCATCAGAAATGTAGAAATGTGACGACTTTAAGCCTTCATGGATTAACTTATTGCAGGTAGGTTGAAAATAAAAATAAAAAGAGGAGAGAAGAGATAAAACTTCTGGGAAATATTCCTGCTAAGGAGGATGTGTGGCTTTTTCCTCAGCTCGTCTCTGGGGAGCAACTTTGCCTTTGTTTCTCCATTGTGTTTCTTGTTCTCTGAAGAAAAAGCATTGCACTCGCCTGAAAATCAATCCTGAGAAGCCAGCAATCTTCCCCTTCCATCCCACAGGCATTAACAACTTGTGTGGCAGCCCCTGAGAGGCATCTGGCTCCCTTCTCCCTGGCTCGGATGCTCTTTTCCCTCTCTCCTTCTTCTGGTTACTGCAAATCTCTCCCATGTTAGGACCACATGCTTTCTGGTCTGTTTCAAATAACACATCTCAAGACTTTTAAAGAAGACCTTCCATTCCCACCATAGGACTTTCCCGGATCCTTTCCTTTTGAATAGGGAAAGAAAGAGAAGCCAGGCAAAGCTGTGGCAGTAAACACAAACTAAAGAGGGACATGGAGCAGGGGATGTGGGGGAGAAAGCCTAAGGCTTGCTGTTTGGAATACATTAGTGAGATTTAAACAGAAACATCCCAAGTCTCCAGTCAGCCTTAGGAAACCGGTGCACTTTCCAACTCTTCACTCCCACACTTCACCCTGCAAGGGAGAAACAGAGACATGATGAACTAAGAACAAATGAGGGCAAGCCTACCTTGGAGGATGACGGAGCTCTAGCCCAGAGTTCTGGAGTGGGCTGTACTAGTTCACACTGTTAGAGAACAGCACTGGAAAAACTAGAGATGGGAACCCATCCCCACCGTAAACTTGCCTGATGACCCAGAACTAAAGATTTCACTTCCTGCGGTGACATTAATCTCATGTCTGCCTGAGATGGGATATCCATCTGTTCTTTCTAGATATTAACCATACCACAGTGATGGTACTTTCTGAGTTTACCAGAAAGACCTTTGTAAAATTGGAGATGCAATTATATAAACAAACTATATGGAATTTTCTTATGAAATAATATAATTTTTTTCTCTAGAAAAAATCTGGAGCATATGTATGCTATACCCATACTTATATTTCTCTTCTTATGTCTGCACACACACACACACACACACACACACACACACACACACACGAGGGAGGGAAGGAGGGATAGAGAATAAAAGAGACAGAAAAACACAAAAGACTGTGAACCTTTCAAAGGCATTTACCCTGATCATTGACACACTTCAGTCATGGTCTCCTAGAGAAAACTCTAATCCCTAAAAGATCATGAATTTGTGATACTTGGACACTGGGAGAAGATGTGACAGTAGTAGGTTATGTTTCTGCTGAACTTTAAACAGACTAGCTTGGCCTTCACATCTCAGTATATGGATCATGGAACTAAACATTCTGTCAGCTGAAGTCTGAATTGATCCAAACTGTATGGAGGCTGTTTGATGACATCATTAAGTGGCCAATCCCTTTGACCTTGAGATCTACTTTTAGAACAAGCATTTATATAATAGTTATATTTTCTAGGTGAGAATAACTTAAATATTCATTAATAGGAAATCGGTTAAGTAATTCCCATAATGAATATGATATAAATGGATATGTGTTCCTGTGTTCAAGATGTTCACTTTGTGTGTGTATGTGTGTGTGTGTGTGTGTGTGTGTGTGTGTGTGTGTGTGTGTTTATACAAAAGTTTCCAAGGGAAATGTGAATTAACTGGAAATATAAACATCTCTACATCAATATCCCAGTAAAGCATAAAAATACACAATGGTAGGGAAGCAACTGAAATAAGGAGGATATGAGGAAAACATATGAAAATCCACTATCTTGTAACAAATTAGAACTATAGATTTTTTTTTAAAGAGTTTGGAGGAAAATACTCTGTATGTTCTTAGAAGCCATAGTTTATTAAATAAAGAAACTCATTATCAGGAGTGGGATACTTCCTTGGGAGTTGCTGGTCAGGAAGAGTCCAGGCCCTCTGTGGTAGTTTGAATATAACTGGCCCCCATAAGATCATAGGGAGTGGCACTATTAGGAGGTGTGGCCTTGTTGGATTAGGTATGGCCATGTTGGAGGAAGTGTGTCACTGTGGAGATGGGCTTTGAGGTCTCATATATGCTCAAGCCACGCCCAGTGTGTCAGACCACTTCCTATTGCCTGTGGGTCAAGATGTAGGATTCTCAGCTCCTTCTCCAGCACCATGTCTGCCTGCACATCACCATGTCGCACCATGATAATAATGGACTAAACCTCTGAAAATGTAAGCCACCCCAATTAAACGTTTTTCCTTTGTAAGAGTTGCTGTGGTCATGGTATCTTTTCACAGTAATTGAAACCCTAACTAAGACACCAAAAAAAAAAAAAAACAAACCTATACCCCCCCCCCAAAAAAAATCACAAGCTCTTGCCATTCAAAGCTGGTCCACCAGAACTAGATGATATGACCGTATGGTAGAAGATACCATACTGAAGACAAAACATACCTTGCTTGCATCATGTAGAGAAATCAAGCTGAAACTGTACTGGGAGCTTCCTCAAGCCAGTTAGCTTTCACAGTTCCAGAAGGTGTTGTTTAGATGGCTAGGGAGAAAAGGCATTGAGCGTCTTAACCCACTAAGAGCCCTTTGAACTATGAAACTGACCTGCTGAGGAGGACATGAGCACTCATGCAATAATGGCACCACTACTATGGGGTTAACCACCTGCTTTCTGATTGAATTGAGGTCTGCTTCACCGGAGGAAATCCTCGTCTGCTACAGCCGAACCTAGTGAAATACTCATGGCAGGGAGCTTCTAAACACTTTTGGAAACTTAAACTATTTGGATTTTCATACCGCTCTTCCTGTTAGAAGCCAGTTTTAGAGGCTGAAATGACAGTAGATTTGAGCTAGTTCTCTGAATCAATAAAGACCTAAAGATGTTGGGAACATTCGGGTATTAGCTAACTGAAGTACTTACAAAGACAAACTGTTTATTTTGGGTCATGGTCTTGGAGCTTTCAGACAGGGTCATCTGGAAAAGGTGTTTGTCTCTTTTCTTTTTTCCTCTTCTCTCTTACGGCACTGGGGATTGAACCTATTATGCAAGAATTCTACCACTGAACTACAACACCAACCATGAAACTACTTTTCAACTTTGTATCATCCCACTGGTCAAGGCAAGTCACCTGGCTGTAGGCATCAGAATAGGGAGATTCTGGGTTATTGAATGCATCCACCCAGGATGTATCCCACCGTGGGAGCAGAAGCATCCTTCTGCCCTTGGTCCCTTTGTCTCTCCTCATTGGACTGGATAGCAAATTAGTAAACATATAAAATGTCCTGCTGAACTCTTCGAACCAGGCTAGCAAATAACACCAGATGATTCTGCAAGTAAAGCCATTGCCACCAAGCCCAGTGACCTGAGTTCTACTAATGAGACCCACATGGTAGAGGGAGAGAGGTCTCCTGCAAGTTCTCCTCTGACATGCAAACAATTGCTATCACATGCATGCATCCTCCTCATACCACCACCACCCCAGTCGACACAGTCAATAAATAAATAAATAATAGGTAAAATATTACTAAAAAATACAACCTGCTGAAAGTCAGTGAATCACAAGTATGAGAGGTCTAGGCATGTTAGCCATCTGAAGGAGGAGAAGCTTTGTGGGACCAAACTCTTTATAATGTGGTCTGGCACTCATTTCTAACAGGTATTGTCAGATTGAATCAATTTACAGGCTATCTAGTCAGGATACTCTGGAGAACTAAACTGAGATGTAGGGAAAGCCTTGAGCATCTGGTGTCTGAGTTCTTCTGTGCTAAGACAAAGTGTTTTCAAACGAGTTGCTTATAATTCCTAGAAGCTCATCCTGAGCATTGAGTAGAGAGTCGACTGTGGGCTTAATAAATAACAGTCCTCTTTGTATTGCCCCCGTGGTCTGGAGTTTTGGTAAAAGAGGATTTTAAACACACATTCTAACTCTCTAGAGTGGGATTGGTTCCCAACTTCTGTCCTACCATCACATAGCATATATCAATGAGATAATTCCCTTCAATATCAGGTCTGAAAAATCTCAATATGAAAGGCATTGAAAATAACTAAATTGGGTAGATATTTTTTGCAAAGTACCTCTTTCCTATCTATAAGAAAATCTGAATGCATTAGTACCCAGAGCTGACTGTTGTATGAACAATTTCAAGCCAGAGTCCTTAGCCTGCACACATATATGATGATGGTCACGGATGTGGTGATATTTTCTTTATGAGCCCCACCGAGTAAAACTTATCTGAAGATCAGAGGAAAAAATCCAGCCACTATATTAAACATAGAAGTCAGGCAATGGTAGTACACACCCTTAACCCTAGCATTCGGGAGGCAGAGATTCATCCGGATCTCTGGGAGTTCAGGGCTGCACTGGGTACAGAGCCAGACATGGTGGCACATACCTTTAATTCCAGCACTGGTTAACCATGGAGGTCTGGAGGTCTGTACAGACAGACAGGAAGTGATAGAGCTAGGCAGAAGAGGAAGTGATGTAGCTGGCTGGGTGAGAGAGGAAGTAAAAGGGCAGGGGCAGAAAGGCATATAGGTGTGGGTATACAGGAAGTAGGCCTCTCTTTGGCTGAGGATTTCTAGTGGTAGAAACGTGGCTGGCTTCTTTCTGATTCCCTGATCTCTCAGTTTTTACCCCAATATTTGGCTCCGGGTTTTTTTATTAATAAGACCTTTTAAGACTCGTCTAACACATGGATTGTCCCATGGGCCAGAAATTTCAGTCCCAGGAGTTTGGTCCAAGGGCAGCGGCCACAAATGTTAAAACTCTGATTTCTGTATAGTCCCCTAGGCCACCTCTTCCTCTTTGTGTTTTTGACACCTCTCTTTGTCAATGTCTGCTTGTGTTCCGTACAAAAACAAAAACAAAAGCTCCCCTTTTTGTTTTATGCCCATACGAGGTGACTAAAAATCTGACTGATCCTGGTCTATGTTCAAGTCAGGGCCACTGGAATGAGAGACCTCGTTATCAGGTTTCCATGCCTCTCTATGATCTTAGTCTGATTCTCTCGAAAGATAATTCATGCAGAATCTGTATTTTGTCACGGCTGCCTTGTGAGTTCTGCTTCTTAACTTCGTTTTTATAAGACACTCATTGACTTATTCCTTAAATATTTAATGATAATTGGGACTGAAGATATTTTTCTAAAAACAACTTGCCTAGGCTTAATGGAAATGACACTGTAGTGGTTCAGGCAGCCAAGTAAACAATTTCATCATCTCCTGATTGGTGCCACGGGGTCTGATGTGACCCCTCCTGGATCAAATTCATCTGGTGCATAACTGCTAAATTAATAAAACATGAGTACTCTGTCAATGCGTTGGATAGCTCCAGATTCCCATAGTGCTCAGGCATTTCCTACAGAACAGACATGGCAGTGTTGTTGGTACTCTAGAGGGACTGGGATCTGCACTGTGAAGATGGGTACCAGAAGGGGGGTATGCATGTCCTCTGCAGTGGCACTGGATCCCACCGGAATAAGCAGAATTCAAATGATGCATTTTTCTTTTACCATGACTGTTTTGTCTGTTTTCTCACTCATGGTTAAATTGCTAATAAATACAGGGGAAAAAAAAGATTATACAAACCTCTGGACACTCAGAGGAATTGAAATTATCTAACGCATTATTCAAATTAAATCTACACTGTCTTCATTGTATCTTGGCTGTTCCCGATGATGACTTCTGCAGTTCCGACCAGATGCAGCAATCATTTCTGCCATTTCTATTACAGCTCTGCTTCCTCCCAGGCCGAACCTGTCAGAAGGTCTGTGAAGAATCTCTAACATCTCTGCATAGTCTTACTTACCTTGAGCCGTAGAGCAGCCTCCATCCACCTCCTTTCTCACGTACTGCTGACAAGCAATAGAGAATGCCTTTTCTTCTTCTTATTTGTATTGTACAGAGAGAGGCAATGAAGTTATTAATTGATGTCGGGAACACTGCAGGATTCCTGTTACCAAACACAGAGGGCTTTCACATCTTTATTTGTGTGCTGTTTGGATGCAAAAGTGGAGTGTTTGTGCCTGGTTGTTGGAGTGACACATCTACCAAGAGAAGAGGGTGCCCTTGATTCATTGATTGTCAGTGGAAGAGGGGATGATTTTGTGTGTGCATGCATGTGTGCATGTGTGTGTGTGTGTGTGTGTGTGTGTGTGTGTGTATTGTGCTTAACGGGGAAGGATGGTTGGAAAGAGGCTTGTATATATGTATGTTCATGTTTGGGGGTGTTGGTGTACATGCGCTTCCATGGGTGGTTATGTGGAAGCCAGAAGGGTGCCTATTTCTCTGCTCTCAGAATCTCAAGCCAAGCCAGAATCTCATTTTGATCTCTTTCGTCTCTGACCTAGACTAGGAAAGGGAGAGAAACGTATACTGTATCTCTGAAATACTGATCAACATTCAAACTTCTTATATTCATTGCATTGCATTGCATTCCCTTCTTTCCTTCCTTCCTTCCTTCCTTCCTTCCTTCCTTCCTTCCTTCCTTCCTTCTTTCCTTCCTTCTTTGATTTTTCCTCTTATACTATTGTCTCTAATGTATGAAAGTGTATATTCCCTCTCTTCTTAGATGCAACAGTCAAGATTCGCTGCTTTTTATTTATCATTGTTGCATGACTTCTCTCTCTCTCTCTCTTTCTTTTTTTTTTTCTTTTTTTTTTTTTTTTTTTTTTGGATATGTAACACGTTCTATTAACCCCAGAGAGGGCACTAATGGCAGACCAAAGAACCAATGCACCAAAGGCTAGCTTGGTGAATCCACAAGTTCATTAGATTTCCTTATAGAGCATGGTTGACTCAAAAGAAGCTGCATCACTGAAAAGCCCACCTCAGTGTGGCTGACCACCTAGGAAGGCCACCTCTCTGGAGCTCGCTCTCCAACTTCCAGGCAGCCCCATCCCAAAACCTTCTCTTCCCTAGCAATCGTTTTCTGAATATATAGCCTCGGGTATGACCTCACAAGTCTTGGATCTTCCTGAGATAGCTAATCTTGTAGGTTTCACAGCTCCCTGAATCTGATGACCGACTGCCATGGGCCTCCCTTGTCCCTTTACAGAAACAGTGTGATGCATGTGTCTGAGTCACTGGAAAGGTCTTCGATTTACTTTTCCCCTCTCTCCTCAGCGAGAGCTACTTGCTATTTGAGTCTATGAAACCGAGGAAAAGGAGCTTTTTGCAGCAGACATAGGATTTTTGGAAAATGTTCATCTCCATCTGTGCATTCACACTTGCGAGGCTGTTCTGTGCCTGAGGGGCTCTGTTGCGTTCTCTAAGATCTTCCTCAGTTGACTCACTGGCCACCACACTAACCTTCCAGTGCCAACAACCTCCTCACTTGAGCCCAATGAACACATTGCTGGTTCTCACCTGCGCGGGCTTCAGCATCCCTGCTGCCCAGCTGCAGCGTCTCCTGCCAAGCCTCAGCTGAGGGAAACCTCAGAAGCAGGAACAGGAAACACAACCTTGGATCAAATTTCCCTGATACAGATCTGTCCCCTGTGCTACCTGCAAGCCCTCACCCACTTCTGATTTCCCTGTGGCCGGATCTTGACTCTCACTGGCTGACCTCAGGTGCCCTTGAATTGACTCCTCACTGTAGTAGATTTCCAGCTTCCCAAGCCCTGGCTGGCTACAACTAACCTTAACCTGTCCCAACTGCCTGCTACCTCAGCTTGCTTTTTCCGCTCTGGATTGTTATCTTTGGCTCCAAACCCTGGGTTGACTTCAGTCACCTACTCCCTAGGGCAGACATTTCCCAACCTGCCCCTTTTATGTCCCTGTGAATGGCCTTGGCATCCTGGCCAAGAGAAACTCTCTGAATAAGGAGATTCAAGGAAAAAAATATACTACCTGAATGGCAGTGATGTGCTGCTGCATTTTGCAAGCGGAGGAGCTGTATTCAGAAACTCCTGTGTATTCTTCACCTGCATAATCCCAGTGGTTTGCAGTTTCTCATACCAAAGCATGCAACTTTCCAAGAGTTTTTCCAGGCAGGTACAGTCTGTGCCAGAGACAGATGGCTGCACCTAGTTCCAGGGATACTTTATTTATGATGAAAAGACTAAAAGTCATACATGATTCAGAGACTGGCTTCATATCAAAAAAAATTTTTAGTACCCCTTGTGTGTCTTTAGGGAAGCCCTTCAATTCTTCTGAACATCAACTTCTACATACATTTGTATCAAAAATCCACTGAACTGTTGGGGGAGATTTGTGTTTTCAATCCGAGACTGCCCATGGAGTGGACCATAGAGTTTTCTGGCTGACTCAGGAGAGAGAGAAGGATGTAGAGAAGAGGGAGGGGCTAGAAAGATGCATGGTCTTTCCAATCAGGAAGGTGAAAAGCAGATAAAGTGGTCTTTGCTCTGTTGCTCTGTGGATCAATCAGGTTGATTCCCTAATATTTGACTCCTGAGCTCTATTGAATAATTAAACATTAAAAGAAGCCACAATAAACCATAGTCTTCAAGATTGGAAATATCTCATTTTTATGGGACTGAACCCCCAACACGAGGCTCAGCAAAGTGCTCCAAAACATTGATTTCAAAAATTCACTAGTTTAACTCTTAATTCCACTGGCAACCGTAAATCGATATGTAAATCGATATCTTGTTATGAATCAGTTGTTACTGTTGTGTCATTGTGACTGTAATACTTCATAGAAACAACCTAAGGGAAGGAAGGCTCATTTTGGCTCCCGGTTTCGGAGCGTTTCAGTCCATCGTCTCAGGGAAGGCATGACGGAGCAGCACGATTCATGTGTATAAGAGCTTACGGTGAAGGCTGTTCGTATCACAGAGACTCTGAAGCAGGAAGTGAGGTAGGAACCAGGGGTGAAGGCTGTTCATATCACAGAGACTCTGAAGCAGGAAGTGAGGTAGGAACCAGGGGTGAGAAGCACTTTCAAAGCCTCATCCTTGGTGACTCCTGCCATTTAGACTGCCCCCCCCCCCGACATCTTAAAGGTTCCACAGCCTCCCCAAACAGGGCAGCTAGCTACAGATGAACTATGTGATGTATGACCCTGTGGTGGAAGTTGCGGATTCAAACCACACAACTTAACACCAAAGGCTGACTGTACAGGCGTGGAGATTTCCCATACTGCAATGCCCTGATGTTTCAGGCCCAAAATCAAACAGGGCTGGAAACCTTTCACTTGCCCTCCTGTCTGTTCATCAGGTTTATCCCACTCCCATTCAGCCATCCCCTTGTCCAAAATCTCTGCAATAAACTTCTTGAAGGCCAACCCACATAGCTCACGTCTTGGTCATCATATAGACTAATATTATATAAAGCACTTAGCTCATGCCAGACCGAGTCTTATGTGCTTTAGATGTATTAAGCCATTTGATACTTAGAAATTTCTATGGCATAAATATTGCTACTGCATGCATTTTTATAAAAATAGAAATACAGGTATGAGAATTGAAATAACCTTCCTCGGCATACGTCCCCACAGAGGCAGAGTTTGGACCTCAGCCCGGACAGATTAGTCCCAACAACCACTTTGTTAATTCTGCATTATCTTTCCTCAGCTAGACGAACAAGTAGGTGAGTGACCGGGTAAGTTGTTCCACTTGCTACTTGTCCTTTTTATTACCTCTTGTCACAGGCAAGATAATAATGTGAAAAAAAAATGATCATAATTAAACCTTCATGCAGTATCAGAATAGAATTTGCTACTCAATCTGCAAATGCTTTTGATGGAAACCAGAACCTACATAATTATCTAACCAATATGTTCTCCAATTGCAACCAATTAAAAAAATATATAGTTGCCTAGCTATAGACACTAATTACTAGCTATATTTAAGTCTGAGCATTTCTTTATTTTTATATTTTTAAAATTTGGTGTGGAAATCTTATTTTAAAGTTATACAGATATTTATGTGACATGGGTGCGAGAGTACCAGGAGCGGAAAAAGGAATGGACTATGTTTCCCTGGCCTCGAGTTCTATAAAAACCCACACTGCCTAAGCTCTGTGTCCTATCATGCTCTGACTCAGAAGCCTCCTTGTTTTGGTTTGGATTATAGATATACCTCAGAGGCCATGTGCAGAAGGCTTGGTCCCTAGCTTATGATGCTTTTGAGAGGTGACAGTAGCGTTAGGAAGGAGGCAGTGGGCATCAAGGAAGTTAGAGCTTTGGAGGTATGCCCCAGAAGGTGACATTGGGACCTTGGCCTTTTCTCTCTTTCTCAATTGCTTCCTATTTAGGATGAGATGGGCAACCCCCTCCACTGTATCCGCCACTGTGACATACTGCCCTCACCAGGCAGCCATCAACGAATCCTGCAGTCCTGAGCCAAGAGAAATCTTTCCTTATAAAATGATTATCTTAAGGGTTTTGTCATAGTGAAAAAGAAAGAAAATAACATGTGTCGGGCGGTGGTGGCACACCCCTTTAATCCCAGCACTTGGGAGGCAGAGCCAGGCGGATCACTCTGTGAGTTCAAGTCCAGCCTGGTCTACGAAGTGAATTCCAGGAAAGGCTCCAAAGCTACACAGAGAAACCCTGTCTCGAAAAAACAAAAAACAAAACAAAACAAAACAAAAAACAAACAACAACAAAAAAAGAAAATAACACGCTACCCGAGGGTTTCTGGGTGAACTTGGAAGGCATAGCTTTAAATGTTGTGTCAACAAAGATACACTCTCTCCAGCACACTGTCCCGCTGTACAGCCCCTCCTTTATTCCAATCACCAGGTACACTCTGAATAAATAAACACTGATGTTCTACTTTCATTTCTGTTGCTGTCACAAATACTCGGACCAAAAGCCTCTTGAGGGAGGGAACAAGTGAATTTAGCTTACAACCCTAGGTCATGGTCCTTCCTTGAGGGAATTCAGGCCAGGAACTTGAAGACAAGCCTGCTTGCCATTCCATACAGCACTTCTTCTTACCAGGGAACCCACCTCACTGCCAAAGATATGCAAAAGGAATGGTGGAGGAAGCTGTTTGGACCTGGCCCACAGGCCAGCTGATACTTAGCTAGTTGTTTATGAAGTTCGGAGACATGGGCCTAGGAACAGTACCACCCTACAGTAGGCTGGGCCCTCCTCTGTCAATTAACAAACAAGACAATCCCCCACAGAGATGCCCACAGACCTTTCTAACTTCTTAGGTGATTCCTCAATTGAGGCTCTCCTTTCAGATGACTCAAGGCTATGTCAAGTAGACAAGATAACCAGGACAACTTGGTACATATCAGGCTAGTGTTAATATTTGGGTGTGCATTTGCCATCCTAGGCATCTCATTTTTATTTCTGTGGTCTCAAATGTCCTCTAAAAATACCAAATCTCGTCCTTTTTGCCCAGTTAATATTTCTGCCCTGAACTGTCCACAAAACCATCTTATCCATTTCTTGGTATAGCATATCCAAGCCAGAACAACTAAGCTTCCCTTTCAAATCTGGTTCTCCTGGGGTGAAAAGGCTGGACCACACACCTACTCAAAACAGAATCCTAGAAGTCACACAGATCATCCCCATCATTGCACCTTATACCTAGTCAGTTGTAGCCCAAAGTTTCTCTAGTCCCACCTGGCCCCGCGGTCCCACAGCAGCTTATAAAATAATCACTCAGAGGCTTGCATTAATAACTTGCGTAGTAACTGTATGGCCTATGGCAGGTTTCTTGCTAGCTAGCTCTTTCATCTTAAATTAACCCATTTCTATTTATCTATGTATCGCCACATATTCTGTGGCTTTACCGAGTCCCATTACATGTTGCTCCTTGGATGGCTGCTCGATATCTCCCCCCACTCTCCTTTGCATTTCCCCACTCTGCTCTAAGCCCACAGATTCAAAAGGAAAGCCATTTCCTGATTTAAGCTCTTTCAAAGCCTTTGAGATACTTTGAAGACAAAGACAAGACCTTTCCTGTGCTCCCCAATACACTGAGTGTTCCTGCTCCCCACAACTTCTGCCACTGTATCTCAGGTTCCTCTTCCCTTGGTGTATTAACCTCTGGTGTTCCTGGACTTTCCTGAGTTCATCAGACGTGCTGAATTTTGCTTGCTTCTCTGATGCTTTATACATGATGCTTCCTCTCTTTCCCTCATCTACTATCCAGTTAATCTCAGGCACACTTGAACCCCTCAGCTTGAATGAGAAAAGCCACACATGCCCACCTATAACTGCAGACTAGCCCCTATTACCTATTTCCATAGCACAATGAACTTCCTCTACCACATTGCATTACCTAGAATATTTACCATCATTGTCTTTGTTAGAGTTTATTTTGTGTGTGATTATTTGTTTGAATCTCTTTTAATAGATTCCAAGCTCCAGAAGGTCAGCATCCCCTGTCCTATTTAAATGAGCTGCTGTGGCTGTGGTAGGTTGGAGGACAGTAGTAGTCACAGACATTGAGGTCCATGTTTCATTTCATCCTTATAATACTCTGCAGTGAACTATTAATGCTGCCCATTGATAGGTGAGAAAGCCATTGTTCACAAAGGAGAGGTTACTTGCGCGGGTGGCATAAGGCCAAGCTGGTGTATAACTTCAAGTCTGTGCTGAGTAGCTCAGTTTTTCTGAGCAACATTGCCTCTCCAATTATTTCAAAGTTTTGCCTCTTCAATTATTGCAAAGCTGACTCTTCTTATAAATGAAGAATGGCCATTATAATTTCTCTAATTTTTTTCTTAAACATAATTGCCTACTAAGAAATGTCCCTAGCTCTTTTGTTCTGTGTAAGTTCTAAAAAGTAGCAATATCTCTTTGGTATTTCCTGGGAGTTCTTTGGATTTAGCAAAAACAATTGCTATCACTTCCCATTCGAGGCAAAGCCCACTAAAGCTTCCGGAAAAGTCCCAATAGGTTAAGACATATCTCACATCCATTGAATAAAAAGTACATAGAGAAAGGAATTGGGTGGATTAAAGCAAATTGGGTCAGAAAGGAAGTTAATGAGATAAATGCAGGAACAAAGGAAACAGAAGAGATAATAGCGGGGAGAGAAGAGATAACCACAAGGACATGGGAGAGTAAGAAACAAAAGCAGCAGCCTCAGATTCCTGAGAGTATCAATTCCAAGAGAGAAAGGATGCTGTCTAGTCTGTGAATTAAAATTGTGTTGTTTTAAGTGTACCAGAGTGCAACAGGCAACAATCCGAGGAGCCGCTTAGTATTCTGACTATGTAGATTGCTCTTGCAAAGACTTTATAGTCGTTTAACCAAAGTTAAGTTTTACACTTGGTTCAAATGTCTTGTTTTTTTTGTTTTTTTTTAGAAATACGGGTGGAAGGAAGAAATGAAAGGAGTGAGGGATCCCCACCTGTACTAAATTGAAATATACAGTGTGTCACCTCTTCCTAACCATTGATCTTCTCTCCCAACAGTAGAACCAGCTCTTCTGCAAATCAGCCAAGGACAGAACCGTTTTCCTAATTTGAATACAGTTCTTTATCTACCAAGTAGAAATGGTGGTTCAAGGTTGGTTTTTCTCAGTGCACTTTCTTGGCGTCTAGGGGGTCTCAAAGAAGTATGAAGGTCTTTGGGGAGAATTTTTAACACAACCTCAAACTGGATGTACAAATCCCCATTGCATCATCCAGTCCGTGATCTGCCCACCATGCTTTACCTTCAACCCTCCCTCAGTTCCATCATCCAGTCCATGCTCTGCCCACCATGCTTTACCTTCAACCCTCCCTCAGTTCTAACACCTTAAACTTCAGGCTCTCCTGACCATGTCCCCTGGAATGCTTAGTCTGGAGTTATGATTATTTAAGTGGGCAGATTTTTTAGATCTTTCTAACTTATTCTAGATAAGAACCTATAAATGAAGCATCAATAAATACGATATCAGATCTGAAAAAAATTTTAAAGGTAATCTAGCTGTTTGGGTGTGGTTTTAGACTTTGAAGAGGAAAGAAAGGTATTCCTAAATGTTTGTTCTTAGAGACATTACCCCTATACCCCAGTGGCTCCAAAGGTGAGGTGCCTTGGTCAATAACAGCAACACTGAATATTCCCTGGAAATTCAGAAATTAAGTTCTAGCAAATACCTATTAATTCAGAAACTCTGAGATTGTGAATACAATGATCAGTTTCATTATAAACCCTTCTAGATGTTTGAGACTCACTTCTTTATGTGCTGAAGTAGAAAGCTTGGATGGGGTAGGGCCAAGGGAAATAGATGATGATAAGAAAAATGTTCATTGTGTATTGGTATGTTTTCATCAGCAAAAATGAGAATAATTTTAAGTGTGCCATAAGCTATCACCAGTATGGCCTACATAAAATACAGTATATAGTTCAACCTAAAAATAGTTCATTGTTGTGAGGCAAGGTAAGAAGCCATTTGCCCAGAGCCCGACATATGAAAACTCAATAAATGATTGCTTGTTTCCTTCCCCGAATGCTCTGCAGCAAACTCAGTCCAGCTTTCTAAACTCAGACATAAATTATGAGTAATTCTTAGACATGCCTTCAGTATCCAGTAGAGGTTACCCAAAGGCAGTGCAGGCCATATGTGTGAGAGATTGAACTGTTGGATGAGAACTATGTCACCAGCTCAGCTTCTTTTGAAAAAAAAATATTATCCTCCAATAATTATGATGAGCTAATACAGTATCTATTTGCCTGTCTATACTTCTAGATCAAAAGAGTCACAAAATTTACCCCTACATGAAGCTTTGTTCCAGCAAATGCTTACCCATTTCCAAATTGCCCTCTCCCAGTTACTTACCAACACTTAACGTTCTCTCCCAGGGGTTTGTTGTTGTTGTAAAACAACTGCTTCTGAGGATGAAAAATGAGCACAGGCCTCAGCAATGACTCTAAGTCAAGCCAGAAGCATAGAACTCAAGCTCTTTTCGGAGGCCAACGCAAGTGAAGAGGGAGTACCATGTTTCTCCTGCTGTAGTGGCTCAATTGGGACATATGGTGCAATAAGTTGTGTGGTTGGAAATGGCCGGGAAAGAAAATGAACACACACATCCCGACTAATCTAGATTAACCTGATGAGCAGTAATGACTCCAGGTATTAGGCTAAGTACACTTTGTAACATTTGACATCTTGAAAGAAATTATATATACATATGTGTGTGTGTGTGTGTGTGTGTGTGTGTGTGTGTGTATCAAGATGGAACCATTGAGAAGAAATGAGGACAATAAGAAGGAACAGAAAGGCTTCCTTGGGTGAAAATATTCTCCTCCAATTAAAGTTAAGAGTGTTTGAAACATGAAAATTCTTCCAGATCCATGGTTTAGTTTTTGTTTTTGTCTTCTTCCAGACAGGGTCTCACTATGTAGTCCAGGCTACCCTGTAACTCACTGTGTAGCCCAGGTTGGCCTGAAACTCATGATGAGCCTCTTGCCTCAGCCTCACAAGGATTGGGATTACAGATGTCAGGCCCCTTGCCTAGCTAGTTATCATATTCATCTTTAAATAGTAGTCTCTCCCATCAGTGTGCCTGCTGACCTATGACAGGAGGGTGGAGTCAATTAACAGCCAATACACATGACTGAATGTAGAGGCAGAAAAAAAAGTGAGGTGCCTGTAGGTTTCTATTTAGCACAAGGCTGACAAGATAACATGCATGCGGTCTTAGTCACCTCAATTACTGAAGTCTCGTTAGGCATTCATATTTGAAAATAAGAGTCCATACTTCCTACATGCTCCAAATCAAGGATGTGATCAGAGCATCTGCTTAGACTGGAAATAGCATCGATACCCAAAAGGTCATACTTTTGATGGCTTTCAATGACTCATCTGTGGAATGAATTCATCCTTAGCTCATGCCCTGAGCACATAGCCAGATAGATGGTAGCCATCCGGCTTATACTCAAGGTCACAATGCACCTAGAGAATCCAGACTTACGTATCGTCTTCCTAATAATGATCTCATTCCTACCCTTTTAGTCAAAGCCATTTGACTTGAATCTTTCAAACCCATCACCTGGAAACTGAAGTCCATGCCACTTTTCAAGCAAATTAGGTGTGGAATAAATATTACAACTTAGAAAGATCCTGAAACTGTTGAGATCTTTGGAACCAGATTATCCTAGATAGCTTTCATTGTCAACTTAACACAGGTTAGAGTCACCTGAGAAGGATGTCTCCACTGAGCGATGGCTTCAATCACACTGGGCAATGGCCATGTCTGTAGGAGACTGTCTTGATTGTTAATTGGTATAGGAGAGTTCAGCCCACTGTGGGCGGCACCATTCCTAAGCAAGCAGTCCTTTCCTTATATAAGAAAGTTAGCTAAGCTTGGATCTGTGAGCAAGACAGGAGGCAGAATTCCTCTAAGGCCTCTGCCTCAAGTTCTTACTTGAGTTCCTGCCATGACTTCTCTCAATAATGGACTATGACCTAGAAATGTAAGCCAAATAAACCCATTTCTCCCCGAGGCCACTTTTGGTAGGAACATTTTATCATCCCAACAGAAAGGAAGCTAGAACCCAGACAAAGGCAATATAGTGTGTGTTCTTTTTACTTCATTTGTCTTGCTCACTCACTAGAAAATGGCAGTGTTGTTTTGAATATGCACACACACCTGATGATAAGAGCAGGGGAATGGTTTTATTTGTGTTATCAAATCTGCTTTCATCAGCTAGCATTTTCTGTTACCTAAGTATTCAATTTTATTCCATTCTAAACAAAACATGACTGTTTCTTCCTGTCAACTATAAAAGTCTGAAAGGATTAGACATGCTTCTCAACCTGGTATTTCTGGGAACAGTTTAAGCACAGATGCAACCATGTTTGACTTAAAGTAATGGTCGGTGTAATTCTCCCTTTTTCTCTTTTTCCCAAGAGTAAGGAAGAGCTCCTGTCCTCCATTTCTCTTCACAGCCCCCCCAGAAGCACCATCTTAACACACAGTATAAGTGGATCTTGTTCTCAAGTTCAAGGGCATGTACTCAGCCAGCTCTCATCAGAGCATATGTATGCCCCAAATGGATCCGAATAATGCATAAATGCTCTTGACTCCTTTCTTCATACTTATCCATATTGTTCTGCTGTGGCCCTCTTAAGTCACCACAGACTGGGTGATTTCAACAGCAGTAGTGCATTTCTTCAAGTTCCGGAGGCTGAGGGTCAAGACCAAGATGCCTGGCTCTATACTTCTGGGCACCTCCTTCCGTGTCTGGAAGCTTCTATTTCTGTGTCTGCACAAGGACTCTCTACACATGTGTCTTTTTTCATTCCCTCTTCTTAGAAGGACACCAGTCATGTTGGATGATGGAGCAACACAATCCCATAATTGTTCAACCTTAACTACCTCTTTTTAAAGCTTATCTCAAAACCCAGTCACTTTCTGAGCTACTGAGAGCTAGGATTTCAACATATCAGCATGGAAGGGCACAGCTCAGCCCCTAACACTTCCATACAGGTATGAGAGAAGAAAGCTCTAGAATGGCAGACACATGAGTAATTACCTTGAATAAAGAAAAATAGGGAAGGGAAAAAACCTTCCTAGGGAAAGGGGATATTCTAGACTGCAAATAAGTCAAGGCGAGTCAGGACTGGAGCGCAAGACATCTATGGCTCATACACTACAGGCACTGTACCTTGGTCCTGGGAGCTTTTCAAGGCCTTTGGAAATCAGTGGGAGTTGAAATTCAATGATTTCCAAATGTAAAAAGGAGGTGGCAATAGTAAGAAGTAATAACCTAGACAATGAACTGATCCTCCTGTTCTTTCTTGTTCTATGCTGCCAAATATTATCTTTCTGACACACATATGTAATAAGGGCACTGTTTGCAGAAAACATTCCTTTTCCCCTTTTCCTAAAAGGTAATATTCAAGTTTTCAAGAGGGCAGGGAAGGTCAGTGTTAATTTTTTCACTCTGCATCTCATCCAGGACTCTAGGCACACCCTTCTCAAGCCTCTCCAAACATGCCATGTTCTGTTTGCCTCCGAATCTTTAAGTATGGCCCCGATTCCCAGAAAGCTACTGGATCCATCAGTGAAAATACTTTGTCTTTCACATCTCATCTTCAATGCCATGGCTTCCTAAAATCTCCACTCTTTGGCCATTTAAATTGCTCTTACGGGTTCTATAACGTCCTGTGTTCCCTTTAAAAATGGTTCTTACCATCTTGTTTTATAACTAGCCATCCTCATACCACTGTGTCACAGAACATACACATGCCTTGGATACAAAAACTGCTCTCTTGCCTATGTTTGTGCCTAACCACTGTGTGGAACATAAACACGGTGAGGTTATGTTTTCTTTCTTACTCCATAAGAACCCTTGCTTTCCCAAGGAAGTTTGAGCTAAAATGTAATGTTTTACCCTGGAAGAGAAGAGGCAAACTTCCTTGTTGCATCAGTAGAGAAAACAAAGAAGGGTCAGATCTAAGAAAGCTTAGGATATCAAAAACACAGGCCTTTATAAAAAAAAAAAGTAAATAGAAAAGAAGAAAGGATAGATAGATGGAGGAAGGGAGGGAGAGAGGGAGGGAAGAAGGGAGGGAGGAAGGGAGGGACAGACAGATGACTGACAGACAGAAAACAATGTCAATAATTTAAAGCATTACCTTATGATTCTGACCAACAGAAGGAACCATCTACCCAAGAACTGCCCAGAAAAGTAAGTCACAGAAAATGTAGTAGTCTCTCTACCTACACAGATTCAGAAAGTGGAGAAGTGGCCAGTGACTTGGAAAGAAACAGAACCAATAACATGCCTATCAACATTCTCTCAGGAAACACCCAATTCTTTTGCCTGCAAGGATTATAGAATTTGGTAATTCTGGCTAGTAATGAAACTTCTAAAAATGTATATGAGACTGTACAGAGCTTAGATAACAGTATTTTAGATAATGCCACTTGGTTTTTAATGGTATAAAATGTACCTGGTTTCCAGTGGAGCCACACTCCATGCTCCATACTCTTCCTATGATACATCTGAAACATTAGCATCTTTTAAACAGGAAGGT
This sequence comes from Peromyscus eremicus, assembly GCF_949786415.1. NCBI lineage: Eukaryota > Metazoa > Chordata > Mammalia > Rodentia > Cricetidae > Peromyscus > Peromyscus eremicus. The sequence goes on from NC_081434.1 coordinate 28,077,701, forward strand.
TTAAAAGGGAGGGGTGGACAGCATCCCCCAATCCCTTTTCCATTGAGGAAGGGGTGGACAGCATTCCCCAATCCCTTTTCCATTGCAGGATAGAAGATCACTCACAAGGCACAAGTTTGGCATCATGGATATCCCAGCTAGAAGGCCTGGCCACACAGCCCATATAACCAAGAGACAATGTGTACTTCTTGTTCCAGCACTGGTGAAAGGGACCCAGTTGGCACATACCAAAATTTAGCTTCCTATTCACATTTTTTACTGTCTTTTCCTCGATTTCATTTTCACTTCTAAATCTTCCCCTTTTTCTTCTTCATCTCTCCTTTGCTATTCTGCTCTCCTGCCTTTCTCATTCCTTTAAAAAAAATCCTTTAGTCACCTTTCAAATTCTGCCTTTAGAATGAGTATTCATTCCTCTGTGCAATGTCACAGATCTGCAAGATTTTTTAAATGAGCTGCTCAGCTCTGATTCCCACAAACGGCAGAGTCGACTTTTTTCTTGTAAGAAAGGTTGTCACTCTATCCGCAAATTGCCACCATCTGTGACAAACTTCAATAAATGAAAAAGTTACCTTGATACATCAGAGGTTAGCTTCTCGAGGGGTTGCCAAGTGAATTATGAGAAGCAACTCTTGAAGATTGAGTCTTTGTCCTTTCAAATCATGAATAACTCGTGACGTTTTTCCATTAACTGAATGGAAATTTACCAGCCTGAGATGCTCAATTTAAAAAGAACAGCCACTAAGGAAAGAACCATAGGAAGGATCCTGCTACCGAACTGTAACAAAGCGCCCTTTTGAACTTTTCTGGGTCTGAGATTATGTTGCCCCATGTAGCATGTACAGTGATGGGGGCAGTCACCTGTCCTTTCCGTTCCAATGGAAGAATGCCTTCAAGCAGTATTTTCCAATTACTTAAGGAAACATGAAAGAGTAATAACAAAAGAGGAACCAGAGACGCAAAGAGAAATCAAAGTGTTCGCCTCAACAGAGCCAAAGAATTTGATTGCAGGATTCAGTGATCATACGCTCCAGTCAGGAGGGAAACTGTTGGACTGAAACAAATGAAAAGTTGTGCAAGCCTCTGGCGGCACAGGTGGCATTTGACCCTGTTTAAAGATCAACCCAGTGACTGGCATAACGAAAAGAGTGTGACATGAGGAAACGCGGTGGAAATGCTGGAGCTCACGGTCTTTCAAAGACATTCTTCCTAAGAGCATGAGAGTGAGATATTATTCTGATGAACAAAAGGAGTTAATCTGGAAAATTCTCTGTATTAAATCGGTCCCTCCATGCAAAATGTCCCAGTGGTAATCAGAACAGGTGCTTCTGAATCAGGCAAAGACAGGGGTCGAAAATGAAATTAGTTTCCCCAAACAGACTGCTGGGGAATACACTTTAGATCACATGCTGACAGGTTCAGCTGGAGGAAGTGGAGAAGTATCTCTGAAGGCTCCAAGAAAGTTAAACAAGAATGACAACATAGACTGCACTGTCATTCTACCCAAATCCTATGACCTCAGTAGCCCCTCGGCCTCTTTAATACCCACTGCTGCTGGAGACAGTCAGGTCCCCTGACACAAGAAAAGCCGAAATCACCATTCCAAAACTGTCCCAGCTGAGTCTGCTCTGGCATGACTTTGAGGTTAAGAATGAGGGCAAGTAAATACATTTTTGTAACATGTAAAACTTACTATGTATCATTTTAATATAAATTATTTTATTGGTAAAATTACAGAAGTCTTGATGTCTTTCCACGGGCACAGCTAGAAAAGGCCACAGGAGAGGAAGGTTATGAAAGGCAAAGCAAAAAAATACATAGTTATGAAAACATAAATATAGACATAGATACACTTTATACCATATTAAAATTGAAGGATCAGCTATTTTGACGGCATTATAAAGTGAATGATAAAGACGAAGCATATTGGGGAAAAACATATAAAGAATAGATAATCTAAAGAATAGTAAAATAAGATAAAACAAAAACAATCATAATAGGATAAAACAAACCAACAGAACAAAGGGAGCCAAAGAAAAAAACACACATGTAAAAAACAAAACAAAATGCAAAGATACACACAGGACTCCCATAAAACACAAAACTGGAAGCCATAATATATATGCAAATGACCTGTAAGGTAAAAGAAAAAAAAAGTAAACAATCATGAAATTATGAGACAAAGAACCTCCAAAGATGCCATTGAGTTCATTTTGTGTTGGCCATCTACTGCTGGGCATGGGGTCTGCCCTGGGGAGTGGATTATATACCCAGTGAGACTCCACTTGAGAAAAAAAAAAAAACATTTTTTCATTTGCAAGTGGCCATCCACTGGAAATAGATTCTGATTTAGGGATGGGGGCTTGTGTCCATTTCTCCTCTCAGTACTGGGGCCCTATCTGCTGCAGACCCATGCAGGTCGTGTGCATGTTGCCACAGTCTCTCTGAGCTCATATATGCATCGGTTGTACTGTGTTTCCTTGATGTCTTCCATCCTCCCTAACCCATACACTCTTTCTGCCTCCCAGAGCTCTGAGGGGGAGGGATTCGATAGAGACATTGCCTTAATGACTCAGTGTTCCAAGGTCTCTCACTCACTGTGTGTTGTCTGGCTATAGGTCTCTGTATTTGTTCCCATCTGCTGTACAAGAAAGCTTCGCTGTTGATGGCTGAACAAGGCACTGATCTATGAGTTGAGTATAACAGAAACCCATTAGGACTCATTTTATTGTTTTTTTTTAACATAACAGTAGCATTTGTTTTATTTTTATACCTTTGGCCTATCTAGTCTTGGATTCTTGGCTATTTAAGCAGGTATGGGTTCTATCTCATGGAGTGGGTCTTAAAATCCAACCAGATATTGGTTGGACTCCCACAAGCTTTATGTAACTCTTGTACAAGTGCATCATGCAGGCAGGACACCATTGCAGATCAAAGAGTTGGCAGCTGGGTTGGTGGTTGCTTTCTCCTTTGGTAATGTGCAGAGGTACATCCAGTACCATGGACGCTAGTCAGCCTGGATGAAGGCTCTAGGTAGGCACCAGCTTGACTTCTGTGTTCAGGGAGATGTGTAGGTGTTGACTTCAGCCATCAAGCCTTACCATCAGTGAGTGGAGAGCCTTAGCAATAGCCTGGGTTGTTTGGGGGTTAAGTCACTGATAAGCAAGCAATAAGAACTTTGTATCTTGAGTTTTCTTTGGCCAGAAACGCAACTGGATATAATCCATTCCCAGTATTGGAAGATTCATTTGGTGACAAGCGATGTCCAGTTGGGGCTGTCTCCCCCATTACTTGGCAATTTTTATTTAGGCCACCTTCATATATGTATATATTTTAGGAAACTTCTACTGCATTAGGTTAATGTGGGTCCCCTCAAATAGCTCTTAGTTTTAGCTATCCCTCTCCATATTTCCATCTGCACCCCCTCTCTTCTCTCACACTCCCCATTTGATCGTCCCATTCCAGTCTCCCCAACTTGTCCATTCATAACTATCTATTCTATTTCCCTTCCTACAGAGAAACATCTCCCTCCACACCAGTCCCTTACTCTATACCTACCCTCTGTGGTTTTGTGGACTGTAGCTTGGTTATCATTGACTTAGTATGTAACATCCACATATAAGCGAATACATACTATATTTGTCATTCAGGGTCTGGGTTGCCTCACTCAGGATGATGTTTTTTCTAGATACATCCATTTACCTGAGAATTTCATGGTTTCATTTTTTTAAATGACTGAGTAGTAATCCGTTGTGTAAATGTACCACATTTTCTTCATCTATTCTTCTGTTGAAGGACATTTAGGTTGTTTCCAGTTTCTGGCTGTTATGAATAGAGCTGCAATGAACATGGTTGAGCAAGTATCTCTACTGTAGGATGGAGCATCCTTGGTGCATATGCCCAAGAGTAGTACAGCTGGATCTTGAGGTAGGTGGATTCCTATCTTTCTGAGGAACCACCATACTGGTTTCCATAGTGGCTGTACAAGTTTGCACTCCCACCAGCAACAGAGGAGTGTTCCCTGTATTCCACATCCTCGTCAGCATGGGCTGTCATTTGTTTTATTGATCTTGGCCATTCTAACTGGAGTAAGATAAAATCTCCAAGAAGTTTTGATTTGCATTTCCGTGATGACTAAGGATGTTGAACATTTTAAGTGTTTCTCAGCCATTTGAGTTCACTCTTTTGAGAATTCTGTTTAGATCTGTACCCCAATTGTAATGGGGTTGTTTTCTCAACATTAAGGGTTTTTTTTAAGTTCTTTATGTATTTTAGATATTTGCCTTTTATCAGATGTATAGTTAGTAAAAATCTTTTCCCATTCAATAGGTTGCTGCTTTGTCCAGATGATGGTGTCTTTTGCTGTGTGGAAACGCCTCTGTTTGATGAGGTCCCATTTACTGATTGTTGATCTTGTGCTTGAGCTGTTGGTGTCCTTTGAAGTTCCTCTTATTGAATTCTCTTGGCTTACTTTGAATCCCCAAATCAAGTTTCAACATAGGAACCTGAGACAACCATTAAATCGTGTAAGACCGTGCCTTTCTTCAGTTCAAAACACTTCAATGGGCCCAACATGTCTGAGAGTAAAATCAAAATGCTCCCATTTCTGTGCTCTGTTTCTAACCATGTGACCTCATCCCTGCTTCCTTTCCCTAGCCCGCACAGCTCATTGGCTTTCATTACCTCTTCCTGTGCATTCCAGTCCATACGTTGTCCTGAGAGTTTTTTCCTACTGTTCCCATAGGTGTACACCCAATTCAGTGCCCACTTTCCTTCATTAGGTCCTCCCTGGAATTCCCCTCCTTGGGTCTTCAATGGCCACCATAACGTTTTTCAATCTCCTCTGCAACCTTTCTATGTTCCATTTCACCATTACTTTTCCTTTTCACACTCGGCAGCTTCTAACATTCTAGACATTCTGCTTTTGTGTTTACTCTCCGCCTTTACCATTCTACAAGGTCGGCTCCATGACAGTGATGGCTTTTGTCCCCCATACCTGGAACGATCCCAAGGCACACCACTGTTTGTTGAGTGAATGAAGTAAACATTTGAATGAAAAACACGTGGCTCTCTGTTCTTTATTTCGTGGGGGCTCATTGGGCACTGTTCTTACTCACCCTAATCATTCATTACAGACATTGACAGATCTGGATGGTGAATAGAGAAAGACAAGAAAGGAAATAATCTCACACTTAATCTTTCCATCTGCGGACCCGCCATCCTTCAAAAGAAATGACACAGTAAAGATGATTTGAATCAGATTACCTCTATAGGTCCATGGCTGTTGATGCTCAACCAAGGTAGCATGACAACCTAAGAATACAAGTTGACTATTGGTCATTCTTTTCTGCTTTTCTGAAACTGGGGTTCAATGTATAGCCCTGGATAACCAATTGTGTCCCACAGTCCTCCTGCTGATGCTCCTGAACAGTCCCTAAGGTCCTTCTGAGTGCCCAGTCCCAGGGGGGTCCTTGGCTATAATAGTGCCAGCAGCTTCTCAATGCCACACATAACAAAGCAGCCAAAGCAATCGCATATACTGGTTGTCTATGGAACTTTGCCCAGGTAAGTGATATACGCTTACTATCTCCTTCTCTGTTTAGTGTGTGACATAATCTCAGCATCTAGAAATGGCAGGAAACAAGAGGCTAAAAAATATGCCCCGGTCTGCACCGAGAGGGAGATGGAACATTGTGTAGCTCTGTGCAGGATGCTCAGCCATTGGGGGAGTAATTGGGCTTTGGCATGTTGCTTCCTGGCACGACCTCGGCTGCTCTGCCGAAGCATTCTGAGAGAAGGTTTGTTGTTGCGGTCTCAGAATGGCATTTGAGGGCGACGCTTTGAACAGAGTGCATGTAGGGACAAATGGCAGGAATGGCGAGAAGTGCCATTGGTGTGCACATTCTGTCCCTGAGCCTCAGGCTGTGCCAGGGTTCTTTTGCAGAGGTCTAATGAAAAATGATATTAGGAAATGTAAAGTGGAAATTCTGACTGCCAGAAAATATGATTTTCACTCGCAGATCCTAACAGGAAGCAGCCAGGGAGGCTGCGGGAGTTACTGCCGTGCCGCTGATGGGTGGCAGGATTATTTTCAAATTGTGAATTAGACCATAATCAGCACTAAAGACCCAATTTGTGCCAAACACGACAAGCGAAAACATTAGTCTACCCTGAAGAAGTGCCACCGCCAATCTGTGCAAATGCAATGACGACGATAAATCTCAAAAATACATGTGCACAAGTCAATGGATAACTCTGCCTTTCGAACACTTCTAAACCTCATCTTCTGTTTCCAGCTCCCTGGAGGGTAAGGGGAGCCAAGAGGACCATTCAGTATGAGAACTGGCTGGGAATGTCTGTCTGTCTGCAATTCATCATGACCTGGAGGAATAGAATAAAAGAGTAGAGTTATTTCTGGGATACTATTGTATTTAGCTTATTTCTAAGACAACCCTAATTAAAATAATAACAGTTTTGAATAGCCCCTCAGTGAATCTAATGGTTAAATGCCCATTTGAAACTATGCCACACAACCCCATTCTGTCTGAATCACAGCCATGTGTTCACAGAGCTGCAAAGGACACATTCCATTTCATAGGCTTCAAACAAACAACATTCACAGCACACACACACACACACACACACACACACACAAAACATCAAACACACAGGATACAGCAACAAGAAACAACACAAATGTATAATATATTCTTCTATCATATATAAATACATACAAATATATGTTTTATATATACAATATGTACTATACACACATTGTGTACACCAAATACAACACATACAGATACATAGCACTTACAAACACATGCCAAGTAACACACACACATACATACACCACACACACACACACATATATACACCACATACAAATTTGCTCAACATATATATTCACATTACCCAAAGTATACACCTAAATGCAAATATGGATACGTGTATAATATTTACACATAACACGAAATGTCTATATCGTGATACAACTTCACATCCCTTAGAAGAACATATCCCACACTCATACCATACCCACAAGCATTGTGCACCACATAGAAATTCACTATGGGCATATATAGACGTATGCACACACATACAAATCACATATAAACCACATAAAACATATAACCTACGCCGGGCGGTGGTGGCGCACGCCTTTAATCCTAGCACTCGGGAGGCAGAGTCAGGTGGATCTCTGTGAGTTCGAGGCCAGCCTGGGCTACCAAGTGAGATCCAGGAGAGGCGCAAAGCTACACAGAGAAACCCTGTCTCGAAAAACAAAAAAACAAAAAAACAAAAAAAAAAAAAAAAAAAAAAAAAAAACCATATAACCACTATTCACAGATAAATTCATGTGCTATGCCATATAGACATGCACACATTTACCATGCACACATGCACCTCCAAAACACTTACAATACACACTACATGTACATACCCACCGTGCACTATTACACACATCACGTTTACAGTCACCTTCTTCTTACAAAAATTCTGGCATACTTCGCTTTCACCATCACTGCCACCTTATATCTTAAGAACAACTTAAGGGAAGAAAAATAGTTGTGCTCCCCGTTTCAGAGTTAGCAGTCCATGGGTGCTGGGTGCTGGGGGCAACAGCATAGCTGTGCTTCTCAAGCAATGCAAGAACTAGAACCCAGAAAGGTGCTTTACCACAGTGACCTTCGAAAGCACTCTTCCATAGGAAGTAACAAACTTGAATTTTAGCCAAGGCTGGAACTACACCCCCCCCGCCCCGCCTCCCCAGAAAAGGCCTGTTTATCTAGTCTACTACTATATTGTACATGTTCTTTTATTTTTGTTTTTCAAGACAGGGTTTCCCTGTGTAGCCCTAGCTATCCTGGATCTCACTCTGTAGACCAGGTTGGCCTTGAACACACAGAGATCTGCCTGACTCCACCTCCCGAGTGCTAGGATTAAAGGCGTGCACCACCACTGCCTGGTTATATTTTACGTGTTCTAGAGAGTCTTTCCTAGTTACCCTGTGAATCATTATCCTACTTCTTAAAGGCCAGGCTCACTTCTATCATAAAATATTCAGTCTATTTGGAGCCATGTTACATTGTTGCTGGAGAATTTCTCTCCAGCTCCTGCCACCAAGTCCCGCCAGTCCCAGAGCCCACTTATAAAATAAACACACAAACTCTTACATTATTTAAACTGCTTGGCCATTAGCTCAGGCCTGTCACTGTCTAGCTCTTACTCTTATATTTAGCCCATTTCTATTAATCTTTACTTTGCCACATGGCTCATGGCTTACTGGTACCTTACATCTTCCTTCTCCTGGCGGCGGCTCCAGGCAGTGTCCCTCTCTCAGCCTCCCACTTCCCAGAATTCTTTTTCTTGTCCCGCCTATACTTCCTGCCTAGCCAATGGCCAATCAGTGATTTATTTACTGACCAATCAGCAACACACTTGACATACAGACCATCCCACAGCACTTCCCCTTTTCTTTTCTTAAAAAGGAAGGTTTTAACTTTAACATAGTAAAATTACATATAACAAAACAATTATCAAGCAAGAATTACAGTTACAATATTAAAGAAGAGATCCTATCTATCTTATATTTGTGAGTTTAATATATCTAACTTATCTAACTTTTTTATATCTAACTTATCTTTTATTATAACTAAGGAAAATTGTAAGTATCTAGTCTTTAACCACATCAAAGACCTCAGAAGGATATACTACTACCTGAGAAATGGAGAAGGATATAAGCAACTTTTAGGAGTCTTGTAGGGTAGACAGAGACAGCTGGCAGCCTGGACAGTCATTCAAAGTTCTCTTGTAAAGTTGGGGCATCTGTCTTCAGCCCACAGGCCTAGAGTCTCTTATTCACTTTTCTCTGTGTCCTGTAGAATGTCTGGCAGATTTCTCTGCAAAGCAGGAACCTGAAGGACCATTTTGTCAAGCAAAGTTCAGTGGTCACCTTTGTATGGGTCCTGCATGTCCAGTTGATCAGGCAGTCCAGGCAAGAACAGTTTCTTGCCCTAATGGCTATTTTTGTCAAGGTGAAGATAAACTCCATATGGAGTTTCTTCGATGCCCATCCTCCTCTCTGAAGTAAATCGGTGCTGTCAGGAGCAGACATGTCTCACTGTCCAGAAAGTCTAAATTTTTAAAACATTTTAAATGCCATATTCTGTAGGTCTTTGAAGTGTTTGAAGACTACCTATCTATCTGAAATATAACTATGTATACCTAGAAGACTTAACTAACATGGCTACAAATATGATTATCATAGATGACTAATTATTAATCTATTTTTTAATTATCCATTATAATTTTAAATGAGTTACATAAACATAATACCTCAAACAAGAATAGAAATATATATACAGTATAACAAAATTAAGTTTAAATTTGTATCAATAAACTAAAATCTGTAGCAATGTAAAACATTTTAAACAAGTTGTTACTCTTTAAAAGTAGGTTCATTAATCTACCCTTTCATCCTATCATATCTAAAATATCCCCTTTTTTTCTTTAGAAAGAGATTGTATTTATAATCAACCTGCTTTAAATAAAAATATTGGTTTTTGTCTGTCCCACACCAGAGGGCTCTTCTGATTTGGGACATAAGAATCTCTTAATCATTTTTTTTTTTTTGAGCAATATGTCTGGGTTTAGAGGGAGAGTGAGCCAATTCCATCTCTAAAGCCAGCTTGGTATATTTGGGAATTTGGGCGTAGCTTCTCTTACTACTTCCTGCTGGAGGGGGGCGCTGTATCTTCTGGAGACAGAAAGAAAATTTTAGGATCATGGAGTAGTCCATGAGGCTGTATATCTGAGCCAGTTGACTTGAAACCATTCTGGATGTTGAATCATCTGGGCCATGGTGTCATTGGAGACCTTTCAGGGGGTCTTGGCTGGTCAAACCTGATGTATCTTAATCTGGAACAAATCCATAGCCTCTGGCTTTCTGTGGAAACAAAAGCAGAGACTCTTTTCCAAAGCAACATATCCTTATATCCAAATTTTGAAGTCAAGGTACCTTTAAAATATACATTTTGGCATAACTCAACAGCTTTTACAATCAAATGTTTTTCTGCAGTTACGAATATCAAAGAGAACATAATCCAGATTCTCTGTGTGGTAGTCATCTTTACGTGGCTTATTTTTTTATATTAGCTTGAGCCTATTCCTTTTAAACTGCAGGCCTTCTAAGCCTGAAATGGCGCAGTGGCTGCTGGCTCCGCTCACTTCAGCTTCCCAACATGGCGGTGGTCTGCTTTCGGCCAGTTCTGGGAGCCGTAACTCTCAGAAATAGTGGGTCTACACTTTTACCAAAGTAGCGTGTAGCCCAGAAACCTCATTTTTTGTTTTGTACTAGCAAAGGCTAAATTCATCACACAGTTTAATGTGCTACTTGCAGAGGCCTCATTCCCACCATACTGCAGGTCGAGAGCGCACGCTAGGAACCCGCCAGTAGCTCAAACCGGCAGCTGCCGCTTATTTGAGAGAGACAATTAGGAAGCTGTTTTTAGGTCCGTTTTAGAATCTTTTTACTCAGGTTTTAGGTGGAAACTCTTGCCAACACGTTGGACGCCATTTGTTGCTGGAGAATTTCTCTCCAGCTCCTGCCACCAAGTCCCGCCAGTCCCAGAGCCCACTTATAAAATAAACACACAAACTCTTACATTATTTAAACTGCTTGGCCATTAGCTCAGGCCTGTTACTGTCTAGCTCTTACTCTTATATTTAGCCCATTTCTATTAATCTTTACTTTGCCACATGGCTCATGGCTTACTGGTACCTTACATCTTCCTTCTCCTGGCGGCGGCTCCAGGCAGTGTCCCTCTCTCAGCCTTCCACTTCCCAGAATTCTTTTCCTTGTCCCGCCTATACTTCCTGCCTAGCCAATGGCCAATCAGTGATTTATTTACTGACCAATCAGCAACACACTTGACATACAGACCATCCCACAGCATTACATCACAATGACATGGGGATTGGGTTTAGGGCGTATGTGTATATTAATGTAAGGAAGGCAGTACACACCTGTGCACATGAGTGAGGAGGCCAGAGCACTGCCTTGAAGCTGTGCGTCAGGTGTCCTCCACTGTTTTTTTGAGGCAGGACAGCTCCTTATCACATCATTCACCATTTAGGCCAGGCTGGCTGGCCAGTGACTTTTAGAGACCTACTCATCTCTGCTTCCCTGATCTACAGGACTGGCTAATTTTGAACTAACAAGTTTCTAAGATAAAAAGTATGACAGTTCAAATGACCAGAGCATTAAAAAGCACTCAGATCTCAGGATCCCAATGGTCAAGGGAATCACATGCTCCCATGCCCAGCTTGCTTGCTTGCTCTTTTTCTTTCTTTCTTTCTTTCTTTCTTTCTTTCTTTCTTTCTTTCTTTCTTTCTTTCTCACTGGTTCAGGATATTGAAAATACAAGGCAAACATGTTACTAAGCCAGGGGCTTTCAACCTTCCTAATGCTGTAACCCTTTAATACAGGTCCTCATGTTGCAGTGACCCCCCCAACCATAAAATTATTTTCATTGCTACTTCATGACTGTAATTTTGCTGCTGCTATAAATCACAGTGTAAATATCTGATATGCAGGATAGCTGATATATAACCCCTGTGAAAGGGTTGTTTGATACACACAGACCACCACCACCACCACCACCACCACCACCACCACCCACCACCACCACCACCACCACCCCACCACCCCACCCCCCGCCGCCCGGGATTGTGACACACAGGTTGAGAGCCACTGAACTAAATTATCTCCCCATCCTACAACCTGAGTTATAGAATACACCTGGAGGAGGGAAGGCCTTACAGACAGCTAAGTTAGGTCCTAGAGTTACCCCATACAAATCCAGCTCCCTATGACTACTCTAAAATGTAAATGCAACTCAACAAGATTATCAAAAAGGTTTTCTTGGTAGCATGTGCAAGGAAAAAAGGAACCTTGGAGAAAGTGGAAGACAGAAAAGGAAGGGCGTTGTGGAATATTACTTTAACTGTGTAAAGATGTGTTACATTTGTTTATGCTGCATTTGTTTAACTATGTAAAGATGTGTTGCTGTTTCCTTGCCCTGCTGTTGCCTTGCCCGCCTAAGGCACCTGATGGGTCTAATAAAAAGCTGAACAGCCAATAGCTAGGCAGGAGCATGATAGGAGGAGAGAGAAGAGGGAGAGAAGAACAAAAGGAGAGAATGAGGGAGAAAGAGAGCCCCCCCCCAGGGGGCCAGAGCCAGGTAGCCGCCAACCAGACACAAGAAGCAGTGAAAGTAACATATATAGAAGAAAAGAAAGGTAAAAAGCCCTGAGGCAAAATGCACATGAAGAGAAACAGGTTGTTAGAAGAGCTAGCCAGAAATGAGCCTAAGCTAAGGCTAAGCATTTATAACTAATAAGAAGTCTCTGTGTCATGATTTGGAGCTAGTTGGTGGCCCAAAAGAAAAAGCCTGGTACATAAGGGAAGAGGAAAGATAGGGAGGGAAGGGGAGGGGAGGGGAGGGAAGGGGAGGGGGGAGGGAAGAGGAGGGGAGGGGAGAGGCAGAGAGTCCTAATATTCAAGGATATTGGGAAGGAAAGTGATAGGTTTAGCAAGTAAGTGTGGACAAAGCTAGCTAGCATTCAAACCTAAGATACTGTTTTTCTTTCTCTTGTATCTTTTATCTAGCCTAGAGGAACAAATCCTCAGAATAAAATAATCTACCCTCTAAGGAACAGAATTGTCTTTAGAAGAAAGATAAGAGTTTCCAAAGGTCATGGTAGTACATCACCTCCTTTTCCTTCTTCTAGTCCAGTGGTTCTCAACCTTTCTAATGCTGCAACCCTTTAATACAGGTCCTCATGTTGTGGTGACCCCCAACCATAAAATTATTTTCATTGCTGCTTCATACCTGTAAATTTGCTACTGTTATGAATCATAACATAAATATCTGTGTTTTCTAATGGTCTTCTGTAACCCTTGTGAAAGGGTCACAACCCACAGGTTGAGAACCACTGTTCTAGCAGCAAGGGGTCCAGAATTCCATGGTGTGGAAGCACAAGGTTTCTGGTGAAACCTCAGAAAGGGGATAGAGAGAAGGCCTCCAGGGAGACCATTTGAGCTGTCATGCTGTTACATCTGAGAAGACTGGTCATTTCCAAAGCAGCCAGTGCCCCGTCCACGTTCTCAGGTAAATAAGGGAAGAGCGTAGTGATGGCTCCACATTCAACCATTGAAAAAAGGCACTGCTTTTCCGGTAAACAATAAAGAGTGCCACAGAAGGAGGATTATTTACAAATGGTTAAACTGCGCGCGGTGGGAGAGGGAGAAGTTGGACTCACCTGTGTTGAAGGAGCCCATGTCATTTGTCAATAACACTGAGAAAAGTGGGGAAGGTGAGCTCACCTATGGAAGTGATAAGAGGCATTGTTTGACTCTCCATTGTCGTTTGTTTCCATCTTCTCTTGCCTCTCCTATCATTGTCTCTCTTGGTACAGTCTCTCCTTGTCAACACAGAGACTGAAAAACAATTACTCATTTCATGTAAGAGCAGTCCCCTCCCCTCCCTTTGTCTTTCTCAGGAAATTAGTGGCTCATGTTCCATTAACTGGAGTGTTTTGCCTTATCTCCTTCCTATAAGGGAAGGGGGAATTTCAATGCCATAATTTAGAATTATTCTGTCCAATTCATCCTAAATGGATTCTGTTCTCCTTACAGCCTTTATCTCTAGACCTCACTAAAGATAGCATTCAGGCTCACCTCCAGGCACACAATTGTCCTCTCTTCAATGCTGAAGTCTTTAGAAAATGTAAGGACATGTGACAAGCTTTTGAATACAGCTCCAGAAATGGCCTCTTTTGTGGCCAAATGGGATTGCTTGCCGTTTTAGAAGCCACTCTCTACTTTATTTTATAATTTACTTTATAGACAAACCTGGGGAAATACAAGTTCCCTAAACGGACCAGACTTGTTCTTTGTTCCAGAACTGTCTTACAGAGATTGGTTACTTTCTCTGATATTTATTTGAAACACAAGTTCTGAAAAGACTGTGTAATCATCAGCAGGAAGTCTCCCATAAAGAGAGACCAGGGAGAGTGCATACAAAGAATGCAAGCTAATGTGGCTTTTTACTGTACACAATTCACTTATAGAAGAAAATTTATAAAGATGTTCTTCTAGGATATTCTAGTTCCTCTGGTTAAATTTTCAAGAACGACATTGGTTTTCATTGGTTGGAGCCTGTACTATTTATACCGATGATTGAGAAGTTTACACTCTAGATCAATTTCTTGTTTTAAAAAATGACTCTAGTCCCAAAGAAGTTGTGATGATATATTGTGTACCTCAATAAAGCCTGCCTGGGGATCAGAAGACAGAGCCAGCCACTAAATTGGACATAGAGGTCAGGCAGTGGCACACCTTAAATCCTATCACTCGGGAGGCAGAGATCCATCTGGATCTCTGAGGGTTCAAGGCCACATTGGGCTGCATGAGAGAAACAGAACCAGGCAATGGTGACACATGCCTTTAATCCCAAGAAGTAATGTGGCAGGACACAAAAAAGTATATAAGGCATGAGGAAACAGGAACTTTTTCTCTTTAGAATGAGGATTTTGTGGAGGTAAGCTAATGGCTGGCTGTTTGGCGTCTCTGATCTTTCAGCTTTCACCCTGATATCTGGCTCTGGATTTTTTTTATTATAAGACCATCTAAGATTCAAACAACATCTGGTGACAAGAAGTCAATTTATTTTTCTAAGAATCATATAGATGGTAGCTAACCAAAATTAGGGCAAGCCATTTGAGTTCAACTTCAGTACACTTTTTATTAACATGTATGATTATCCAAATGTGTGTAACACGAACTATGTCCTAACGAGACTCCCTTGATCCAAAAAAAGAGGTCTCTATAAATCAATATACTACTTCATTTATTGTACAGAGTACAATAGTACTCTAAGGCTTCATTGACCACTATCATTTTTGGATAAGCACCAGTATCTCTTCTCAGACCATAGCATGATCAACACCAAGCCCAGAACAATTTACCCAGAACAACATAAAGAAAATGAAATTTCCAAGGCGTCCCAGATTCTGTCTCCAATCCTCCCTACTAATTCCAGACTGTGCAATCTCCTGGTTTTCATGAGTAAAACTGGGCTCGTGTAAAAGGTGGACATTCTTAGACCTGATTTTTAGATACCAGCTAGACTAGAGGACAACAGGTATCTCTTTCAGAACCAAGACCCTGTCATTCTCTCCTCAGATCAAGAAATAAATTGAAGAGACAACCTCACTGACCCTTTCTGGAGCTTCGCTTTCAGTCAGAGATGGATATAGTGAGGTCCACCCACAAAGCAACTCTGACATGAAAATAATGCACCCCAACTTTGAAAACTCTGATAAACCAGTGTCTTCGCTACACAAGCTTCCAATGGATTTGAGTCAGTCAACCTATAGATGGCCACTCTTCTATTACAGTGAGATGCTGATTTGTGACTGAGTACTTACTAAGCCTGTGAGCCAGAAGTAATATGCTTGGCTTCTAGATTTTACCTGGTGTGTCCTCCGCTTCCTCTTACCTCCCTCTCACTGTCCAGGGGAGAGGTGCTGTAATCACCTGGATACAGGACATAGATGGGGAAATGGTTATATAGGACTGGGGTAACATCCCATTCTTGTTGTCTGCTCTTCACAAGCACTTTAGAGAGAAATAACCTCTCACTTTCTTTAAACCATGCGTGGTGAACCCACGTTTTAACAACCATGTGTGGTGAACCCACATTTTAACAGTTTAGATGTTTCTCACAATGGCACAGCCACGAATGAGTGCTGAATGGTAGAAAAAGGAGGAACCCACACAGGATGCTTCAGCCCCAGATTCTAACCGATACTCCTTAGCCCACAGAGTTCTGGGGCTTTTTGATGGAGGAATAGATTCAAACTGAGATGTCTCATTTCATAATTTGTCAGATTTGCTGACCACTAAAACCATGGTATTTTAAAGTCAATATATGCTGTAAAATAATTAATGGTACAACAAATCCTCATAATTAATAATATATAGAATCAAATATTTTCAAAATTTCACTAAATTTTCCATACATCAGAAACACAGTGCTTTCAGTTAAAGCACTGGGCTCACCAGTACAAAGGAATGAGCATTTATGACATTTTTACCAGAGAATCTTTAGAATATTCAAGTTGACAATCCGAATGGATTCTCAGGAATGCAAAGTCAGATACCTCCAATAGTATCCTTACAAATTTTATTTTCCAAACTTTTCACTTTACAAGTGAGTTTTTAATCATACCTTTGTTTTTCAACACTGACTCATGTCAAAGTCACTATGTGAATATGTAAAGCCAAGCTGATATCCGACCAGCTTCCAGCTTGAAACTAAAGAATAAACCACAATTTGATCAAAATACTTATGGCAAGATATTGCAGACTAACGTATCCAACAATCAATGTAATGATGCCTTCCTGTGGAATACAGTCTGGAAAGCTCTCACTTCCTCTAAAGGATTCTGCATGGAATCAGAGTTCTTATGAGTCCTCTAAAATTCTCTCAGCTCCTTGAGATCTTATATCATTCATCTTACATTTATATTCCCTAACCTGGATTCCATGACTGCACCTAAGCATCCTGACTACTAAAGAAATATGTTAATCCTGTTTTTTTTTTTTTTTAAGATTAGAGACATGTGGATATAGCATATAATTTTATGGCTGTCTTGTTTTCCTTGGCATTTCTGACTTTATTTTGTTGAAAGAGAAGGAAGGCAAGCTGGGCCGTAGGAGCTATGAGTACTAATCAGATATGCTCAGTTGCTCCTCTCTCATTCCAGGCTGACTCACAAGCCATCTGTGCAGATATGTAGCCATTCTCGCACTGATCTCCATGTGGCAGCCAGTGCTGGATTATTGTACAAGACAACTGAGTTCTTAGATGGGTGAATGTCTGCTAACTTACAATATTTCGGTGGCGAAAGTATCGAGAACAAAGAAACGCAGCCATTGGAAAGCGTATTCATCAAGGTGTTATGAAGCCAGTGTCACACAGACTTAGAGTTCTAAAAATGTTCCCCAACGCGCAGTAGCTCCTGGACACATCCTCTTAGAAATACAGTTCTTTGTGTGTGTGTCTGTATCTTGGATGGTGGATGCGTGTGCACATACACACAGAAGTCAACATCAAATATTCTCCAGGAGCTGTCCACCTTGTTCTTTGAGACAGGGTCTCTCACAGAAGTCTAAAGCTTGTCAATTAAGCTAGGCTGGCCAACCAGAAAGCCAGTGGTCTATCTGCCTGTCTCCACCTTCCCAGTGCTGAGAATACAAGCATGCCCCATTGTGCCTAACGTTTTACCTGGTTTATGGAGATTAAACTGAGATATCCGTGCTTGAGCACCAAGCAATTTAGCAACTAAGTCATCTCCCCAGCTCTAGAGATGCAGAATCTTACACACCCATAATTTAGATTCACTGAGTCGGAAATGTAGAGGATGAGGCCCAGGATCCTGTGTCTTAGCTGGGTCTCCAGCTGACTCTGATGCATGCTTACATTTGAGGAGCACTAAGGTAGGTCAGCAGGCCCCAGTTAAGGCAGTTGGATGGAGTTTCAAAAGAGTCGTAGCAGGTTAGGAAAGAGGAGAGATCGTTGAAGGGAGAGGTCTTTGATTTCAAATATAGCTGGATTTAGAATAGAAAAGCTATAAATGTAACCCCTTTCACATACACGATGAAAAGATGCTTTAGCAAAGAGAGCATCATGTCGAGACTCCAAATCATTGGCCTTGAACCTTGAAATTTAACCTAGGATCGAGCAACTTTTAGTGAATTAATTTGTCTGTACATCTGTTTCATCATTTAAAATGAATAAATGGGGTAAAATCTACTCGAACACACCTAGATCCTGTTTTTATCAGTCCTATAAAGATATTCACCATGGCATGTGATTAGCATCGTATTGCTTCCTGCCTTCTCTTTCCAGTACAAGCATGAGACAGAAGTTTCCCAGCATTCTTTTCCTCTATTCTGTGCCTAGAGGAAAATTTCGAAAAGATACTGTACAGACTCCAACTCCCTACTCCAGGAGTACACTGCAGCTCAAGCCAGGTCAGGCAAAATCCACTGACTGTGACAAAGTAACGCACATTAGGAGTTATCGATATCACAGGAATATGTATAAATTACTTACATGTCTACCAAATTATTAATGATTTTGCTCTCACACATGTGACTTAGTTACCTTTCAATTGCTGTGAAGAGATACCACGACCAAGGCAACTCATCAAATAAAGCATTTAATTGGACTTGATTACAGTTTCAGAGAGTGAGTTCGTGGTCATCGTGGCAGGGAGCATGGCAGCCGGCAGACAGGCCTAACACTGGATCAGTAGCTGAGAGCTTACTTGTTGAGACACAACCACAAGGCAGAGAGAGAAAGAGAGAGAGAGAGAGAGAGAGAGAGAGAGAGAGAGAGAGAGAGAGAGAGAGAGAACTGAAAATGATGTGGGCGTTTGAAACCTCAAGCCCACCCCCGGTGACACACCTCCTCCAACCAGGCCACACCTCCTAATCCTTCCCTAACAGTTCTACTCATCTGTGGTCCAAGCATTTGTATATGAGCCTATGGGGCCATTCTCATTCAAACCATCACAAATGTTAAGTGCTAGATTTGAATTTTTCAGGATTCTGTAGGCCTGAGTGTCAGTTCATAGCTGTGATCAGCTTGTGATATTTAAGAATTAAGACTTGGGACTGGAGAGGTGGCTCAGTGGTTAAGGGCACTTGTTGCTCTTTCAGAGGACCTGGGTTTCCCAGCACCCACATGGTGGTTCACAACCATCTGTAACTCTAGTTCTAGGGGATCTGAGTCCTTCTGACCTCCAAAACTACCACCAAGCATGCATGTGACGCACAGACATACATGCAGGCAAAACACACACAAAATAAAATGAATAAATCTAAAAAAAAAAAAGAAAAAAAAGAAAAAAAAAAAGAATTAAGACTCATTTGCGTTAACCATAAAATGAAACCGATTGTTATTGTTCTTGGAAGAAAACAACCAATTGTATTCCTTAACAACATGGAAACACAATATTGAGATATTTATGGGAGATTGTGTCCACTCAGCGAGTTGGGGGATTGTAGGGGAGAAAAAGAAGAAAATCGTCATGCATATGAATGGAGTTTGTGAAAATAATGAAGAAGAAGAAGAAGTTGTCTAAGTTATCAAGCAGCAGGGCCTAAGAGTTAACTGAGCCAAATGTTTGCTCAAAACTGGGAAGTTAATGCAACACCAAGCTCTCCATAATGAATCACTAAAGAATGCTAAAGAAGAGAGAAGCACAAATGTGTCCCTGAAGGCTGAGACTGTGTCTTGTCCCATCCACAACCTTGGCAGGTAGGAGATACTTAATAAATATTTGGGGCCGAATCAATGAAGACATTTTGGGAGTGAGAACACTGTGACGATTGTTATATAATCACAAAGAAATTCAGCATTTTAACTGTGTGTTTCATGAAAGAGTGAGGCGCTTTATGCTAATGAGTCTGTATCATCACATATTTCAAATTTTGCAATGCCAAGGGAGTGCACATGAGACTTCCATGCAAGTTTTATGATGAGGAACCTTATGACATTATAAATATTCACTGCTTTGAATCGATAAGCATGACACATTCAAATGATTCAACCTGATTTTTTTTCTCTGGAGAACAATGTCTACATTTAAAAACCTGGCTAAGGGGCTGGGGAGATTGATGGTTCAATTGGTAAAGGGCCTCATGTGGCAGACTGCATCTGTAAACCCAGCGCTGAGAGGAGATGGAGGTAGGCACATTCCTTCCTCTTGGCCAGTCACCCTAGCCAAATACATGAGCTCTGAGTTCAGGGAAAGACCCTATCTCAAAAAATAAAATGAGAGTGATTGTAGAATATACTTGAGTCAACTCCTGGTCTTCACATTTTCATGCATTCATGTTTGCACACACGTGAACACATATAAATACATCTCACACACAAATACAAAGAAACAAAGCCAGACTATCACGCTTTCTGTAAACAATGAATCACAAAGACATGCTCTGGTGCTAAATTGGATGAAATGAGAACCTGTTTCTAAGACCTCCCTTGAAACAGGTTTTCAAGCAATTTTACTCAGAGCAAATTCCAGGGTATCCATGCATATTTTTAAAAATAAACAAAACATAGATTATTCTACTGGATTAGATGAAAAATAAGAGGAAAGAGTTCCCAAAATAAGTTTGAAATTTGAACAAAAGAAAGGATTGTACAATTCCATGACTAAACCAAAAGCACCAAGTTGTATATTTTTCAAAAGTACATTTTGTCCACTTTTGTATTAATTACATGTTAATCAAATCGTTTTTTGTTTTTTGTTTGTTTGTTTTGTTTGTTTGTTTGTTTGTTTACTAGAAGAGACTAGAGCTCCAGAGAACAAAAATGCAAATGTGTTATCTGGACCAGTCTACAACTCCAAGATGGAAACATCCCTGCCAAGTCCCAGACTGCCAACCTTCACAGCATCGTCTCTGCAAATGTTCCCGGCCCTACCTCGCACCCATGCCAAGTCATGAGTACAAAAAGGTTTGCAGTATTAATAGTCTTTGGTATTTCCAGTGTGATGCCTGAATTACAGAAAGGGATCCCCTGAACATTCCTAAACTGAACACTGGTAAGGACTGTCTTCGTGCTGAATGCTAGCTAGCTCTTTATGAGGAAGGTCTTTTCTCGAACCTCTCTTGTCTAATTAGGGTCACATGTCTGATTATAGGATGCAGAATACATACATAGTGTTGCCTTATTGGTCGTGATCCTTCATGGAGACAAAGGAATCATCAATCCTCATGAAAGTTCAGAAAACTTAGCAGTATATGCTTACTCACAGACCTGATTTGAGAGTATGGATGGATATGGGCTTCTTTGAAAAAGATGCAGTAAGACTAACCCAAGTGTGGATGAGTTTAGTACATTGTAAATGGAGGCAGAGCTTTTCTTTATCCTGACCGCCCAGTCCCAAATAAACACACAAACACTTATATTAATTACAAAATGTTTGGCCAGTAGCTCAGGCTTATTACTAACTAGCTCTTACATTTAAATTAACCCATTTCCATTAATCTATGTGTTGCCACATGGCTTTACCGGTCCTCTGGCATCTTGGTTCTTGGGTGGCCAGCTCACATCTCCCAGACTCCGCCCCCTCTTCCTCTAAGTCCCCTGTTTGATTGCTCCACCTAACCTTATCCTGCCTTGCCATAGGCCAAAACATCTTTATTCTCAACCAATGAGAGCAACACACATTTACAGTGTACAGAAGGACCATCCCCCAGCAGCATATATTCTTTTCCTGTAAATTTAGTTTCTGATAAGGTTCCCAGAAAATTGAATATCTATAACTGAGATGGGAGAAAGACCTCAAGCAGTTATTAACTGTGCTGGAATTCTTGCTTCTCTGTTGGCAAGTGGCAAGAGCCTGATGCCTGTGTGAGGGGGGCCCCCTTCCCTCTCACTTCCCCGTAGCTTCCCCTGTCTCCCCAGTCAGCCTCAGGTTGGAACGACTGTTTCTGGATTTTCCTTTCCTTGAATTCTCTCTGCTCTGTTTGTTTTACACTTGTCATCACACATCATAATATTACTCTATTACCATTGCATCTTAAGATCAGCTAGATGCCCTATTCTTAATAACAATCTTAATTATCGGTGATAATTACAATTTGTTGCAAAATGAGCCCCAAACTCAGACATTCCTATAATTTATAGTAACTCGCTCTGACCACAATGAGCAAATATAGTTTTAAAGTATATTTTTCTTTTTCTTCTTCTAAGGTTTATTTATTTATTATTTATGTATGTATGTTGGTGTCTGCGTGTGTATCGGCAAACCAGGAGAGGACATTGGTTCCCATGGAACTACAGTTATAGACGGTTGTGAGCCACCCTATGGGTTCTGGATATTAAACTGAGGACCCGTGGATGAGCAGCCAGTGCTCTTAACTGCTGAGTTACCTCTTCAGCCCTTAAAAATATTTTTAAAGCATCTCTTTTATTCAAGAGATAGAATCAAAGGGGAGATAAAATGTATTAAACACAAGAGGTGTCTTTGGAATTATGTTGGTTTTTTTTTTTTTTTACATTTGTTTATTTATTTAAGTATTTGAGACAAGGTCTTGTTATGTAGCCAAGACTGATGGAAATCAGGATCCTCCTGCTTCAATTTCCCAAATTCTGAGAATTTGAGGAATAAGTCACTACACTGAGTGACACTATGTTTAAATGTCATGGTGAAGACAAAAAGAAACAGCCTTTTTTAATAGAGAACTCCCAACCAACTGAGAGAGTGAATAAGCATTCTATTCCAATCTCCAACCATACACATCCACACGCCAGCAAGAGAAAAACATTTCACATAAAGAAAGGAGCATCCTGCTGGGCAGTGGTGGTGCATGCCTGTAATCCCAGCACTTGGGAGGCAGAGTCAGGCAGATTTCTGTGAGTTC
This sequence comes from Peromyscus eremicus, assembly GCF_949786415.1. NCBI lineage: Eukaryota > Metazoa > Chordata > Mammalia > Rodentia > Cricetidae > Peromyscus > Peromyscus eremicus. The sequence continues at coordinate 28,100,214 of NC_081434.1, forward strand.
GAGGCCAGCCTGGTCTACAGAGCGAGTTCCAGGACAGCCAGGGCTACACAGAGAAACCCTGTCTCAAAAAAAAAGAAAAGAAAAAAGAAAGGAGTATCTGAATTTCGTCAGGTGACTTGCCTACACTAACTAAAAGCAGGCCTTTGGGAATGCTGTCCTGCAATAACATAATTCTGGAAGAAAAAAGCCACTGTCCAATAATCACCAATAAATTTTTCTTTTCCTGGAGTGTAGAGTTCCATACAAACCAATATAAACTAACAAACAGAGAAGCCATAGCTTTTACATGCGAATTCCCTAAAACCCAAATTTAAGTTTCCCAAACATTGAAAAAAAAAGTTTTTTTTTCTATGCCCCTCCCCTGCTTTGAAGTTCAACAGGAAGTGTCAAAGAGAAATCTGTTCTTAGAAGATTCTCTCCCAGAAGCTAAAGGATTTCCATTAAAATATAGCAAATAGGACTGTTCCCCTGAGATTTCTAACCTAATTAGTCAGACAAAAACATCTTTCAGATATTTCTCTGCTCATGTGTTTGGAGAGGATTTAAAAAAAAAAAATGAAAAGGTACCGCTGAGTACATTTCTTCGTCACTATCTATGGAACCCAGCCTGTGCCTCTTGAGGTAGAAGGAGGCTGACAAAAAAACAAACGTGCTAGTCATTTAGAAGGAGAGCATGACTGGAATGAAAGAAAAAAAAAAAAAGAGTCCTGAGCAAGTCAGAGACTGCCAGGCAGTTCTCACTTAAAATAGCAAAGCCTCACTCAATTGCTAACCCATGATATAGTCAGACTAAGTGTAGGCAAGGGAAGGATCGAGGCTGATTTCATCAAATGGGATTTCCAGTGATAACAAGCAGCTCTTGGATCATCGTCGGCCCTGTCACGTGGAAAAGAGGAGGCTTGGATGGAGAACGGCTCCCAGCTGCCAGCCGGAACTGCCTTCCAAAGAGCGAAGCCTAGTTCAGCATCACGGATAATGGCTGATCTCATCATGGATGTCGGTCTCAGAATTTTGTGTTTATGTTTTTGTTTCTATGACGCTATGTAAACTGCACACAGATAGAAAAGAATATATGAATTTTAAAGTCATTCTTCAAATAGCCCAATCCAGGCCAAGAGGTAGAGTAGGCTAGCCCAGAAGCCTCCTGTGAGCTCCTCCTGGCATCCTAACTTGAGTTAGCCATGTTCTTGCTCTTCTTCGTTAAGTTATCCATGCTTTCCTAAACCATCGTTTGCTTTTACTTGTTTTTGGGGTTTCCTAAGAACAGTAACACAGTGCAGGCATTCTTGCAGGTCACGATTCCTCTGTGTAACTGTGTGCAGCTGTGGTAACATCCAGTGACGTTGCCTGTGACTGTCATACGTTCACATATATTACTGATCAATATTCCAACTCATTTTTCCATTGTGTACAGATGGAGTTTACATGCAAACATTACTTTAGCGTTTATCCTGGAATTGAGGGGGGGGGGGACTTTGTTTCCTCACAATGCCATTTCCTTTGGTATGATTATGTATCCTAAAACTAGCTAATTTTCCATTTTGTGCTTACTACTACCATTTTTTTCCTAATTTTTAAATGAAGTTTCCCATATCTTCTTGTGTCTACTGGCCTATAATATTTTTTAATGTAATAATCAGTATCTCCCTAGGTAACGTTTTGTAGGCCCTGCTCCTACGTGCCATTTTCTGGTCAATTCAGACTTAGTTCACTATGGTGACAATTAAACTATATCACTTCTGCTTCCGTTCTTATCAGTCATTTATACAGCCTGCAAAAGGCCGGGGATGCTTTTCTAATAAACCTACAGTTTAATGCTATAAAGAAACATTTTAAAATCCCAGCCTATATCTACTCCTTAAACACATTATAATGAATTTACACCATAGTAAAAAATGAAACAAGTTCTTCCTGCCACAAAAAATAAAAAGCCTCTTTAGCACAGAAATTCGAGGCCTAAGCTCCATCAATGCAAGCATTATGATCCCATAACTTACTGAACTGCTTTCTATTTTTCCAGTGTAGTTACAGACTTTGACATTGAGGCTAACACTAAGATTCTCTCTTCCCCGTAACTGAAAGAGGCCTAGACTTGCAGAGGAGGAAGGATGCATGTTGCTACTATGTTTCTTACAGAGGCATTCTTTAGCTAGTTACCAAAGGGCAAGGGCAAGCTTCACTGTCCCAGCCAGAGAGCCTTTTCTGAAAAGAGTCTCTGTTGTGCAGGACTGTGGCCTGCTCTGAGAAGCCCGGGGTACGTCCAGCAGACAACGTCTCCAGTCTTGCCAGTGATCTTTGCAGCCTCTCAGGTCATTTGGTGTGATCTATCTGTTTCCATTGTCTTTCCATTACAAATCAAAAGGGAAATCAAGTGCTGGGAAATACTGTTAGAGAAAGGTCGATAGACTACTTACATTTGTTAAATATAAACAAATAAAAATGTATGTCTTCTTTCTCAAGTCTACGTTCACTTGTTTTTTTTTCACTTTTATGAAAAATGTATTTCCAAGACTTAACCTCATCTTCTCTCTCTCTCTCTCTCTCTCTCTCTCTCTCTCTCTCTCTCTCTCTGTGTGTGTGTGTGCATGTGTGTGTGTGTGTGCGCATGAGCACACGCCCATGTGTGTATGTGTGTCTACATAATTGTTCATGTGCATCAGTACATGTGCATACAGGAATGTGTGCAGGACAAGGCCAAAGGTCTTAAGTCTTTCTCAGTCTCTGCCCACTTTTTTGAGACTCACAGAATCAGGAACTCACTGACTGTCTGGACCCGCTGCCTACCTCTTACCCCAAGAGCTGGAGTTATAAACTTTTGTCAGCCTGCACAGCTTCTACATGGGTGATAGGAATATGAACTCAGGTCCTCAGGCTTGATGTCTGTGTGTCAAGCCCTTGGTGGACTGAAGCATCTTCTCCAGTTCCAACCATCCTTATTTCAGTCCAGAACTACAGAGGTCACACACACGGATGACAGCAACCAGCAGCAAAATGGCCAAGAAGTTGTTCACAAGCAGAACCTTCCCGGGGATTTTAGTTTAATTCTCTTCTTGCTGCCTTGGCTGCTGCTATAGTCAGAATGAAAACCAGGGAGGGAGACGCCAAGTGCATAAATGAAAGAACAAGACCTCGTATGAAACGTGATATTAAAAACGGCTAACAAATTGCTACTGCGGGAAAAATAAAGCCAAATGTTTAGCTGAACAGAATGATGCATTTAATCAGGACAGTGCTGTATTGAGACTGCCTCAAGGTCTTCAAGACGCACATCGGGGGAGGGGTTAAATTGCCTCAAGTATATTATTAACACATTTGCACTTTTTCAGAGGTAACTGTGTGGGGAAGATTTCCTAAATGGGTAGCTAGATCTATGTTCCTAACACAGACATCTATGACAACAAAAACGTTTTCAATTGTGCATCACAGTGCATTATTGTATTCTCTTTGCCTTCATATCTGATTTATATTTTACAAGCTACCAAGTGAAATATTACACCCCTAGCCCAAAGCCAATCTTTATCGAACAAATACGTAAACTTGGTAGCCTCTAATTTATTCCATTTTGAAGACTGAATTTGAACAGGAGAGTGTACCTGTGGTTTTCTAAAGTAAAAACCATACAAAATTTCTAGCGCTGATAGGTTGAAACTTTGTAGTCAACAAAACTTTGGGTGAAGTGTAAAATGAGTGGTTTGTTTTCCTGGTTTTCCAATAATTGCTGTGGCCCTGTATCAGTGTCAGTGTAATTTATACTCTATTATCCTTACCCTGGCATACAAATCATCTCTGATGACTATCCCAGGGAACATGGTGATTTATTCAGGTTTACTTGATTTGGTAGAAATGATCTCCAGTGTCCCCTGAAGGTGAAATTGGTTCTGTCATTCTCTGCCATGGCCCCCTGGGGGGAGTAGGTACTTCATGCTATGAATTTTTATACCTTATTAAATTATCTTATCCTTATGTGTCTAGCCTTCCCATCAAAATTGCCCATGTTCTCAGAGTCTGGTGGTGGGTCCTGTGTTCCCTTTCTGTTTGCACAGAACCCAGCAAAGAAATAAGCTCCATGTAACCTGGAATTGTGGGCCCTGTGGGCATTCATTCACACAATCATCTATAGATATCTGTGTCTGCAAGATTATTTGCAAAGAATGAGGGGGTTTGAGCCATGTTAGTCCAACATCTATCTCACTTTGGTCTTACACAGCCTGGACTATTTTTTGCTTTTTTACTATAACTTCTATTACATTTGTCCTTAGGCAATTGTATACCTATATACAATGCAGTATACAAGTCTACCCTTGCATACACTTGTTGCAGGATATTTGAGCAAACTGTATAAAGATGTGTCTCTGTAGTACCTCACTTGTCTAAGGCACCTGATTGGTTTAATAAAGAGTTTGAATGGCCAGTAGCTAGGCAGGAGAGGGTATACGAGACTTCTGGGCAGAGATAGGAGCTCTGGGAAGAAGAGAGGTGGGATTTTGTTAGCGATATGAGGAGGGAGGCAGACATACATTATGGAGGAACATAGATTAATATGAATGGGTTAATTGAAATTATAAGAGCTAGTTATGAAAGAAACCTAAGCTAAGGCCAAGCTTTCATAACTAATGAAAAAGTCTCTGTGTCATTATTTGGGAGCTGGCAATCCCAAAAAGAAAGTCCACTACACATTCTCTTATCTTCCTCCCAAACCTGTCAACACCTCCATCCCAGAAGCCCTTCCCCACTCCCTTTTTGTTTTGTTTTGGGTCCTGTTTAGACTTCTTAGTCCATTTTTTACTTACTTCTAAAATAATAATAATAATAATAATAATAATAATAATAATAATAATAAAATTCCACATCTAGAATTTGATCCACATGTAAAGAGAAGGAGTTTCTGTTTCTTTGTTGTTTTGTTTTGTTTTGCTTTACTTGCTTTGTTTTGTGGGTCTGAGGATCAAATCCAGGGCCTCATACATAGCGGATGAGCATTCTACCACTGAGCTACAACCCTAGCCCCAAAGTAGGAAAAAGATATTCATCTTAACCATGAATATCCATTGCTTAACAAATCTTTGTTGAACCAAGTAGCTTTGAACAATAGTAACAAATGACATTAAGGCAGACTACCAATTTAATATCCTCAATACTGGGTACAGTGGTGGTATCCACATTTAATAAAATACCCATAGTTCTGTTTGCTTTATAACTTTGACATTTAGTTTTGAACTCAAATCAGTGGGCCAGCTCCCGCAGTCCCCTGTAAGTACCACCTACTCTGTCTATTCCCCAGCCAGGTCACACAGGACATGGGCAAGAATACAGACATGCGTACTCAAGACCAAACATTAGATCAAATCTCAGATCCTACAAGCAAGGATGTCTTTGTGTGGGTAAGTGAAGAATTACCTAGAAAAAAATAGAAGCAGACACCTCAAAAGCTAGACCCTGAAATGCAGAGGCCTCCTCTAGGACGGAAATGGTGAAATAACAAAGTTCACTTCCTCCTGCATCATTACTACCTCTGACAACCATGTTTGGTGACACAAAGTAGGTTCATGAAATAAATATTTTTCACTAGCAAAAGTATTATTTGACATTATCCTCCAATTGCTCACTACATTAACTCAAGCAAGGAACATTGGTGAGCCGAGGACATTCTGGTTACAGCTTAAACATTTGAGAATTGAGTTTGTATCTATAAGTAGGAGGCTCACTTCTCCTTTTCGTGGGATAAGATACACACTTCTCCATCTGTTTGTATTCTATTGAGAAAGAGATGGGTTTTATTCTACTATATGGCACAATAGCCCGGTTTGATCACAGACGGCAATCCAGCTCTAGTGTCAAGGAGACATTAGAGAGACTAATAAGCACTGTGACAAATTCTATAAGTAGTTCACAGCCCTTGGGAATAAGATGGAGGGGCCACTTACCCACCTCCAGCCATTGGGGCCACATGGAATTTACAGGCCTAGCTAAAAAAAATTCTTCCTTTCACAAGAGAGGTAAAAAAAAACAACAACAGAATTTTGCTGAAGTGACAATAAATTTGAAGATTTTAAACATTATGGAAGCCAACAAAACCTATCTAATGATCAGATATGACCTGTCTGCAAATGTCTGGGCCTCTACTGAGCATTTCCCTTGATAACTTGGGGGGTGGGAAGAGACGGGGTGAACAAGTCAATCACATGATGTTATATAAAGTGGAGAAAAGGGTAGAAAAGAGAGGTATATTAAAATTCAATTCTTCTAAAATTTGAGTTCACGGGCTTTCTGGCTCCTTTTCAGGCTCTAATTATAAATTAATTGAGATCATTTAGAATTCTTATAATAACTTCACCTCGGTGTGAAATCTAATATGGCAAATGTCATAAATATTACATGATAACTAAGGTGATGGTAGTAGGCCTAAACTCACATCCCCCAGAACACGACAAACTCACTCTCGGGTACTCAGGTTTGGAGGTCAAATCTAACTGCTTACTGGGGCAGAGGCCTCTTCAGAACGCAGGGAAAGGTGACAGTTCAGACGGAGTCTGTGTGTCAAGCCTCCAGAATGTCCTATTTCCTGTCTGTGCCAACAGTGGCTACTGTCAGTCCCTTCTCTAGTGACGTCTCATTTCCAGCATTCTGTTTTTATAAATCCTCCGTGAATCTGACCGAAAAGAGCATGTGCTAACTCTCACTTGTACAACTCTTAAGTAGGGGAACCTGGTACCTCTTGGTTGGTCCATTACCTACCGGAAGAACAATTCGAATAAACGTGAATAGCCGTTCCTCTTCCCTGGTCAACTGTTTTTAAAAATTCAGAGTATCTCAAATCAGTAATGCGAGAGCCAAAGTTACACTTTAAGCTTTAATGACTATGCCTTAGAGATCCATGGGGAAAAAAAAAAATGCCTCTGATCTGCAAGCCCCTGCCCAAGGACAGATAGTTCCTGAAATTCTGGAGGCTATTGTTTATGGGAGATAACAAGCCACATGTTTTTCATTCCCCTAAACAAGTTTGTCTGACCCATCTGCACAGGATGTGCTTGATCACATGTGTGTGGGAGATTCACAGGCAGGAAATACGTCAGGATATATGCTTGCCCCTGATTGGATCCCATGGGAAATGCAATGAATTATGGGTTTTCCTTCTTAAGCCCTTGCCGTATTTGATTCTGGGACATTTCCCAGGAACCTGGGTACAGATCTGGCCAGAGCCCATCCACCTGGCTGGTATTTAATTAAAACTTGCTTCAGCCGGGCGGTGGTGGCGCACACCTTTAATCCCAGCACTCAGGAGGCAGAGCCAGGCGGATCTCTGTGAGTTCGAGGCCAGCCTGGGCTACCAAGTGAGTTCCAGGAAAGGCGCAAAGCTACACAGAGAAACCCTGTCTCGAAAAACCAAAAAAAAAAAAAAAAAAATTGGCTTTAAACTGTGGTAGTGGGCTTACTCTTGATCAGTGGGATCAACAGCAACTTGCCATGAAGCTCAATAACCAATAATTCTGCCGTGTAGTGGTGGCACATGCCTTTGATCCCAACACTTGGGAGGCAGAGGCAGGTGGATCTCTATGAGTTCGAACCCAGCCTGGTCTACAGAGTGAGTTCTAGGGAAAAAAAAAGTTTTCAGTCACTCATGTTGTGGAAGGAAGGAAGAAAGGAAGGAAGGAAGGAAGGAAGGAAGGAAAGAAGAAAAAGAAAGAAAGACAAGGCAAACGAACACCAGAAAACAAAGTAAAAGCTCCATGTTTCCCTGTTCCAGAGAAGCAGAAACCCTGAGAGATGGAAGTGAAGGCCCAAGCCTTTCCGACAACATTGTCAACCTGCTAGTGTTTGAAGTCCGTGTTACTAGTTCTTTGCACACTGATGAGCTAAGCATTAAGTATAGGAAATTCTTGCTTCAGGGGGCTGGAGAGATGGCTCAGCGGTTAAGAGCGCTGCTTGCTCTTCCAGAGGACCTGAGTTCAATTCCCAGCACCCACATGGTGGCTCACAACCATCTGTAATGGGATCAGCTTCCTTCTTCTGGTGTGCATGAAGACAGAGCACTCATATACATAAAATACATGAATAAATAAATACATCTTTTTAAAAAAGAAGAAGAAAAGAAAAATCTTGCTTCTGTAGAGGGCATGAATAAGCCAAATTGGAGGCAATTGGTAGCATATGAGACTGTGTTTGGTCTGACAGGAACTTCTATTTCATCTCCTTCATGTTCCCTATTTCATTTCCTAATCAAGTTGGATTCACTGAGATCGGAATTGGTTTCTATTTCCTAAGCCAGTGTAAGCCGGGGGAGATGACTTAGCTTGTCTTCCGGCCAAGGTGATGACAGGTTAACCAAGGACAAGGAGCCGGGCAAAGGCTCCCACCTCAGACAACCCAGAGCTCAACTAAATGTGCATTCTGCAGCACGAAACACCAAGTGAATCTAATCCCGAAACGTCACCCCTTCCCCATTCCTCCTACTACGTGGAGAAGAAAACGGAAGGATGGCTGGACTCAGTGAGTTGCTAGATGTATGGTTTTCATGACTCTTTTGGAGGAAATGAGCCTGGGATACATGAAACCCTGAAGAAAAAAAAAAAGGAAAGAGAGAACAAAGAAACAAATGACAAGGAGATTCCATCTCTTCGTGGCACTCAGAAAGCATCGTTTGAGCTATTGAAGGTGTACAGGAGTAGTAAACAGTCATCGACCATACACGTGGCTCTGACCTTGTCTCTAGCACAAAGCAGCTACCTGTTCACAGACTCCAAATATGCATGTGCTGGGGCAGGCACACACGGTCCAGCCTTTTTATTTGGTTTCCCAGTGAGCTAGTCAGTGTACTTTGGCCTCTGCCTATTCAGTAAAACACCATAGGGAGCCTTACCGTGTCTGGCTCCTACCAGTTAAACCCGCTTTATTTCCTGTCTGTACAAACTCAGTATAACCCGCTTCACCTCCCCCGCAATCACTAATGATTTCCTTCCTTCTAGCCACGTCCTTCATGTCTGCCTCAGCTAAAGGAAAAATATAACATATCGATGGAGTCCCGTATCAGATCCTGAGGACAGAGGACAAAATAAGATGAGAATTTTATTCTTCAGAAGCTTTGATGGATGAGAAGAAAAACAGAAAATTATCTGAAATCCCCATGGTCATCAACAAAAAGAAGGGAAAAAAAAAACCTCATTTCTGTTTAACAGCATGTTAACGATGCAAACAGGAAGGAGTACCACCTGTCTTTGCAAATGCTTCCTTGAAATGCCTTTATACTCTGAAAATAATACTATTCAAATGCACGACTCTGTATGTCAACATACAGACAGAGAGGCTAGCAAAACACCTATCCTTTCCTGGTGACCTGTCACACCTAAAATAGTTACCAGGAAATTGCCTCTAACTCATTAGACTATATTCATATAGAATATAATGACAAGTGAGGTTGGGGGAAATTGGGGTGAAGTCAGCTGGAGCTAAAGGAACCCTGTCTCCTCAGAAGCACAGCATGGCAATAATAGCTAACATAAGCCTGAAATCTAAGTTGTCAGGGGTCTTTACTATCTGCTTTGCTGAGTCCAAGTTCTGCTACCTTTGAGATCTGCTGATGGTACCAGGTAGAGATGGCGACACACTGTCAAGGAGATCTCTGGACTTCAGATTTTACACGCCGGTGCTACTTGAATTATTTCAGTCCTATTCATGCATTTATAATGGTTGGAAGCCAATTCAGCTGATCATTACCTCCCTAAAACTTGCTATAATTATTGGTTGAAGCAGAGCGGAGACATGTTGCTTAACCTGCACTTCAGTAATATTTGAGTTCAGGAAGGAATTATGAGAATATACATTATGCCATCTGTGGAAGTCAGCTTGTGCCACTGTGATACAATTCCTGAGATAACAACCTTAAAAGAAGAAAGGTTTATTTGGACTCAAGTTTCAGAGGGGGAGGCCCATGGTTGCTTAGCGCTGTATTTGGGCCTATGGTGGTGTAGTAGACCATGGTGGGAGCCTATGGTAGAGATAGTCCACCACACAGAAGCTAAGAAGGGGGAGAGGGAGAAGAGGGAGAGGAGAAGAAGGAGAAGGGAAGGAGAGAAGGTCGGAAAGACAAGGGGATATAAACATGCCCTTCAAGAGCCTGCCCCCATGAACTAACTTCTCCTCATTATGCCCAACCTCCTTATAGTCCCAGCACCTACCTCCCAGTATAACACTCTTTGCCTTTGGGAGACACTCACAATCCAACCCATAGCACAGATCTGACAATTACCTGTTGGCATAGGGAAGCCAAAAGCAACATAATACAAGAATTTTCCACAAAAGAGCCCAATGTAATAGGCAGAGTAAAAAAATCAAATATGTGCAAAAACATTTTTTTAAGTTTTAAGCTTTTTAAGAATTGACCAAGTTGTTAGTGCAAAAATAACTCTTGTTACCAAAAAACTATCAAAGTCTCGATTAAATTTAAGTAGTGCTGTTGCATGATTTTACTGGGAAAATTAAGCTCATACACACACACACACACACACACACACACACACACACACACACAATGATGATCAGAATTTGTTTAAAGTACTACTAAATTCTAAGACATTCACCTATATTCAATTTTTTTTTTTTTTTTTTTTTTTTTGGTTTTTCGAGACAGGGTTTCTCTGTGTAGCTTTGTGCCTTTCCTGGGACTCACTTGGTAGCCCAGGCTGGCCTCGAACTCACAGAGATCCGCCTGGCTCTGCCTCCCGAGTGCTGGGATTAAAGGTGTGCGCCACCACCGCCCGGCTTCACCTATATTCAAGTGTAAGAATAAACAAAGTATCAATATGAGACTTGTTTGAAGACACAGACCCAATTACAGTTCATTTGGTTATTTTTTTAAGTATTATATATGGATTAATTTTCAAGAGCTTTTAAAACTGGGACATAGGTGTTTGTACAAAATCTCCTTGGATAATGAGAAACCATTCACTGTTTTAGCTATGGTCCTTTCCCCCATAGACGCTCCTGCAATCAAGACACACCGCCTATCAAGCAAGTCATAGGCGAGACTATGATGTGTATTCATGCAGAGGAGTCCCCCGAGACCTGCCCACACCTAATTTAGTCAACTTAGTGCTGAACAGAGAGAGGTCTCTGTTCCTTCTTTTGGTGTAGGTATTTCCTTTGATGAAAAGGAGGAGTTTAATCAGCAAAGTGGTTTTCTCTGGTTAATGAAAGCAAAGCCATCAAAGGCACAGTAGAGGAGTGCTGAGCACGCTTGGCCATGGATCTCAAGGGAGGACTAACACTTAGTTAAGAGGTCATGGCAGTGGATGAGGTTCGCATTCCTACAAGAAGATCCGACTAGAGTCAACCTGACCTACTGACAGAGAAGACACTGTCTACTGCACCCTAAATGGCCCCACTACCCACATGGCAGATTTGGGGGTGCTTCATTGGAAAGGTCCTGTTCTCTCTACAATAAACTAATCCAGTGGTTCTCAACCTTCCTGATGCTGCGACCCTTCAGTACAGTTCCTCATGTTGTGGTGACCCCCCCAACCATAAAATTATTTTTGTTGCTACTTCATAACTGTAAATTTTGCTACTGTTATGAATTGTAAGGTAAATAGTGGATATGCAGGATATCTGATATGTGACCCCTGTGATGAAGAGGTCATTTGAAACCTCAGAGGGGCTGCGACCCACAGGTTGAGAACCTTTGAGCTAAGCCCTCTTCTGGGTTTATTCATTCTTGACTTTGCGGTTAGCAGAAGTTCAGGTGTTTGGGAGCTACACAGGGCGGGCTTCCAATCCTGCCTTTGTGTATAAGCTGTGTGATTCAGAAACGTTTCCCTCAAAGCTTCCCTTTTGATCTTGGTGAGGTGGATGGAGATGTTCAAGCCAGAAGGGGGTCCTGGTACCACAAGGAGAAAGTGGACGTGGGGTCCCACCACTAACCAAGAAGCTAGTTGTAATTTGCTGCCCTGTGGGCAAAGAGAAAAATCAGTTTTCTTCAGTGGGGCATCATGTCGTCCATCAACCACACTCCAGGACAGGCCTTCTGACCAGGACGAGCTGACTGACACAAAATGAACTTTCCGTTTTGTCTTGTTTGGTTGTGGGCTTTGTGTTTTGCTTGGGCATTTTTTTTTTTCTTACTGGTTCTTTGTTAGGATGGGGAAGAGAGAGAACATGAAGTTGGGTGGGTAGGGAGGTTTAGAGGATGTGGGAGGAGTTAAGAGAGGAGAAAAACAAGATAAAAATATATTACATGAAAAAAAAAATACAGTAAATAAAATAAACAGTTCCTTCCCCCTAAAAAAAAAAAAAAAAAAAAAAAAAAGGAAAAAGACGGAAGTGGAAAAAGCCGCGGCCGAGGGACTGTAATGAAGTAACATCCCCAGAAGGCCCAATAGTGTGCAAACTTGACTGTAGACACACACATAAGAAGTCAGTTCCCATCACATCTCCTCTGCCACAGAGCAAGGGGAAGCATGTGCCCGCTGACACCTGCTGGGAAAGGAGGAACTGAAAGCGGATAAAGGAAGAGAAGAGGAAACGAGAGGGTGACATAGATTAACTGCACCAGGACTGCCCCCCCACCCCCTCCCTTCCCCCCATCCCCACCCCCACCCCCACGCTCCCTCCCTTTTCACCCAGGGCTGGCCTTAATCTCACATGGAGAGGAGGGATAAAATCTCTAGGTGTGCGACGGAGACTAGATACGGAGAAAGCCTGGAAAAGCTGCCCAGAGCAGATAATAAAGACAACCACCCTCATCGAATTCAGACAGAGACTGATGCCATCCGTGGGAGCTGAGAGGCCCTCGGGCCTGAGGAGGAAGCCCACTCTAACCGGCTCGTGAGAGCTGGTAGGTTTTCCTGACTTAGTATCTAATATGACTATCTTATGAATGTCTCATTTTTTTCCTTTTGAAGTGGTAGATCCAAGGAGGTCTCTGCTAGGACTTTGAGAAACTGGAACATTCAACCATGGTAGTTGGAATCTAAGTTGGTTTTCAAGGTCTGAGCACTTTCACCTTTCACCTACAATCAATCCATAATATTTACTAAGCCCATATATACATATATATAAAATTTTATTTTTCTGTATCAGGCACTGTGGACCATAGGGTAGAGCTGGAGAGCTGGAATTCCACTCTCAGGGAACTTGCCAAGGGCCAAGCTGCTCGGGACCCACACCTATAAAACAACGAGCCAAGGAAGAAAAGCAAAACAAAATAAACGTATGCTGGACACAGTGCTGGCCTGGGACAGTTGCCGTGAACTCAAAGAAAGAAAACAGCACAGCCTGTGTTGAACGAATTCACTCTCCCCTCCCCCAAGGAAAAGAGCTAAAGAGCAAGGTCAAAGCCAAGGCCCTGGGGAGTCACTAAGGTGACAACTGTTAGTGCTGCCCAGAGAGACAGAGACAAAACGGAAGTCAGTCACTGCGGCAGCACCATTCAGAAAACTGTGTCTCAAGTGTGATGTAGATCAAAGTCACTAATAGGAACCGAAGGTGCATCCAGCCAATGCAGCCGATAGTCTAACCTAGTGGTTCTCAACCTTTTGATGCTGTCACCCCTTAATACAGTTCCTCATGATGTGGTGACACCCCCCGACCACAAAATTATTTTTGTTGCTACTTCATAACTGTCATTTTGCTACTGTTGTGAATCGTAATGTAAATGTCTGATATGCAGGATCTCTGATATCCCGTCCCAGTGAAAGGATCATTTGATCCCCAAAGAGGTCTCCACCCCCAGGATGAGAGCTGCTGGTCCAAGCTATGCATGTGAGAAGCTTGGGAAGGAAAAGCCACAAGGTCTGGTGAGGTTCCTTCTGTTTTTTTCAAGATCACAATGACTCTTCAGAGGGGCAAAGAACTTACATCCTCAATAGCCCACTCCAAATCCCTGGTGTTCAACAAGGCACCCCACATGGCTTCATCCCTCTAAAGAACTCAAAGATGAGCAGACACAGTTCTTTTTTAAATCAAACAAGTCTACAAGAAACCAATAAAATGGCTTCCCCAGGATTGGGATGGGAGGGTGTGGAGAGTGAGGAAGTGAGTTCTCTCCTACTTTGCTGGTCCCCAGGATGGGGTACTGGTGGCTAGCCTTGGCACCAAGGGCCTTTACCAGCTAAAGTTAAAAACAAAACAGAACAATACAAAAGTCTCTTTCTTTTCTTTCACTACAATACTAAATAAATAAATAAGTTGATTCATTTTATTTGGAAGAAACAGCATTAAGGTAATTTTACCTTAATGATCTTGCTCAGCCTTGTTAAAATTATTAAAGTGTTTATATTTCAGATCAACAACCATTGTCATATTATAGCCTCCATAACAACAATGTAATATGTAGAGTTGTTCCTCCCAGTCTGCCCTCAGGAGATTTTAACTTAGTACAGAAGACAGGGGAAAGCCAACACAAGCCACTACGGCCAACTTAATAAAGGACTAATTAGACTCATTAAGAGGAAGGCAAAAAAAAAAAAAAAGAAAAAGAAAGTCCCTCTAAGTTGAGGGGCTAAGATATCTCTTTGAAGCAAAAACAATGGGTTGAAGCTGGGCCTTGAAGAGAACCCTTTTCAAAAACAAACAAAGAAAAACAACCACCCCTCAACAAAAACCAACAACAAAAGGCTTAAGGCAAAGTGCTGTTCCTTCCGAGTCCAGTAGGAGGCGGTAATGAGCAAAAACACAGGGAGAGAAGGCAGTTGTAAGCAAGAGACCAACCCAGATAAACATTCCCACCGCATCTGCAGGGCAGTGGACTTCACTAAAGCCAAGCTAAGCAGAAGACACACTGGAGGCTCTTCTGCCTAGTTCATTATTGTCTTACTGACTCATGCCACTCTTTCCTAACTTGACTATTTCAGCCCCCAGGGCTTCTTATTTTCCCATTGTATTCATACTGCAGAAAGAGGAAATAACTCCTCCAGCAGCGGGGATTTCTTAGTTGGGTTTTGAAGAAAGATGCTGGGGGTGGCTGACTCGGCTGAAACGCTTCCTTTTTCTCTTGCTGTTTGTCGGATTCTGCCATTGAGCAATCCTCCTTCAGCCAACCTGCGGTCCGCATCTGTCTCACCTCCCTTGGCGCTCTCACGCTCCGCCCTTTGCCTCTTCGGCTCTGGCCGGTTTACACTCTCCCAACCTTACCATGGATGGCTGAAGGAGTGTGAGACATTTGCACTGCTGGCATCAAATACTAACATCTCCAAGTTAAAGGAGGCAAAGTCAGATCTGGCTTTGGCTGCTCCACGTGTACTTTACTTTGCTAATGTTTCGTTCAAAAATTACATTTCACAGAAACACATGAAAGCAAGGCATTTCTAAGATCATCTTTATCAGCTGCTCTCTCAGTGTGTGTGTGTGTGTGTGTATGTGTGTGTGTGTGTGTATGCGTGTGTGTGGTGTGCTGTATATAGTATGTACAAGTTTCTGTCCATGTGGTGCTTGCATTTTTTCGTATAGGTGTGCACACATTTGCTTGGGGGTGCATGGACACACGTATGCACGGACATATGGGTGCCAGAGCTCAGCATCAAGTGATTCCTTTTGTGTGTGTGTGTGACAGAATCTTTCACTGAACCTAAAACTCAATTGGCTAGACTGGCTGGCCACTGATGTCCAGGAATTTACTTCTCTGTGTTCCCCCAGGTCTAGGATTACAAATAAGTCACTCAGCTTTTACATGGTCCTGGGGATATGAACTCAGGTCCTCATCATGCTTGCCTGGCAGGCATTTTACTGACTGAGCCATCTCCCCAGCCTCCAACTCCCTCCTTTTTGAAATGGGAATGACTGAAATAAACATTTTTACGGGATCTACAGAGTTCAGTGTCGGCCCAAAAAAAGTCTACATCTACGCAAGTATAAGCGATGGGCTCCATAAGCCTAACTGGGTTCTAGAAGTGGCTTTCAATCACAGATAGAAATTACCTTCATTGGAAGATCAAAAGCTTTTACAGTGTCCTGGAGGAAAAGCTGTCCATATTATGCCTGCTCTCCTACTCTTCTGCACAAACACCCCTGAACCACAGACGACGGTCCCGTTCAGGCTGGACCAAGAAAATTCTCTCTCCTCTCTCAAGCCCTCCTCTCTTCATCCATTTCGATATGAAAAGACTGTGTTTGGGTTTGGCAGGGGCTTCTACAGCAGAGTACAAGACTGATGTTGAATAAATACAGTATGAGTTTGAGTCTAGTGGGGAAAACACGCCTTTAATCCCAGCACTCGGGAGGCAGAGCCAGGCGGATCTCTGTGAGTTCGAGGCCAGCGTGGGCTACCAAGTGAGTTCCAGGACAGGCGCACAGCTACACAGGGAAACCCTGTCTCGAAAAACAAAAAAAAAACAAAAACAAAAAAAAAAAAAAAAAAAAAAAAAATGACTACATAAAGCATTATTAAAAAAAAAAGAACACAAGAAGAAACTAGCAAGTTGATACTTTCCACAGTCTATAGTAGGGGCTCTCAACCTGTGGGTCACAACCCCTTTCGGGGTTGAATGATCCTTTCACAGGGGTCACATAAGACCATGGAGGTATCAGATATTTACATTGTGATTCATAACAGCAGCAAAATGACAGTTACGAAGTAGCAGTGAAAGTAATTTTATGGTTGGGGGTCACCACACCATAAGGAACTGTATCAAAGGGTCACAGTATCAGGAAGGTTGAGAACCACTGGGCTACAGCTTTTATAGGCTCTGCCGTTAAATGCCTTTGAATAGACCCACAAACTTCAGGGCAACAAACATTTACACATAGTCACGTGAACTAGCAAGGACTGCAAATGTACTAAGAACATACTAAAAATTGTCTGCTCTCTCGATTCTGCCCGCTAATCATTTTGTGTAAATATCTTCTCCTTCTCACAAATACTGAAAAGGGGTCACAGCTTAGGAAGTCACTTAGGCTGTCAGCACACAGAGGAAGCACCTGCTGTCACATGCTTCCTGACTGAGGCCACCTTCCCTTCCAAGTTGCTTGTTGTATCCACAAAGGCTTCAATCGGCCGGCCTTACCAAGAATTCAACAAATATTTGTTGACTGTTGAATGAGTTACAGTTCTCATTTTTGACAAAGTTCTCTCCTAACTGCCTCCAGCCAGCCTTACCGTGGTCAGAGGTCTCTGTTCTCTGGGCACTTGTGTCCTGTTGGGGTCCCAAAGGATTTCTAAACTTTCAGGTGTTAGTCTGGATTTGGCCTGAAGGCCTCAATAAGACTAGCCACCTTTCTGGATGCCTCAGAGTGAGGCTGGTCATTGACTTCAACATTGCTCTACTTGGCTTGCCTTGGTTTTCACGGTGGTAAATTTCAGCACGGCAGTGATAAAAGATAATGCATAGTGTGACTATACAAATGGCTAAATGTGAGCAGGTAAGTACTAGAAGTCATAGCCAGCTTCCAATGTGGGCTTCCCTGGTATCTAGGCCTGTGGAGAATCTCTTCTTCTCAAATGTGAGTTGGGCTTAGAGCTTGAGTCTATCAAACTCAGTCCAGCAAAAGTTACAGTATATCCCAGATTTGATTACCAAAGAAGTCAGCTGAATATGGCAGCACCCACTTGCCTCCCAGCACTTTGGAACCTGAGGCAAAAAGATCAAGTTTGTGTTCAATAGGGAGATGTTGAATACTGTTCCACCCAACCCTGAAAAAAAAAAAGACTATTACTTCTTTCCAACCACGCCCCCATCCCATCACCTGCTTTGTGGGAACATCTGCGACATGGAGCAGCCCATGGTGAAGTCCAGATGGTCCAGAAATGAGGTCTCTAGTCAACAGACAGTGAGACACTGAGATTTGCCATTTGGAAGAGCTGAAAGCAGATCCTTCAGGCCCAGCCAGTCCAACACTGAAATGGACTGTAGATGAGATGGGGTCTGATGCCCTCATAAGAGATCCTGTGCTTGAATCATTCCCCTTGGCAAGCTTATATCTCTCACCCACAGAAACTATAAAATAATAAGTAGTGCCTTAAAGCGTCCAGATCTTGGGGCTATTTGATATATAACAAGACATAACTAATATGCTAAACTAAGGGCTGGCGAGCATGTTCGTAAGGGCCACATAGAAAATATTTTGGGATTTTTCTAGCCAGATGGTGTCTGGATCACTCTTCAGTTCCACCACTGTAGCTCAAAAGCAACCAAAGATAATATGCAAATGAGTGGACATGGCTATGTTCCTATAAAACTTTATTTATGAAAACAGTCAGCCGGCTTGCGAGTTGTGATATGCCAACACTTGCTGGAAGCCACTATATTTTCAGCCTTTACCATTGCTAGTGTCTTGTCCTGTAGCTTTCGTAGGGGGAGTGAAATGTGACCACTTTACTTCATAAAAGGTTATGCAGTATCATTGCCAGGACAGAGGATGCTCCTCCCACTGTTCAACTTGAAGATTAAAAAGTGATCTTGATGCCACAGAAAATAAAAAAGAGAGGTAAAATAGAGGTAAAACTCTTTTTCAGCAAGGAGAAGGACTTTTGAAATCCAAAATGGCTGAAGAGGAGAATCAAGAGAAGTGGTAGAAGTGTGTCAGCCTCCTGAATCTAAACGCTTTGTAAGGTGATGGGATGGAAAAGCTGTAACACAGCTGGAGGGACACAGGAATCTCAGAGCATCCTAACCAGGAGCCCAATTGTTTAGCTAGATCAGTGGACACCAAGGGACATTTAAAACAAAACGGCTCAAGACCGTACAGCATAATTGTTATAAGAAAATTAAAACATGGCTTTTGGCCTCTCATAACTTAGACATAGCGCACAAAAGACAGTAAGGCTCCCATGTGGTCTCCAGCCAATGCAGAAATGCTAAGGAGACCACTTGACCAGCAGGTTCCAAGGCCGATTAACGACTGGACCCCTAGGACCACAGTCAAAGGCAGCACGGCACAGACAGGTTAGATCACTGCCTCTCTTCCCCATCTGCTTCTTATTTTCCATGACTTCAAATCAATACCAGCAAAGGCATGCTCAAGAGTCAGGTAGGAGCTACAGTACTAACACATTTAGCAGAGGCCACCGAACAAACGGAAATAGAAACAGTCCCATAATGATAGACTTCTCATGAATAAGTACACTTCCCCAGGGAGACATGGGGGTCTCCCCCCACCCTGTTGCCTATATCCCATCTTTGGAAGGACAGAGGAAGGAAAAGAGAATCTGGAAGAGCTATGCTTTCCCCAAAAGTGACTGAATGACGTCCACCCAAGCTGTCTGAAGCAGAGAGGATTGGAGGCCTTCTCCCTGGCAGCTTCCCACTCTTTTCCACCAGGGCCAGAGGGATAGAGGATTTGAGGAAATTAGAAACTGGCTTTTTTCTTTTTTTCTGTTACAACGTATATAAATACACAAATCACTACAAACCAAACATAGAAACTTAAAACAACACAGTTCATCAGCTCACAGTTCTTCAGGTCAGAAATGTAACGTGGCTCTCACTGGGCTAATGATGTCAGGGGTTCTTCTTTGTGGGGCGGGTGGTTCTTGGAAGGCTGGCGCTCATTAGCGCATGGCTGCCATCCATCTCTCATCCTCACCTTTCTGATAATGCTTCACTGCTGCAGCCCTGTCTCTCAAACAGCCTGGAAGTACTCTCCACTTTTGAGAATCAATGTGACTAGACAGAGCCCACCAACCATGGAAGATAACCTACTCCAGGGCTCTAGGCATGGATGTTGTCGTCAGGGGAGAAGAGAGTACTTTGGATAGCAATTGGAAAGAGGAAAGGCTACATTCAGTTCTTCTTCAAAGGCCAGCTTGGCCAAAATAGTGGGTTCCAGTTCAGTGAGAGATCTTCTCTCAAGGTAACAGGCAGAGAGCAAGAGAGAAAGACACCTGACACCCTCCTATGGCCCATATATGCTCACCCACACATCTGTATCCATGTAACACACACACACACACACACACACACACACACACACACACACACACACACAGGCATGCCCATACATATCTTCAAAAATAGTGCATGAACTATGTTAATTTGACAGAGTGAGATCACTCAAGAAAAACCCAAGGGTTCTTAGAGATGCCCATAGCCCAAGGTATATTTCTGTGTAGAATTCCAAGAAAAAAGGTATGAATTTCCTTTAATCAGTAAGAGATAGATGAGACTCTTGATCAAAAATCTTAAAGAGTCCCTGAAGTCCTGGATTGCATCAATTAGAATCCATGAGGTATGATCCACGATTAAAGATGTCAGTCTATCTAATAGTTTATAGGCATCAGTCACTTAAGTTGTAAGGAAGAGAGTCACCAAGTTAACAGAAACTAACTGTAAGTAGTGTGCACTGTAAGTGAACTAACAGTATTATTACTATTATTTATATTAGTGGGTACATATTGCTTCAATGTTCTGTATCAATCTTGTTTTGTTGAAGTGTTTTGTTTGGGAAAGTGTTTTCTTGTTCCCTTTCATATTAGCATGAAGGATATTATGTAAATTTAAGCCTTGTTGTAGTAATTATCATTGTTATCCTTTCAAGCCATCTTTTGCTATAGTTTTTGGGTTTTGTTTGAAATAAAGTGACATTGAGCATCCATCCTCCTGCCTCCACCTCTCAGGTGCTGGGATAACAGAAGTGAACCACCATACCCAGCTGTCTTCTTACTAGAATTCCTAGAAAATAAATTTAATAATCAGATGTTTGATAACGAATCAGGAAAAACCAATACATGTTATATTTAATGTCTTCTTTTAAATACATTTTTAAATGCAGGTTTATAAAAGGTTAGATAGTCTACAAAATGAGGTTCCAGATGAGAGAAGCCATGTTTCTGACAGTGACCATGGCTAGGAATTCTTTCAGGAAACATTTGGAGGGAACATATTGGTTATGATTACAACTGACATCATAAACTTTGATGGAGTCTACTTTCCTAGGTCTGATTGCTGCTGGAAATAAGCCCCTTTTTATTACAAAACATTTATCTTAATGAAGTTATATAAAGGAGTACACCCAATGATTTTATGAACACTAAGTATATATTTCTTTGTCTTTTTATATTTCATTCAGGCAAGCCTTACCTATTCTACAGACCTCCTCAAAATGAGTAAAGGATTGAACGATACACTTTTTCATTATTACCTCACAATACTATAGATATTCATGTGCTGTTTCTTTTGGTCACTTGAAGACAGAGAGAAAAACATCATCAGGGCATTCAACCTCAAGTCACCCAATCAAACATGGATGCAAGTTAAGGCCCAGGATGTAACTCAGTGGCCAAGCGCTTACCCCGCTTAACCTGGCACCCTTGGCACTGTTGTCGGGGAGGAAGATATGAAGAAGTGTGAGAAAGAAGTGTGTGCGGTGGTGGCGCACACCTTTAATCCCAGCACTCGACAAGCAGAGGCAGGCGGATCTCTGTGAGTTCGGGGCCAGCCTGGTCTACAGAGTGAGTTCCAGGAAAGCCGCAAAGCTACACAGAGAAACCCTGTCTTGAAAAACCAAAAAAAAAAAAAAAGAAAAGAAAAAAGAAAAAAAAAGTGCAAGAAATATGAAATTGTCATGGAAAGGTAAAGAGACGAGGGATCATCTCCCTGGTCAGATAAAGGGAAAACTCAGAGCCTGGATATGCACTTGAACTCAGCTGAGAAGCCTCTGGGAGCTGTTATGGCATGTAGTTACCGACGTCATTAGGACCAGCAGTGAGACTAACACAGAGCACGTCACTCACAAAGTTGCTTCCAGTCCTAGCTAACTGAAGCTGACACAGATCTCAGCCCACACAGGGAAGAGAGCACAAGCTCTGAATAGAAAAGACAAGGTGTCCAGCAGGCAGGGATGGGTGAGGGGTGAGGAGGTCCAGTTATCATGCGGTGGTTATTTACTGATTTTATTACCCCATGGAAACTACTTAATCTCTTTGAGCCTCAATTTAATCTTACATAAACCTGGCAAGTTATTTTTTTTTAAGTTGGTAGGGTTGCTTTTATATATCAGCAAGAGCATGAATCTTAGTACTTGTTACATTTTAAATTAATGTTGATTATACATTTATTAAACTCCATAAGCAGTGATATCACAGTGTTTCCTTGTATGTAGATAAATGTTCTCTTTTAAGAGTGTTCTGCATCTAACTTCTAAATTCTCCTTCTAAAATTAACTCTGGGATCTAGAGACCAGAATAACAGAAGCCACACACGACATGTTTCCAGGAGCAAGCTACTGAAAAAAATGCTAAATATAGCAAAAAGCTAAGGGGAGGGAAATGGAAAATTATGGACACGTGGGAATATCACGGCTATAAAATTTTAAAGAAATCATGTTGTAAAACTGCGCGTGACAAATTTTCCTATAAAGCATAATTGCATGGGATTCAAACAGAACTCTTTAGAGTTCTGGGTTGGAAAGGTTCTCATATTTTGGCTCCCTCCTTCCAGTTCTGCTGGGCTGCCCTCACACTAGAGACCTTTCCTTATCTAAACAATCATTTCCATTTCAAAGAAGCCCCTCACTGACTCTTTGGGTAACAACTGAGCCATAACAGTGTGGTTCCCATGGTTACCAAGAATTCTAATTTCAGTTCCTCATTACGCATTTTATCATGAAAGATTGTGCAGTGTTTCTAAACAGGCCACTCTTCGCTCCATTCCACATACTTTTGTTTCTTTTTTTTTTTTCCTCTAAGTTTCTCGTACCCCATCCCTAGTGAAACTTCCTGTTTTGCTCTTGTTTTTTTATTTAAAATTTATGTGCCCGGTCTTGACAATGATTATGTTTCTAGATAACAAATTCAAGGCAAAGAAGCAAAGCTGAAGAGCGGGGGTTAGAGCAAAGTTAGAACTGGTCCTGCTTTCGGAGGCCCATGATGTACCCCATAATCATGGCGATGAGGAAAAGGAGCAGCAGGAACCCCACAGTACGGGATGGGGCCTTCAGACTCATTTATTAGAGTTTCTCAACAATGAAAGAATTTGAGTTCTCATAGCTCTGGAGAGTGCTTTCTGTACATACTAAAGTCATAGACCACAGTCCGTGTATGGGCTTCAGAAAGGACCGTCACACGTCCCAAACTATGTACATAGTGGGGATGTATGTATGTGTGCGGTACGTGCAAAGGAAGAGGAGGAGGAAAAAAGAGAGGTGCTGTCATCCCTCAAAATCCGTGTCTCAGGGAAGAACTGAAGGGCTAAGAATCTTAATAGCATTAGTATCATTTCTTCACTGATGGGAGATATTAAAATTTGGCAAACGATTTTTTGAAAACCAATCTAGAAATTTAAAATTTATGGGATCAAAACAAAATGTCCTTCCCCTTGGATCTAATCATTTCACAGAGGAATATATATTTAGGAAACTAGTTTGGAACGATTCCAAAGTGAAGGTTTGTTGATTTGAATATTATAAATAATAACGTGAGCAAGCCATGTCACGTGACATCAACATATAGCCATGAAAATAAAACTACGATAAAATATTAAATTGCAAAGCAGATATGAACACATGTAACATGAGACATAAACATTTGAAAAAAAAAATACTTTACTAAATAGCTGTACTGAAGAAATGGGAATTTTGCTTGATTTTTAAATCCTCTCAAATTTCAAATGTCCTACTAAGCAAATGCTAAACCAAAATGACAATGACAGCAACAAACATCTGTTCAGCCTGAGAACATATGTTTTGATCTTTGTTTCCTTCCCACACTCCACCAAGACGAAAGCAGAGATGTGAAAAAGACGCACATCGACAAGGAATGTGAGGACACAGGATGAAATCACAGCACCAGATTCTTGGACCCTGTAAAGCCAAGAAATGGTAAAGCAGTTACTTGGAAGGAAGAAAGTTAAGTCCATCAACCACAGAGTCACATGGGAATAAGCTCACTAACACCAAACCCTCCAAATTATCCTAAATCAAGGGGGGTGGGGAGTTCAGCACTGAACGAGGAGACAAGGGTTAGGCTGGGACCGGTACCGTGTCAAGCACCTTCCAGATCAAGCGTTAAAAAAAAATAGTTTCAACCTGATTACCCATCCTAACCTGCTCCCTCTCATTACCCCAAAACATTGACTCTTGGCAGAGGTAACAAAAGGATCGTGTGTTATGAACAATGAAGTGAGAAGGGACATGCTGAAAAGTAGTCATTTTAATGACAACTGGCACATTGGACAGTGGGACACATCTTGTGTACCTTGGGATGAGGATTAAGGGGATGGCTCAGTAGATAAAGTACATGTTGTGCAAACACGAGAACTCGAATTCTGATCCCTGTCACTTACGGAGAAGCTGGGTGCGGGGGATTAATGTCTGTGACCTCTGCAGCTGGGGAGATCAGCGCAGGAGGATGGCTGGAGCTCACTGGACAGCTAGTCTAGTCAAGGTTCAGAGGGAGAGATGTCTCAAAAACTGATTCTGTACCAGGTCTGGCAGCATACACGTTGGATACCAGAAACTGAGAGGCAGAGGTAGATGGATCGCTGTTTGAGGCCAGCTGGGTCTATATCGCAAGTTCCAGGACAGTCAGAGCTACATAACATATATAACAGAGAGACCTTGCCTCAAAAAAAAAAAAAAAGTTAATGTGGAAAGCAACTAAAGATGACATCCAAAGTCACAGTCAACCTTGGCCTATACATCCACATATAAATATATATATATATATATATATATATATGCATATGTCATACAACAAAAAAAATCTTAAGATGACTAGTCTATAAGAATAAATCGCAGGGCGGTGGTGGCACTCGCCTTTAATCCCAGCACTTGGGAGGCAGAGCCAGGCAGATCTCTGTGAGTTCCAGGCCACCCTGGGCTACCAAGTAAGTTCCAGGTGAGGCACAAAGCTACACAGAGGAACCCTGTCTCGAGAAACCAAAAAAAAAAAAAAAAAAAAAAAAAAAGAATAAATCTACAGCCTGGCTTGATAGCACAAGCCTGTAATACCAGCTACACAAGAGGCTGAAATAGAAAAATGATAAATTCAAGACCAGTCCTGTCTCAAAAGTAAAAATCGGCACACAGACACACACACACACACACACACACACATGCACACACACACACACACATACACACACACACACTCATGCACACACATATGCATGCACGTACGCACAAAGGCTGGAGATGCAGCTTAGTGGTAGAGCACTTGCCTGGCATGCAGGAGGCCCTGAGTTTGTTGCCAGGACCATGAAAAAACACATAAATTTAAGATACTGTTAGCCATGGGTTCCCCAGTGAAGCATCCAATCCATTTGTGCCTGAACAAAGCTCATCAGAGCTCCCACTCAGTCTTTTCATACATGAAACTATAGTAAGAAACACAGGCAGAATAGAAGACATTTGAGGAAAAGCTCTAACATGAAAAACAATAACCAAAACCAGACAGTAAAAGAGACTAGAAGGAGAGTTACAGTTGAGATAGAAAAACTCATCCCTAAATGAGTTCAAATGCCTTCAGATAATAAGAAAAAATATTGCCAACATAAAACAAAAGGTAAAATATCATTGAAACAGGATGTAAAAAGCCACTGTTGCTAAAAATTATTGACTGCTTGCTTGCTTAGACCCAGAAGGTAACTAAAAGAGTGCTAGCCTGGCATCTCTGCCTCTTTTTGTGTCTATACTTTGGCTGAAGGCACCAAGATAAATTATTCTTAACTTTCCTCCTGAGTCCCTCTGACTTTAAGGAAGAACAAAACCACACGCAGGGACTTACCACCTCCCCTAAGTTCAAGACAATTGTCCATAAGAATTAGGCCGCACCCCTAGCGATGACCAGAACCATGATTTAGTAACTGATCACACCGTATTGCATAGAGCACCTTGTGGAATCAGAGCTACGGTAAGGAAGGGACAATGGGCAGGACCACACCTTGCCCAGAATTACCTAGTTATGTATACCTTCATATTTCAAACTAAACTCATGGTAGTACCCCCCAAAGTAGACTTGAGAAAGTCCCTGGACCACTTTCTTTGTTCTTTTTCCTACCCTCTGCTAACACTGAAAAAAATCTTTCTTGGCTTTTCACTCATCTCTTCAGTATATCAGGACAGATAGCCAAGTCTAGCTTCTTGAGCTCCTGAGGAAAAAGTTTTTAATGCTAAAAAGCACTGTAACACTGTTTTAAGCACATCATTAAGAATACAAAGAGAGCTCTGGAAATTAAAAGGATGAGATCAGAAATGCACAATGTGTTAGAAAAGCTAGGGATGAACACAAATCAGATGAAGTTTAAAAGACAAGAAAAAACAGACCAGGATGCCAATATGTAACCAACAGAAATATCAGATAAGGAGAGAGAAAACACAGCAAAATAATCTACAGACGTTTCTAAGAACTGAGCTTGCAATTACTCACCCACTTCCCAAAATGATGAGTAAGAAAAGTCCACACAGAACACAGAATCATGAACTTTCGAAATGCAAAGAGTGACAGGATTTTAACCCTCCTGGATCACAAAGAAGAACAGATCACATGCATAAAGCCAAGAGTCAAAGAAATAAAAATAATGAAAAAAAAATACACTTGGGTTTTCAATGGCAATCCTAGTGGTTACAGAATACTTTTAAAAGTCTTAAGAAAAACTGATTGTCAGTTTTGAACTCTACCCAAGTTGTCTACAAGAATTCAAATGGGGCCAGAGAAATGGCTCAGTGGATAAAGACATTGCCTTGCAAGTCTGGTGATCTGTGATCCAGTCCCAGAACCAGTGAAGGCAGATGTGGCTGTGTGTGCCAGCATTACCTTCCCATCTTCTACAGGAAGATAGGAGGCAGACTCAAGGACCACCCAACAGTTTGAGTACCAGCCAGCCTGGAGTGTGTAACACAAGGGTAAAAAACAGGAGAGACTCTGCCTCAAAGAAGGTAGACCGAGAAATGTAAGTCCTCACAGCTGGCGTCTGACCTCCACACGTGACACACGCATCTGCACACCCAGAGTAAACCAATAAACAGCCTTTTTTAAAAGAGTAACAATAAAGGAAAAATATTTCAAGCACAAAAGACCTTCAAAAAAGAAAATTGTCACCCATGGCCCCTTCCTCTATAGCTGGTAGAGAGAATAAAGCAGAAAAGAGGAACCAACTAACAGGAACCTGGAAAGACCATCTCCAACATGGCAGGGACTTAAGGGGATTTTCATGATGGCATGATAGAGATTCTGAAGACAAAACAGCATTGAGTCCCCTTTGTCGGCAGGAAGCACACTAATGCTTTCACAGGAATCCACAGGAATCTTACAGAGATTATGGAACGTACCTGAATGCATTGGAAGAAGATGTAGAATTTTGCCGAAGAGCTTGGGATTAGATGAAGATATGAAATCAGGCAACAAATGAAGCATCCTGTGCCTGCTAATATTTACATAAAGAGCCAATTTTATTTTAGATACTAAGGATACTGCAATTACATATGTAAAGAGATTAAAAAGAAAACAATAAAACTTCAAAAATAGCCCTCACAGTTTTTTAAAGATGGGTATAATACTAGAAAAAAATATTTTAAACTGTATTTCTACACCTAGCCAAACTCTCAGTCAATTGTTGTGTAAAATCAACACATTTCAGATGTCCAAAGCCTCACAGTCTTTACCTCTAATATTTCCGCACGCTTTAAGGATGCTTTTCAGGAAGAGAAGGCAGAAAACCGACAAAGAAAATTTTCAAGCCAAGAAATGGATTCAGAAAAAGAGAATTAGCTGTCAGTAAATGAAAACTGCTAAGTGTTCAAAGGAACAGTCAGTCCAGACGGAGCAACGAGGCGCCCATGAGATGCAAGGATGAGTTCAAGTTGACACCTTTGTCATTGAAAACATTTTTAAAGGATGACAATGTAAATTAAAGACATTAGAAACCTAAAGAATCGCCAAAAATAATTTTCAAGCTAAAATGAACATACCACTGATTCTACGAATATGATCCTTTTGTTATAAAAATATAAATGTAATTTGTTGACTCATTCTTTAAACCAAAGTCAAATCATAATTGCTTTTATTCATGATACTTTTTTATAAAATAGTAGATAGTAAGGCTTATTGGCATTGATATATTAGGCAAAGAAACTGTCAATTTAGAAAGAGATCATGTTAACCATTAAAAGCCTGTTTTAACGACAAACTCAGTAGAAGTAACTATCTTCAACATGATAGTTTTTTATATTTATATATACTAACTGCAGAGAAGACCAACCTTCCAGCCAGGCAGTGGTAGTCCACACCTTATACCCAGCACTTGGGAGGCAAGGTAGGTAAGTTCGAGGCCAGCCTGTTTTATAGAGTGAGTTCCAGGACAGCCAGGGCTACATAGAGAGACTCTGTCTTGAAAAGAGACTCTGTCTTGAAAAAAAAAAAAAAGAAAGAAAGAAAGAAAAAAAGATCAACCTTCCACAAAATCAACCCTGAACTAAAACAATAGTGAATATTCAACACCTACCCCTTTAATGAACAAAAACTTGTTTTATGAGATTTTTAAATAAAATTATAGATTGATCAGTCCGTGGATTGAAAATACTGTGGTTGGAAGCATCTGTCCAATGCTTCACATCAAGTACGTTACAATAATAAAAGCTTACTTGAGAATAAGTTCACACACAGCTTCAGTGCAGAATTGATATGTGACTAATCCCCTACTATGTGCAAACTAATTCCCTACTTATGCTTCTGGCAATAGGAAAATATCCGGGCTTAGTTCCTCTAGGAAGGGACTTTAAACCTAACTGATGAAAGACACATTAATAAGATAGATTACTGGGCCACAAGGGACATTCTAAACACGATGCTAACCGAATAAAACTGGCAATTAGTGAACCTTACACATTGTGTTCAGTTCGTTCTGCGTGAAAACCAAACAGAAAAGCAGTCAAGAAGCCCAGATTGAAGTCCTCATTGTGACATTTCCTAACAGGAATGTAAATCATTTTATTTAACAGCATTAAGCTTGTTTGTTTTGTTGGACAGCCCACTCTTTGGTTCTTGAGAAATAACGATCACATTACCTCCAACGGCCCACAGCGTTGTCTAGGTTCAAGGGGAGAGCTTTTGTGTCGAGGTTTAAACAGATGGTAGCCTAAACCAGCATTTTAAGATTTTGAAAAATATTTTAAATATCACAGTGTTTAAAACACTCCAAAGTGCTCTATGCTATCGAGCACTGGATGCATTAACTTGCAGCTCCAACTTGACTCATTTTTCTTAGTTTGTCTCAGAAGGAAGATTTCTCCCACAACAGGGCTACCCACAAGATTAGAAGGTAATTACTAGAGACCTCTCTTTGGCAAATATGCCCCTATGCTAATTAGCATTTGTTTCATAATGTGGAAAGACACACAAAGAGTACTAAAATAAATGAGATGATAAATACTCCTTAAAGGCACATCACAATGGTTCTCATTTCAAGCTTTCTGATTAATCAAAATACACCACCGGTTCCATTTATCCACCGTGTGATGAATGAATTTGTTCAAACTGAACTCATAATGCTATTTTTACTAATAAGACACGTCCTACCTTTATCTAGTGTCCCTAGATTTTATTTGAAGGCAATTATCTCTGGAAAAAAAAAAATAGATTCCACTGGGAATGTTGTTCTGAGAAGTCCTTCCCAGATCAAAGAGATGATGATTCTCTGAGAAAGGATCCAAACTACAATGAAAATACAAAACAACTCCCTGACATCCTGAGGATTTTAGGACCGTGAACTCTTCACACCAGTAGGGCCACCAGCAGAATCGGCTTTGGTGTTCAGAGCGGGTTTTCTCGTCCCACTTGGTTGTGCACAGCACCTGCACTTTAATCAGGATGTTTTTGGGTGTGCCCGCACTTCCCTGTCAACATCTCGGGTTGGGCCCCAGGCCAACCTGTAAGAGATTGCATCTCGGGGCCGCTTCCTTTCTCGTAACACTGGTTGGACTCTAGCCAAAATCATCAAGCTACTGAGGGAACAAACCCCTTTGCTTACTTCCATCCATTTCTTGAGTCAGGTAATCATCACTGAGGGCTACAGGCCTTTTTTCCCTCCTTCTAATTAGTAATTCGACTAAAACAACCCTCACTAACGTCTTCAGTCCCCTTTTTTTAACACGTTAACACCCTCCTTACTAAGTTCATCTCTAAGGCTTCTGTACTTCCTTTGTTGTTTTTGTTGGTTTTATTTTCTATTAAAGAGGAATCAGTAGATTTTAGACTACAATAACACTCAATCTAAGCCAGGGGTTCTTCACCTTCCTAATGCTGTGACCCTTTAACACAGTTCCTCATGTTGTGGGGGACCCCCCCACACCATAAAATTATTTTGTTGCTACTTCATAACTATAATTTTGCTACTGTTATGAATCGTAATGTAAATATTCGATATTATTTGATATATAATCCTTGTGGGCTCTTCTAGAGGTCCTGAGTTCAATTCCCAGCAACCACAGGGTGACTCACAACTATCAGTCATGGGATCTGATTCCCTCTTCTGGTGTTCACGAAAATGATAGTCTCCATAGATGCTATGTATTTCTTGTCAACAAAGTAAAGAAAATAGAAGCAACCGTGAAAATAATCAACCCCCAAAAACACTGCTACAAGGGTATGAACCAGAGGAATTCATTCATTGGTGGGAATATAAAATAGTACCACCACTGGTTTCTTTGTGAAAAACACAAATTGTATGATATACCAATCATATTTCTTGGTGTTAAGTAAAGGAGTTGAAAACTTGTATTCATACAGGGGCCTGTGTGTGAATGTTTTATATTCAGTTGTAATCACAAAAGCTTGGATACAGCCAAGATGTCCTTCATCAGTAAATAGATAAATTCTGAACCATAATAGTGGAGTTTTACTCAGTGTTAAAAAGAAATGAACTGTCAATAAACTAGCAAGATGGCTCAGTAAGTAAAGATCAAACCTGGGTTCAAACCCCAGAAACCATGATGTAAAGGTGGGAGGACAGAACTAACCATACAACATTGTCCTCTGACCTCTACACAAGCCAGAGTATACACACACACACACACACACACACACACACACAATTTTTGAAAAAAAAAAAAACCCATGAACTATCAAACTACAAAGAGAACTGAAGCAAGCTTAGAATGTAGTTCAATGGTAGAGCTCTAGCCTCAGCATAAGTGCAACTTCATAAGATAACAAAAACAAAACACTGCAAAACAAAATCTGCATGGATGCATTAGATACATAGCGCTAAGTGAAAGAAGCCAATATGAAAGTCTACACCCTGCATAATTCCAACTTGATGTCATTCTGGAAAAGACAAAAACGTAGAGATAGGATTAAAGAAATAAGCTAATGGTTTTACAAGGATTCCAGGAGAGAAAGAGACTTCTACAGAGCACAGAGGATTATATTTGGCAGTGAAAAATTCTGTCTGATACTATAGTGGCACATTAATATTGTTATATATTTGTCCAAACCTATGTTTAACAGCAAATGAACTCAAAAGCAAGCTATGGGTTTGGGGGAGTTACATCGTTCTGTATAGGTTCATCATTGTAACAAGGTACCACGTTGATGAGTGATATTGTTATTGGGGGAAGCTGTGCATGTGAAGGGGGTTAAGAAAGGGAATATGTGGGGGTATATATCCTCTCCACACCTTCACTTTGTGGTAAGTTTAGAAATTTTCTAAAAAGCCAAATGTCAAATGGAATCCTCCTCAGTACTTACACGTCAACAAAAAGCTTTGTCTTTGCTTATACAGTGGGATCTTTTCACTTGATTGAACCTTGATTGATCTGGGAACCAATTTCTTAAGGAGTTAAAATATTGGCGTGGAGGAAGTTTGCATCACCAAGCAATGACTTCAAATACTAAAAGGGTCATTCTAACCTAAGGCATGCTGTTCAAGGTGGGCATAGTCTGCTGAGATAGAAGTCTATCAGCAGGTACAGAGTGAGACTCTGTCTAAAAAAAAAAAAAAAAAAAAAAAAAAAAAAAAAAAAAAAAAAAAAAAAAAGGTGGGGAGGAGAAGGGAGAGAAGGAAGAGAGGAAGAGGAGGCATCAACAAATAAGAAAGGAGTGTTCATCTAGACCAGGTCTGTTTTCTATAAGAAATATTTTCCCCCATCACCATTTTAACTACATTTTTGTTTTACTACTAGAGAAAACCGTGGTTGTTTTTGTTTTGTTTTGTTTTGTTGGTTTTTTGAGACAGGGTTTCTCTGTGTAGCTTTGCATCTTTCCTGGAACGCACTTGGTAGACCAGGCTGGCCTCGAACTCACAGAGATCCGCCTGGCTCTGCCTCCCGAGTGCTGGGATTAAAGGCTGTGCGCCACCACCGCCCGGCCGGTTGTTTTTTTTTTTAAATGTACACTGTCTTCAAAGTCTTAAAGTCAGAAAGAAGGTATATGTAAAATAGACTGCTGGTATGGTCAATGGGCCTGGTTTGGGCCTTGGTGGAAAATATTACTTAAACTGTTGAGTTTTTCAGACTTAAATACCTTAAAGAGTAGCAACATCACAGAGATCCACAGCTGGCCACAGACAACAATTGACCATGGTATGGCTAGCCCAACTGATGTA
The DNA here is from genome assembly GCF_949786415.1 of Peromyscus eremicus. NCBI lineage: Eukaryota > Metazoa > Chordata > Mammalia > Rodentia > Cricetidae > Peromyscus > Peromyscus eremicus. The sequence goes on from NC_081434.1 coordinate 28,132,673, forward strand.
TCTACAGTAGAGCCCCTACACCTAAGACTTAGGGAGCATCACGGAAAAAGGGGCTGTAAGAGCCAGGGTACCAGGACATCTGCTGTGAGATTGTCACTTCTATATATGACAGAAGCTACAACCCTGAATCTTAACAACATGGTTGCCCAAACAAGACCTGTGAGAAGACAATACCAGTGGAAATGCCAGTGTGGATGGGGGGAATCTCACAAGACCCCACCCCTAGATGAAAGACTTACAGGCAATTAGTGACTGCTAAGAGAGAGATAATCAGCCTTCTCAACCTGGATAGGTTACCCAACCCCAAGCCATCAGTCCTACACACATGTACATATCAACTACACTAAACAGACTCGGCGGGCTATTTTTATAGGTACATATGTGATATCTATAGTCACCTTACGGTCCAAAGCTCCCCAGACTTTCTCATTGCTCTTTAACTGTAACTTACCACACAAACTGGTCAGTCTTTTATCTCCAGCCCCACTACTCTCTTTGGGCACTGGTAATCACCATTCTGCTCTCCTCCTCTGTGAAACTGGCTTCTTTTGTTTATGTTCCACACATAAGGAAAACCATAGCAGTAGGAACTTTTAAACCATAGAACCCAGTAGCTGGAATTCCGGGGTACAGTAAATTAATGTATACAAATGACTAGGATTTAATTAAGTGCACATTGCTACCAATCATTATGGTTTGGGATGTAATTGTAAACCTATTTTCTCCTCAGACATTACTGAGCTGGAAAGAAGCATGTTCTGAACATTGAATGTGGCATTTCTCCAGCTTTGCAACTCTTTACCGCATCACCCTTTCAATTTCAATTTCAATTTCAATTTCAATACTCTTGCCTCATAGAAGCATTTTGAAAAAAAAAAACAAACAAACATTTAAGTTCTGAGCAAAGCACTTTTTTTTTTTTGGGTTTTTAAAGACAGGGTTTCTCTGTGAAACAGTCCTGGCTGTCCTGGAACTCACTCTATAGACCAGGCTGGCCTCAAACTCATAGAGATCCGCCTGCCTCTGCCTCCAGAGTGCTGGGATTAAAGGGGTGCGCCACCACCTTTATTTTTAATAGTGATAAATGCTTTCTCTGGTTTCCATGGATGAAGGATACGTTAAGCCCGTCACAGTAATGGCAACAGGTAAGAGCTTGTTTGGACGTGAATAGAGTGACAGCACATCTGGGATGCCAGCTGTTCATGGAACAGTCTAAAACAAGAAAATGCATGACTCTATGTAACATGCTGTCTTATCCAGTCACATCAACACACTGGCATTTCCTATTCAGGAACTATGAAAGTAACAAGAGCTTTCATATTTTCAGATGGAAAGTGATTGCAGTGAATGGTTTACAGTGAACATGTATGGGAAGAAAGGATTGACAAAAACTAGTCCTGGGTGTAACATTCCAGCCTCTTCCCTGATACTTCAATTCTTCCTTGTAATTTCTAAAAAAAAAAAAAAAAAAAAAAAAAAAAAAAAAAAAAAAAAAAAAATTATAACCTTTTCCACTTTATAAAAAAAATATAAAAATCTGATATTTGGCTAAAAACATGAATACATTCCAGAGGTTTTAGATAAACTATTGCACAATGGACGGAATGAATCATTAAATACGTTTGCTTTCTAACTTTCAAAAGTTCTTCTTTCTGGAATCAAAACCAGAAAGTAGTGTCTATTGACAGCCACATGAGCTAAGTCCTTGGGTACAACTATGACTCCCTCTGATGACCTCAACCCCAACTTGAACACTATGCTACCATGATGTACTTTCTTCTAGAACTTTCTCGGGTTTTTTTTTTTTTTTCATTCCTTCCTACCTACAAAGAAGGAACATTGCCAAGGTAGAGTGACTTAAGTCAGAAGAGAATTTTGAAGGACTCATAATTTTTCCAATAATCCCTACTCTAAAATCACCTTAGTAGAGAAATTAAGAGTCCAGACCGCTAGATTCCTCTGATAGTGCTATTTCTGCCAGACACCCTTTCAGTACCTGTCACCATTATGGTTCCCGTCAGCTAGCACAGGCAAGCCAACCTACTTATTTCCTAATCATTTATCAAAAAGAAAATCTAAAATCAAGAGTGAATAACTTATCAGTTTTATTCCAAACCAGTGAAGAAGATGGTATCGGAACTCATGACCAACGAGTTTCTTGACTCACCGATGAAGGGAGAGACAAGTTGCCTCATCTCTCATTTAAAATAATTATTTATCCTCAAGTTGCTTTTATAAGGACTCCAGAATAAAGAGCATCCTGACAGTTGCATAATCATTTGGAGTGGGAGAAAGGGAAAGTCATGTCCTGTAAGGGTGGGTGGGAAGCAATTAAGAGGTGAAGGATGGGTAGAGCGGGTGGGGTTTAATCATGGAAGGCACTGCATGGGTTGTGAGGAAACAGTGGCTCCTTGGGCCAATAGATCTGACTCAGTCCCAGGAAACAGGTCATTATCAACTCTGCCTTTGCAAAGGAGAGGTTGAAGCCACAAATGAATATGCAAACTCTTGTTAACAAGTGGACTGGATCTTCATATTTACATACATACATATGCATATGATTTCTCCAACACTGTCTGTGTATAACATCCTCTCCTGGGAGCTTTGAATATATTTTCTCATTTAACTCTTACAAGAGTCCTAAAATAAAAGCATATACCCTTTTCATTTCAGGATAGATGTAAATAAAGCTTGGAGAAATTAATTAACTTACCCCAAAATCATAAGACTCGGGCTGCCAACCCCAATCTTTCTGATCCTAAAGCCTTAAACACAGATAGGTAAATATCCCACAAGTGTCGAGGTGGTGGCAAACATGTATTTCCACAGAGAAAATCTGATGTGTATGTAAATACACAGATTTCACCACTGCATGCTTCTAAAGAGGAACATATTTTAGTGATGGTGGTGTTCATATCTATGTCTTCAAAGCATAAAAAGCAGAGCCCTGGATATCTAATAAGGGTGTGTTTTACTTCTATATAAATATTTCAGTGAGGAGTGATTGATAGTAATAGTAACAAAAACTGATAGAGTAGGAACAAGCTGCAATGAGATTTCCCCTCCCTCTGTTACCCAAATGATTCTGTGAGCAAAGTTAACTGTTTTAGATACCTTCAGGATGTGTCTGAAAGGCATGATCTGTTAAAGAGCCATGAGCTTGTCACACTCTGTTCTGCTTTCACGTTTCATGACATGTGTCCTGAAAGGCATGTTAGTCAGTGTTCCGTTACTGTTACAAAGTGTCAGGGACAATCAACTGAAAATGGAAATGATTTGTGTGGATTCATGGTTCTAGAGGGTGAATCCGCTATGAATGGGCCATGTTGCTCTGGGCCTGTGGCAGAAACGCATGGCCCAGGAAGTCCATTCACCAAGACGTGAGAAATCAAAGAAAGAGCAAGGGACTAATGTCCCCCAAGGACACATATGGAAGGGATCTTAATCTCTATGTTCAGTGACAGAATAGGTTCTGTCTATGTTGTTTACCACTATATTCACACTCCCAGTTCCCCAACACAGACAGTGAGTAATTAAATTACCCAATTTCAGCAAATAATTCCTTTCCAATCCCCCCCTCTAATACTTCACTAGAGTTGACTATTAAGTATCAGCGCAAATAACATGCTTAAAAATTCTATGGGTTTCTCAACATCCAGGGATTTTACACACTTCATAAATAGATGCCACAAGCTACCCACTTCCTTCTGTCTCAAGCTTAATCAATTAAAAGAATTAGAACGCTGTCTTTATATATTTCAAAAATCACTTTATCACGTTTTAATTTTTGAGTTTTTATTAATAAATACCACACTAGTATTAATTACTTAATCAATATCACACATGTTTTTAATTATTTCTGGTTTTACCTTGGGAAAAAAAAATGATTGAGCAAGCAATCACACCTCATCCCTGAGGAACCACAGTGGATACCAGGGACTGTGGTGACAATGAACCCTGAGTGTCCTGTTTTACTGTCTCCATGCTTACCTGTGATAACACCTAATTTGTAAATCAGGCACAGTAGGGCATAACTAACAATAACCCACAATAAAAACAGGACAATGATAACAACATATACTGTGGTCAAACTTAAATGAATGTGTAGTGGGTAGCCATTCCAGCTTTGACCTGGAAGCTCCAACCCCCATTGAGGCTTCGGTAACTGTCACGCCTACAAGGGCGGGGCCAAGGGAGGACCCTGAAGACCCGAGATCTGGATGCGCCCTCTCCCTTGGTTCCTGGACCCTGGACACTGGAGGTAGACCGAGCAGAGTTCTCCAGAGAACACTGCCAGACTGCGCTACACCTTTCCCAGACCCTGTAGCCTATCCCTTCACTTGTAAGTTACCCCACATAATAAACCTCCCTTTTAACTACATGGAGTGGCCTTAATAGTTTCACCAATATGAATGTGCTTTCGTTCTTTCAAAATACCTTTTTCGGGTCGCAGTGGATGAAACCAGAGAGGTAAAGGGATGGATGAGCAAAGGGATCACTGAGATGGATGGGAAGGGGCGGCAGGGATGGAGAATGCCAAGCGGAGAAAAGAGTAGTAAAAGCTACAAATTTCGATGGGGATGTGCCAGTGTGATGAGCAGACTTGGTCCTCACAACCTCCCAAAGCTGCAGGCTCTAAAAAATGCAAGGCAGCTCCAGAAGCCACCAGACAGAGCAGAGCTGGCAACAGGACTAGTGATAACTGGCATGGAATTTTAAGTACCTTCCACCGATTCCTAGTGCACAGACATTCTCCATCCTCAAGTCTGGACTGAATAGAACCGTTTACTGCCAAGGAAAGCTGAATCTCAATCCCCCCGCCCCATTCCCTGCCCCAAGCATAGCCAAAGACAGAGGCAAGGTACCACTTCAGAAAAATGAAATTGATGATAATCTAGTGAGTTACACATTCTCGTAGGAAACCATGAGATTCTTCCTGAGAAAGCAGATGGACCAAGAGAAGAAGACAAGTATAGAGGCAGATACTTGGGGGAAAAGAGGAAAAGGCTAGTTTTTGTCTTAGCCACGGAAAGCTGGCAGCTAGCTGGGCAGTGCTATGCACACACGCAGAGTTTCTGCGCAGCTTTCTGGGCTCCACTCATAACTGCAAATGGCTAGGCAAGGCTCCCCAACTAACCAAGGGAGTCTTTCCATATGAAAAACAGCTCAAAACAAACAGGAAAGAGCAGGAAGTGGACTTGGACATAGACAAAAGACGACAAGGAATACGCTTCACGAAACAACATATTTGAATCCTTTTAGGAAATTTAGATGATAGTATAAAATAAAACTGGGAGATTAGATTTTTGAATGTTACTCATTGTATGTTATATATAACCTTATATATTATGTAGAATGTGCATGTATATACAACTTACCTAGGAGCATTACTGGGGATCTACTAGTACTTTTAGTACTGAGCTACAACCCCAGGCCTAAATGTCATATAGTTGAGGATTGTGTTATATTGTCATTCATACCATTTTAGATATCTTAAGCACCCTTTAATCTTTTAGAAAAAGAAAAAGCTACCAAAACAACAGTTGAAAAGCTATTAGTGAAATATATTAATTTTCACATATTTCAACATAAAGTTTTTGATACATGAAGAACAAGGGCTGAGGCCACGGCCCCTATGGATAACCAGAAAAAAAATAAAGATTTCTTGAAATGAAAATGATAGCAGGACCGGTCCACAGAAGCATTTTATGACAAAAATCAAAGACGGTCCCAGCAAGCAGAACAAGAAAAGGGATTAGCAGATGGAAAAGAAAGAAAATAAAACAATCCTGATGCATAATGTCTGAGTGCCATGAATCAGTAAAATCCAACATAGAATGTCAGCTGACCTGTGGTGATATTGTGTTCCCCAAAATATATTATGCACCCTAATAAACTTATCTGGGGTCAAAGAACAGAACAGCCACTAGATATAGAGGCCAGAAAATGATGGCACTCATACCTTTAATCCTAGCATTCCAGAGCAGAGATCCGTCTGGATCTCTGTGAGTTCAAAGCCACACTGGAAACAGCCAGGCATGGTGACACACGCCTTTAATCCCAGGAAGTGATGGCAGGAAGCAGAAAGGTATTTAAGGTGTGAGGATGAGGAACTAGAGTCTGGTTAAGCTTTTAGGCTTTTAGCAGCAGTTCAGCTGAGATCCATTTGGATGAGGACTCAGAAGCTTCCAGTCTGAGGAAACAGGATCAGCTGAAGAATTGGCGAGGTGAGATTAGCTGTGGCTTGTTCTGCTTCTCTGATCTTCCAGCATTCACCCCAATATCTGGCCTCAGGTTTGTTTTTATTAATAAGACCTTTTAAGGTTCATGCTACACTGACCTCTTTTGCCTATTCACTTTTTAGCAAAACTCCTTAAAAGGCTTGTCTACGCCAACTCTTCCCTAGCCCTTCCTGCCCTTCTTAATCCACTCATCTGGCTTCCTCCCCCACCACACCACTAACACTATTTTTGCCGTAAGTAGGTGGTTCCCAGTCCTCGTCTTACTCTGCTCTCTGTGGGACTTGGCAAAGTGGGTCATCTCCTCCTCCTTGGAATTCTTTCCTTCTTTGACTGTGGTACACAACATTCTTGCTTTTCCTTCCATTTCACTGGCCAATTTTCGCAGTCTCTTGTGCTCCTCCTTATAGAGCTTGGCTATCTGTCCAAAAGGGCAATGCCTTTGAAAGCAGCCCTTAGATCTCTTTAGAACACACACACACACACACACACACACACACACACACACACACACACAAGCTATCTTGTCCAATCCAACAGATATATGAACTACCAATATCTCCTGGCTTATACATCTGTAAGGCCAGACCACATGCCTCTCCTGAAAATACAGATCTACATGTTAAATAGAGAGCTCCATGTTTGTGTGTGTTATATGGCCATCTTACACTGCCAATGTCCAATTCCACACTTGACTTCGCACCCCAGCTTCTCTCCCTCTGCTCAAAAATAAAATCAGCTTCTCCCGTACGTCTTCCTCATTCTCTGTTTGGCATCTTATTTTTTCAGGTTTGAGCCAAAACCTTGGTGGCATCCTTGCTTCCTCTTTCTCTCACAGCCTCAGTACTGTCTGGTCTACAAATCATGACCCCTCTGTCCTAGACACATGTAAAGAAATCCAGTACCCTCCCCGATCCCCGCTGCCACTAACATGATTCAAGTCACCATCTCTTCCCCTACTTTCTACAACATCTCAAATAGCAGCCTGCCTCTGCCTCTCCCTGCCTCTGCCCCCCCTTTGGCCTATTTTCGATGCACTGGCTAAAGTGATCTCAAAAAGACAAGAGGTCCGATCATGTTTCTCCTCTGATCAAAACCTTCTCGTGTCCCCTTTCCTGGTGTCACCCTGGGCATGCTCTGCATCCTGGTTGCTTTTACCCTCACGCCCTGGATGATCCCCTAGCCCCTTTTCACTACAGCACTTTTTTTTTCACTATTCATTAAGTGCATCTGTGCTTTGAACTTGATATTTCCTGCCTGGAAAGCATCCCCCAGAGAGCCCCAGTCCCTGCGGTCTCACCCAAACCTCACTTTCTTAATGAAACACTTTCTGGCCACCGTCTCTAAAAGTGCCATCACACACACACACACACACACACACACACACACACACACACACACACCTTCTTGAGCTTTGCTTGTTTTTGCTAGCATTCATCACCACGTAAAGCACTTTTAATTTTGCCTGTTGAACTTTCTATCTCCACTGCTAGAATGTGCGCACTCCAGAAGGGCAGGAGTCTTTGCTCCGGTGTTGCTTATCCTGTCCTCAGAACCTGGAAGAACACAGAAATGTGAAAAGGGAGTTTGCATGCTGCATCAAACAATCCTGAAACTGAAAGCAGAAAACTGTCCAAGAAAAAATACTGAAGAAAATGTCTTAGAACTCAAGGCCCCATTGACACCTGACATCTTATTGACTAAGCTTGAGCCAAGGCCAACATCATCTTAAATGTTAGAGACTCCTTTCAAAGGTACTAAACGTTTCCGTGACAGGGTAACTAGCAATATACAAAGAATCAGTGTTTGCGTTGATACCAAACTGCCTACTAGAAATGTAACCAATTAGTAAAAAGTAAATATTATATAATATTTATATAATTATATTTATATTTATTATATTATATAATTACATAATATGTAATTATAATATTTATATAATACATAATAACTATATTATAGTAAATATTATATTATATAGTAAATATTGTATTAAAATATATAATAAATATTATATAATAATACAATATAAAATTATATATTGTATTATATATAATATAAATAATGATAAAGAATAAATAAATAATGGTACCTTTCCAATCAAAAATTCCACATCCCGGACTGGGGATGCATCAAAGTTGGTAGGATGCTTGTCTGGCATGCAGGAGCCCCTGAATTTCACTCTCAGAATCACATACATAGTGTTGTATATTGGTAATCCCAGCACTCAGGAGGTAAAGGCAGGAGGATTAGGAGTTCTGTATTGTCCCTGGCTATGTAAAGAGTTTAAAGCAAGCTTGAGCTACGTAAAACAAAAATGAAAATAAAATCCACATCTAAATAAGTAATTTAAATATCAAGGCCTTTAAATATAAAGGCCTTCTCAGGCATTGAAGGTTTGTTGTTTTTGTTTTTGTTTTGATGGAAGCTCAGGATTTAGACCAGTATGAGAGTACGTGTCCAGCATAAGGGAAGTACTGAGCTGGATGTCCAGCACTGCAAAAACTCAATACATTTAAAAGCTGTAAACTTTAATTCCAGCTCCAAGGAATCTAACACCCTCTTCTAGCCTCTACGGGTACTATACGCATGTATACACACACACAAACACCACACACACACACACACACCACATACACACATATACACATACACACCACACACCACACACCACACATACACACACACACACACACACACACACACACACACACACCATATAAACAATTTAAAAGGTAAAATGTTAATTATTTCCCAGACATCTTTTTTCAGGAAGCTTCTAGAAAACGTACTTTACCAACACAAAGCAATAGACCAAGAAAAAGAAAAACATTGGATTTCAGAAGCAGACAGTCTAAAGAGGGAACAGAAAGAATTAAGAGAATATTGGGGGCGGAAGTTTTAAGAGGATAACCTGTTCAAGCTGGAACAAGACAGGGCAAGTCTACAGCAACAGTCTGAGCACCAAGTGACAACTATCAAATTCCCTGACAACTTTCCTCCACACTCTGGAAAAGCTGAGCCTCATAGAAGGGTTAAAATGTTCAGAGCTTATTGCTAAAAGAGAAGAAACAAACAAACAAACAAAAAGGCAGACAGTGAAATAACCACATTGTGAGTTCAGAACGGGACATCATCTCATTGGACTCACAGATGAAGTAGTTCTCGTTTCTGAGTTGGTAATCCGGCCCATCCAGTAGCTACTGAGAATGATGAACCTCTTCCTCTGAGGATTTGAACTTCATCTCATCCGGCCTTGGTAACCAGAACCAGAGATTAGACACCTTAAATTTTTTGGTCCAGCTCTCCAACAGGAAGTCAAGGGGAAGGACTTGACATCCCCAGAGCAAATGACTGGTCAGCTCCTGGGAGTGGCAACCCAGTCTGGGTTATCAACAGTGGCAGAGTAAAAAGGAAAATGGTGCCCCGCTTAAAAAGTGAACCAATGGAGAACAAGAGTCAGGCGAGCTGAATTCTAACATTTTATCATGGCATAGTTAAATAATGTCTAAATTTTAAAAATTAAGAAAATGATAGAATATAGTACCTACATAAATGATAAATAATAGACACATGAAGCATAAATGAGATAGATAGATAGATAGATAGATAGATAGATAGATAGATAGATAGACAGATAGATGATAGATAGATAGATAGATAGATAGATAGATAGATAGATAGATGATAGATACGTAGATAGATGGTAGGTAGATAGGTAGATAGATGATAGGTTGATAGATAGATAGACAGACAGACAGATAGATAGATAGATAGAAAGATAGATAGATGATAGATGGGTAGATAGATGGTAGATAGATAGAGAGATACTTAGATACACAGATAGATACATAGATGCATAGATACATAGATAGATCAATAATCATAAATATCTAAGAGGTTAAGTGAATATTTCATTGATTTCCTCTAAAGAACATCATATTTGCCAAGAAGGAAAAGAACATGGCATGGATATTCTTGTAGGATGTATTGCATAATTAATATGTTATAATTTTTCAATGAAGTTTAGTAGAGTGTTGAATGCCATGGCCTCTTGGCAGAGATGGTAGTATAGACATGGATGCTAGAGCTAAGTCAGGAAAAGGAAATTAAAGGTGGAGTATAAACCATACTAATGACGAATTTCTGTTTCAGAAGGAGTCTTCTAGCAGAGAATGAATTAAGTGGGGAAAGACCTGGTATGGGCTCAGAGAATTCCTGTTATGAAATACTCAAGTGAAAAAACAGAGGTTGAAGAGTTAGTTCAGTGGTTAGGAGCACTAGCTGCTCTTCTGGAGGACCTGAGTTCAATTCCCAGCATCCACATGGCAGTTCAAAATCATCGGTAACCCCAGTTCTAACAGATCCAATGCCCACTTCCAGCCTCCACAGGCTCTGCACACACATGGTACATACACATTCCACATAAAATAAACCTTCAAAAAAATTAAGAATAAAGTCAATAAAAGATAGAAGGAGTCAATAAAAGATAGAAGGTCTGAACAAAATATTATAGAAACAGGAAGAAGAAAATGAACCCATCAACTGATAGGACCCAGGGAACAGTTGATATCAAGTTCTATCATGAGCCATAAGAGGAGTAAAGGTTGAGAGGAACCAGCAGATGCCACTTGTCCTTCAGAGAAACAGGCATATTATTTCATTTTACCAGCATATGATTTCACTTTTGGGGAACGTTCTATGCCTTCTCCCTCTGTGAAACATCCAAAAAGATGCTTCTGTTGTTTAAAAAAAAAATCTATCATACACCCTTCCAACTTCAGTCACTATCACGTCTTGAATATCTGAAGGGACATTTATAATTATTACAATGCTGCCTTTTCTAAATTGCTAAGTGGGAGTAGGTTCCTGTGAAGTGACCTCTTAATGGAAGAAATATTCTTAAATGCTAACTCCCCCTTAAGTGGCATTTCTTTCTTTATTAAAAAAAAAAAAATGTCTTGCTGTTATCCATATTGAAAGTCTGACCTCCCCATCTCCTGACGTCAGTACTTCCCTCTTCTGTAACCAAGAGTTAGCTGCTTCTTTTATTCCATTGTGTACACTGCCAGCAAGTTTCCCTTCTAACATTCTGCTTCAGTCCTCTTATTCATGACTCACAAAATCTTCTGGGGGTTTTCCTTCCATGTAAAATAAACATGCATGTCCTGTATAGTGTACGGCTGATGTCAATATTACTATTAAACATTTCAATGAGCTACAGAGGAAAGCATTGTGATGGTGCTCATACCACACACACACAAAAAAAAATGTCAAAGGGAAAACAACCATTTCAGAATCAAATCTGAGTATTTTTTATTATTATTATATGTGCATTGGTGTTTTGCCTGCATGTATATTTGTACACCCATTCATATGTCTGGAGTCCAGAAAATGGCACTGGATCCCTGGGAGTTACAGGGGAGTTACAGACAGTTATGAACTACCATAAGTTGATGGGGAATCAAACCCAGGTCCTCTGGAAGAGCAGCTGGTGCTCTTAACTGCTGAGCCATCTCTTTTGCCCCTTTTCTCTTTTCTATCCACCTTCAAATGCTGCATACTCTTCTTGATAATCTCAGTTAAGTATTTTTAAGTGGAGATATCTACTGGGATCCTTAATGATATTCATGTGCAGGATGCATTTACATATAATCCATGTACACTTTGCATTTTTATACTTGTTTGCTTGGAGAGAAACTTAAATCCTTAAAGGCATTCATAGCAGGAAATACTGCAGGGCAGGAGATGGGACGATTCTCTCCATACTCAGTTCCTTCTCTCACTCTTGGATGGCTTATCTACTCATAGGTCAGCTGGCTGTCCCCTCAGACTACCATAGGTCAGCTGGCTGTCCCCTCAGACCATCATAGGTCAGCTAGCTGTCCCTTCAGACCATCATAGGTCAGCTAGCTGTCCCTTCAGACCATCATAGGTCAGCTAGCTGCCCCTCAGACCAGAGGTTCATTCCTCTTCCTCCACATGCTCTTTCTGAGATACATTACCAACTGTTCCTCTAAATATTTAGCACTCATGACACATAACAAATCTAATAATTAATAATAGCTCATCTTGAGTCATTGCTTATGTTTGTGGCATACCTGGTTACTAGGCAATCCTAGAATCCTACATCTTAGACATCCTCCCATTCTGTATGTCATCTTTATTAGATCTCACAATGTAGATACTTAATAAGTATTTGTTGATATGAAACAAGCATTTTACTTTACATAAAACTGTGTTATTCAAGTACTTATTAAACCTATAGTATGCCAGGGCCTATCATGGAGTTGGGCAGGGAGAAGAGTTCCCCACCCAAGGTGGGGAGAGAACTTTTTGGAAGGGGCATGTACTCATAAAGAAGTAAGTTCAGAAGACGTGAGAAAAGGTCCATCCTTCAGGAGATGTTTAAGACACATAACAGGGGACCGATAGAACTGTTCTGTGGGTTGCTGCTGAGCCTGAGACCTGAACTCAACTCTCTGAGTTCAATACCTGGAATCTGCACAGTGGAAAGAGAGGACAATGGACTGGCTCAAGCTGTTTTCTCTCCCTCTCCCTCTCCCTCTCTCTCTCTCTCTCTCTCTCACACACACACACACACACACACACACACACACACACATGAATAATTGAGACACACTAAAAATAAGATTAGTGGCCTGGTGGCTAAAAACATTAAGGAGATGAGGACACGTGGAATAAAAAGAAACTGATTGGCTGGGTGTGGTGGTGACGCACGCCTTTAATCCCAGCACTCAGAAGGCAGAGGCAGGAGGATCTCTGTGAGTTTGAGGCCAGCCTGGTCTACAGAGCTAGTTCCAGGACAGCTAGGGCTACACAGAGAATTCCTGTCTTGAAAAACAACAACAAAAAAGGAATAACTGTCACATATCCCCTCCATCAAACTGGCCCAAAGACGAAACAGCCTGTTAGGTCAGCATAGATCACATTAATTCTGGCCAATCCAAAATGTGGGTTATTCGTACTGATGTTCCCAAAGAGGTAATTTAAATTATATTAAAGACTACATAAAAACTTAGAGATTTCACTGAAACATTGCTTTTCTTATCTTAGAACTGGGAACAGATAATTAGACCAATTTCACTGGAAATAAATCCTTCATGTTCTTTAATTTGAATAGGTTTTGAATTTATTATCCCTTATTAAATTACTTTACAAGTTAATGTTATCTGAGTAGACTGTTATTGGTAGATTTCCTTTGCATAAAAACATCATTGTCTTTCTTCTAAAAATATTACTTTTAAAAAAAATGTTCAGTATAATAAGCTTTGAAGAGGCCAAGGCTGTAGATCACTGATAGAACACTTGCCTACCATATGTCAGGAGTGGATTCCCACCATGGCAAGGGGCAGATTAAAGCAGGCCACATCCAGTCAAATGTAAGCATTATGAGGACAGCTAGAGTTTGACTTGGATCATTGCCATTTCTTGATCCTTAGAATAGTCTGATATACAATAAGTACATAGTAAGTGGTGCATAAGCACCTCCATAAACATGTAAGGCTAACTATGAATAAGATGACCACGTACAAATGATGTATAGTGTGACATGTGTCAAAGCACAGGTAAATTACAGGAAGATGTGAGAGAACAAAGGAGAGCAGATGATTGGGACTGGGGGCAAACTCACAAGAGCTCCAAAGAGGAATTACATCTTTCCCATGGTTGATGACAACTCAAATGTCACCCACTCCCCTGACCCCACAAGTAAATCATTTCCATTTGCCTCCCAAGTCCATCAGCCTGTTCCCAGGCCACATCCAGACAGTATTTTCTATGACTCAACTAGGCAAGATTTATCATTTCTTGCATTCTTGTGGTTTATTGTTCATAGAAACAATGGAGCATTTTACACAGTGATCCTTTCTTATCTGAGTTCTCATTACTCAATTTATTTGCCCAAATGAATCTCAAATATTTTCACATAAAATTCACTGTCTAATATTTTTTAAATGCTTTGTTAAATAGTCACAAAATGCCTATGAAGATGCTCCAACCACACAAAATTGTAGGTAAGAGGACGAGTCTTAGCACACCTCCAGGTTTTCTTTGTTTAAACTAATTATAATTGTTTTCTCTGTGGTTGACAGGAAATGCTTTTGAAATGTTTTTAAAAAGAAACTATAAATTAGATGAATCAAAGATGTCTAGAACAGCCACCCATCTGAAAAAAAAAATGAAATGTAAATACACATCGAACCAAACTGGACTCTGTATGGGCTGCTATTGCACACAATGATCTTTTTTCTAACATTGTCCTTTTGGGGGGTTCTGTTATGGCTCCTGCATCGGTCAGATTTTATGTCACTGGACAAAAGCACCCGAGAACAGTAGCTGAAAGGAAATAAAGCTTTGTTTTGGCTTATGGCGTTCATTATATATTTTAGTCTGTTTGACTAGCTCCATTGCTGGGAGGAGGCTGGGATAACACAGGGGAATGAGTGTCTGCTCACCTCACATTGGTCGGGATGAACAGAGAAAACAAGAAAAGGAGGAGCCCAGGGACAAGGCATACCTTCAGAGACGCCTCAGTGACACAATCAGAACCACTCCTCAGCTGTCACCATTTGCAATAACCTTTTCAATTACGACTCCAGCAATCGATTTAAACACTAGTTAGTTCAAGATCCTCATGATGCAGTCGGTGCTCCAAAACCCATCAGCTGGCAGCTGAAGTCTTTAGCACTTAAATCTTCAAGGGACTTTTCAGAGTCAAAGCCTAATATTACTTTTATTAAAATCTAAAGAAATATGTCAGTGTCCTGACATATTAGTTAGTAACCACCAAGGCCTACAAAGGACCATCATGTTAAAATAGAAGGCACAGAACATCCTCAAGGATGGTGGGGTGGGGAGGGGCGGAGGAGATGGGAAGGGAGGAAGGAATGGATTCAATAAGGAACAAAATTTAAAAACAAGTCTAAACGAAAATAAAACCCTGAAATTACAACCCTAAGTGTGGACAATATCCATGGCTACAAAGTACTGTGTGAAGAGCAAGGGCTGTATATCCAGGAACAGATGAATTTAAATACTATCATTGTCCTGCTGTTGTGTGCATATAAAGTAGGCACAGGGCTCCAGGTAGATAAAACGAAAGGAAAATGCCTTGCGGGGGGGGGGGGGGGGGGGGGGGGACGGGACATGGGCGGCAGCATGTGCTCAGCAAATGGTAGTTTCTTCTCCCTCTTTTACGGGCAGCACAATGAATCTATGTTTACACCAAGTGTGTGTGCGGGTGGCTGGTGAGATTTAAGGGTGAGCAACAGGTCATAATTGGAAGAAACAAGTAAAGCAGCTTCCACTGACAGTGAGGTTAAAATTGAACAGTTTACGGACATTACAGGCAAAATCTTCAAGAGTGATGAATCTGAGCTCTTTGGGAAATAAGCTTCACTTCGTTTCCTTAAAAGAGGAGGGAGGCAGAAACACAAGAATGTGATATATAAAGAGAATTTCTATGGATGGTGTAAAGGCAATTGAAAGCTAATACTTTTAAACAACAAAACCAAGGCTCTTAGGGAAATGTAATAGGAAGATTTAAGATTATATATAGCCATAATGTTGACAAGGGAAATCACTGATGATTCCATGAAGACCGAGCTGTCGCTGCTGATCAAAGTATGCATACAGAAGGAAAGTCTTGCAAGAGGGTTAGTTTTATAATAATGCTCTCAGATAGTCCTTTAGGACTGATGACTATACTAATCACATCTCATGGCTTTTTCGCCTTCCACTACCTCACCACTTTGTTACCTGCAGATCAGTTCGCCATCTCCATCAACCCAGCATCTCATGCAGAAGGCCGAGATAGATCCAATGGCTGCGATGGAGGATTTATGATAGTGTTGTGACATTTGCTTTAGCCTGTACAAAAAAAAAAAAAAAAAACCTGGTGAGACAGACTATGTGTCAACATTGCTTCACTGATGTGTAAATCAGGGTGGTGAGGAAAACAGGATGTGAAACAGCGAAGGATCAGAAGTAATACAGGCGGGGCCGCTCTACCAGCACGGGTGTGAAATAGGCTGCTGGAAGCCTTGGACAGATGCCACGCTGGTGGATCCTCAGGGGCCTTTGTTTGGTTCTGGGCAGCTCAAATGGAGAAACACTACTCTGGGACAGTCCACTGAAAACACAGAGGGACCTGAAAATTATTCTTGCAGTTCCTCCTCACCTTCTGCCTCTGTAGTGGGTAGCCATTCCAGCTTTGACCTGGAAGTTCCAACCCCCATTGAGGCTTCAGTAACTGTCACGCCTACAGGGCAGGGCCAAGAGAGGGCCCTGAAGACCCAAGATCTGGATGCGCCAGCTTGCTTGGTTCCTGGACCCTGGACGCTGGAGGTAGACTGAGCAGAGTTTTCCAGAGAACACGGCCTGACTGTGCCACGCCTTTCCTAGACCCTGCAACCTACCTATCCCTTCATTTGTAAGTTATGCCACTAAATAAACCTCCCTTTTTAACTACATGGAGTGGCCTTAATAATTTAACCAATATCTGGCGCCTAATGTGGGGCTCGAACTCACAACCCTGAGATTAAGAGTCTCATGCTCTACCGACTGAGCTAGCCGGGCTGGGGGTTGGAACTTCCAGATCAAAGCTGGAATGACTACCCACTACATGCCTCCCAATGGGCTCCAGTTGTCTTTGTAGCATGGAATAACAGATTGCTCCATGATCTTCATCCCGACATGGTATTTGATCAAGATGTGGCAGATGGCCTTCAAAGATGATGTAACTCATGAGAGGGTGGCAGGGAGCTTAGAGAGTGAGGGGGTACATGAGATGTATACTACTTCCAAAGGAGATTCGTCAATCAGACATGAACAGGGACATCATGGTAAGGAGAAAAGTTTACAAGAAACTGGTTTGGCTGTTTATTCATGACTTGAGGAAACAGTACAAAGCAAAAATGTAGATTATTCCAAAGCAATTGTATTTAGTGGACAACAAAAAAAAATTGTTTGTACAAGTGTGAACACTGCACATGAACTTCTTATCTCCGAGGAGGAAATCATTCCAGTTAGTGGTCAGGACTGGTTACCAGTTGGAGATAAAGGAAGAAACGACATCATGAATAATCATTAGGAAATTTTTTGAGAAAATATAAGAGGGAGAATTAGCCTTTCTCAGGGATGAGCCTCTTGATCGGTTATTCAATACAAAATGGTCCTCCCAGAAACCATATATCTACAAACAATAAAAAACTGACTCAACAATTTATATTTATATTTATATATTTACAAATATTTATACATAAATATGTATGTAACAATAATAGTCAAAGAAAAGGGAGTTTCAATTCAAAGCTGGGGCATAGGAAGGGTTGTTAGGAGGCATGGGAGGAGTTGGAATGAGGGTACCCAAGAAGGGTTGGAAGGAGAAAAGTGGAAAATTGATATAGTTCTATTTTAATTTAAAAAGTATTAAATACTTTTCATAAAAATAAAAATATGGGTCATGCAAACTAATTGTCATGTGTGTGAGCGTGACTATGACATACATCATATTCAAATGCATAGTTCTTCGCAGCAGGGTTGGTTGTCTGTAGCCATTCATGCCAACAGATGTCCATTTTCAGCTGGTTTTGTCTTGTTGCTTCATCTGTGACTTCAAATGGTGGTTCAAATTTGTATCCTTCAGGAATAGAAACCCAGCCACCAATGCCCTAGACCGGAACAAAGATTCAAACCTGGAATGTTGTTTGTTCCACTTAATGTCCTTCGGGACATTCTCTCTTCCTTCCATTCACCACCAAACCACAGTAGGCCCAGAACACCCATTTTTCTCCTCTCTTCTCACACCAATCACCCTCAAGCAACTATTCAATCAATAACCACATATTTTTAATTGACTCACCTTGTTGCCAAGTGTTGTGTGAATTCATTGTGCAACTTTGACATGCTATTGTATCGTTTTTTTCACCTCACGGTGCATATCCACTGCAGAAGATTATAATTGGTATCTGATTTGATGCATGATTACTACCATATTCTATATTCAAATATATGCACTAATAAGTGCATTTTCACACAATTAGATGTTGGTTTTACTAATGCTTTGTACCATTCCAAAACTACCCAAGAATTATTTTATGAATACTTTTAACTTTTGTTCCATAAAGAGGTGGATTTGCTATCTTTGCATTTTTCCCACTTGAAAAAATGAAACAGACTCTATTCACCGAAAACATAAAGAAATACATCAAATACACATTTCATTTTGTATGTAGAGTACATATTTGCATATGCATGACTTATACATGTTTATATATGTGTATATAATGATACCTAGCCATACATGTATGTGTGTGTATATATACATATATATATACATATATATATACACACACACACACATATATGTGTATAATTATATACCCTGTTTAGCATCTTAGAAAGTATAAAAAACTCCAGCTTTGGAGATGAATAGACTTAATATTGAACTCCCTCACTCTGACTTGCTGGCTGAGTCTCAAGTTCTTAAGTGATAAAACAGCTACTCTGTATAATAGCTGCTTCATAACTTTCCCACAAAACTTAAAAGTAATAGTGTATAAATACCCTAGCAACGGTAAGTCTAGGAGAGAGTTCAGCACTCACGATGGAGAGCTGGCTCTACCAATAAAGTATGTGCCACAGGAATATGGAGACCTGAGTGGTATCCCCAGAACCCACATAAAAAGCTAGACATGGAAGTGTGTACCATTAATCCCAAGCTTGGAAATCAGAGACGAAGGGATTCTTGGGAGTTGCTGGCCAGCCAATCTCACTGAATCATCAAACTCCAGGTTTAGTGAGAGTCTTTATCTCAACAAATGAAGGTGGAATGTAACTGAACACAGGCCTTGGAAGACTGGAGCTGGATCTGACCTAAAAGCCTCCTCCCTGAGGACTAGCTTTCGAAGTACCTCAGGGTGCTATGAAGACTTCCAGGAGAGGAAAGCAGTATTCCTACCTGACTGCGACACCAATGAACTACAACAAAGACCAACTTGGCAAGGTATCCGTATAGCTGCAATAGTGGTACTTGTGTCTTAGAAGTAACCAACAGATGTCTTGTTGGACTTAAGACCCACTCACCAGGAAAGAAATCATGTCTGGTTCTGTAAACTTAACCTGCTACCTGAGTCTAATGAGGTTGTGGATCTTAGAGGAGAACCTACTGATGCCCCTTTCCTAGACCAGTAGAATCCCTGATTGCATTCTAACTACTTAATCCTGATACCCACAGACAGGTAGCTCTCACCCCTTATCAAAGAAGCTCTCCTTGCACTAGACATGGACTATCTCAGAAAACCATCACTGATCAAAATACACAGAATACCCGGGTGTGGGGTGTCCAGCCCCAACAGATACATTATAATACAACTCCTCACCTAAGACTCAGGGAACATCATAGGAGAAGAAGTGGAAAGATTGTAAGAGCCAGAGAAACGAGAAGTCTGCTATGAGACTGTGTCTCCTAAAAATGGCAAGGGAGCTACGCCCATGATACCAAAGCAACATGGCTGTCTGAATAAGACCCAAACAGTGTCAACATCAACAGAGACACCCATATGGAAGGAAGAAATCTCAAGGAGCCCCACATACAGACAAAGAACTACAGGCAACAGAGAAGGAGAATTAGTTTTCCCCCAAGGACAAGCCCCTAATGATTACCCAATACAAGTGGTAAATCCTCAGATCATATGCACACAAGCAACACTAAATGCACAACAATGATAAAGAAAAAAGTCCATGAATTTGAAAGGGAGTAAGGGAGGGAAACATGGGAAATGTTTGAAGCAGAGGACCCAGGAGGGTCGGAGGGAGGAATACTGGCTTAGTTGCTTTTCCATTGCTACAATAAGATACCATGTCCAAGGCAAATTACAGGAAAGAGCGTTTATTTGGGGCTTATGGTTTCAGAGGGGGAGGGCAGGATGGTGGAACAGAGGTAGCAAGTGGCAGGCTTCTGGAACAACAGCTATGAGTTCACATCTCAAAAAGCAAGAAGACCGCAGAGAACGCACTGCACATGGTGAGATGATTTTGAAACCTCAAACTGGCCCCTCAAACAGCACATCTCCTCCAACAAGGCTATACCTCTTAACACCTCCCAAACAACCACCAAATGGAACCCAAGTATTCAAATACGTGAGCCTAGGAGAACCATTTTCATCCAAACAACCACAAAAGGAAGGGGAAAATTATATAATTACATTTCAATTAAAAATGTAAACTGTTAAGGAAAATTTTAAAAAAAGCAAAGATGAAGAGTGATCTACAAAAATGCCAGACTTCAACTTCTGGATTTCACATGCATACAACTGAACCTATCTACACCCGTGCACACATACGCGCACACACACTCACGAGCACACTCACATAAACATATGCACACATACACCAAAAAAAGAAACAGAAAAAAGTTTAGTGTTCAATTGATTTTCACTTCCTTTTAGAGTCCTGTAGATCTTCTTTCCCCTCACGAAATCTGTTTCCCGAGCCCAGGATGATCTTGGCACCTATCACATACCAGGAATTCAGTTGATGCTGGCAGAACACAACGGTGTGATGGGGACCGTTGACAGCAATGGCATTAGTCACTAAGGGACTCCTGAGAGCTTTGTGCTTTCTTTGCTCTGACATCTAAAGAAAATGGAAGACTCCTTTTGTTCAGGCTGTCTGGGACCTCTTTTAGGAGGTGTCGCAGGGAAAAGTTTTAATGTTTCTGAGATCTTTTCAAACTGCCTTCCTACCTAATCTTCCAAGTGGCAGGCATGGCCGTGGCAGTTCTGTTTTGGAGCGGTAATTTCTATACCATCCCTTGTGAGATAATTATTTGTTCTGTGGTTCTGTAAAGAGTGCAATAAAATCAATTTTAAATATAGATGAGATATTAGAACTAAGGAAAAAATTTCTAATTCATCCTTTGCAATTCACCTTGGGAAAAAATCTTTTTTTGATTTCTCCCTCAAATTTGATCAGTTTTCATTGGTGTAATTTTTTTTTTTAAACAATTTGGACCTTCCATTCCTTTCTTATTCATTCATTTTTAGTCATCCAGTTTTCCATTTCAATGCATTACTTTTAAAGAAAACAGGCAGATGATGCAGGGAATGGTGACATGTTTCCCAAACTGAGTTCTTGATTTCATCCGTAGCTGTGGAAGGGCGAACTATAACCTGAGTAAATTCAAAACATCTGATTGTTACAGCATTGAGATTGGCCAGATCGCAATCAACTGGAACTTCCTCCTCCCTAATTTTAATTCCATTTGAGAACTGCCCGTGATAATTTGACCCAGGTCTCTCCACAAAGTAACATTATCTCAGAGTTTACAATTTCGTTAACCCCATGTGATTACCAGAAGGATCATGCCAAGCCCCCCACTGATTGCTCTGGGCTGGGATGGTTTTCTTTGCACTGCTTCAGGATGCCTTGCTTGTATTAAACATGGAAGATGTAGTGTGGCCAGTACAAGCAGATGCAATGCCTTCGCAGAGAAAGTACCATGAAGGGGTCTCATTTAAATCACACTGTGCAGCAGAATGGCAGTACTGATTAATAATTAAAAATTAAAAATCAAATC
Organism: Peromyscus eremicus; assembly: GCF_949786415.1. Taxonomy (NCBI): domain Eukaryota; kingdom Metazoa; phylum Chordata; class Mammalia; order Rodentia; family Cricetidae; genus Peromyscus; species Peromyscus eremicus. The sequence goes on from NC_081434.1 coordinate 28,154,513, forward strand.
ACGAAGTAACTGAGAAATTACTTTGAATACATTCAAGTAAAATTACGACTCAAGAATCATATTAAAACTTAGAGGAAGCTGACTTATCTGATTGAATAAATACTTTCATAGCCTATTCTCATAACCAGACACGGAAAAATCTTAAAATTAAATCTGATAATTACTTTTCAAACCTAATCTAGTGCTCCCAATAATAAAGTACAAAGTTTTAGATAATCACTTCTCTAGTCATAAGGAGCTAATGAAATCTCAAACTCACAACAGTGATTTTTTTTTTAAAGAGACCTGAGTCTTTTCATAACGGGACTAAATATAGAACTAAAGTCACATTTTATTAAGATCACCACATATTTATGGTATGTCTAAACGTTATGCTAAACCTAAATTTTGTTTTGGTCATTGGTGTGAGGAGAAATATTTAGGATAAAAGATCCAGTCACTGGAGAGATGTCTAGAACTTTCTTCTCCTCGGGTTTTTTTTTTTTTTTTTTTACTTTGAAAATAACTTTCTAATTTTTCCTTGAATAGCTTTTGAAAAAAGTAATGGGAAATAAGATAAATTTCTAAAATTTTAGAAGAGAGTGTTTAGAGGCTCTGTGAACTTGGAAGGATAGTGTAGCATGAAAATCAAACCCATATGTAAAATTAAATTAAAGTATAAAATAAAAAATTAAAAAATAATAATAATATGTAAAATTAAATTAAATTATAAAATAAAAAATTAAAAAATAATAATATATAAAATTAAATTATAAAATTAGAAATTAAAAAAAATAAGGAAAAGCAAAAAAAAAAAATCAAACCCTGCCTCTTGTAGCAGTTGGGAATATCTACACTGTAGTACACATGACACAAATACCATTGTCTCTGGATGGTGGGCTATGGGGAGTTTCCTGTCCTATCTCAAAAAAAAAAGTAGGAAGACAGGGTAATGATGGCTCATATCTTGTATGTAAAAGTGTTTGTCAAATAGATGGATAATCATATACCTAATAGCATAAGAGTTGACGTTAATTCTCTAACATGTCTTCCATATTCAGGAAAGGTGAACACATGAAATGACAGGAATGTCAATGATGGCCTTACTAGCCATAGCTACATCAAGAAAAGCAAATGAAGCCAGAGTGGTGGTGGTACACGCCTTTAATCCCAGCACTCAAGAGGCAGAAGCAGGCAGATCCCTGAGTTCGAGGCCAGCCTGGTTTACAGCGTGAGTTCCAGGACAGCCAGGACTACATAGAGAAACTCTGTCTTGAAAAACACAAAGTGAAAACAAGAAAAGCATATGAAAGCATCATGCTGTGCACCTTAAATATATTCAGTTTACAGTCTTGGGAGATGGCTTGTGGGGAGTGGTGGTTAAGGGATTGTGCCGGAAGCATGAGGATCCCAGAACCCTTGAGAAGCCAGACAGAGTGCAGCATGTCTGTAATTCTAGTGCTCATCCATGGAGGTGGACGCAGAGGGAGCTACAGAAGCCCATGTGCCAGCTAGCCTGTCTTACATAGTGGCTGATCAGAGGCCAGTCTCAAATAAGGTAGAAGGTGAGAAATGACACCCAAAGTTGTCTTCTGGCATCTACACACTTGTGCCTTAGTACACATATGTGTGCAAACACACACCGATATACATCGATATACATGTATGCATGTGTAACTTTGAAAGTAATTGAATATATATTTGTGGATGGCTTTTCCATACTGGGCTCACTATTATGCACCATGGAATAAGGACAAACGTGTGCACAAAAGAAATCCTTGTCCTGTTGGAGTTTGTTATCTACTTGGGTAATACAAGTAGGGAGGACAATATGGAAAGGGTTGGTTGGGGATAAATGTTTGACACAAAAATTAAACAAAGAAGGTACATTAGAGGTGTCAGGTGTAAGTACTGCCTGAGCTGTGTATGTTCAGCAAGTGGAAGGGTGGGATAAACATAGCAGATAAAATCAAGAGGACAGAGAATTTAAAACACGCTGGCCATTATGAGACGCAAACTCTGTGTGTGATGGAGAACCAACGATCGGGAGGTTTTTGAGCAGAGACCCCACTCACACTATAAGAAGACCGGTATAGCTGCTGTATTGTGGATAGAATGAAGCAGAGAAGGCACCAAGGCAAGAAAGCCAAGGAGGGGCCTAGTCCAGCCACCCAAGAGAGAGATGGTGAAGTTTCCAGTCTCGGTTATTCACTCTGCAATAGGCAATGTAAGAACTGCTTTGTATGTAAAAGACACATGTCTGATCATCTAATCCTCACAACCCTGTGAAATAAATATTGTTGTCATTTAATAGATGAGGAGACTGAGGCTTTTTCCATATTACTCTGCAAGCAGATGGGAGAGGGAGGCTCAGATATAGGTCTATTGGCTTCCCCCACTACAGTATCACTCTACGTTTTCTTGCATATCTGCAAAATATTTTGTAATAATTAGCATCATTACATCCACGGGTTGCATCAATAACCACATTCAAGGTGAATTTAAAAGGGGAAGAAGGCCGGGCGGTGGTGGCGCACGCCTTTAATCCCAGCACTCGGGAGGCAGAGCCAGGCGGATCTCTGTGAGTTCGAGGCCAGCCTGGTCTCCAAAGCGAGTTCCAGGAAAGGCGCAAAGCTACACAGAGAAACCCTGTCTCAAAAAAAATAAATAAATAAATAAAAGGGGAAGAAGTTCTTCCATCCATCTCGGTCCTTTATTTTCTGTGGATCTTGTACACAAGTCAAAGCAGGTAACTTATTATTTCCTAAATATTTCTTAAACTTTCCCAACCTGACCCTCAAAGCATCGAGTCTGATAACAGATCACACATCACTCAACCCCTGAATATTTTCAAGCAACCAACAAGTATATGGTTGGCTGCATCTGTTCATGACTTCACCTGGGGCACTCTTGGGGGAAATCCCAGAGATGTGTATGCCAGACCTCACAAGGAATTGGCCATATTAAAAGACTACGTACAAGTCAAAAACATTCACCATCTATACATCAGGCTTCTTGATTATAAAGAAATGGAGTACTAATGAGAACTGGGAATTAATAAAAAAAAATCTTGCTTTTGTGGTTATTAAAAAGCTAAGATTCCTTGGCTTGAGGTACATTTAGTATTTTTTTTAATTGCAGTTCATTTTCACTTTTCTTTGTAACTTAGGAATAAATTCACTAGTGGGGGAACAGAAAAAAATGGAATGATGAATTATAGGATTAGAATTTCAGTCCCCTGATAAGACTCTGTTACTGAAGACATCACATACTTGGATGACAGGACGTGGAAAAATCAAGTTGGTACTAGAGAGAAAGCTTCTCCCTGCTGGCTGCCTTTCATGCTACCAGTCTGGCCAAATCAGCAAGTTCTGGGTTCAGAGAGAGATGCTCTCATAAAACATGACATGGAGAGCCAGTGAGGAAAGCCACCAATGTCAACCTCTGCCCTCCACACAGATGTGTACATACAGAGAGACAGAGACAGAGACAGAGAGACAGAGAGAGACACAGAGAGAGACAAACATACACAGACAGGCACACACACACAGAGAAAGACACACAGAGAGACAGGCACACACACACACCACACACACACACACACACACAGAAAGACACACACAGAGACAGGCACATACACAACACACATACACACAACACACACACACAACACAAACAACACACACACACACCACACACACAACACACACACAACACACACACAACACACACAACACACACACACACCACACACACACACACACACACACATACACACACACAGAGAAAGACACACACAGAGACAGGCACATACACACCACACATACACACAACACACACACACACAACACACACACACACACACACACCACATTTTGTAACCGCTAACAAACACACACACACAGAGAAAGACACACACAGAGACAAGCACATACACACACACACACACACACACACATACACACACATACAGAGAGCAAGACACACACAGAGACAGGCACACACACACCATACACACACACACACACACACACACACACACACACACACACACAAACCCCAATACTATCCAAAAGGCTAAAGATAGGAGGTTACTTCTCAGTTCCTCCATTTTCTATTGTACTTTAAATAGTAACAACAGGATTATGGTTGTAAAAGTTCCAACTTTTCCTCTTTCTCCGGGCTCCACCATCTGAGTGGCAAGGGCTTCGGGTGAGCATTAAAATACAAGCAACAGGTGATATTTATACACGAAAGCCTAGAAACACCCATCTCCATTGAAGACACATCAAGAGACTTAAAGAAAGCAAACCCGCTACCCACTGAAGATTAAAATTCATAGAAGACCTGCTCTACCAATGACTTTTCAGTATGGTTTTTGTACTTTCCCTGCCTGTTAGCGTGAAAAGTTGGGGGCTCGCTGTCTTGAAAACACCTTGAGACTCAAAGTCTAGGTGGCTGAAGAGAAGAGCCATGGCTGATAACTTCTCACAGGGTGATTACTTGGTAGAGTGAGGCAATTCTGCAGCTCCTGCCTGAGTCACAAGTGAGAACACCAGGATGGTCTTCTGCTGGCACTGAGGCCATTTCTCCAGAACAGGACGTGCTCCTTCCTTGAGGTGACAGGTTACACACTGGGTTTTTGTGTTTTTTTTTTTCATCCCTATTCAAAACATCTCATTTGCTGCCAAACTGTATGTAAGGGAAAGAAGCAAGGTCTGCCCTCAAAGGCCCCTCTGAGACCGAGACCAGAGAATAGCCGGACACACACACGCAGTATGAAAAAGCCCAAATTAAACAATGGCTTTACAAGAGTACCTCCCCCATGTGACTCTGAATCAGAGCAAAGGGAAGTTCTCAAAAATCAAAGCAGTAAATGGACCTTTATTTGGAAAGTACTCATTAACAAGGCCAAGCCAAGCTTCAAGAACTAGATCTATGAGGAGAAAAATCCTCCCGGCATTGAAACCGGGGCTTTGATTCTGACTGGCTCATAAAATAAATAATAATATCCCCTTACAGCTCAGGGTTACTTTCCAGTTTACAAAGCACTTTCCCATATATTATTCCATTTCATCCTCACAGCATGCTTCCTAGGTACTGAGGCCTGACTATTCCTTCCTGTGGTTAGGAGGCTGAGGTGCAGTGAAGAGACAGGCCTCCCTCAAGAGCACATGGTCATTAAGAAGAGGAATGGAGACATCGACATAGGACTTTGCCCTCCCTGCTGTATCCACGCAATTAGTAGACTAATTCAAAATTTCCAAGGTATTTCTGTGTTCACTGGGGAAATTCTAAGTGGACGGTGAGAACATGAAAGATGAAATACACCAGACTTGGACAACGGCAACCCTTCAAGCTGCTTTCTGCATGCCCTGTGACAATAGCAAGGATTTTAGTCTGGGAATGTAGTAGAGTGTTTACCTAAAATGCGTCAGGCCTGCCTGAGTCACAAGTAGAAATGTTTTCAATTCCAACACCAAAAACAGAGGTCAGGGAGGAAGAGGGAGAGAAGACACTAAGTATATTTTGAAGGCTAACAAAATGCACTGTTTAAGATTAATTTATTTTTATTTATGTATATGAGTGTTTTGTCCTCACATATGTATGTGCACCATGTGCCTGCAGTACCCATGGTGGCCAGAAGAGGGCGTTGAATTCCCCTAGAACTGGAGTTACAGACAGCAGCCCTATGGGTTCTGAAAACAGAGCTCCAACGTCTAGAAGAGCAGCCAGTACTCTTAACCAGTGAGCCATCCCTTCAGTCCCATAAAATGATTTTTGCTTTTGAATTTTGTAACCGCTAATACCAAAGGCCAAGGATACAACATGTATGAAAAGCTTTGTTAATAAATAAATAATTAATAAATAAATAAATAAATAAATAAAATAAATTTCCCTGATCAGTTTGTAAGCATGATTAAGTATCTACTCAGAAACTCAATATTCTGATGTACCATGGGTGAAAATATTTATGTTGAGTAAACCAGAGTTACTTTTTGTTTGGTTGGTTGACTGGCTTGTTGGATGGCTTTATTTACATTTATGAGTGATGATAGAGCAGAGAGCTGTGGAAAGAAAAACAATTTTTTTTTAATCTGCCTCTAAGAGACCTAAGCATTTTACTTAGCTACTGAGAACTTTATATGCTTGGGGGGGAAAAAAACATCAATTTTGTCTTCCTACCCTAGTTCAGAGGCAGCCTTGAAAAGCAGAGCATTGGAAGGAAAGCTGTAGAATTCTTAGTTTTAAAAGAGGCACATCATTGTGCAGACTGCTGGGTGACCAGAGTTAACTGCATTCTGAAGGAAAGCCCTTTCCAACTCTCAACACTTGAGTGTTGAGATGACATGGAAGAACACAGTGCTTGAGATGTCAATCGTTACCTAGTGTTCAGACCCACTTCAAGGAGCCCTGCTTGTGCCAAAGGGCACCCATGTCCTACCCTAACATAAGATAGCTACCCAATGAAGAACTCATTCACAAGCAAGCAAATTGAACTTCTCTAGCCTGGAAGTACGGAAATTAGCCCCCTTAATTGAGATAATAAAATGAAGTTGGTGGGTTAGGAATATGAGGTCAGGGTTGGATCCAATCCAGCAAAAGCTTTGTTCAGACAAAAGATAAGGGACCATAGAGCAGCCATAAGAACGGTGAAAACGCCCAGAGAATGGATGAGCCTAGACACACAGAGCCAGGGCTTGCTGATTTCACAATTGCTACATTCCTTCCGGCCTCAAAACATTTTAGAGATGCCCTGGTATCCTTTCGGCAATCTGTCTTCATCACCATCTGAATGCTTCTCCACCCCTTTAGAACAGAAAGCCTTAAATATAGCAAACCCAGAAAAAGGCAGGGCATCATTATAGTAAAGGGGCGGGATTACAAGGGGAAAAAATGTGGAAAAGTTGAAGAGGAAACTAAAAACAACCCCGACGATGACAAAGATAAACAGTGAACGTGTAATCATAGCTGGGTGAGGCTGGCCAGAGCCCGCGACCAAAAGAAATGAACCAAATCCTGTTTGAAAAGCACAGAGATCCTGGCAGCGAGGAAGGTATTTATGAAAATATGCGCAAAGGAGCAATAAACACTCAAACCACTCGGAGTATGTTCTGAAACAGCCTGGTCTTTCAAAGAACTGAAGAAATGTGATGTTTCCTAATAGAATCGACTACAAATTACTAAACTCCTTTGGACTGCATTTTCTGCAATTCCATGAAAGCAACTGTTTTTATAACTCTCAGGAATTTTTTTTTTTTCGAGACAGGGTTTCTCTGTATAGCCCTGGCTGACCTGGAACTTACTCTGTATCCCAGGCTGGCCTCAAACTCACAAAGATCCACTTGCCTCTGTTTCCCAAGTACTGGAATTAAAGGCGTGCACCACTACCGCCGCCCGGCAACTCTCAGTAATTTTAAGACCCAAAACAAGTGTGGCTTTACTATCTGATAAGTTGCTGTCAGTTTCTAGCTTTCTGGGTCATCACTTGTTAAAATCCTGGTTATCAGACTCACCAGAGATTTGCTACTTCATGAGTTAAATTCAAAAGAATTATCTTCCCACAAACACGCAGCCAGTTTTAGTGATATTGGTTATTATCTGTTCTAATATGTATGTTTAAACATTTTGACATAAGATACATGCAAGACAGTCTTGGTGGCATATGTCTTTAATCCCAGGACTTGGGAGGCAGAAGTAGTAGGATCTTTGTGAATTTGAGGCCAGCCTGGTCTACAAGTGAGTTCTAGGTCAGACAGCCCACATCCTGTGATTCTTCCAACAAGGCCACAGGTTCTAATCTTTTCAAATAATGTCACTTCCTCTGAGCCTATAGGGGCCATTTTTATTCAAAATACCACAGTGGCCTTTATCAACTAAGGAAGCACGGGACCTCTTAAAATTGCTTTTTTTTTATGTCATCTCCATTAACGCCTCTATAGCTTTCCACTGAAAATGAAGACACACACACATAAACACACACACACACACACACACACACACACACACACACACAGGCTCAAAGGCACACCCACAAACACACAATTTTGTCTAGTCATTTCTAATTCTTCAAGCCTAGTTCAAATAGTACCTACATTGGGAATTTCACTCCCAACTCATCTGCTTCTGCTTTAAACCCCCCGTCCCCTCAAAACATCATAAGGTATAATCTACAATACTGCTCACTCCTGCAGAGGTCCCTGTAAGGGCAGGAACTTCAATCTAGCACAATACTAGATCTACAATGATGGCCCTATACTGTGGTGATACTTCATTTGTGCTCTCACAAATAAAGCTTGCCTGGAGATCAGAGTGCGGAGCTAGCCACTAGAGGCCAGGCAGTGGTGGCACACACCTTTAATCCCAGCACTTGGGAGGAGGAAACAGGAAGTGATATGGCTGGGCAGAGAGAGGAAGTGATAAGGCGGGGTGGAGACAGGAGCTTGGCCCCTTCGGTCTGAGGATTCGGTAGAGTTAAGAAGTCTCTCTAGTGGCTGGCTGCTCGGCTTCTCTGATCTTTCAGCTTTCAGATATCTGACTCCGGGCTTATTATTAAGACCATTTAGGATTTGTGCTGCACTATACATGTTCCATGAGTGAAAAAGTAACTGGACTGCTGAGAAGCAGAGAAGCAAGAAAAGGAAGCACTCTTAGATATTGAAAACAGTGGGTTCTGCAGATTTCCTGATGTCATTGTTTTCAACAGCTGAACTCCATTGTGTAAATGTTCCATATTTTCTTTATCCATTCCTTGGTTGAGGGACATCTAGGTTGAGGTTGTCTCCAGGTTCTGGCTATTATGAATAAAGCTACTATGAACATAGTTGAGCAAGTGCCATTGTGGTATGAGTGAGCATCCATTGGGTAATGGATGGAACTAGAAGAAAAATCAGCCTGAGTAAGGTAACCAGACCCAGAAAGACAAACATGGTATGTACTCACTCATAAGTGGATACTAGCTGAAAAATAAAGGATATCTATGCTACAATCCACAGACCCAGAGAGTCTAGGTAACAAGGACTATTCAAGGGGGGATTCCTGGATCTCCCTGGGAAGGAGAAATAGCAAAGATTTTATGAGTGGACTGTGGGTGAGTGGGATGGAAATACGAGCAATGAGGTTGGGGGTTTTGGGGGGATGGCTCAAGGGAATCTCCCAGAAATCTACAAGGATGACCCCCAGCTAAGACATATCTGTAATAGTGGATATATAGCCTGAACTGGCCACCTCCTGTGACCAGGCAAGACTTCAAGTGGAGGAATTAGGACACCAACCCAGCCACATAACCTTTGACCTACAGTCTGTCCTGCCTATAGGATGTGCTGGAGTAAGGGTGATACAGAGATTATGGGAGTGGCCAACCAATGACTGGTCTAACCTAAAGCCCATGACAAGAGAGTAAGCCTACCCCTAACACTGTCTGGAGGACCCACTGGCTGGATGACCCAGAGACCTAGGATAGAACCAAACATGACTGGAGGGAAAAATGTTGATGTAATGATGCCGAACAATATTCTGTTATATTCATAGATTAGTGCCTAGCCCAATTGTCATCAGAGAAGCTTCATCCAGCAACTGATAGAAGTAGATGCAGACCCATGGCCAAACACTAGAAAGACCTCGAAGAAACCTGTGGAAAAGGGAAAGGAAGGACTGTAGGAGCCAGAGGAGTCAAGGACACCACAAGAAAACTCACAGAAAAACTAACCTGGGCTCACAGGGGGTCACAGAGACTGAACCAACAACTAAGAGCCTGCCTGGGACTGATGCGGGCACTCCGCAGATATGTGACAGTTGTGTAGCTTGGTCTTTTTGTGGGACTCCTAACAGTGGGAACAGGGGCTGTCTCTCACTCTTCTGCTTGCTTTTGGGACCCAACTCCTCATATTGGGTCACCTTGCCCAGCCTTAATTCATGGGGAGGTGCTTAGTCTTACTGCAACAAGATATGTCATGTTTTGTTGATATTCATGGAAGACCTGCCCTTTCCTAAACAGTAACAGGAGGAGTAGATGATTGTGGGATGGGGACAGAGTGGGGGTTGGGTAAAGGGACTACGAGGAGAGGAGGAAGGGGAAACTGTAGCCAGGATGTAAAGTAAGTAGATAGATAGATAGATAGATAGATAGATAGATAGATAGATAGATAGATGATGGATGGATGGATGGATACATACATACAGACATAGAAAGACAAATGACAGATAGATAGATAGATAGATAGATAGATAGATAGATAGATAGATAGATAGATGGATAGACAGACAGACAGACAGACAGACGGAGATTTTTTTAAAGAAAATAATGGGTTCTTTCAAACTAAAAAGGGTTTGGAGTTGTGACAAGGAAGAATTGTTCATCTCACATCGTCTTAGAAGCTTGGGAACAGATTTATTCAAGACCCAAGTCTCTTAGGAATAGGATAGCTTGGCCTTCACCAACTCAAAAGTCTGGGTGTGCAATCACTACCTTTGATGCCAATCAAATACGGGGCTGACATGCATGTACATATAAGCGCTGAAAAGTGTGAGTGCGTGCGTGCACACACACATACACACACACACACACACACACACACACACACACACACACTACTTTTCAGCTCACTGCTTTGAGCACAGCACAGCCAAGGTATAAATACAATTGATGATCTACTGAGGAATTAAAGTAAATAAATTTTCGTTTCAGAGAAAGAAATCCACTCTCCAAGCTGCACAAGTGTGAAATTTTAACAGATGATAAAAACTAACTTATCACATGTCGAGGGCCTGGCTTCTGCCGCAGTCTGTTGGGCCATAGCTGAACAGCCTGGCCTCATGATTTAAATGCAAGCCCGAGATATATGCAGCATGCCCGTGGCACTGAGTGAGAGGCTTTAATTCATGCACAAGTCACTGTTGTATAATGTGAACTCTGCGTGAGTTCCATTACTGTCCTTCTGTTACTGTCACGGGAAAGACATCTTGGTGGAGCAACTGCACACCAGAGAAGAAAGGCCTGTTTCTCCATCACCATGTTAAGTCACTTGGATTTGAATCAGTAGTCTAAAGTACCAGAGGAGCCTGGAGAAGTATCTACATATAATTGAAAACCAGCGGGGAAGAGTCCAAAGTTTTTGAAGCCTAAAGGGAACTGGGGAGATAAGACAATGTGATGGGCTTTCTCAACATAAGGATCAGAACCCAACTATGTCACGGCTTGTTGCTCGTCCGGGCCACCCTGAAACAAAATGATCAGTACAAAAGGTTAGATCCTCCAGCTCTGAACTTGAAAATGTCACACTGCTAGGAAAGAATCATCATTCCCTTACTTGTATTATTACAGACAAATAGCATGCCTTTCTAGTCTGAAGATCACACTTCGAAGTATCACTGGTATGAAATTCTTGGAGATTTTCTGTCTTTTGGGTTCCTGAAAGGATCAAGCAAAATGGCTGGCTGAAGGTAATTTGTGAAGATTTGCTCACAGTTTGCTGGTAGTGGTCACTCTATTCTATTTAGGATAATTGATGCAGAAGTTAAAAGGCTGAGTAACGAAGGACTAGCATTAAAACTCGACTAATGGCCAGGCATAGTGATGTACGCCTTTAATCCCACCAGCTGGGAGACAGAGGCAAGCAGAACTCTGTGAGTTCAAGGCCAGCCTTGTCTACATAGTGAGACACTATCTTGAAAACAAACAAACCAACAGATAACCTAGACAACTTAGTGTTCCTGAATGGGCAGCAAAGTACACCTACTAATTGCAGCAGCAGTGGTCTGTTCCTAAGATTGCACATCCACATTCCAAGATGAGTATTACCCACGAGTACTGTATCAGGAGTGTCATGACATCTGTATGCCCTTGTCTACTATTCTCGGGCTTTCTCTCCCTGCCTTCAGTGAGAGATAAATTTACATGTGATAGATAATAGCCACTGCAGAAATAACATATTTTCCATGTTTACTCTAGCCCATCCAAACTTCTCTTCAAAATACCTAAGATGATAATGGACAATAATAAAAGACAAAAGTTCTACCTCTATGGACAAAATTAGTCCCAAGAACCTCTCGGATACTCCTATGACATCTAACAGTGGAGCTGAAAAATGCGGAGGCCTGTTCGTGCTTCATCTGTTCATACAGAATATTCCAGCCAATTAAAAAGCTGAAGAAAAACCAAATGGAAAGGCCTGGTGGTTCCTTTGCTCTTACTCCAAGCTCTTAGCGCTTACTTTAGGACCCATAGACTACGGTCTTGCTACTTCTTTTGACATTTTGAGACAGCTAAGAATCTATCAACTCTTCCCTCTTGTATCATCCTATATCCATTTGGAGACTAATTCCAAGAAAAATTGTAGAGAACTGAACACTGGAAATCATCCTAGCCGTTTGTCCTTGGCATAGATTTCCAAGTACTCTGATGTATTACAGAAGAGATCCCAAAATAAAGTTCACAGAAGACTAACGTCATGAAATGGCTTTCAAAGGAACCTTGTAGACAAAGAGCTTGGGGGGAAGGATGTATAGCCCTTTCCTGGATGCTCACAGTAACATGTAACAACTTCAAAATATCCTCAGGAAATAAACATAATCAAACTTTTATCCGCCATTGCTAGGAAATAAAGTTCTCACATAACTCTTAATTCCCTACATAACAAATACTTTGCAAAGCCATCTGGACAAACGCTCATTAAGAGAAACAGAAAGTGGGGTTAAGACCCCATTTCCTTCTCCATTTATCAAACTGCCTGAGGTGAAGGTCTGCTGATCCAGAGAGGTGGACAAGGAGGCCAACCCAGCCATTATCTAACAGGGTCAGTTGTGCCCTGGTTTTCGTCTGAGAAGAGAATTTCTCCTACACCAGAACTGTCTGTGAAGAAAAATAAGGACAATCCACAAATGCTCTCTGATTGCAAAATAAGTTAAAAAGTAAAATTCTCTCTAACCTCAGATGAGTAACCAGAAGTCATTTTAGTGTCTAGAAATGGTGCATGAATAGAAGAAATGAAGTAATGTTCGTGGCTGCAAAGAGGGTCATTGTCCAAAACTGACTCCATGTGCCAATGACTTAAATTTTTTAATTTAATCAAAATATGCAACTTAATCAAATGCAATAGCCTAAATACATGAATGGATCTGAAATAAACTGAATGTTTTTAAAAAAATCTCATTCAAAAAATAACCCAGATCTTCAGAATGAATCATATAACAATGTGATTGCATTCTTTTGAGAAATAGATACTTGCCACATTATATAAACAATTCTAGGATATATAGGAAGACCTAATCCTCCTTGCTTAATTTACAAAGCCAATATAAGCCTGACATTAAACACAGCACAAAACACACACACACACACACACACACACACACACACACACACACACACACACTCGGGAGGGCAGGGGGCTGACATATCCAATTTAGTAAACAGAAAGAATGCAAACAGACTTTATTCCCAGAGTACAAAGCCTGTAATTCTCTAATGTACACATATGGGTTTATGCTTAAACTAGACGATAAGAAACTGCTCGTGCCCATTCTTTTACAGTACATGTAACTTTTCTCAATTTGTTTTATATCAATAGTTTTTCTATAGAAACCATTTTGTTTACGATATAATATATATTATTATATTATTCAACATAACACGTTGAAGAAAGCAATTACGCAAGAGGCTATGGAAGAGATAATCCAATCTCAGGCACCAATTTCATGGACATTTTCCCTTTGAAATTATTGATTATAACCAAAAAAGACCTCTTAGCTAGCCTTCTCTTTCCTTTGTCCTGAATTCACTAAGACAACTTCTATAAGAGAAGGATGGGGATTACTTTGTCCTTCCAAGTCAGTGATGTGTTTCTCAACTAGGCATCTCTGGGGGAGCCCTGGTGTCAGGTGAAACACAGGCCGCCCTCCCTGGAAGGCGGGCACACCTGCACGCTGCAGTCTCCCTGAGGCCATGGCTTTGCTGGTGCATTTGAACTCTGGAGTGCTCCGATTTCACTGGTCTGTGTGATTCTGGAAATCTTCACTATAGGCCCTGGACCTGGATATCTTCAATGACCAATTTAATGCATCATATCCTCTTTCTCTGCCTTTGGCCTTCCATTCCAATCTAAAAACTTGATGCCAGCAGAGCAGTGGTGGTGCACTGGAGACAGAGGCAGGCAGATCTCTGTGAGTTCGAGCCCAGCCTGGTCTACAGAGTGAGTTCCAGGGCAGCTAGGGCTACACAGAGAAACCCTGTTGCCTACAGAGGGAAAACACAATGAAAACCCAAAGATTACAAAGATAGCAAATAGCATACATTTAAGGAAACCAGAGAACCAAAACGCCTACTGAGAGACACAGTTTTAGGCACCCTGTTAATTAACTAATGGAATTCTATCCGTTTCTGTAGGAGACCTGAGTGTTTTAGCATTTCATCTTCAGAGAACCCAGAGCCACCAAGCTTAAAGAGTCTCCTTTTCTAGAATCAGGAAGCAGCTGGATTTAATCCAAAGCTTATACTGAGTCACCAGGGCTCCACTTTCTTCCAAATGAAGCCAGCCCAATTATTTTTATTTTGAGTCTTTAAAGTGAGGTATGAATGTGAGAGGGACAAGACTTTTCCTTTGTGTTCTACCTCATCGTGAAATGAACATCCCGTGCTATAGATTTATGAACATTCGGTGCTGTAGATTTCTTCCTACAATAAAGACTAAAAGTTTAATCAGAGATTAATCATCGGATGTTACAGTGGCGCAATCGGTTCGCTCACGGTACTTATACAACAAAGATTAATCATCAATTTACACCCCCAACTCTAGGATCATCAAAGTCTAGTCACCTGCTTTATGGATTTTTTTTTCCTAATTTAATCTCTATTAAACTGTTCCCTTTTATATCTTTGTCATAGTTACTTTTATGAGCCAACTAAACTGAGGTAAGGGATGCCCACATCACTGGTAAAATATCCCTCCTGGGCATATCTGTGGGGGTATTTTCAGAAAAGTCTAGCCTTTGGTACAGTAGACTGAGCAAAACACGTACCCTCAGCAGGGCAGGCCAGCACCATCCCATCTGCTGAAGGCCTCGATAGAATAAAAAAGGTACCGGGGATGGTAAGTTCACTCTCTTCTTGGGCCGGCCCCCATCTTCTCCCTGACGTATCAGTGATCCAGGTTCTCAGGTTCAAGCTTGGCCAGGCACCTACACTGCCGCTCTTTTCTCTTCCCATGCCCAGGCCTTTCAAATCAGACCGAGAAGCACCTCATTGGCTTTCTGGTTGTCAGGCCTTTGGAACTGATATGAATGATCCCACAGCTCTCTTGGTTCTCCAGCTTGCAGATGGCGGATGATGGGTCTTCTTGCCTCTATCATCATGTGAACTAAGGCTTATAATAAATCCCTTCATATAACTACATCCTCGAGGCCCATGAATATACCTGTATCTATATTATTCCCATTGGTTGTGTCTCATTGAAGAACCCTGACCAGTACTCTTGGTTTTAGATGCTATAATGAATATGTCTAACTTTCATCTTCCTGTTCTTATCGTTCTATTCCTCACACTATCACATGCATCAGGAAAGCCAACAATTACAAAGACGCATCTATATCGCAGAGATGCTGAACCTTCTGTGCAAATCAAAGATGGGAAAAGGACCATCCCTCTCTGGTACAAAGGCTTTGGATGCTAAGTTGAAAGCATGGTAGAGGAGGGGACACTGTGAAAAAGACCTGGCTAGACACACGTTGAAAAGAATGAGGCTAGACGAGAAAAAGGCTTGACAGCATCTGGGTCTCTGTGTCTGGTGGCCCTGTAGACCCAGTTAAATTCTCTGCTCTTCCTTCCTTTTGCCTACACAAGCTCAGGTTGCATTTCTGCCACTTGCATGAAAAATTATAATTAACACACATCATTTCATCATCTCCCATTGAGCCAGCCCATTTTTCATTTAATGAAGAAAGAACTTTTGACTTCCCCACAAAATATGCTAGGGCAATGGTGGCACAGAACTTATGGGAGTAGTCAACTGATGTCTGATTTGGCTTAAGGCCAACTCTAGGAGACAGAACCCATACCCAACATTGCTTGAGTAACCAAGAACCAGAGACTAGATAACTCAGAGATCTAGGGTAAAACCAAACACAACTGGACTGAACGTGTGTGTGTGTGTGTGTGTGTGTGTGTGTGTGTGTGTGTCTTACAAAATGTTCTACTATACTCCTATAGCAGTGTCTTATCCAGTCATCACCAGAGAAGCTTCCTCCTGCAGCAGACGTGAATAGGTCCAGAAATCCACAGTCAGACAGGCATTAATATAGAGAGAGAGTGTAAATTGGAGATCTCCATCAAATCCCTGCCCTCAGAGCACAGGGGACTCCGTAGAAGAGGGAAGGGAAGATTTGTAAGAGACAGAGAGGATGGATGACACCAGGAGAACAAGGCCCTCTGAATCAACTGAGCAAGGAGCATATGAGCTCCCAGAGACTGAGGCAGCAAGCACAGGGCCTGCATGGGTCTGTACCAGTTCCCCTGCATATACAGTATAACTATTAGCTTTGTGTTTTTATGGGAGTCCTGACTGTGAGAATGAGTGGGTCTCTGACTCGTTTGCCTGCTCTTGGGACTCTTTTCCTCTTGTTGGATTGCCATGTCCAACTTCAATATGAAAGTTTTTGCTTCATCTTATTTTATTTTATTTTGTCATGTTTGGTTATTACCTCTTATGGATCCGGAGGAGTAGGAAGGGTGAGGAGGAACTGGAAGAAGTAGAGGAAAGGAAAACTAATCAGGATGTATTGTATGAGAAAAGAATCTATTTTCAATACAAATAAAAGTAATAAATAAAGTTTAGTTGGAAGACACTCTGAACTACTGTCCAACTGAAACTAAGCTTAATACATGTCTACAATTCCAGAGACTTAGGTCCTGGTACCCCATCCAGAACTCAGCACATCACCCAGTCTCCAGCATTAGGGACCGGCAGTCCAACCTCCATATGGTAACATGCTTTTGCTTTTCTAGCTCTTGAATCCCGATGAGGTCACCATGGTGACTTCACTTTGACATTCAGAAGAAAGGAAGTATGACATGAGTGAGTCAATGGCAGAGGCGAGACTCCCTCCTCTAAAGTCAAGTTTCCAGGCAGAGAAAAGGCTAAGAGGGGGGAAAATTCCAAAGCCAGCTCACTGTAGAAACCACTAAGCAGTGTGTTACTTCTCTGGAAGATCTGCCTGGAGGCCCTGGAGGTGACTCCACTAACGACTCGGCCACTCCCAGCAGAGCTCATATTTTCTTGTTGCAATAACAGCCACTCCTTGCTCTGGTTTGGGTCCAACACACAATCTTGGCTGTCTTTAATACCAGCCTTCTACGGTGAGCTCATGCCCCTCCCTCTCCCTTCTTCTCCCTCTGACTCACGGTGCTCAAAGCTTTAAGGCATAAAAACTTGTTGGATCAGCTAGACTGGAATTACCAACCACCAATGGGCCAGCCTTCTCTGAAAGGGAATCTGACTTTCATTGTTTGTTCCAAGGCTCTGAAGTTACTTAACTCGATCATGAAAAGCCCCAGCCCCGGTCCCGACTCATTTTTCTACCACCAAAAACAAAAGAGGTCTGTCTTTAAAAGGTAAAGAAAACATGCCCTTAGTAAGTCAGGTTTACTCTGGCATTTCATCATTTCAAGAAAGACATCATCCGTGTACATTTAAAACCGAGAGGCAAGGTGATGGCTTCTTCCCAGGGACTGGTTTTTTAATATAGATTTCCCCCCCCCCTTGGCGATGATTCAAATGATTTTAAGAGATTCCAAATGCAAAAGGTCAGAGCTATCAACAGAGGGACATTGGGCTGGGGTGGAATTCCATGAGAGTCCTTTCCTAACATATAACCTTTTGTGTTGTTGTTTGGGGATATTTTGTTTTATATTCTACTGTTTTGTTTGAGACAAGGTTTTGCTAGATAGCCCAGGTTGGCCTAGTGTTTACTATGTGGCCTAAGTTATCCTCAAGTAATGATAACATTCTTGCTTCAATCTTTCAGTTTCTGTGACTATAAGCATGTACTGCTCACTACAGAACCTGAATATTTTATATTCATCAACAAATGCTTGTGGAGTTAATCATAAAGTACTTTGCCAGTAAAGAACCAAAAATATACACTAAAAAATATTAAGTAAACATCCAGAAGGAAAATGTCCACACCAGAAAACCATTTGCCTCATCCCACAGCTTTCAGAGTTTTTCTTATGTACCTGGATTTTTTATCTTTTTTCAGAAACATATTTATCTTACATATCAGGACAAATAAGCACATGCTATTGGAGGTTTGTATTTAAAACCAAGTTGGCATTTTGTTATCTAAGCCTCCCAGTCCACGGGTTAATAAATCAAGCAATTCTTAACCAAGATTCAGGGCAAGCCTATTTTGTTGCTGGCTCATAACACATACTTTTGAGGCCTTGACAGTTAACAGGACATTTTTCATGTTACTTGGTGTTTATGATTTTTTTTTCCAAGACATGAAAACGTGATAACTATTCGTGATTTGTTCAAGGAAGTGTTAGAAAAAGAACTGGGGTGGAGTAAGGATGGGAGGCAAGAGAATCATGAGTTCCAAGCCAGTCTGACCTATAGAGAAAAAATAATCTCAGGAAAACCTGGGCTACATAGGAAGACCCGGTCAGAAAAGAAAAAAGAAGGAAGGGAGGAAAAAGGGAGAGGGAAGAGGAGAAGGAGGAGGAAAGAACTTACTCAGGGATAAAATGTTGGCTCTTACATCTAACTATCTTTTCTAGACCTCACTGGCCTGAGCACTGTGGATAGTTTTAAGTAGTCTTTTCTAGAGAGATGTTATCCATAAAGACATTAGCTTTCAGTTACATTCAATGGACACTCAAGTTTCTTGGCCCTTAATCTTTCAGACAATTAGTTCCCCACAAACAATGCCAGCACTTGGGCACCAAAATAAAATAATAAACAAGGAAACACAATCAAGTGGCAAGCTCTTGGAAAAATCATACCCACCCGATAAAATGGAAAATGTTCTGGCAACTTTCAGTCAAAGAGAGACCCAGAAGAACTCATGAATCTGCAACACTCCTCAATCCCCTACACTGCCAGCAGGCTGGAAGATGGGCCTTGCATTCTTCAATGAGAAGCAGAGGGTTGGATTCTGCAGTCATATTTAGGTCTCATTTTCTAAATTTCTACCATCACCCTTTCTCAGACAGTTCGTTTATGACCATTTTGCTTAGAAAGAAAACTCCAAGTTGACAATCAGATGTTAATGTACTGACATAAGACGAAACAGCTAGACAAGGAAGGGGTCGACAGTTAGGCCCAAATCTTTCTGAGCCCAGAACTCACACAGCGTTCTCCTGCTTTGTCAGAGGTGACGTGGATAGATACACATGGAAGATCTTGGGGAGCCGTGACTGTCAAAATGCAGAATGTAAGTGATTGTGGAGTGCTCAGCTCCAAATGGGGCACCTATAACACACCCACAACTAGGGCTCAGGGAAACTCATGGAAAAGAAGAACAAAAGAATGCGAGGGGACCACAAGTACTGCTGGAGACTAGTGTCATCTAGACACGACCAGGGTGTTGAACCCATGAACTCTTAATAGAATGGTTACCTGCCCAAGAGCACACAAGTTGACGTGCCAATATGGGAAGGGGTAAAGGCTTCCAAGGCCCTACCCATTAGTAAAAGGCCACAGTCAGTCAATGGCTGCTGAGGAAAGAAGAATCAGCTTTCTTCAGAGATGAACCCTCTAAGAGATTGTCCCATCCTAAATGGTCAGCCCTAAATGCATGTCCGGAGGGGGAAACATAAATACTAATTTGAATCAGTAGAATAGAGATCAGGAATTTGGGAGGGGGATGTGGATGTGGAGAGGACATGAGACTAGTTGAAGGGAGAGAAGGAAGGGTGAAAAGGATGTATGTACAGTGTATTAATGTGTGAAATTCTTAAAAAGTAATAAGAGAAATTGTCAAGTTCTCTGGTTTGTGTTTGTCGTTATTGTTTGGTGGGTTGGTAGTTGTTGGTTTGTTTGTTTGTTTTTCTCTCTCTCCTCTTACTTTTAAGACAAAGTCTTACTGCGTAGCCCAGGCTGGCCACAGACTTGCTGTCTAGCTCAGGCTGACCTAGAAATTTCCATACTTTCCCACCACCTTTTGAATGCTGGGATTGTAGGTGTCCAGCATGAGGCCCGGCAGGCCCAGCTTGATGATTTGGGGGTGTGGGGGGGGGGGCTGCGGTTCTTTATCAGATGAGAATTTCTACAGTTAGTGCAGTATTTTACTCAAGGTCACAGGACGTGTCTTAAAGGACCCCTGGAAAACCATTTCCCAACTCCTCTTGGGCCATTCAGCTCTCAATTCTCGATTTCAGTCTCAAGTAGCAAAGCTCCACCCGGTCCTCTCTGCCTCCGGCATGGACTTTTGTATTTGGAGAGCAGGAGCAGCTCCTGTTACAGTAATTCACACGAACTCACATGTTTCAAATGAAGCCTGGCTGTGAAGGAAGTCAAGGGAAGTGGGAAACCGTCCTGTGATTACTCCCAGCTCGGCTCGGCTCGCTCCACTCCACACACAGCTGGCCCGAGCATAAAGCACTGTCCTAAATTTAGTATAAAATTCATTTGAAAGTCTCTTTCATGTCTTATCACCATCTAGTTGGGTAGCTATGTGGGCTTTTAATTTCCTGTTCTAAAATTTTACACCATCCAAAAATTAAATCAAAATGTTTCTTCACAATCTCTCCTCTCTCTCTCTCTCTCTCTCTCTCTCTCTCTCTCTCTCTCTCTCTCTCTCTCTCTCTATCTCTCTCTCTCTCTCTCCCAATGGAGAGATGGAGCTAGCAGCTTGCATCCATTCACCAATGTGGTGAAAACAAGAAGGGAAATGAATCTAACCACTATTTATATTTAGCACCTCAACGGGAGCTGTGTTTTCTAAGTTGACTGAAAGGGCTGCTCTCTTGGCGAGCACTGCCAACTGTTCTCAGATTTCCTGATGAGAGGGTTTTTTGTTTTATGTTTTTTTTTTCTTTTCTTCTCATGTGATTGTCTGTCCTTTGAAGAGACGGAGGGATCCTTCTACCCAGGGGAGTGTTAACCTAAATATTTACAGGTGACAATAATACACAGGAATACTACACAGCACTGACCAAGAGCAGACTCTGGAGTACGTCATAACGTTGGAGAATCTCACCGATGTTTTGCGGAACACAAAGATTAGCTCACTCATACAACTCAAAGCTGATTCTCACAATGTGAGGGCTGGATGGAGGTGATGACAGGAAGAGGCGGGCCAAGGGAAGCTTATGCATGTACAACTTGTGTGTGTACACACATGCACATACATGCTCACATACGCACACAGTTATTGGGCTAGGTAATTAAGACAGTATTCTTTAATGTCTTATTCAGTGTCTTTTTATACTTCAGTGAAAACATTTTTATTTCAACTGGAAAGAAGGGCAAAATGATTCCTATTGTTACTAACAATTCCATTTTCTATAGTACTTTTTAATGCTTTGTTTTATTTTTCTAGACAGGGTTTCTCTGTGTAGCTCTGGCTCTTCTGGAACTCACTCTGTAGACCAGGCTGGACTCAAACTCACAGAGATCTGCCTGCCTCTCTCTTCTCAGTGCTGGGACCAACTATTCTTGGGTCTATAATACTTTTTTTTTTTAAATGGAACCTGAAACTTAGAGTTCCTTACTTGTTATGAAATCCAGATAGTTCTGCAGGCAAAGCTGCCCACCTGAAATGACATTAAGAAGAACTTCACCCAACATTCTACCATGTGGAAACAGCAGATGTCTGACTGCTAATCTTTTGGTTGTAGAATGTTGTTATAACTCCTAATGGTGCCACCAAATATATGGCACATGTGTTCTGTTACGGTGCCACCAAATACACAAATATACATGGACTTTATTACCTTTGTAAAACCTAAAAACAGTCTAAATTTCAAAATGCACCTCGCCCTAATAGTTTTGGGTAAATATATTATTAATTTTCATTTATTTAAAGGTACATTGAAAAGGTCCAAGCCAGCACAATAAACTATGGTTTCACTGACATTATTGCTTAAGACGAGGCTACGTTTAAGTAAACGATGAGTTAATTTTTCTTTTAATTAAGAAGATAATAATAAGGTGATTCACAACCCATACTGGGAATACAGTACAAGAAAAAGTGAAGCTTACAAAACCTCTTCTACATGTTGTAAACCATGTCCGAATGCCTGCAGAAAGCCCGCCAACTCCAGGAGACAAGGGGAGACCACCATGGCTCCCTTTGGATCTGCCCAGCACCCAGAATAACTTTGCCAAGTTGCACTCAACGAGGGTTCTCTGGGTTGAAAGGAATACGGAGGAGCCCCATCCTTTAACTTCCATCATACCCATTACTGCAGAGGAAAATGAAAGTCTTCGAAAATAAAGTAGATCTGTGAGAAATCACAAGTAGGTGTTTTTCAGTTGATGATGAGAAGGCGGGAAAATGTAGAATCGTGCCGTGGGTTTATCTTTTAACATCAGGGCCCGTCTTCATTCAAAAATAGATCATTAATCCCTGCTGTGCACTCTGTCCATGTAAAGAAGGAATCTTACAAATACGTCACAGGCTCAGAAACTCCCCACAGGTACTGCGGGCTTACTCTGGGGAAAGATTTTCCGTGTGTGTGTGTGTGTGTGTGTGTGTGTGTGTGTGTGTGTGTGTGTGTGTTGCGCGCGCATATGTGTGTGTGTGTGTGTGTGTGTGTGTGTGCGCACACAAAGCATACCATAACTTTTGAACTGCCCGTTTTGTATTTCTCTTTTTTTCCTTATATTTTCCTCAGGGAAAAAGAATTCATTGTGTCTGTGTTCCATCCGAATACATCCCGGAAGCACTGAAAGTGTCTGCCTCATGCACCAGGGTCGGGTGATCATAAATGAAGAGTCTTCGGATGAGATACTCAGACCCCAAACATCCCTTTGAAAGACCCTGCAGCATCTCTCCTCGGCAGCTGCAGCCTTTTATTAATGGCTCAGGAGGCTTTCACACCTCCTTTTAAACCCAATGCATTTGAAGTAATAAAACAGGGAACGGTTTATAGGCAGGAAATATTAAAATATTTAATTGCTTCTTTTCTTGGCATGAGGTGGACAGCCTCAAGCTTTCTTTAACACATGAAAAAAGGGACACCTGCCCATGCTTGAACAGACATGAAGCAGGGACTTGCCAAATTAAACACATCTGTGAGTAAACCCCTGCTTTTAAACCCACATCAAGCCCATTTTTTTTTTATTAGTTCTAACCATTTCCCTCCAATTACTTTTCATTTTCTTCTTCCTTCTCCTCATCTAGGCTACCAAAAAAAAAAAAAAAAAAAAAAAAAAAAAAACCTAAACAAAAGTAAATTGATACCATCATGCTGAAAACGATTCTCTAAGCTTCCCCAAAGAGAGATGGGACACAACTTGAATCTGAAAATCATTCCCACTGTCTGTTCCTATGGGTAATAAGCCCATCAAAGCCTTCTCGGAGAAATGCTAAATGCTGTAAATACTGATGGAATCACTGAGTCTTTCGACTGGTCGACACTGCCAGAGTAAGACACTCTTTGATTAACTCCCAGCTGTCAGCTGAACTTAGTTGTATTAACTTGGCTTTTCCGGGCTTCAGTTTTCTTCTCTAACCCTGAAGATAATGTGTGGTTTCTCTCATGTGAGTTAATTACGGGCACACACACACAAAAAGACACCATTGCCAACTGTTTGGGGTGGTCTTGGTTCCTCTGTGAGGCCCCAGGGCTAGCTGTCCTTTTTATGTATGATTCAAGATAAAAGCAGTAGTTCCTAAAGCAAAAGAAGATATGGTGAGCGTCCTTCCATGAACAAAGTGTTATCTTGCTGCAATGTACATTGGTCAGTACATGTGAGTGTACGCATGGGGAGACTGGTCATCAATGTTCAATGTCCTCTTTAGTCATTCTTCTCCATGTTACGTTTTGAGAAGGAGTCTTTCACTAAACCCAGAGCTTTCCAGTTGATGAGAGTGACTAGCCAGCGAGCTCCTGGGAATCCTCCTTGCCCACCCAGCACTGGGATGACGGCCATTTGCTGTTCCACTCAGCTTTCTACACACGTGCTGGAGATGGAGCACAGGTCGCCCAGACCACGTGGCCAGCCGTATCCTGGCAGAGTTAGCTCGCCAGCCCTCTTGCATTGTGCTTTTGTTTTCCTGAAGAATACATTTCCACAAAATTTACTTCTTGAAACAATTCACCTCGATTAGCTTACAGCTCTGCAGTCAGGGATCTGTCATGCCACAGACACGGGAGTGGGTTCTCCCCCTTGGCGTCTCACAAAGCAAAAACGGAGACGTCACTGGGCTGAGTTCTGGGCTAAGACTTCGAGCACCATCTGCTCCTGTAGTCCTGTGGTTGTCACTGGAGTTCATTGCCTCGTGGGGAGTCTAGAAGTTTCTGTTTCTCGCTTCCTGTCACCATCAAAGCGTCTCTTGGCTCTTCTAGTACACACTCGGTCCCTTTCCACCTGCTTCCCTTCATGTCCAACATCAAGCATGGAGCGTCGCCTTCACAGTGTTTCCCTGATGCTTTCATTTTCTCTCACTCCTCAGATCAGTCAGAGGAAGGTCTGCTTTTAGAGTGACCGTGTGAGCAGGTTAGGTCAACCTCAACCCTGGTCATCTCCTTAGTAAACTGATTAATGGCCCTCATTCCCCTGCAAACATCTTCTGCTGCATGACATGTGACCACAGGGTAACACCAGAGAGCTGAGGTCACTCGGGCCACTTCAGGGTTCTGACCAAAAGAAAACGGAGGTTGGGATGAGAAAACACAAGCCGCCTTCAAGCCAGAGCCAGGAGAGAATGTAGCCACAGGAAACTTCTCCTTCTAGTTTCCACTGTCGCTTCCCTCAAATCCCGTCCTTGGAGAGCTGTTGGCATTAATAACCACAAGCAGATCTCGTTAGCTCCCCCACAGCCTAAAACTTTTCTCACAGATTAAGAAGCTGCATTGCTGATTTCACCTCTGTGTTTTTATTCAAGCGGCTCTCTCAACATGGACACTGTGTTCTCACTTCCTTGTCATCTGGGGAACTTGTTCCTAGTCATCCTTTAATTTTTCTCCAGTGTCAGCCCATTTTCTCACTCGTTCATCCAATAAACAACCACTGACTATCCACTTTAGGCTGGAACCAGGTCAAACAAACTCACAAGCCTCCGTCTTCAGTGAATAGACACTAGAGTAAGGATACAGGCAGGTAAATAATTGATGGTGGTCCAGTGGAGGGATGCCTGGAGCGGAGCTAGAGCATCTGCATGAAGCACGCGGCTGAAGTCAAAAGTGCTCTGGGGAAAACCGGTACCCAGGTTGCTATGGTCTACATGTAGATGATCCATCTTTCACAGTTCATGAGCTAAAAAGCTTGGTCCTCACTGCAGCTGGTAGACTTCAAAAGGTGGAGTCAGAGGAGACAAAGGCATTGGAGGTATCATCTCCAAAAGACACGAACGAGGTTCTCAGAAGACTCTGGCTAACTGCCGTGAGAGCAGCTGGTTATAATGTGAAGCCACCCCCCTGCGCTGTATCCTTTCTGCACATGGCCAGTTCTCCCGCCGTTTCTCCCCTGTGCCAGAGACCAGGGGACACACTCAAGGGCATCAGCACTGTTTCGATTTCTCAGCCACTAGAATTATGAACCAAAGAAACGACTCCCCTTTATAAAGTAACCTTTATCCTTTTTTTTAAAGAAATATGAAGTAGACTGTGGTACAAGTTAAGAATCAAAGCTCCAGCGGAGAGAATCGCACCAGTAAGTGGAGGGGGCAGTTCCCACCACATGACAATGTGTAAATGTGCACCACCGCACAGGCTTGTCTGTATCCCTAGCACTAGAGAGGCAGAAGATGTCCGCAAGCCCAAAGCCAACCTAGCTTACAGACCAAGTTTAGACCACCAGCTACATAGGGAAACTCAGACGCCACAAACCCAAAGCAAACCAGAAAAGTACGCAAATGGAATAGCACAACATGTGTCTAGAATATTGTTCCTTTGAGGAACTCAAAATATCTTCGTTTACAGCATAGCGAACTGGCAGCAACAGACACACTTTCCCTTGGGCAAGGAGGAGACACTAAAACTCTAAGATTACGCTTCTGCTTGAGGATGTTATTAGTTTCTGTTTGATGATATTATAAATAATACAATAGTATTATTTCTGCCCTGCAGATAATTGGTGTGGGGGGGGGGCTGATAAAAAGAGGAGCCATTCAGATGACAGTGACTGGTTTGAGGTAGAAGCAAAGGAGGCTAGGCAAAGAACAGACTGGAGAGAAGATGTCACCAACCGGAACTTGGTGATGAATCAGATACTGGAGATGAGGGAGGGTAACGCACATGTTTCTGGTTTGGGCAACAGGGTGACTCCCGGTGCCTGTCACTGACACTGAGAACATGAGTGGGGAGTGGTTTGTGGGGGCAGATAATTGCTCCAATGGTTTCTGGGATAGCCAGTCATTTACCAGGACTTATTTACCATGCCTTCAAGCCCACCTGTATGATTCAACTACATTAAGCAAGAAAAGAAGCCCATTCGCTGGGTACAAGGGCAAGAAGGGATAATACAGAGATGACACCAGTCACCTCTTCCCTTAATTATCTACCTCGGTTCCCAGAGTGGAAGACTCATCATCTGGAATTTCCTCCTCAGCGTAGATGACGGAGAACGATGGGAATGACTCTCTCTCTCTGACAACTGAGCTCTTCTTCTAGATGCTCACTTGCCTCATTGTCCACCTCGCTCACACAGGTCCCCACTTAAACCTCATCTGAGTAGAGGGAATTTACTCATTATTCTTTATAAGGAGCAAAACCTTCCACCCGTGTCCCAGCATTCTCTGGCTTGCTTGATTTTTCTTCACAGCACTTTTCAATAATTGGGAAGTGGGGAGGGAGGGAGGGAAGGATGAGAAGACTATGTGTTTTGTAGTCTGCTTTAGTAGAAGCTGCACAAACGCAAAGGCGTTGCTTCCTGCTTAGTCTCTAAGACAGCATTTGCCACCTCGTGGGAACCAGCAATTATTTACTGAGCAGATGAAAAGGATGCACGAATACAGTCTAATGATCAGAAGATACATCTCAGGTGGGAAAATCGTGTAGGTATCACCAGGTTAAAAGCTGTATGGGAATCGTAACAGGTAAGTTTCCTCAAGAAGAAAAGAGAGCGTCGAAAGAGGTCCCTGAGAAATCCCAGCAGTTACCGATCTTTGAATTGTGAGCTGCAGGAGAATTTGCAGAGATAGCCAGAAAGAGCTAACTCCGAAGCCAGAGAGAGAAGGGAGGGTCAAGAACTCCAAACAGGAGACGGATCATGAAGGAGACACCCACAGCGGTGAACGCAACCAATCAGGCAAGTAAGAAAAGAGTTATCAGGCTGGGGAGAGAGTTCAGTTGGTAAAGTGCTTGTGTGAGCATGAAGACCCGAGTTCGATCCCTAATACCCACATAAAAAGTCAGCATGATGCTATACACGTTTAGTCCCGGAATTGGAAAAGCAGAAGCGGGAGGCTCCCGGAGGCTTGTTGACCAGCCTAGCCTAATTGATGAGACTCAAGTCACAGTGAGAGAATCATTTCCCCCCAAAAACCAAGGTGGAGCTGGGGAGGATGGCTCAGAAGGCTCAAGCCTTTGTTTTGCAAGCACAAGGACCTGTGTTCAAATCCCCATGCTGACAGGAAAAGCCGGGAATAGCTGCATGTGCCTATCACCCCAATGTTGGCGCGGAAGAAACGAGCAGAGCCAGGGTTTGGTGGCCAGACAACCTAGCAAAAATGGTGAGTTTCCTGGTTTACTGAGAGACCCTGTCTCAGGGCAATAAGGTAATAGAGGAAGGCAACAATGCCCTGCTCTGGACTCTGCATGCATATGCAAGTGCACACACAGACACATAAACACAGCCTCACAAACCCACACACACAGCCTCAGAAATACACACAGCCTCAGACACATACAACAGCCTCTCACACCCCCTACCCCACACACACAAAGCCTCACACACATACACACAGTCCACACACACACACACACAGCCTCACACACACACACACAGCCTCAGACACATACAATAGCCACACACATATACATGCACACACAGCCTCACACACATATACAAATACGGCCTCAGACAAATACACACAACCACACACACACATACATACACACAGCCTCAGACACATACAACAGCCTCACTCATACACAATACAGTCTCACACACATATACACAGCCTCAGACACATAAAACAGCCTCACACATACATACACACAAAGCCTCAGACACATACACACAGCCACACACATACACACACACACACAGCCTCTCACACACACACACACACAAAGCCTCACACACATACACACAGCCTCACACATACTCACACACATAACACACAACCTTACACACACAGCCTCACACATACTCACACACACACACACAATGCCTCACACACACACAGCCTCACACAAACCTCACACACACACAGTTTCATACACATACACACAGCCTCAGACACACACAGCTCACACATACACACACAGACACACACACACACACACACACACACACACACACACACAAGACTGACTACTCCACATGCTGTTTGTGTTTATCTGCTGAAATGTCATTATTCACCTTTATTGAAAACAGTTTGAGGGCAAGGTCAAGATGTCGGCTAGATTTCAGAGTCAAGAAATAAATGATGAGGGGAGAAAAGGAAAGGAAGAAAAAAAAAAAAGGTAAGTGCGGGACAGCAGCTGGAAGGACCCAGGGCTAAGAGAAATGGTTTTTCTTAAGATGGCAGTGGCTTGAACACATTTAAAAGTTGGTGGGAAAGACACAATAGACAGGAAGCGTTTAAGATAAGAGACGTAAAAAAGATAATCAATACCGGGAGATCTCTAAAGTACAGGAAGGGAGGTTTCCTTCTTCCGGAAGCCTCCTGTGACCTCCCCTGCCACATCTCCATCCTTCCGACAACAGCCTGTATCTGGTGTGAGCATGCGTAGGTCTATTCTTCTGGTTGTACAGAGGAAGTGTGCTCCTGTTTACGCTGTGGTTTTTGCCACCAGGTTTGAGCTTTACTAGGGAAGGGACAACTTCTGATTTGTTTCTCATCCCCAAGAAATAGCACGGAATCCAGTCCATAAAAAAAATATATAGTAAGTGTTTTATAAAATGATGCATGAGCTAATGAGTGTTTGAATGTGTGGGGAGGTGGATCGAGGGACATCAAGGGACATGTGGACACAGCAAACAGCTACTGAAAGCTGTGCACCGGCATGCAGGATGAAAATCCGTGCGAATTTCAGCCACATAAAGCATGGTGAAGCAGCACTTTACAAATTCAGGAAAGTCAGCATGTTAGCACAGATCCTTGCCTCTTCCCCAACGACCATTTTCTATGGGAAAGGAAGGTGGCCTTCCCATTTATAAAGATTGATCACAGCCTTGCGCCCTCACTTCCTGTCTTTCATAACTGGAATCGATGAATCACTTGCCTGAATTTACCTTTCTCCAGTGGCTTCATTCACTCCAAAGGTTCACTGGCTTCCACGTTCTTTACCAAAAGGAGACTACACCCAACTCCCAGGAACCGTGTTTTTAAGACCCTGCCTGTGGCTTTTTCACTCAGGATCTCACATCATTACATTCTGCTCCCAGGACCAGGTTTTTTTTCAAAGATGAGAACAAAAGTATAGGAAAACCCCACGTGGACATTCCCTTACAGAGAACCACTAAAATCAAGGCACGCAGAAATACTGCTCAAACATTCCCAAACAGAGTGCCAATGTTTGAATCACCAGCACACAGCCAGGAACATCCCAGGCCTCATGCACCAGAGGGACTAAAGTCCAGTGCTGAAGCCCTAATGCTGGAAAGTCATCCAGGTCACTCAGGCAAGTGGCACAAAGTTATCCAAACAAACGTACAAGGCCATATGGCAGTCACCTTGGAGCATTCCAGAATCCACATCTTAAAAGTCTCCTGGATATCAGATGCTAATCAGACACTTGTTTTCTTTTTACTGACTTTCCATATTGTAGTCACGCTTAAAGCAAACAAGAATTGAATCCTGTGTTGGCTCCTCTTCTCGGAAAGCAGGTCTCTAATCTTGGCTGGGCCTTTCACTCTTGTCCAAATATGCTTTCCCCCAGTAACATTACACAGCTGAGAAATGGCTTCTACATGAATTGCTCTCAATTATTTGGCCCTGAGCTCAGACCTACATTGTAATCTTCCAGCTGCATATCCGGATGTTCCTCCAATACCACAAACCAAATACGTTCAAAGCCAAACTCATCTTCTTCCCCCACAAAACCTGTTCTTCCACTTACCTCCCCAGATTCTATGAATGATGCCACTGTTGTGTTGGGTCAAGAGCCTCAACCCCTTCCTCTTGTGAATGAATCTTTTGCTCTCATTCATTCTTACATCCCATTACAAAGTTCTCTAAACCCCATTTCCCACATATGACTCCCATCGAGACTTAATATTCCATGCCTTATTTCAGGGCAGTATCCTCATCCGCTGGCTCCCTTATCTCCTCACATGCTGTACTGAGAACTCTTACTCATAGAAGAAAATTGCCAATATAGACTATATCCAAATCCTGCTTTATCTCTTTCTAGGGGTATGATCTTAAGCAATTTCCCAAGCCCTCTAAACCTCATTTTTGATTCATAAAATGGTCATTCATTACAGGAACAGAAGATGACGCAATTCAAGGAGCCTAGTGTATAATTGCTCAAATTATCAGTTACTCTTGCCCAAGAGAAGTGCTCTGATTATGTGTTTTCCACACCCCTAATCAATTTTCCTTTCTCCGCGGAAACAAGATATAGTAATGTTGTTCTTCATAACTTCCCTCAAACTGTTTTCCCAGCCTTTATCTCCCAAACTAGTCTCAGTCTTCCCTAAACACACCTGGCTTCATCATGCTGATCTTTCCACGTGATGGGATTCTTCCCATTCACCTTTATCACTCAAAATCTTTCCATTCTTAAAAAAAAAAAAAATCTTGAATGTCATTCCCTGGGTCCTAATTCTGATAACTTGATACAATTGCTTCAGCTATTGACAGATGAGACTGAGTACATCCAGGGGGTATGGCCATAGACTTCCTCATTTGAATCCTTGATTTGCTTTCTGAAAATGTGTGTTGTAGAATCTGATGTTTTACATTGAAAAATAGGCTCCTATATATCTTTGTCTTAGTCCAAGCAGGGAGCTGTGAACTAACTTGGTGTTCATCCTAAAGCCTGATACATTTCTGCTCTACTCAGAGAATCAGCTCATTTGGTTTTTAAAACTCATCCCTGGAAAAATAGCATGCATATGGTAGGCATACAGAATTGACAGAGGCAATCGATTTTGTTTATTTTAATCAATGATTTGTCCTGATTATCCAGAACAGTGCTTAAAATAGAGTTGCTGTTCACAAATGAACCATTGAGTGACTTTATGGTCCAAAATTACCCTGTAAGCCAAGAAAAAAAAAAAAAAAAACCGACCCCATCTAATCCAATTTTTTTAACGTTATGCCAATTAGTAACATGGAAACTCTGTATGGTTTCATCAACTCATATCAGGACCATCATAGCATGCATCATTGACAGGAAATGAGCACCAGCTGTCCACTCAGGGAGTGCAGCTGAAGAAGTCGAGCCCTGTTCAACGTGCCCTTGGGTGCTCTTACCTAAACAGCTCAAACACAGCTGCCTGGTACCTTCAGTCACCCAATACCCACCTCGGCTTACACACAGGGCCTGCAACTTAGCCTGGGCATGAGTTAAAACCCAAGAGAACAGTAAACGGCATTGTAACCCGTGAAGCACAGGTTAGCCAGCATCGTGACTTAGGCACTGAGTGTCACCTCAATTGGAATACTCAGATGACTCTCGCACCAGCCCTGCAAGGTTCTACAAAATACTGCTAAACTGTTGGCCAAGATCCCCAAGCAGGCGACAGACACCATTTTTCCAATTCTGATACAGCTTTGAACTCTGCCCTGTGGCTCTATTAATAGCCTGTTTATTCCAGGCTGTGTGGGCTGGAAGAAACGGGAAGAGGAGAGACCAATATCTTAAAGTCAGTGAGCCCTAGTTCTGAGTCTGGGCTCCACTGTCCAGCTATAGAGAAAGTACTGGCCTCCTAGGCTTAGATTTGCTATTTAAATAATCCTTATCTTACAGCATCGGAATCGTTAACACCAGGGCATGTGAAACACCAGTGCCAGCTGTTGGTGTTGGGCATTACTGCTATCGTTAGATGAGAGATCAGGGCCAGCATGCTTAACACAATCCTAAGAATTCATTTTGGCCAGTTCTCTTAAATATGGCTCATTTTGTTCCTCTGAAAAATAATGACAAGTTTCTAAGAAAGATAATCAAATGTCCGTACCACATGCTCTAGAACCTACTTGGCACCAAAGCTTTCACATTGAGTTTCAGAATTTAATCGCTTGCAGAAAGTTCACTGGTAGGAACTGATTTTTCCCTCATCCTTCGAACCTCAAGATTCGCCATCACCTCTGTGTTTCCCTTTATTAATGGCCATTTGTCCACTGCCCCCACACTACCCCATTCCCCTTCTCTCTCCATCTCCCCAAGCATACACTGAGAACTCTCTGCCACCCTGCTTCATTTTAGCTACTATTCAAACCCTCCTTCACCCGCCTTCCATGGCTACCAGGCCCCGGGGATGGGTAAGAAGGTCAAAAGAAGGAACTTGTCTCCAAAGAACCACAACCTGCCAAACAAATTTAGCAGCCACAGCAACCACACACCGACTCAACTGCTACCCATTGCTTTGTCCAGTGAGTGAAAACCAGAGTCCTCCATCTGATTGCTTCTGAAATACACATTTTGTTTTTCAGTTCTGGGAGTCATACCTAAGGCCTTGCACTTGCTAAGCAAGCACTCAACCATTAAGCTAAGCACAAACCATTGGGGTTTTCTAGACAAGGTCTCGTTATATAACCCAGGCTGGCCATACCACGATAGAGATGTTCCTACCTCAGCCTACCAAGTGCTGAGGTCATAGACTGTATCACCATGCCTGACTCTGAAATATATACTCCCTGGGATGTGCTTTGTACCCTGTATCATAGACATGTAGACCCTATACGCTTAAATTACGAAGACTATTAAATGGTATATGACCCATTTGTGGGTCAGGATGGATGGTGTAATCATTTGCTGAATTGTACATTTTATTTTGACTTCCTTCCCTGAGTCTCAGGTTTAAAATTTAATACTAATTCTGGAACACTCTCCCCACTGATTTTACTAGGAGGTATTGTAGCTTTTCAGCGCTGGGACCTGAAGTCTGGTGGAGGTATCTGGCCTCTGAACCCTGAAAGTACAATCAGGGGTTATTTGAGAATTGCAATGATCTGTCTGTGTCCACAGGTTCTGTATCCACAAACTCAAAGTCTCCAGAACGAACATGGTCAGGTTTCTCCTTGTCATTATTCTCCAAGAAGTACCATCTAAGAACAATTTGCAGCATCCACATGTATTAGATATCTTGTATAATCTCAGTGTGGTGACTTGGGATGCAGGATAACAGGAGTGCTACACACTGAGAGCCAGCCCAGTTTACATAGAAAGATCGAGACCAGCCAGGGGCTACAGATTCATGTTTTCTCCTCCAAGTCAGGACTCACCAGACCCACGTCATTTCTTGTCTATTGATCATAATCAATATTATCTATCATATCTAGGCCAACCTTACTTCAAGCCCTTTCCTATCTAATATATTGATCTCTTAACTTATTCTGGACAGCTACTCTCTCTAAACTACTACTCATAAATGCATCGTGTTCTCAATTGCTATACAAAATCCAAATCCTTCTGAGCATCACCTAGGTTTTTCTGGGGTCTTCCCCCCACCAGCCTTGTCTCTTACCATGCACTCATCAAATCCTGAGCTAACTGAAAACACCCAAAGCTCTTGCATGCCCTCACACTCTTGTCTTGCCAAGAGAAATAGCACACTTCCTTAACCTGCTTTCCGACCATGGAAATCTCATAGCTTTCTTTCGAGAATCTGGTCAACTGAACAAATAGTTCTACGTAGCTACACAACACCTATGAACCGTGACCATGACCAGCATGGCAAGATATGTATAAAGGTCTAGTAACTGGTACTCACATGTAGTAGCAACCGTACAACAGCTGTCTAATTGGGCCTATGCACACATGAACCCCCCCTCACCATGGGTGAGTGTGTGTGTGTGTGTGTGTGTGTGTGTGTGTGTGTGTGTGTGTGTGTGTAAAGCAATTGTAATCAAAGAAAAAGGGGCTATCGGCCTGAGAGTAGGGGTACATGGGGGGAATTCAAAGATGGGGAGCTGGGAGGGGCTGGAGGGAAGAAAGAGAGGAAAGAAAGTGA
Source organism: Peromyscus eremicus (assembly GCF_949786415.1). Lineage (NCBI taxonomy): Eukaryota > Metazoa > Chordata > Mammalia > Rodentia > Cricetidae > Peromyscus > Peromyscus eremicus. Next base: position 28,188,943 of record NC_081434.1, read on the forward strand.
TGTAATTCTAGTTCAATTAGAAAACACACTGGAGGAGGAGGTGGAAGAGGAGGAGGAGGAAGAGGAAGCAGCTGCATAAGCCAACCCTACCAGCGAGGCTTGCCACTCATTTTCTTGTTCGTGCTGCTGTGTCTAGCACACTAAATGTCTTTTACTTCTTCCCGACTAAACCACTAGACAGTGAGCTCCATAACAAGAGGAATAACCGTGGCACATAGTAGGAGCTCTGTGAACAGTTCCTCCAGTGACCTTGCCCAATTTCTTTAGGGAGTATATTGAAGACGTCTGACTTTAAAACTTCATCTGCTGGAAATGACTAAATACTGATACAGTTTCAATGGCTCGAGTACCATTTCAAATTCCAGGAACCCCTGAAATACCTTCTCTAAAATATGTTTTTCTTAGGAGGTTGTCTAACTTTTGCCAATTTGAAGGGGCCTAAGAACTTTTGGTGTTCCTTTTGAAACAGAAGCAAACTTTTTTGTGGATTTGGACATGGTTGAGAAGAGACCCACAGAGATGATTAAAGGCTGAAAAATAGACAAGAAGAATGGAAAGGAGAAGCCAAAGGCAATTTGATAATCAATGTCAACCACGTGACAGGTTGTTATTTACAAGGACGATGACTAACTCGTGATGCCCATACCCTCCAAGGAGAGAAACAGGAAACGAGATGAGTTGCAGAACAAAAGCCGTGGTTAAATAATGAGGCACTTACTCGGCAGAAAACATTATGAAATAGTCAAAGTTTTAACAGGGATGGTGCCTTCTCAGTCTTTTCTTCTTCACATGTATACAAAACACGCACGATCCCCAACTATCTGGAATGTTCTTTATATGGTACTGCCCAAACTCAGGAATTATACAGTTCTAGGACCGGTCCTCAGCTCAGATATACATTTCTGCCACTCAGGGGTCCTTCCAGTTCTGAAAGCTTGGAGAAGGTATCTAAGCAGAACTGAATTCAAGTCACCTTTCCACTACACATTTATTGAGCTGCTTTTCTAGGTCAAGCTGAAGGCATAGCTTATGTTAACAGAGAAAAGAGTCTTGTCATACACCACTCACAGGAAAGGCTGCTGGGCCTCAGCTCGCAGAAATCTGTCCGCTCTAGTGCACATCCTCATTATAAAGCAAACACCAAAGCCACACGCATTTCCTCTGGGTGCCACCAAGCCCCACCTGCTCTAACCTCCATGCATATACATATGCTATTTCCTTAACCTACCATGCCCTTCCCCAACTTCCTGACTTATGAAATTATTCTTGTCCTAGAAGCCATGTGTTTTTGATCTTTTGGGGGCTCACCACCCAGCTCCCAGATAAATCACACTGGGAGGCTTGTTCTTACTTATAAATGTCCAGCCTTAGCTTGGCTTGTTTCTAGTCATCTTTTCTTAAATTATCCCATCTATCTTTTGCCTCTGGGCTTTTCCTATTCTCTGCCTTCTGTAAATTTTACTCTTCCTCCATGGCTTGCTGGGTAGCTCTGTGGCTGGCCCCTGGAGTCCTCCTCCTTCTCCGGCTACTTCTTTTCACCCTGTATCTCTTTTCTTTTTGCTCCTCCCAGATTTCTCCTCCTACTTATTCTCTCTGCCCGCCAGCCCCACCTATTCTTTCTCCTGCCTGGCTATTGGCCATTCAGTTCTTTATTAGACCATCAGGTGTTTTAGACAAGCACAGTAACACACCTTCACAGAGTTAAACAAATGCAACATAAACAAAAGTAACACACCTTAAAATAATATTCCCCAACAGCCATTGCCCTCTTCAAGTTTCTGGGTTGTCTCAGCTATAATTCCCACTCTGGACTATGATACTATTTCATGATCCCTGTCTATAGCAACAGAAACTTACTCAAAGTCAGTATAATATAAGAGAACTTACTAGGAAGCCATCAAGAGCTCAAGAGTAGCTTGTAATCTTAGAAATGGCAAAGTCCAAAGAAGCTGATGCCAAATGGCAGAGGGCACAACTGCCTCACGCCCCAAAGTACCAGCGCTATGTGCTTCTTCCTGCCCTGAGTCACATATGCCTCAAAAATGTTCCTTCTACTTCCATCCTCAAGACCTAGAAGTGGATTTAATTGGCCCATTTTAGGTCTTATGATTAGCCTATGGCTACACTGGGGTGAAATAAGCATCATCTCTTTTCAGTTTCTCGGGTGGGAATCAGTCAGTAGATATCCCTTTCCCACTTGTACACTCAGTATGTAGGGTAGTGGGGTCACGTCTTGGTGGGTACCAATCCAAGAAAGCACAAACAGAAGATTAAGCGTGAAGAAAGATTTATTACCTGTCTCAGGTAAGGAAATCACTGGGATTACTCCCTAAGCAACATTCTTCCTAAAGAAACAAAGCGTGGGGATTTTAACTGGGGAGAAAACACATTTACACAGGAAAAATGCTTTAGAGGTAGGCAAATTACTTAACATGTTCGATTGAACGTGTACATTTCTGAGCATGCGCATGTGAAGGTCATAGTTTAAGAAAGAAAAGCGTTGTGGGGGCGGGGCGAATAGTTCTGGCCACATTCATTTCAGTACTATGAAACATTTACTTTAGGTCATTTACAAGAGCACATAGGAGACTCGGTGACTTCAGCCGGCAAATTTCTCCAGAGCTATAACTGAAATAAAAGGGAAAGCTCTGTACTAATGCAGCAATGTGTCTCCAAAGATGCACTGCTTACTTAGCTGCTAACAAGTAGAAGACAGATTATTTCTCAATAAAAGAAACTAGAGGGGTTGGAGAGATGGCTCAGAGGTTAAGAGCACCCGCTGTTCTCCCCAAGGACCTGGGTTCAATTCCCAGCATCCACACGGCAGCTCACAACTGTCTGTAATTCCAGTTCCAGGGGTTCGATGCCCTCTTCTGACCTCCTTGGACACCAGGCAAGGACATGGTGTATGTATATACATGCAAGTAAAACGGTCATATACATGGAATAAAATAAATTATTTTTCAAAAAAAGAAGAAGAAGAAATTAGAAGAGGAAGAGGAAATTCGTGGTAGGCAGCTGCCTTGATGTTTCCTCTCTGGGCTCCCTGAGGGTAGGAAGTCTACCTCTTCCTCTTTCTCGTAATGAAGCCTGCAGAATCAGGAATCAATAACCTCCCATAGCCTGGATTAGTAGTTGATATCTGCTGACAGACTCACGAAAGGCAAAACTGTTCATCTCCACACTGAGCAGCTGAAATCTCTGTGTTGTTACACTACCTTAGAGGGAACATGTGCTAAATTTTGACCTTGTTGACAGTTTGGGTGGTGTTTGGGATTAATTCCAGGGCTTTCTTCATATTAGTCAAGCACCCTACCATTGACCTACATCCTCAGTCCGTTCAGATTTCTTAATAAATTCAGATTGTTATAATAAATCTTGGTTACTCAAAATATTCCCAGAACTGATGCCTATGATGTACAAACGTAATACTTGAACATTGAGTCAAACTTGAGCCTGTGAAGTGGCATGGTTTGTTTAATCCAATTTTCAGTTTATTCTAAATCATACTCCGCCCTGTGATGAAGATTGCTTCAGTGAGATGAATAAATGGACACCATGTTCAAAGGTGGAGGAAAAGGTCTTTGGGATTCATTGGCAGAATTTCAGTCACGATAGATGACTAAGAGGTACGCTGATATTTCTTTGAGAATGTACTGTCATGGAGACTGGGGATTACAGCTGAGTCCTTGGCAATGAACTGACAGTGAGTTTTGGCCTTCTGTGATATCACACAGAGGTTAAACATCAAAGTTGTGCCGATTTTTTAAAAACAAGCTTTAGATTCTATATTTGCTTATGTACCTAGAACTTGCCCAGGAATCCATTCTGGGGCCTTCAATAAACATTTCACATGAAACTTGCATGTCCGCCCTTATGTTCTATATCATCAAGATACATAAGTCACATGAAAAAAATTTTACATATTCAATTGACTCTATTATATTCTAAAGTGCCTGATGAGGCATCGTCTGCTGTAGAGATCTCCACAGTGATGTTACATTTGATTTGCTCCTATTTTGGAGGACTTGACAATATAGATAGATTTTTAAATTCAAATCTAAGTTATAACTAGTATATTGTACTAATTTTTGAATGTCTAGATCAAAATTACTCCTTTTCCATGGCACAGAACTTCATTGTAAAGATTGTTTTAAAAGCAGATCAGCTAGAGTGTTCAGTGTATAAGGGCATTTGCTCCCAGGACCGACAACCTGAGCTTGATCCCTGAGACCCTGGTATGTACACACACACACACACACACACACACACACACACACATATACACTATAATTTCACTTTTTTTGGGGGGGCGGGGTTTTCGAGACAGGGTTTCTCTGTGTAGCTTTGCGCCTTTCCTGGGACTCACTTGGTAGCCCAGGCTGGCCTCAAACTCACAGAGATCCGCCTGCCTCTGCCTCCCGAGTGCTGGGATTAAAGGCGTGCGCCACCACCGCCCGGCTCACATTTTTTTTAAAAACACAAACATTAGCTCTCATGTATCCAAACCTGGGTACATAGGTTGGCAACAGTCTAGGTGAAAGCCCTTGAAAGAAACCATCAACCACTCTGAGAATATTTTCACATAACTTCTGTGATGTGCATCTCTTTGGTGGACCTGTCTGAAAACGTGGAATTATTTTCGCTGCAGCTGTAGATTACCTGTGGTTTCAAAGGAACTACTGTGTGTGCGTTGTTTATTTGATCCCCTCTTCCGGTTGGAAACACAGCTGGAGAACAGACGTCCCGCTGTGGAGCCTCGGGCCTTGGGATATTAGCAGGAAGCCATAGAAAGCATCCTCCATACTTCACCTGTGGCATACATGGCGAAAGGAACGGAACTCATCAGGAGGAACTGATTGAAAACACAAGCAAGCACTTTGTAGACCATATGTCCTCCAATCCCAGTCATTGCCATTTGCCTAAGAAATTTGGCTTCTTCGTGTAGAATTCAGCCAGGGATGGGAAATACCTTCCAGTAAGACAGAAAGGCAGGCTTCAAGAGCCTAGGGCACTTATTAGAACGATATATTTGTGCAGTAAAGCAAGGAGTAGTATCACAATCATTTTTCTATCAGTTGCTTTGGTTTTAGCAAAAGATGTAGGAGTGGATGCTTAGGGTCTATGGATGAGAGGAGGAAGTTAATAACCACACGAGGTACTTCCATATGTTTTCCATCATGGATAATTACTCATCCTAGAGCAAACAGGGCGATTGCATAAGCTTCATTCCAAACATTTTCCCTCTTCCTGGAGGAGGGATGGCGGATGCAGAGAGGAGATGTAATTACGAAGAATTAGTGCTTTTATGCTCCAGATAAGGAGATGGGGTAGAGAGGTTATATGAGCTATCTAAAGTTCTTTATGTAATATCTGAGTATAATAGGGCCAAAGAATTCCTGGAAATGGAACTACCTCTTGATTATCTCTCTCCCATTCTGTAAAAGGAGGCTCTGAGAAAAATATTCTGGAGAAAGAATTTCTCCTTCAACGAAATAGAAGGAGCTACCGAGCAGAAGAGAAAAGAAAGACTAGTAAATACAGCGCTCATTGTTGAAGGCACACTTGAACTTGTGTTATGCTGTGCCTGGGAAGCTCATATTTATCTGTAGGCATGTGATTTCTCAGAGTTGCGCGTGTGCTCAGTCTGTCAGATTTTGCCAGACATCTTTAAGAAGGAAAAGCCAAAGTTGGGATGCAGTTCAGCTTGGCATGTGGAAGACCCGGGCTCCAACCTTTTGAACCAAATAAGGGATGGGCAGACAGACAGACGTACGGAAGGCAAGAGCACAAATATAGACAATTTCTTTATGACGGTCCTCAGAGACAGGGTTCTAGAAATCCATCATTCTCCGTAGCACGATGAACCCGTGAGTCAGACAGATCTGGGCTCAAATCCCAGACATCTCACTTTCGGTTATACTCAGAAGTTACAACAAGTTCCTGGGGAGAAGGAATTTGTCCATTTTCCCAGAAAAAAAAAAAATAGACTGAAAACTTTCCCTAGTAATTGGAGCTTTATGAATTTTACAAATATGGATAAAATAATGACATGCCCATTTATAATTACGTAGTCGTCTATATGTTTAAAGTCATGTAAACAAGTCTGTCACTTGAGAACCAGTTTGGCAGGCTCCTTTAACGAAATGGTTTTCTTTGGATTCTCATTGACATCAGCACCACTGCAGTCTTCACGGTTCATCTTCTCCATCTCCATACGGGCTTCCTGATGCTAGCGTGAGAAAAGTTATCCCCCCACCACGAGGACCAGTCCACAAAATGAGACAACTGAGTGAATGGGTGTGCTTTTGTGTTCACTTAATGCAATACAACTGATACATCCTCTTTCAGGGATTTCTTATTATAATATAATAAATTATAATGTAATTATAATATAATTATAACTTATTGTTATGAAGTCACCATCTCATCTCTCATCCAGGAACAAACCTGTCAAATACAGGTGACTTCCACAAGCATTGGAGATTATACCAGGGGCATGTGCCTTAACAGGTTGAAAATGTGCCCAAATTTGATAGGCTTTCTAAATATTAAAGTGTAAGATGGTCCACCTCTAAGGACTAGGTTTAGAAACTGTCTCATCCTATTCTTTTGCACAGTGCTTAATCTCCCCCAAGTATCTGTTTCCTCTATTACAGAATGGAGCTAATGATTGTACTTTGCTCAAAGAATACAGATGAGGACCAAATAAGATGACCCACAACAGTGACACCACACACAGTACCAGGCCCCTGGACGTGATGGCTATCATCCATTGATACTGCCTCGGACCGTCGTCCACTGATTTAAAACTGCACCCCCTGAAGACATAAGTTCAAGGCCACTCAAAAGACAGAAGGGCAAGCAGCTGAAAAACAAAGTATGAAAACGTGGATTATAGTCAGACATGGTGCCATACACTTTTAATCCCAACACTCAGGAGGCAGAGGCAGGCGGATCTCTGTGAGTTCGAGGACAGCCTGGTTTACAGAGTGAGTTCCAGGAGAGCTAGGGCTTATTACACAGACAAACACTGTCTTGAAAAACCAAAAAAAGAAAAAAGAAAAAGAAATGAAAGAATGTGGATTATTAGTCCAAAGAAGTAAAACTGAGTAATGGGGCACATCTACTCCCAAAACAGGAAAGAGTATTCTGCTGTCTTCACTCAGTGTGGTGGCCATGTAATATATCTCAGTGGCAGCACCAAGGATTTACAACTATAGAAGGAAGAATTTCTATGCAGTGGAAGTTGTGGAAAAAACGAATCACGTTCATAGGAAGAACTTAAGAGGAAGGATTGTTTGGGCACGGTATTTTCTTATTTTTTTTAATTTTTGAGATTAATACAATTACGACATTACTTCCTTTCCTTTCCTCCCTCCAAACCCGTCCATGTACCCCTCTTTGTTCTCTTTCAAGTTTATGGCCTCTTCTTTCACTAGTTGTTATTGTATGCATATATGTGTGTGTGTGTGTGTGTGTGTGTGTGTGTGTGTGTGTGTGTTATATCCTTAAATATATTCCTGCTGAACAGTGTCTGTGAAGGAATGCTCTTTCACGACCCCAGATTATCCCTACCTTTCTGCACATCAGCATGAGCTAACACATCAAAGAAAAGCGTGACAATTTAACACCAGTACTTTAAACCAGGGCAGAGCTGTAGACTGAGAAGGTAAGCCCTTTTGCTGAGTATCTTGCTTATCAAGGAAATATATGTTTTATTATTCTTTCACCAATTTGTTACTCCTCCTAGAAAAAAAAGCATAAACTTTGTAAACTTTGCAACCACAGAGACCTGAGCTCCAGCAGCCCTAGCTTTTCTTCTTGCCCCGTGGACATCACAATCTTGTCAGCCCCTCCGACGGCACGTTTCATCCTTGGCACCCAATGCATAGAAGCATCAATGAAACTCTCTGGAATGCTGTAGATCCTTTGAATATGGGTTCTGTCCTCGAGACTGTACTCCTAACCCTGTGCCAGTTTTCAGGAGCTTAATTCACAATGACACAGTGCACTGTCGGCCAGGTCCCTCAAACGGAAGAAGTTTATTCCAAGGTCCATAACGAAACGGCAGCACAACAATTTGGTTTATCTGCAGGGAAGAAATTCCCTGACGATGGAGGTGGACAAACGTAAACAGTCATGTGCTGAGTGCATGAGGCTGTTATAAAGCACTTTATTCCACAGCCATGCCAAGAATGGTTGCACTCTTTGGGCATACTCTTGAATGGAACCTCTTTTTTTTTTTTTTTTTGGTTAGAAGACTTCCTTACAACTAGTCCCAGCACTTGGGAAGCAGAGCCAGGCTGATCTTTGAGTTCAAGGCCAGCCTGGTCTGAAGAGCAAGTTCCAGGACATTCAAGGCTACACAGAGAAACCTTGACTCGAAAATTAAAAATTAGATATATAGATATATATATAGATATATAGAGAGAACCTTCCAATTTCTAGAAATGTCTCCTCTTCATGCAGTTATGAACAATTTGGAATAGTTTTGAACACTCTATCAAGGTATATTATTTAGAATAAGATTCAGTGATACAACAAAAAAGACCCCCAAAAAACAGAACCTAAAATCAAACAGAAACGATTTCCTTTTCTTTCCAGGATATGAAGAGGTGACAGGACAGTGATGTGATCCTCAAAATATGGTTCCCATCCTAGGATTTATGCAAGTCTGTCCAGTAAGCAGGGCAAAAAGTTGGGAAGGACAGGTGTACAACCCATAATAATCATTCGTGCTTTAAGTTAAAAGCCATTAGCCAAATTTAGTCACGCTGCCATATTAGTTACAAGGGAGATTGGGAGATGAACTGTTATCCTGGAAATCCAGCTGTCTAGCAAGAGCTCAGAAAGTGATGGGAGTGGGGGAATGGGGGACACTACCAATGTTTGTGTCAAAAAACCAAAGTGGGGGCTGTCTCAGTGCATCCAGGCAGCATAATGCAGAATCTGAAACTTGGTGCGGCATTTATACACATCATACAGCAGTAAAGACCCCAGCAACAGAAATGGAGGCCGTAGTACAAACCTTCTTGTTTATGTAACAGAAACCTGAGTCACTGAGTGGTTCTGAAGCCAAGCAAGCTCCATCTGGGAAGACCTTAATATGCTGACCCAGAAAAGTTGGAGTAGAGCTATGTTGGAACGCAGACAGCACTTAGCATCAATCTTTTCAAAATTCAAAAGTCATGGGGAGGGCACCCTGAACAAGCCTGAACTAGCCTGAAGAACGCCAAGAGAAGAAAGAAAGAGTCCCACTCTGATTCAGGGTTCAGGGTTTATGAAACACCAGGTCAGATGAAGTGACAACACCCCCTCTTTGACTGTGAGAAACTATTTCCAGGGCCAAAGAACAACAATTCCTCTCTACTACCCAGAATGAGCTTACCAGACGCCATTTTGTAAAGCCTTACGGAGATCTTAAGCAACCTATTTGAGAGAATTCGGGTGTTACCCTGTTTCCTTTGTCTCAGCTTCAAATTCTCTCCACTCCTTCAGGAAACCCAGAACGTTTTTACATGAAGCACTCACTCGTCCATTAACTTGGAAAAGTTTGTCCTAATCTCATGGTTTTTATTAATAATTGGTCTTCTCTAACTGTGTGTACCTGAAGGGAACTTCTACACCACAAGGCAAAGAAAGTTTCCCCCATTTTCCCCCCAAAACAAGAGACTACATGATGATTTCTAGTTCCTACATGAACAAGGTTGTGGGGACAAGACACACCAAAACACAGACCACCAAAGATGAGTCTCAATCGCTTCTTTAAAATCAATATAAACAGAAGTATTCCCCTTGAACAACTCCACAGGATAACTGAGGAAATCTGCTATGACATTAAGCACACCACCACTAATTGTGAAAATTCTTAGGAAGGAGAAAAACCCCTGATGCAACACACACACTCACTCATATACACACACACACACACACACACACACACACACACAAATACACACACATACTCAGACACAGACACACTCACTGACACACACACAAACACACACATAGACTCATACACACACAAACACACACAGAGACTCATATGCAGACACACACACACATACTCACTCATACACAGACACAGATACACACACACACACACACACACACACACACACACACACACAGAGAGAGAGAGAGAGAGAGAGAGAGAGACAAACACACGGAGCCAAAAATTTCAACACTGTTTCCAGATGTGCCGTTCCTTGCTCCATGGATGTGAGTAAAACCTGTACCTTTGAATTTCAGTTTTCTCATTTGTAAAAGACAATAACTTGCAAGACATTACTTCTATTAATGAGGTCTTTCTCCTTTTTAGTATCCCTGAGTTTTTAAACAGATGCTTAACAAAATTTTAATTGTAACATCATGAATAGCACAGAATCATATTTTAAAAATTTCCTACTTCACAGCCAAACTTAGTAAATGATCTTTCCCCTAACAGTTGAAGAAAATTTCAGATTCTGAAGATCCTTTGCAAAATTAAATTTAATAAAGGGTATGAATGAGGCCTTAGGCCTGGGCTCTATCCCGTGAGAGTGGGGTGCAGAGGGGGGATAGGGACAAAACTGTGTTCTAAAGAATTCTGTTATCTTCACCTTGTTTCCACATGCGTGTGTCACTTTATTGGTGCTTTTCCCTCCAAAGTGATTTTATTTATGATTCATATCCTGCTGGCAATAAAAGGTTTTTATAGCAGCTGATCTCCCCATTAATGTTAGCTTCAAAGGATTAAAGCTAATTATGCCATTGGTTTTGATTACACTTAAGCTCACTTAGATTTGCTCTAGAACAATATGGCGATGAACCGGATGGCTCTAACAACAGGCCGTCACTCTTCCACACGGACACCGAGGATCACGCTAAGGCTCAGCTTCTGCAACTCCACCAGCTCCGTGAATGCAGACAAGCTCTGCGGTCCAAATTCACTCCACGGAGGCTGTGCATCTGCTGGATCCAATTCCCAGCGGGTCAGTCCCAGACTTCTTAGTGGAAGAAGAAAATATCAGATCCTACTCCCAACATTCCTAAGAGAGTCCTCTCTAGATGGGGATGATTTCTGAGGCTAGACAGAAAACAGAAAGAAAAATTTTGTGAGAAAAAAAATTGTGCCATGTCTATTTCGGGGGGGGGGGGGGCGGGGGGAGAGCCAACTTGTCTCAGACTACACACTAGATTTCTGTGTAGCTAGTTGTACCAGGCAGCCTGGGGTTTCTCCCCCAACTTGTCCCTACCCACCCCCGACCCTTGCTTCCTCCCTCCTCATCTTCTTACTGACAACCTTATAAACCTTGATCATCTTTGAGTCTTGACTCTTACTGTACCTTCGCCATCTTCTCCACCTCCTACAGTCGCACACATTTTCTCCCGTCTGAGCACAGGGTGCTCACACTCACCTCTACAGCCTCCCCTTCTATGATAGCTGGATCCCCATTGCCTTCTCAGCCCCTTGCTAGGAGGGTAATGGGTTTCACATGGACTGTATATACCCTCTTTATGGGTGGATAAGTCACGGTTATCTCTACTCTGGTTGTCTAGACAAGGCTCTCAATCCTGAAGTACTAGCCCATTCTATACTTCAAACAATCAGTAGTCAATATTTATCTCTTAGTTATTACCATGCACTATGTATCGATTTTATTATAACTAAAAAAAACACAAATATGACCTATTATATAGTACTGAAAGCAGTTTGAGATTTAAGGGGTTCAGGACTGTTTCAGACTCTTCACGCTTGTACCATCTGTATGCCAGAGTTCTCTAGAGGACATAGAACTAGCAGAATGTATACATGATTATGAGACGTATTAGACTGGATTATAGGATCAGAGGCTACACAGTCCCATAATGCCTTAGGGTGGCTGCTTTTGGTTGTCACCTTGACTGGAGTAAAAAACATCTAAAACTGGAGAGACACATCTGTGCGCCTTTGGGTACATTTTCAGAGAAGATTGGCAGGTGAGACGGAGCCTGAGGATGGAGAATATTCATTCCCGAGGTCAGTAGACCTTCCCAACAAGCAGCCAGTATGCAAAATAAATGTGAGAAAACCAGCACCATGAGGGTGCCGTTGTGTGCTTCTTCCTGTGTGGGTGTCGCTATACACTAGATTTCTATAATTCCTGCACCATTAGCCTTTTCCGCCATTCAACAATAACTCAGTACCAGCAACCTTCCAGGCTGTGGGTGCTGGACAGGAAAGCTGAGTTGCCTTGACTGGGCAATTCCAGGTTTCTCAGGGGCTCCAAATACAGACAAACATTGTTCGATTACCCTGGTCCTATCATGTAAGCCAATCTTAAATCCCATTTAATAATACACACACACATACACACACACACACACACATTCTATTTGTTCTGTTCCTCCATCAGGACTTCTTAAATTCTTTCCACTCATGTCCCATTTGCCTAAAAATTTTTTACATGCCCTTTGTCACGGGGATGAGTTTGCCGGCACAGCAACGTGCCTAGGGACGTCAACACGCCGCAGGTTGCCGGAAGTTGAGTTTGACACAAAAACTATGTGACCCCACTGAGACCTTCTGAGAAATCGGGTCTCAACCAGGAACTAAAGCTGATCGGAGAGTATGGGCTCCGGAACAAAGGTGAGGAGTGAGGGTCAAATTTACCCTGTCCAAGATCTTCCAGGCTGCCCAGGAGCTGCTGACGATGGACCAAAAGGGGCATCTTTTTGAAGGCAATGCTCTGCTGAGGTGACTTATTCTCATTGGGGAGCTGGTTGAGAAGAAACTGGATTACATCCTGGGCCTGAAGATGAAGGATTTCTTGGAGAGGCGGTTGCAGACCCAGGTCTTTAAGATGAGCCCGGCCGGGGCGGTGGTGGTACATGCCTTTAATTCCAGCACTCAGGAGGCAGAGGCAGGCAGATCTCTGTGAGTTCGAGGCCAGCCTGGTCTACAGAGTGAGTTCCAGGACAGGCACCAAAACTACACAGAGAAACCCTGTCTTGAAAAAAAATGATGAGCCCGGCCAAGTCTATTCACCGTGCCCATGTACTCATCCACCAGTATCATAGTGAGGTACAGAAGCAGGTGGTCACCATACACCTCTACGTTGTCCGCCTGGACTCCCAGAAGTCCATTGACTCTCCCTCTGTTCTCCTTAGTTGGTGGCCACCCAGGCCGTATATGAAGAGGAATAACGCCAAGCAGGGCCAGGGTGGTGCTGGAGACAGCGATAATAAGGAAGAGGGTTGAATAACACCTCCCAGGACTGGAGGATTGTCTAGTTTTCCAGTTGACTAATACAACAGAATTAACAAAAAAAAAAAAAAAAACTTTTTTTTTTTTCTACACAACGGCTGGTATAGGTATACAGGATAGACATGGAAATAAAATATTTACTGATCAGGAATTTGTTTTAAAACAATTACTTGGCATACACATAGTTTTACCACTTATTAAAGATGAAAGCAAATTTGCCAGCAAGGTGGATAAACTTATTTTTGCATAAAGAACTAAATCTTGGATGAATGTTTGTTGATTGAAATTTTGAGTTTATAATCAGCACTGCTGAGAAGGCTGCTTCATGCACACACACGTACACACACACACACACACACACACACACACACACACTCACACATACACATATATATACTACAAGATAGCAGAAGTATGTTCAGGGCCATTTGAGAAATTGTTGAAATTTCTGTCCTCATCCTAAACCATACCTTATTTAATGATTTTTTTTAATTGAACTCAGGCCAGCCACTCAGACAGCAATTTTTTAAATTGAGCATTCTAATGCAATGCAAAGATACATAATTCGATACTTACATGCTAAGGAATGGTGGCAGAGAAATGCTAAGTCTTTGTTTTATGTAAATAAATGATTATGTTTCTATAACAGCAGAGAACTTTGTATGCACAATAAAAACTCTGCCATTCAGAACACAATGGACTGGATTCTGAGCCAACATTTCTTGGGCAACATTTATTGTACTGTATAGCATAATGACATATGTGTATGATATACACACATTGCATGTTCAGGACTAAGACTACAATGAAGGCAGGTAACACAGACAACTACTAAAGACTCCATACATGTTTAATTTTAAGTACATTTTCGGTTGTTGTACATTAAGAAAACTTTTACCATTGCCAATTTTTTTTTGTGACACCCTCCAGAGTTCCATGAGCCCGTATGGAATGCTAACCAACAGTTTAAGAAGCTAAGCTCTAGAGAACCCTGCATACTCCAATGGCTCCATCTACAAGAAGCTAGATGAACAGAGTAGCTGTGAAGCCCAAGAAGTTGGGAGCCTCAGAACAAAGGGACCAATGATGCAAATGCATCTGAGGCTGAAGGGCTAGATCTCTAGAGAGTTGTTGGTGTGAATCCTCATTCAGTGCCTGGGGAAGATGGAGCAGGGAACAGAAAACACATCTATTCAAGAGGAATCAAGTTCCTAAGTTTGGCTTGATCTCCCTCTTTCTTTCTCTTATGTTCCATCTGTGCCTCCACCTTATTGGCTATTATTTTTCACATTTCCCCCCTTTGGTTACTGATGCACGCACTCCAATCTCTGCAAACACTCTCACTGCTTTACCAATTCTCTAGGCATCTCTCAGTGCAGTCAAGCTGGCCTCTGATTGGTCATCTTTGTAAACAGATGTTTCCATGTCCTGACCACTAAGTCCCAAATAACTGACTCAGAGACTGAATATGAATTACAAAATGCCTGGCCAATAGCTCAGGCTCATTACTAAACTAGCTCTTACATTTTAAGTTAACCCGTATTTCTATTTATGCTTTGACATGTGCCGGTAGCTTTATTAGCATAGCACGTTCATCTCCTGCTCCCTCTGCATCTGGCTGGCAGATCCTCACTCAGCCCTTCTTCCCCTCATCCTTAGTTTGGAAGCCCCGCCTATATTTCCTGCCTGGCTACTGGCCAATCAGCATTTTATTAAACCAATTCAAGTGACAAATCTTTACAGTGTACAAAAGGATTATTCCACAGTACATCTTGCTGTTTCTATAAACACCAATAACTACTTTTCTGCAGTTGAAGGAAGTGGGAAAGTTTTCAGACAGAATGAAAGAGCAGATTTTCCTATTTGTTGGAGAGATTCCGATTCTCTTCTTGTATCTAGTCTCCCTTCTTTCCTAATGATAAAAGTCTCAAAGCCTTTTCAGCCCCCAAAATGCTCCTATTTCCCTGAATCCTTCCCAATTAAGAGCAATTGTGGAATGTAAGTAGAATTCTGGGAGGCATCTTTTTAAAGGAAAATGATCTTGTCCTTATTTTCCCTTTATTCATCCAGATTCTTGGAATATGGAAGTGATGTCTGCAGCCCAAATTGGAGACACAGCAATAAAAATCACATCCAAGAAACGGTTCGGGCGAAAGTGAGAAGCGCCTGGGTCCCAGATACACGGAGTACAGACCCACCCTATCAGCTCTGACTTGCCGACAGCTGGGCTTTCCACGGAGGCAGAAAGAGCACTCCTATCTAATTTAAGAAACTGTGAGTCCTATCCCAAACACATTTAAAGTGTAAAGCTGGCACATGAGTACAGTGTCGGGCAGCAAGCAAGCGCATCCAGCAGGCCAGCAATCAGAGACCCTGTGGTATACACTAGAACCTGTGATCAGACTCTCCTGCTCTAGCCCTACAAGCAGCCAACCTTTGTACCTAGGGCGCATGCTGTAACTACCCAGAAGGTTGCTTCCTGCCAGTACAGCTAACCACTTGCAGAAGTGACAGTGGACACAATCTATCCAGAGAGTGCTGCCCACGCTCTGGGAGCAGTGTATTACATCTGGAGACTTTGCAGGGTGAAAAACTGCTCATTTTCCTCTGTTCTCACATTGAGCTCTTTTTAAAAAGAATCTGTAGACTTAGCGAGAGGGGGAAAAAAAAATCCCACTTCTAGCTTCGATCTTATGAGAGTTTCTGGCAGATGATTCCACCCAAGCCTATTTTATGCATATCAGAAGGGTAGTTTTGTGAGCTGTGCCCACCCTCATTCATGTTGATGCCTGCGATCTTTAACACTGATTGCCAACTTGGTAGGCTCTAGAATACTAGGAATCACACCTCCGGGCTCGTGTGCGAGGGAGTTTCTAGATTGGGTCAACTGAATTAGGAAGACCCCCCCACACACACACCGCCCGAAAGTGAGCAATGCCATTCCATGGGCTTGGGTCCAGGACTGAATAAAAAGGAGAAAGTGAACTGAGAACCACATTCTTCTTCTGCTGCTTCCTAGATGCAGATGCAGTGGGGCCAGCTCCTTCCCACTCCTGCCACCATGACATCCTCACAATGATGCCTCATGTTCTCAAACTATAAGCTCTCCTTCCTAAAATAAGTCCTTCCATCCTTAATATGCTTGTATCAGGCATTTTGTCAGAGCAAGTAACTAATACGATACTGTGACATCTAGGTCTCAAAATAGGACTGTATCTGGGATTAGTTTTTTAAGATACAATTATGTTAAAATGAGACAATAGTGTGGCCCCTGAGCCAATATGACTGGTGTTAAAGGAAAAGAAACTAAGTCACAGACAAACAGAGTGAAGACCATGTGAACCCACAGGGAGACTTTGAAGGCCTCGGGAGAAGCCTTACAGGCACCTTGATCTTAAGCATCTAGCAAATCTGGGACTGAAAGGAAATAAATTTCCATTGTGTAAGCGGTTCCTTGTGTTGTTCTTAATGAGAAAGCTAACTGTCAGGAAGAACGGCAAGGCCAGCTCAAGGACCAAGGATCAGGAATGGAAAAGCAAAGCCTTAATACACACACACACACACACACACACACACACACACACACACAGAGAGAGAGAGAGAGAGAGAGAGAGAGAGAGAGAGAGAGAGAGAGAGAGAGAGAGAGAGAGAGAGAGAGAGAGAGGCCATCCTTGGCTTTGCTTACTCAGAGGTGTCTACTAACCAGAAACAAATACAACAGACACTTACTAATTTGGGGACGGAATTGAAACCAGAAGCGTGGCCTTCCAAGGCTTGTGATCACTCAAGCCCCAAAGCAGCTCCTGGAACCCAAATCTTCCACCTGCACAAAGGAGGCTGGGAAAGAGGGCAGTTGCCCGGGACCTGCTTTCGATGTGACCGGAAAAGCTAACGGAAGAAGACAGCTCTTCTCGGAGGGTAGCAACAACAGCTGTGTCCAGATGTGCTGGGCAGGAGAGTCCCTCCTCTCCCGGGACCCGGCTCCTTCCTGATTCTGCTCCAGCAGGATTTGGCGACCGCCAGAGCCTAGTGACCGGGTAGTCTTTGCCTTGCTCCTTTTTCCAAATGAGTTTCCCTGGAAGTTATCATGTTACCACTGCACTGCAGCATGTTGGGTAACATGGGGCAGGAAGAACTCTATTCCGCCGACCAATGTCAGAGACAGATACAGACGGGCATGTTCTCACCTGAGTGGGACATAATAGAGACTGGTGAGTGTTTCTAAATGTGTTTCCCTCTTCTCCTTCATTACAAGAACTCACAATTTTAACTGACTACCTGCTTGTCCAACTTAGAGTTCTGCCTCAGTTTCTCCTGAAAGCCAGAATGGCCAGCATCACATGAGCAGACAAGATGTGGACTTCTGAAGGTAAATATGTACCCCACCTTCTTGTCCTTCTTCCCTTTTCCCTGTCTTTGGGACTAGAGTTCGACCTATCAGGATAAGGGTCCACCAGTCCTGATAAGATGGAAACTTTAGAGCTGGGTATCATGACATGCAATTGTAATGCTAGCACTTGGGAAATAGAGGCAGGAGAATCAGGAGTTCAAATCCAGCTTTAATACAGAGTGAGTTCCAGGTCATCCTGGGCTACAAAAAGACCCTATCTCAAAAAAAAATTATTATTATTTTTAAAAAGATGGAAAGTTAGAAGCAACCATGACTGAAAGATCTTCATATATGTATATTTTATATGAAAATAAACATATATATATATATATATATATATATATCTTGTGTAAACAATAGATATTTTTGGATACCTGTTTTTCACAGTAGGACTTGTCTTCCAAATGAAGACAGATCTGAAAGAGAAAATATTAGCTCAGAGGACCCCCAAGACCAAGTTCTCAACACAAAGGAGATGTATTTGCCCCAGAGGGACAGAGGACAGGGATAAAGACAGGAGAGAGAGGATGAGAGAGAAGGGGAGGGAGCCAGGGAGAGGGGTTAGGGATACTTGTCCCGTGGGGGAATGAAGGACAGCCTCTGGGTAGAGAGGAGACAGATGTGGCCGATAGGAAAATGGCGATTTATAAAGGGAAAAGGGGAAACCCCATGTTAGGATGAGGTATTTAATTTTAATTGGACATGCTAATTAGGTGAGCCAAAGGGGGCTTTCATTGCTGGCCTTAAATACTTTGATAGCTGGACCTTGGTGGTCAGCTTCAGGAGGAGGAAGTGGCCAAATAAGGGAACAGACTTTGGCGGCTAGCTTTAGGAATGTTACCTAACAATTTTTAGCAAGGCAGAGGGAATCAGGGAGAAGGCCAAGGCCTGCCAGAGACATGATTGCCATCCTTGGGCTGGCTAGAGTCCCTTCAAGATCTTTGTTTCCTTTTATCTGCAGATATGAAAGAAAAGATTACAAATAAAGGCAAAGGAGCTGGGTAGTGGTGGCTTATGCCTTTAATCCCAGCACTTGGCAGGCAGAGGTAGGTGAACTCTGTGAGTTCGAGGACAGCCTGGTCTACAGAGCGAGTTCGAGGACAGCCAAGGCTACATAGAGAAACCCTGTCATGAAAAACCAGAAATGAATCAATAAAGGCAGAGAACTGTCATATGATTCTTGATTCCATTCTCCTGCTCTCACTAGGAAATGTGTCATGGTGCATCCTACCCTCCATGTGCAATACATGAGTCTCCAAAAGTAAAAAGAGGCAGAGCAGGAAGCTGAAGTCAGAAATGGACGAGATGTCTAAGTGGGTCAATGTCGAGAAGCTGACGACGGTGACTCACCTCTCTGAATGCTGCCCTGACAGTGAGTCAAGAGAAAAGATGACAAAGAAAGTCAGATCTGCAGCCCGACATGGGCTGTGTCATCTTCTCCATCATCCAGGCCCGTCTTTACCCATAAGAGCAACAATGAGTTGCATCAATACTCCACTTGGCTCTGAGGTAAAGGACAGAAGAATGGCATCTTATTTCCACATGTTTGGTACAGACACACTCATCCAGAGGGTAAAAGTTCTCACCAGCACCATCCACTTTTCTACTAATAAGAACTGCTGAACTCCAGCCATCGTATTGCATATTTTGCATGTCTGTTCGTGTGTGCATGTGTGTGTGTGCATGTTCACATGTTCAGGTTCAAACATGTGTGCAGCTGTGTGTATGGGGCTGTGTATTCAAGTGTATATGCATGTATGTGGAGGCCAGAAGATAACCTCAGCTGTTGTCTCTCAGGTGCTGTCCACCATAGGGTTTTGTTTTATTCTGATTTTATTTGGGGGTTATTTGTTTGTTTGTTTGTTTGTTTGTTTGTTTGTTGTGACAGGGACTCTCCCTGGCTTGCAGTTTATGATTTAGGCTAGGCTGGTTTCTCAGCCATCCCCAATGCTGAGATTCCAGATGTTCACTATCACACCCAGCATTTCTTGGCATAGGTTCTAGGGCTTGAACTCAGGTCCTTGAGCTTCTGTGGTAAGCACCTGATCTCTCCTCATCCCCTATAAACCATCTTTTACTGGGTGTACTTCTGTCTTAGTTAGGGTTTCGAGTGCTGTGAAGAGACACCATGACCACAGCAACTCTTATAAAGGAAAACATTTAATTGGAGTGGCTTGCTTACAGTTTCAGAGGTTCAGTCTGTTATCATCGTGATGGGGAGCATGGCAGCATGCAGGCAGACATGGTGCTGGAGAAGGAGCTGAGAGTTCTACATCTTGCAGGCAACAGGAAGTGATCTGTCTCACTGGGAATAATTTGAGCATAGGAGAACTCAAAGCCCACCCCACACTGACATATTTCCTCCAACAAGACAACACCTACTCCAACAAAACCACACCTCCTAATAGTGCCACTCCCTTTGGGGGCCATTTTCTTTCAAACCACCACAGCTTCCTTGCACAATGCTTAGAAATCTGTCTTAGGGATATAGAGTGATTGTTCCACCAAAGAATATATGTCCTCATCCAAATTAGACTACATAATCCATAGACCCTACTAGCCAAAGCCTTTTCAGATACCTATTCTTTGGCCTCGCCATTTGTCAATAGTAACTGAGAAAATCAATGTAGGTTTGTCTGTGAATTTAGGGAGTTAGAGGTATAAAGGAAAGAAGTACACATTATTTAAAGAAACTACTTAAATTCAACCACAAGTCACTCCAGTGGCCCAAATGGATATAGTTCTTATTCTAGCCTGCTGTATTAACCACAATACTTTTTACTCCTGGCTACAAGGGTGCTTACAGCCAGTTTTAAATCCCTTACACACAATTTTCTAGTAACTTGACTAGAGAGTACATGGTTTCAGTTACCTGCTAAACATACAGCACAAAGTATAAATTCATTTATTTGAACCTTAATATTAAATGATTTTCTTGAATTTCAATCATTCAATACTGGGTTACGACTTCAATCCAAAACAGACATGCGCCGGAAAATTAAGAGCCCTTTTCAAAGACAAAGAGGGCTTCTAACCTGCTCACAATTAGCCATTACATGCTTCTAGGAGCTGTTTAATTGGGACTGCCACTCTGAATTACCCAACAACAACTGAACGGAGATGGAATAAGCCAAATGAGGTACACATGTTACCAATTATTCCCATTAAGATCGTAATGAAATTGCATTCTGCTTTGGTTTTTCTTTCTTTTCTGGCTCCAAGAACTTACATAAATTAAACGAGTGGGGGAGCGGATGTTAAGCATAAGTTTTTCTTTCCACAGGATCCAAACTCGAGCATCCAAACTCCTGCTGCCGTAGCAAGGATGTGTTCATTCCTGACTTCAGCATTTGCTCTGTGGTAAACCTGATCCAAATTCTGACTGAGGTGCTCAGAGAGATCTATCGGAGAGATCAGGTGGAGCTTGGTGGTATAGCCTGGGCTAGCTCCTCTTTTTTTTTTTTTTTAAACTGAACAATAACAGAAGTTTTAGCCCACAAGATGATTTCTCCCAGTTGTTTGCTTGAAAACAAGGGTGTTGGGTTTTCTTGTTGCGATTTGCTAGGTTTATGTCTGGCAGTCTTTAAAGGCTACTTATTGGGGTGATGAAAGGAAGAAGGAGGGAAGTGTCATACACCAGGGTGATCTTTAAGTCAATGGTTCTCAACCTGTGGACTGTGACCCCCCCCTTTTTTAATTTATTCTTCTCTTCTACAATGCATACCAACCACAGTTTCCCCTCCCTCTCCCAGATCCACTGCTCATTTGTTTCCATTTCAGGAAAGAGCAGGACTTCCAGGGATACCAACTAAACGTAGCATAACAAGTTACAATAAGACTAGGCACAAACCCCTATCAAGGCTGAATGAAGCAACCCAGAAGGAAGAAAGGGGTCCCAAGAGCAGGTGAAAGAATCAGAGACAACCCCTGCTCCCACTGTTAGGAGTCCCACAAAAATACTAAGCTAACAACTGTAACATATATGTAGAGAATCTATGCAGACCCATGCAGGCTTTGGAATTGCCGATTCAGTCTCTGTGAGCTCCCAGGAGGTGTGTTTAGTTGATTCTGTGGGCCTGGGCTCTCCTGGTGTCCTTGATCCCTCCAGCTCCTATAGTCCTTCCTCCCTCTCACCACTGAGCTCTTCCAGAGCTCACAGGGTGTCTCCTAAGACCATCTGAAAACACAGATATTTATAATTCATAACAGTAGCAAAATTACAGTTATGAAGTTGCAATGAAAATAATTGTATGGTTTTGGATCATCACGGTATAAGGAACTGTGTCAAAGGGTCGCAGCATTAGGGAGGTTGAGAACCACTGCTTTAAGCAAAAGGATCTGCCACTTATCTCTGCTTCTGAAGCTAATCTTAATAGCCTCTCCCAGAATTCCATTTTACATTTGAATTTCCTGGATTTGACAGCTTTAACTTTTATATTTAAATACGTGTTGAAATGTACATATTTAGATGTGCATATATTTAAATAGAGATTATTTTTAAATTTTTAGGTGGCACCAAGCTTGTGATATAAATCTAGCGGAATCCCAAATGGACTATAAAGGAGAGTGGGGACTTGAAAGTGACTCAGTGACACTAATTATTAACCTATATTATAGTTTTCTTTTGAAGTAAAAGAACTTCAGAAGTGCAGATGTATCTGAAAATAATAATCTCTATTCTTGAGAGCATCTCCAGGTCTTTCTAGATACCACCAGGACAGCAGTGCTGTTGGAGCTGTGTATCTGCTGGCTTGGCAACCTAAAAGAAAAATCGAGAACCTGTTGGACTTTGTTCACAGAACATAGAGTACTCTTAGATGCAGCTGTCCTGAAATTCAATACCACAACTCATCCAGATCAAGAGCACTGTGAGATTGAGTCCACCCCTTAGGATCAGGGTCAAGCCAAGCACTGGTTCCTTTCTCCTGGAGGGAGGCTGAGAAGATCATGAGTCTAAACGCTTTCCCCCGCCGAGCCAGATGGTAAATATATTATTAGGCTTTGTGACATCTGAGGTCACTGGTTGCAGCTAGATAGCTCTGCCTTTGTGATGAAAGAGACCTTAGGCAATAAGTAAGCAAATGAGTCTGGCTATGCTTCAATAAAACAAACTACAAGACCAGATTTGGCCCGAGGGGTCATAGTTTGCCTGCCTGTGCACAACCCCCCACCCCACCCCTTATCTAAAAACCTCAGATTCCTTTTGATCTTCCATTTCACCAGCCCAGAAAATACTTTGATGTTAAGCCATACAAGTTTAGGGTTGAATGGAATGATCGAGAATCACTGGAAGAACTTGATAAAAAAAAAAAAAATCGATTCACGTGTCCTTCACTCTAAATTTTAATTTAGTACATCTTAGTTTCCAGAAATGTGATTTTTTTCCCTTCTAAATCTCCCCCAATGGGTTTTAATTCAAAGTTAGATATGTGACTTCCTGTTCTAGGTAATGAACCCAATTTCTCCAATAATTTCATAACATTGAGATATATTGCCTGCTATTTAATTAAGAATAATTAATGCTAGCTGCCACAATACCAAACCCCAAGTCTCAGTGGCTTAACTCTATTATAAGTGTGTTTCTCTTTCACATCACTCACCCCCTGCTACTGTATGCCTACAACTTCTAGACTCTTGAACAACTAAAGAAGATGGCACACCATCTCTTCTCATATGTCCTGGCAAAAAAAGTGACGCGAGGTACTTTTGCGTGTCTTTCACTGGCCAAATGAAAAGTATGGCAATGGCCCCAACCTAACTGCAAGGCAGGCTGGGAAAGGAAAAGGCGTATCATCTGGCATATTTTTATCTGAAGCATTTGTGAATTAAGACCACGGCCCACCTCCTCTAGACCCTGCAACAAAGCAGATGTTCAAAAAATTTTTGGCCATCTGTTAAAGTCAGAAGAACAACTTGGAGGGGGCTTAATTCCAAATTGATTACTTACACCTTGCTTTTTGGAAAGATCATATCCTTCAAATTCTAGAATGTATCAGATTTTCTAAATTAAATTAGATCTTTAAAAAAAAATTAACCAAAAATTAGCAGCCAAGTATGGTGGCGCGCTCCTTTAATCCCAGCACTCAGGAGGCAGAGTCAAGCAGATCTCTGTGAGTTCGAGATCAGCCTGGTCTACAGAGTGAGATCCAGGACAGCTAGAGCTACACAGAGAAACACTGTCTGGGGAGGGGGGAGGCACAATTAACTGGACATTTATTGTGTAAAGTAGAGGCTGTTGTTTTCTTTGGCTTCTAAACTGGATACACACAGATAGGCGTCATGACAAAAGAAAAGAGTGGATTCACGAATTGTCTTCCTGACTGCAGTTACAAAGGTTGAATGAATGTTAGTTTGTTTAACAAATGCCACGTGTCACTCTGATGTGCCATGTTAGAGGGATAATCAGAAACAGAAATTAGCAGCTCCAATTTAGTATAACAAAAATCATTCCCAAATCTCAATGGTGGGGACAAATGACTGATTGTGAGATGTCTTCTTGAATATTTGGAGACACAGACAGCATTTCAAATATTATGGCCATAAAAAAATTTTTGGCCGGGCAGTGGTGGTGCACGCCTTTAATCCCAGCACTCGGGAGGCAGAGGCAGGCGGATCTCTGTGAGTTCGAGGCCAGCCTGGTCTACAGAGCGGGATCCAGGAAAGGCGCAAAGCTACACATAGAAACCCTGTCTCGAAAAAAACAAAACAAAAAAAAAATTTTTTTAAGAGAAGAGGGTGGAGATGGCTCTGTTGTGATACTGTAGATCTTGAAGCATGCATAAGAGAATATAGGTATACATGAAGGAAAACTCCAAATTCATACACACCAGAAAAGGATAATTTTAAAATAATGCATTACTTACTTAAAAATAATTGAGAGACAGGATTGAGGTGTATTCACCATAAAGAAATGGTGGTAGACATTTAAGGTGGTAGATATATTAATAGTCTAAATTCAAATTCTTCAATATATACATGTGTTCAAACACCATACTTTATCATGTAACTCTATTTACCGGTCTTATATCAATAAAAAAAAATAGAAGAGATTTCTACTAAAGAAGAAGAGATATTAGTAGATATTGGGGGTAGGGTCTAGATATTTAGGAAGGCGTATCTTATATGGGATCTAGATACTATGTAAAACTATCAGTTTAGAAAGATTTAGGATTCTGGGAGGCACAAAAGGAGGTATTTGTGAAATTCTTAATTTCTTTTAGTATTGAAAGGAATGATCTAGAATGACAACCTCAATCTATAATTATCCATATTTTAAACATTATCTGATTTTTCAAAGTAAAAAAAAAAATAAGAAGCTAATTAAGAGTGTTGTCTTTCCATGTGTAAGCCTCGTTTATGATGAGCTATGACGGTAAGCCTTGCACAAGAATGGTTTCTTTCACAGACTTTTGTGTGGTTTCCACGCCAAGTTGCTGTTTACACCATGCCTCTCAACCTTTCCTCTCAGGGCCTGTATCTAAGCCCTTTGTTTGTTAACCTGATAAAGCTCTCAGCCTACAGTTTATCTTTCCGGGTACTCAGTCACAAAACATTTGCTTAGCCGCTCTGCTAGCATTTGGGTGTTTCGCCATCTCAAGGGATCTGATTTATGAGCAACTCTGGCTATGACGAAGCTGTCTATTACCACTTCAACGTTGGCCTCATCATCTAAATTGGAAACGCCTTCCTAATTCTGCAAACTCACAAAAACCTATCACATAAACCACCTTTTTTAACATAATGGAGTTATTTCTGATCCATTTACCAAGGAGCTGTGTTACAAGTAACTGTTACCATACTATAGTATACAGCCAGTGACTTCCTCAGAATTGCCAATGCCTTCAAAGAAAATATAAGTAGATGTCCAGAGTATTAATAAAAAGACTTTTGAACCGGGCGGTGGTGGCGCACGCCTTTAATCCCAGCACTCGGGAGGCAGAGCCAGGCGGATCTCTGTGAGTTCGAGGCCAGCCTGGGCTACCAAGTGAGTTCCAGGAAAGGCGCAAAGCTACACGGAGAAACCCTGTCTCGAAAAAGAAAAAAAAAAAAAAAGACTTTTGATTTGTTTTGTTGGTGGTGATAATGATGATATTGTTGAGAATGGTGAGGATGATACTCCTTAATTACAGATGTTCATCACCTGACCCGCAAAATATTTTTATTTGTATAATAACAGTGATGTGGTTTGGGGAAGGAAAGGGCTCTCATTAGACATTTTATATCTACAAACTTTGTATTTCAGAGTTACAGAAAGCTTTTATGTAAAGTTTATTTTCAAAAGAAAATAGGTCGATTATTTTCCACAGACAAGTTGCTGAAAATGTTAGCAATTATCTAACAGAAGTTCATCAAATTGCATGTGGAAAGAAATCAGCTATATCAAAAAGCTTAGTGCAAGCATATCATTATTAGACAGTTTAGTGCTATTATTTGTTGATTAAAGCATATTACAAAAGTGCCCTTTCACCAGATCATTAGAAAGACACTGAGTTTTTACCTCTTTAAGGCCACGAGGTTCACAAGTCACAAACATTGAGAACAGATGCTATCTGATCTTCAGGGGTCATCTAAAAACAGTTTTGTTTTACAAGTGATGAAAAAGACACCAAGGAAAACTAAAGACTTATGGAAAATGGCAAAATCGAGACAAGTCTTTCCCAGGGTCTCTTCCTACACCCTCTGTTTCTACCAGCACAAAAATGGCAAAGGCTGCTCATCCTTGTGCACTTGGAAGAACTGGAAAGATATTTGAGTGATAGGCTTGCGTTAAACACTCCTAAAGGATGCAAGGATTGTTGGCTCTGAAACAGTGTAATTGTTCTTCATGAGCACTGAATGACAACTTGTTGTTCATGGACTGAAATTTAGTTACCATAAAAATATCCTGTTTTCTGCATGTCCTCAACTTATGCTTCTTGACAATAACAGATGACTCATTGAGAAATGAATTTTGACAGCTTCCAAATGCCTGGTGGATTTTTATGATGGCCTTTTACAGGGTCAAGGATCAGCCATGAGTAACCCTTTGGGGCCGTTATTGGGTATAAACTCTGTGGCAATCGCTACATCATTCATTGATTTGTTCAAGAAAAATGCCAAGGAGACCAAAGTTAACAACTTCGTTCTCAGTATGCCTCATCCCGGGCAGTAAAAACAAATGTTCCAATGAGAGCCATGAAGGAGAGCAAGTAGCTAGATGGAGAAAGCATTACCAATACTACAACATAGTCCCCAGAACACAAAGGATATCTCACACTTTCATAGCCACATGTCAAAGACTGCCCACGGACTTAAACAAAAAGGTATAAAATAGGATTATTTGCATCATGATATTGTAGAAGCCAAATATGTGGGAAAAGGAAGACATGGGCAGGTACCCTAAGTCGCATGACCAGTTACCAGATCTCAAAGGAGAATCCGCTTCTCCATATACCTATCCTAATATTCCTGTTATTGCACCTGTAGTTCAGACCTGAAGCTTTGAATGGGTTTGTGTTTTCAAAAGATCTTGCATGATGGCAACCTTAAAATCCTGGTTCTGTTCTACTCTGTTCCTGAACATTCTCACTCGAACCCAGTATCGAGACATCTTTTTCTCTTCACTAAAAAAATCTGTCATAGAGCAGCTCAAGAAGATGATGCTGCCACACTCGATGGTGTAAAAAATGCCTGATTAAGAAGGATACGTGTTTCCGTTCTTTTTATAATGCTTTAAAGTTGATCCCGTGATGATTACCTTCTACATTTTTCCTTATACTCCCATTTTGAGAACTATCGTGAGGTCTTTCTAAAGAAAAAGGGATGGTTTGAGCTGAAAGGAGAAAGCAACAAGATAAGCTCAAAGGCAAAATCAGCCCCGAGGGCTTCAGGTTCTCTGAAGCATTTGTTCTCCCCCCAAACACTGGGTAGAGTAAATCAGCTGGACAGTTCCTTACTTAGCTTGATGCAGTCAAGACAACGCCCGCCATCACAGATGGGGAAGATGGTCTCTTTGAACAGAGAGGCAAAGGAATCCCTTTTTCAAGGCCCTTAGAACTTCTGTAAGCAAAGTTTCACTTTTTCAATTCAACAAAGCATGAGGGTAAAACTACAGAGGTAAGACAAAGGTCTACCAAGTCACAAGCTAAGAACATCAATAGTCTCTCTGTGGATGAAGGAATTTTGCTTCGGTTTGTTTGGTTAATTGGTTTGGGGTTTTTCGAGTGGGTTGGGGGGATTTATGAATGTGCTGATTCACAACCTTGCAAACACTGAAGAGATAAAAAGAAAAAAATGTTTTCTTCTAGATAACTACAATATGTATGAAACTGAAAGGGGGAAAAGCAATCTTTTTTTTTTGGATCAATTCAAAAATGTCAGAACAATAGGGCTTTGTGTATTTATAGGATTTCAGGTGCTCCCAATGAAATATATTTTCGAGTGAATTATTTATCGGGCAGGGAAAGGAAGGCAGCTTTGTGAAAAGACAGATTTCCTTTGCCTTTATGTTTTTAAAAATCACCAAAAAAATGCAAGTGAAACTGCCCAATGAAAGATTATCCGGACTGGCGAAGTAAACTTACAAAGAAATATGACAAGCGGGGCATGTGGCACACACCTTCAGTCCCAGCACTCAGGAGGCAGAGGCAGGCGGAGCTCTGTGAGTTCGAGGCCAGTGTGGTCTACAAAGTGAGTTCCAGGATAGCCAGGGCTATACAGAGAAAACCTGTTTCAAAAAAAAAAAAGAAAGAAAGAAAGAAAGAAAGAAAGAAAGAAAGAAAGAAAGAAAGAAAGAAAGGAAGGAAGGAAGGAAGGAAGGAAGGAAGGAAGGAAGGAAGGAAGGAAGGGAGAAAGAAAGGAAGAAAGAAAAGGAAAGAAATGTGTGACAGCTGGCAAAGATACATAGACACAGCTTGACCAGTCACATGTCACATGCATACTATGTTCTATGTTCTTCCTTCAATGCCAGAATTTCTTCCAAAAGGAAAGAAAAGTGACTTTTAGTTAGACAATAGTGCATGAATATGGTAGAGGCTTTCCCAACTACAGGCACTTTCAAACTCCTGGCCCAAGCATGCCAAGTATAATTCACCCAGTCTTTCTTTGTTTTTGTTTGTTTTGTTGGTTGGTTGGTTTGGGAGTTTTGTTGTTGTTTATTCTTCTTGTGGTTGCTGTTGTTTTACTGTCTTGGAACTTGCTTTGTAGACCAGACTGGCCTCGAACACATAGAACGAGATCTGCCTGCCTCCACCACCAGAGCTCTGGGATTGAAATCATGCACTACCACACTTGGCAAATTCTTCCAGTTTTAAAACACATTAAAAAAAAAAAAAAAAGCCCAGACAGGGAAAAGAGAACCAACATGTGTATCATCTGTGATGTATATGTATCATCTAACACATAAACATGGGTTAGTTGATTAAGGCTACCCAAAGTTAGGAGACTTTAAAATATCCTGCTCATTTAAAACTAAAGCAACCAATCTAATATGCCCTATGACATCAGGACAAAAGAGTACCAAAGATTCATTCAGCTCTGCAGCTAGGGCATCAGGGAGTGCTGATCATTCATAACCAGTCATTAGGAATCTATATTTTTGCGTGAACACCCAACATTCTGCACTGTCTGTTACAACCACTACCAATATGTAGCAATCAGTTTACATTTCAATCTGCAAAGCTTCAATAAAGCAAACTTCAGTTCTTCTGTCACGGTGGCTATCTGTTAAGCATCCCATGGCCAAACGTAGTAAGTGGGTAATTTGCTGGACAGTAAAGAGACTGAGTGCTCCCTCTTTGCCGATAACTCTATTGGATAGCACTGCTGGATTCTCAACAACCTAAATTAGGAAAAGAATTTAACAAATGAGCAAAAACATTAGTGAAGGCATTTTGTAAATTAGAACTTTACATGTGTACAGCCCTTCATGATTTTTCCAAAGATTCAAAAATGTTATTTATTGATGGAGTGTTGTGACCAGAGACAAGAAGCCCCCCTCCCCTCACGCCTCCCCACCACAGCCCTGCATCCTCTCCAATTGGCTTGAAGGTACCATTAAGATGTGATGGAGAGGTGGAAAGATAAAAAACAAACAAACAAACAAACCTGGAGCAGGTCGGCAGAGTGGTGTGCCACAGCCTAGAGCTTATGCAGATACAGACTCTGCCCCTCAACCTGCTGCCTGGCCAAAGGATTGCCCTGGCTCTGGGCAATGGCAGAGGCCTCAGATAAGTAACGGTTCAGTTCCTGGACTAAATCTCCGGGAAGGACCACTGTGGTCTGTGATGATACCAGAGGCATCTGGTATCTGTAGTTGGTGTCTGTAGTCCACGCTTTTGCCCAGGGCTGTGATGAAGCCTGAGAACCACATGGATGTAAGCGGTCTGTGCCATTGACTGATGACTTGGTGATATCCTCGGTGATGTCATTTGCTGCCTGGGGTGGCCATGTTGATGTGAGCTGTGCATGTAGTTACCTAGAGTTGTGACGTGGCCCGAGGTCCGTGTAGCCACTGAGGGCCATGAATGGGTCAGTGGTCCAAGTATGACTACAGACCATGTTGATGTCTGTAGCCCATATTATCACCAAAGAACATGCAGATGTCTGTGGTCTGGGCTGCTGCCTGAAGCCATGTTGCAGAGCTGGCCCCACCCGCCATTGGAGGTGACTTGGGTGCGGAGAGCTGGCCCCTGTGACATGAGCACAGGAGAGGTGGCCGTGTCCCTTGCTGCCTGCCATGTGGCAGCGTGAGGGCCAGTACAGGCCCTGGTTGACTAACTTAGCTACCACACTGACTCAGATCTAGGGTTTTGAGTTGGCCCGCCTCGACATCTACCCCATCATGACATGCTGGAAGCATGTGAAGGGGCCGGTCCTGCAGAACCACAGCCTCAGGATCTCCATGACTCCTGGCAATAGCAGGATATCCAAGAGGAGTCTGGGTGAGGGTCCAACACTGATGGTATGCCAGAAGCCATAGAGGCCTTGAACCAGACCAACGACTCACTGCAATGAGCATTTACAAGTAAAGCTGTTTGGGCAAAAGGTTATATTTGTGACACACTGCAGCTTCTAATGCCACAACGACGAATATATGATGGAGAGGCGGGAAAGATGGAGGGATAGAGTGGTACTTGCAAGGCGTGACTGGAGACTTGACGACTGTGTTAGGTGTCAGAGAAGGCTGTGGTTGAAAGAAGAGCAGGTCGCATTGCCCAGAGGAGTCGACGAGATGGTTTGTTGTTTTGTTGGTTTGTTGATTTGGGGAAGGTTTGTTTTTTATTATTTCTTTATTTTGAGGGGGCAGGTTACGAAGGTAGGAGTGGACATAGAAAGACTGGGAAATGAATGGAATTGGGGTGTATAATGTGAATTCCCAAACAATCAATGAAAATGTTAAGTTAAAAATGTTACTTATTGGCCAGGCTGTGGTGGCTCACGCCTTTAATCCCAGGACTTGGGAGACAGAGGCAGGTGAATCTCTGTGAGTTCGAGGCCAGCCTGGTCTATAAAGTGAGTTCCAGGACAGGCTCTAAAAAAAAAGTTACTTATCTTCAAGCTAAAACCATCCCTCCTGTTTGAGGAAAGAAGATGAAATCTAGGAATTACAGGACCAGAAAGGTCATGAATTTGTCCTGAAGGCAGCAAGGACCATCCCAGTCTCCAGGCTCAGCATTTTCAGGGCACAGAGCTAATAATGTACACTTCAAAGCTTAAGACCAACCCTGATATGTAGAATTTAGGATGTGGAGCACATATTTCAGTTTCAATCAAAAAGAAAAAACTAGAATGTTAATAATGACAATCCCACAGAGAGCAGTGCCAATCACCTGACAGTTCTCAGGTGTGACAGTGGCCCTCCTCAACACCGAGCAGGATTCCCCTCCCTTCCTTCTCATCTTCATTTTAAAAACAAATTTTCCCCAGTGTTATTTTCTACAAATAGAATCAACAGACGCGGTTCATAATTTAGGAAGCTGAGTTTGAATACGTTGGCATTTCAACTGTTATATACACTCCAGTCACAGATGCTATATTTGTGCTACCTCAGAATTGTCAGGATTAAATGAAAATTTAAATAGCATAGAAAAATCTGACTTGTAGATGTGCAATAAATACAAGCCCCCTCCATCTTTTCTTCTATAACCCAAGGCCTTCTTAGTCTCCTTGGTGTATGTCTACGGCACATCCCAGTCCAACTAGCCTGGATTCTGTCCTAGATGGATGAGTGACTTGGCAATATTTGTAACGCAATGATGATATATAGTTCCTATAAGACATTAGCTTATATATTTCAATGGAGAGGAGTATGAAAATAAAATTAGATATTCAGAAATTCATTTTACAGGAAGCATCAACTGTAATCATTCCAATTATTGATTATTTAGCTAATGGAAATGTACATTCTAAAATGCTTCTTCTATATTATTTAAAAGATCATTACAGGAAGATCTTGAAATGGACTAACTTTCATAATTCTGTTGAATCCAAGATACTAAACTTAATCTACATACCCTCAGAATATGGTTTACAAACTTTAGACAGATCTGAATGTTGGAGGTTATACTATTTTGATTTACTATTGCGATTTAAAAATATATTTGCTTTGTGTTGATCCTCAAAAGAATCCAGAAAGAAAGAAATGATAGACTAATAACCTCCACAAAGTTGGTCTTTTCAGCAGCCTTTTCTTGGCACTGGAACTGGGTAGCCCAAGAAGAGGCTGGAAATGTGATTCT
Organism: Peromyscus eremicus; assembly: GCF_949786415.1. NCBI lineage: Eukaryota > Metazoa > Chordata > Mammalia > Rodentia > Cricetidae > Peromyscus > Peromyscus eremicus. Next base: position 28,221,281 of record NC_081434.1, read on the forward strand.
GAACACCCCAACACTTTTACCTAGGCAGGGCTGGCATCTTCATCTGCAGAGTTTTATCTCTAGGACTTCACCTAACACAGTTCACCGGAATATGATACTAACAACCCTGTAAGGCCTGAAATATGACAGATATTAGCTCATTTTTTTCCTAAAGGAAGAATGTGAAATTCCAAGAGATTACATAACACAGATAATTGCGAAAACAGAACAACAATTTAAGTAGCTTGATTCTTCACCCAGTGACTTTTCTATTATCCAAGGCTACTAAATTAAGTGAATCTCTTATTAGAATAGCACTACAGGGCTTTTAGTTCCAAATAGAATGTCCTGAGATTATAAATACTGAAGGGCTGATTAATAGACTCCCCCTGATAAATCAAAACCAGTATATAGAGTAATGGCAACCAGAAAGCCAGTCACAAAGCCCAGAGACTATCACAGGGGCTCAGAGGCAGCAAGAAGACAAAAGAGACGCCATTATCTAGTTCCATACTTCTGAGCTCTTGGGTCACTTGTTACCTTCTACAATTTCACCAATCAATGGGAATCAAGAGAGAAGTCATACTGAGTTTGCAGATGGTCCAAATTAGGGAAGCATGGTAGGAACAGTGGGGAACAAAATGAAGATTCAAAACCACTCTCATTAAGTACTGAGCCACATCTAACAAAAGGAGAGGCTTAAAGACATAAATACAGCACCCTTTTATTAGGGGTTAGGAGTATAGCTCCCTAATAGACTCACCACGCACACAAAAAGTCTACATGTCAAAGAATTAACTATTCACTCTTCGTCCCTCAGAGCGTGACAGCATCTAGTGGTTGGCCACTTGTTCTGGTTTTCGTTTCTGTGGCTGTGATAGAATGCTCGACAAAAAGCAACACAGAGGAAGGAAACTCGTTTGGCTTCCAATTCCAAGTGGTGGTCAACCCTTTGGGGGAAGTCAAGGCATTAACCCTAGCAGTTAGTCACATCACACCCACAGTCAACAGTCACCCACAGCAAAGAGATACTAAGCACACCCTTCCTTCCTTGGTCTCAGTGACCTTTCTCCTCTTACAAACTGCTCAGGACACCCTGCCTAGGAAATGGTGCCGCCCACAGTGGGCTGGGTCTTCCAACATGGATTAGCCATCAAGTTACCCACAGGCCAAACTGATTTAGATAATTCCTCCTTGAGACTCAACTCCCAGTGATAAAAGTCAGAGCAGAAATTAATGAAATGGGATCAAAGAAAATAATACAAAAAAAAAAAATCAACAAGTCTAAGGGCTGGTTTTTGAGAAGAATAACAAGATTAATAGAACCTTGGTTCTATTAACTAAAAGAAAGAAAAAGGAGGTCTAAATGAACAAAATAAGAGATGGACAGGGAAACATTACAACACACACACAAAAAAAAAATTCAGAACATTGTAAAGGAATATTTCAAGTTAAAATTTAAGTTAGAAAATTTCTAGATTCATCCAAACCACTAAAGGTTAACCTAGAAGAAATAAACAACTCAAACAGACATATAACAAATAAGAAGATAGAAACAGTAATAAAAAGCCCTCAGACTAAAAAAAGCCCAGGTCCAGATGGATCTAAAGCAGAATGCTACCAGACTTTCAAATAAGATCTACAGCCAATACTTCTTAAATTATTCAAGAAATAGAAACAGAAGGAACATTTCCAAACTCCTTCTATGATGCCAATATAACTCTAATACCTAAACAAAACCAAGTAAAGGCACATACACGTACACACACACACACACACACACACACACACACACACACACACGAAAGAGAAGGAAGGAACTTATAAGACAATATCCTTGGTGAACATAGATGTAAAAATTCTTAATAAAAACTTTCTAACCAAATTCAGGAATATGTCAAAAAGATCAAGTTGCTTTCATCCTGGAAATGCAAGTAGGGTTCAACATACACTAAGTTAATAAATGTAATAAATCATATAAATGGATGTAAGACAGAAATCCCATCACAATAGATGCAGAAAAGGCCTTCATTTAAAAAAATCCCTGGGGAGGGGAAGGCTAGAAGGAATGTATATCAACATAATAAGAAGTCTATAAGACAAACATACAGTCAGCATCATTCCAAATGGAGAAAAACTCAAACAAATCCCAGTACAATCAAGAAGAGGCTATCTACTATAACCAATCATTTTCAATATAGTACTTGAAGCACTAATTAGATCAATAAGAAAAGAAAATCAAAGGAATACAAATAGGAAGATACCAAATTATTCATACTTGTAGATAATGTGATAGTATGTATAAGAAATTCCAAATAGTCCACCAGAAAACTGGTAGAAATAGTCAACACTTTCAGCACAGTAGCAGGATACAAAGCCAACTTACAAAAATTAGTAGCCTTACTACATACCGATAGCAAGCACATTGAGAAAGATCATAGACATACTCCCATCTACAACAGCCTGAAAGAAAATGAAATACCTTGGAATAAACCGAATAGCCAATAGTTAGGCAGAGAAACAATAGGCAGGGCTGGCAGGCAGGGAGAATAAAGAAGAGGAGAAATCTAGAATTGAGAGAAGGAAGAATGAGAGAAGAAGGAGAGAATGAAGGACATGCCAGGGGCAAGAAGCCAGGCAGATGCCAGACAGACAGACAGACATAGAGAAGCAGTGAAAGTAAGATATATGGAAGAAAAAAAAAGGTTAATATAAGTTAAAAGAGTTAGCCAGAAACGAACCTAAGCTAGAAAATATAAACCCAAATTTTTGACCCAGTACTCACCAGCTATGTGTCTTTGGCCATATTAATTGCTCCTTAAATGTTGATTCACATAAACGTCATTCCTAACTATATATTTTATTCCAGGACATGGACAGGTCCAATGTTAAACATGTTACCCTTTCTCAGGAAGACTGAACCAGTACACAAATGACTTCTCTAAACCATGGAAATTTCTTTAAACCAGAGAATATGAACAACCTTTGCTTATCAGAGCTGAAGCCTGCCTATGAAAGTTTCTGAACTTAAGGGAGGATTAAGCTTAAATTGTGACTAACCTTTCCTGTTATAATTTACATATGTGGATTAATCCAAAATGCATTTTTGGAGTAGCAAAGATTAACAACATGGATTCTACTTCATATTGTCCATATTCAAACTCAATTGGGATCATTAGCAGTAGACCATTTTGCCCATTTAATATCTCTGGACCTTAGTCCAGATGTTGGAGAATAGGAAATGATCATAGCACATACTTCAATAGGTCGATATAAGGTTTCATAAAACACAACATTGCTTGCTCTGTAGCAAGCATTACTTATTACAAGTCTAACTAACCCTCTAGTGTTACATATAATCAGCGAAGGGGATATAATAATAATTAAGGAATGAGTCCTGGTCCCTTGGGAGCCTCTGAGATCCTAAAGCACACAGAATCAAAAGCAGACTTCCAGGACAGGTATGGTGACACACATCTTTTATCCCAGCATTCTTGAGACAGAGGCAGGCAGACCTCTCTGAGTTCAAGGCCAGCCTGATTTAAATAGTGAGTTCCAGGCCAGCCAAGGATGTATGTTGAGACCCTGTCTCAAATGAAACAAAACAAAACAAAAAGCAGAATTCCAGAAGATAGTAAACCCTGTGGATGGGCATAGTGGAGTTAAAAAAGAGAGGTAGCTGGCTGAGCCTGACAAGCCTTCCTGGAGGAAGCAGTATCCAAGCTAAACCTTCAAGTATAGTCAGTAGATGGCAAGGTTCTCACAGTATGCTTTACATCTTTTAGTTACATTATTTTGCTTGGAAGAAAAATCCTTTCTGAATGTCCTAACCTATAAAATGATAATAATCAGCTAGAAAATTAAAAGAATTTCCTAATAGCAGTTCAAGTCAACATTTTCTGCAATACAGAACTAGCTGTTACCCAACAATTCACCTGAATATGTTTTGGCAGGGAAATTTTGCCCAGATAATTGAAGAAGCAAAAAAATCATTTGAAAACAGGTGTTAAGCCCACGCTGCATGTTTCAGAGAGGAAAAAATATACACATTGACTAGCTTACACACCAAAAACAACGAAATAGCTAGCCGAGAAAATATCAGCAGGACCAGGCCAGTGGAACTCGAGCCTCTTCAAGAACAAAGGGTATTTCTTGTCCTTTCCTAGCCCCACTGCTTAATTCAGTGCACGGCAATAAACATTTTGTGAATTAACACATAAAAAATAGAATCGAAGTAGTGGCTTTCAGGAAACAGAGAATGGCGGAATATCTGATCACTGGAAATAATAAATACCAACAGTCCTAAGCACGTACGTGTGTGAAACATTGCAGTTAGAATTGCACATCAATGATCACGGTTTAGTCTTCCTACCACATTGCCTGTCTGTAGCCAGAAGTTTTCTCCCACCCCGCCCAGCCCACAGTCCCACAGCCGCTTATAAAATAATCACTCAGAGGCTTAATATTATTTACAAACTATATGGCCTATGGGTCAGGCTTCTTGCTAGCTAGCTCTTATGTCTTAAATTAATCCATTTCTATTAATCTATGCATTGCCACATGGTTTTGTGGCTTACTGGTACTTTCACATCTTGCTTCTCCTGGCAGCGGCTCACAGCTTCTCTCCAGACTCCGCCTTTCTCTTTCCTGTCTCTCTCCTTGGATTTCCCACCTGCCTCTAAGCTGCCTTGCCATCGGCCAAAGCAGCTTATTTATTAACCAACAGGAACAACATATATTCACAGCGTACAGAAAGACATCCCCCAGCACATGCCTGTTCACCGCTTTAACATATCTTCCTGTGGGCACTTGACTTTCTAGACACTAGTCAGGAAGCTGTGGACAGTCTTGCAAACAACAGCAACAAAAAAGGCAAGCCCTTGATCTCACAGAAGATGCATTCTAATGATGGAGGCAAACAATAGTCACTTGGCATCTACAAGGACTAGTTCCAAGACACATTTGGATACCAAAATCCTCAGATGCTCAAGTCTTTTGTTTACATGTAACCAACACATATTTTCCCAAGCACTTCCTGTCATCTGTAGGTCATTTATAGTGTCTAATACAATAAGATTCTATATACTTAGTTATCTTGTGTAGGAAATTGTGGCAAGGGAAAAAAAGATGTATATATGTTGAATACACATGCCAATTTTTAAGAAGTATTTCCCAATACAATGAGTTGAATCTGTGTATGCATGAATCCATGGATACGGGAGGTCAACTGTAGTAAAATGTGATGGTATAATACGACGTAAAGTGACATAATGTAACATAAATACTACTTATAATAGTATTATTTAATATTATGTGCCTCAAGAAACAGACCATGGATCATGTTTGAGTTGGGATTCAGTCTGAATGAAGCCATTAGCCACCCACCCCCTCCCCCAGAGTGCTCTTAAGTTTGGATGGCCCTTCAGAGCCACACAAGTTGGATCTAGACGTCTGGGCCCTTTCAGCTCGGAGTGGGCAGACCTCACATGCAGGCTGTACTGGGAGGAATAGGCACATGACCTTGAGTGAGGTAGCTCTCTTCTGGCAAAGGCAGTTCCCAAGTGGTCTGTCAGATGAAGGTTATGTCTGGCAACACTCCCAGAGCTAGGGAGAAGTCCTTTAACCTCAACCCTCACACATGATTTATTATCAGCCTCTTTGCCCGCTAGAATGTCAGCTCCACAAGGGCAAATATCTTGTTTTTTCTAGACACCTAAAAAAAACCTCCTGGAAGGCACTTAATGTTGGTTAATTTAATAAATTAATGGGAATGCCTAATTATGCCACAGAACATACTCCCAAACAGAAAGTTTCTAATGGATGAGTCAACTTGTAAAAACAAAGTATTTTTAAATAATTTGTAATGGAATGGGTACAAAGCTTTTATAAATACTTTTCTAAAAATCTTGGTTAGACTGTAGTGACTTAAGTCTGTCCACAAGCATAATTTTTTTTTTTTTTTTGGCTTTTCGAAACAGGGTTTCTCTGTGTAGTTTTGCGCCTTTCCTGGAACTCACTCTGTAGCCCAGGTTGGCCTCAAACTCACAGAGATCCTCCTGGCTCTGCCTCCTGAGCGCTGGGATTAAAGGCGTGCGCCACCACCGCCCGACTTACAAGCATAATTTCAATGGCCATTATTATTGGCTGAACTATGTCTATCCCCACCCTCCATTCATGTCAAAGTCCTCAGTAACTCCAAGTGTAATTATTGGATGTAAGACAGTGAGGGTGACCATCTATAAGCCAGGAAGACTCCTTGGAAGGAGCAACCAGGAGTGCTGACACCTTGATCCCACTCAGCCTCAGGGCAGTGGGGGGATAAATGGCTTTGGTTTACTCTAGTGTGGCTTACTTTGTTCTAGCATCCCTAGCAAATGACATATGTATCACATCTGAAAAGGATAAGTAGCAAAATCACAGTCTACCAATTAAATATAACCTTGGGCACTGTCTTCGTTAGGGTTACTATTGCTGTGATGAAATATCATAACTAAAAGTAACTTGGGAAGGAAAGGGTTTATTCAGCTTACACTGCCTCATCACTGTTATTGAAGGAAGTCAGGACAGGAACCCAAACAGGGCAGGAACCTGGAGGCAGGAGCTGATGCAGAGGCTGTAGAGGAGTGCTGCCTCCTGGTATGTTCACACAGCTTGCTTAGACTGTTTTCTTATAGAATGCAGGACCCCCAGCCCAGGGGTGGCCCCACTCACAGTGGGCTAGGTCCTCTTCCACCAGTCACTGATGGAAGAAAATATCCTACAGGCTTGCCTGCAGCCGGATCTCATGGAGGCATTTTGTTTGTTTGTTTGTTTGTTTGTTTGTTTGTTTAATTGAGGTTCCCTCCTCTCAGATGACTGACTCCAGCTTGTTTCACACCAACATAAATTTAGACAGCACAGGCACCGTTTATCAAAGATGGATTTAAGTCTGTATTTCAAACAATATTTCTGATGACTCGGCTGGTAACAGAGCTGACTCAATCATGGCCTGTCTCCGTCATAAGGGCAAGCAGGCAAATGCCCACCCTTGCCGTCTCATGGTTCTCCAGCTCAGCCTTCTCTCAGGGTACTTATCTATATAGACGGCATTCATTCCATTAAAACAAGTAGAATCTGTAAATCTCCTGTCTGGGCTCTGTTTCAGATTGCAAAAGTCTGAGGGCAGACAAAGGGGTGGGAACAGCAGTCCATTGCTCCTGCTCTCTATCTTGTGGGACTCCACTCCCCGTCTCTGGAAAACTTCCACACTGTTCAGGACAGAAAACGGCCTGACATCCAGGTCAAGGGAGGGTACCAATCATTCCGCACACCCAGCAAACCTCACTTCCTTCTTATATTATTAGGCAGAAATAAATCACGGTTTCAGTGTTTTCTCTCTGGACCTCAGCTGATTGTCTGTAACCAATCTTTGGGTGCATGTGCACCCCCGCCTTGGAACCCATTCTACTTCGATAACAAAGAGAACAGCTGTTTCTTGAATTACTCCTTAGACAAAAGCCATCTCTGCCCTTGGTTCTATTATGGGGAGAATTATGCAGGCCATAGGTGACCTGTCACTCTGAAATAATTTTTGAACATTAAATGCCAGCCCTCAGATTACTTATTCAAGGGCGTTCTGTGTCCTGGGGTTGTACTACCCTGAAATGCCCTGTTGCATGTGTCTCTCTAGCAGAGATAACATTGCCAAATCACTCAATATTCATTCCACCAGAAAACCCATTACCTGGTATTTGAATGTCTGAGTTCAACCCAAAACATCTAATTATATAATTTAGAAGCAAGGTAGTTGCTATTCACAAAGTCTTTGTAAAGGGTTTGGGGAGCCACTTCTTGAAGTCTCTGAGCAGGCCATGTGTTAACTACTGCAGGATTGTGTTCTTGTCTTTGTTAGGGCATAAGAGAGTTATGATGATGGCAGCTTGGAACATCCCAATTGCCCAGCTTATTGCTTTCATAGTCTAGCGTTCCAGGCATGCATCTATGAGGCAACTATGTTTTGTTTTGTTTTAATCACACAACAAAATTCCCCTTGTCTTAGAGGGTTTTAATTGTTAAAAATAATCTGAAATTACTTAGTTCTAACCCATTTGTATTTCTTTAGATTGTCTTCTGGCCATTGTTAAAGCCCTCTCACACCCTCATGTGTATACCATTAACATGTGAAAAATGTCACCTTGTTATCAATTATTTCACTGAAGCATACTTTCCTGTAAATGTCAACTGACAAACTGAAGTTGGAGAGCTTTTAATTCACCATCTTTAAAACAGGGAGAATAAGCTGGGGATTTAGGGGGGTGGCCCACACATTTAACCCACTTGGGAGGCAAAGGCAGGCAGATCTCTGTGAGTTCAAGGCCAACATGGCCTACATAGGGAGCTGCAGGACAGCCAGGGCTGCAAAGAGAGACCCTGCCTCAAAAAAAAAAAAAAAAAAAGTCTTCCTGTCACAATTATTTTGTGAATTAAATTTTACTAACATAGATGAAATAGCCAAATAAAATGAAGATGCATAGTTAACTTGAGTTTAATGTGAATGTGAATGTGTTGATGGTAAAGACCATAAAATTATAATTTTTAATTAGTAAGCTCCTCATGTTATTTTGAGACAGCTTATTTATCCAGTTCATTGTCAAAAGAAATGAAATTGCTAAACACCATTACTACTTATTAATATAAATTATGTCCCACATGCTTCTGAAAAGAATTGTTATCTCTCTTTTATTGATCAATTAACAAAAAATGGAGAAAAGCTTACCTCTATGCAATATCTTCTCATCAGCGATTGTTTCCCATTTACTTATTTGAACCTACTATAAACCTTCTGAGGTTAACAACTATCATTCCTTATTTTTTAAAGGTTAGGGAAAAAACTGAATTTCAAAAAGGTAAAACCTTGCCCAGTATTTGCTTAGCTAGATTTAACTCTCCATACTTGGAATATTTAAATAAATAAGCATTCTTTCTAAGGTAGCATACAGTCTGAATTCATTGCTTAATAGACATCTACACTACCCCCTCCAAGACTCAGAGAACACCATGGAAGAGGAGGCAAAAAGAGTATAAGGACCACAGGAAAGGAGGAATGTTGTAGAATTCTGTCTTTTGGGGGAGGAACAGTCATTGAGCTGATGAATTTACAGCAGCTATGATTTCCTTCCTAAGTCCTGCAGAAGACCAGACCTATCAGCATTCAGTCATGGATGGTAAAGGGCCTCACAAGGCTTCCCTGGGAGGAAGTTAAAGTCTGCTGTGGAAGGGTTGACATTGCCTTTAGTGGTGTAGTCACCTGTAAGTTTCCTGTAAACAACCAAGGCTAATGTATAAGTGTGGTGGTTTGAAAGAAAATGGCCCCCATAGGAAGTGGCACTACTAGGAGGTGTGGCTTTGTTGGAGTAGGTGTGGCCTTGTTGGAGGAAGTGTGTCATTATGGGGGTGGGCTTTGAGGTCTCCTATGTTCAAGCTACACAATGTGACACAGTTCACTTCCTGTTGCCTTTCGGTCTAGATGTAGGACTTTTGGCTCCTCCAGCACCATGTCTGCCTGCATGCCACCATGCCACACCATGATGATAATGGACTGAACCTCTGAAAATGTAAGCCACCCCAATTAAATGTTTCTCTTTTGTAAGAGTTGCCATGGTCATGGTGTCTCTTCACAGCAATAGAAACCCTAACTAGCATAGTAAACAACCCTAATTTAATTCTTTGAACTAGAAAAGAAAATGAGGGAAGAGGGAGGAGAAGGAGGTTAAGACACCATAGTTCTTTTAGTAGATATTATGTTCTGTAGCTTACTGTGTGTGAGCCTACTGCATTTTCTCTTCTGAAAACTGTCTACTTCAATCAACAGGAAGTAGAATTTTGTACAACATTCTCATCAGCCTGGTCCTTCCCCCTTAGAACTAGCAAAAATTCTTTTGCATTTGTTGTCATGTTCAATTAAATTATGATAATTCCCTAATGAAGTAAACATGTTGGAAAAGTCCTTTACTGAAAAGCTAAGAAATGCAGCGAAGCTCATGAGAGACACTGTAAATAGTACCATTCCTTTACTCTGAAGTCTACAGATCAGCAGGCTTGAGGTTCAGCTCCTCAGAAAGCTGGATGCATCTGTGTGCACAGACACAGCGGAAGTCTACCATGTTAATCACATTTCTAAGCACTTTAGCTCTGCTCTGGGAGCCTGAACAGGTTTCCCATGCATTTTTTGGGGAAGGTATTCCCTAGAAATATAGCTCACTGCTGCTATCCCAGTCTGCCTGTGCTCCCAGGATTTGTCTAGAGCCATCCGGCCTCTGAGTTTGGAGAGGAGAAGGGGTTATTCAGCTCTGGGAAGCACTCATCCCAGAGAGAGAGAGACTGTTCATTGTTTGTTCCCAAGCTCAACACCCTGCCAACTCCATCCAGCATTAAAGCCGTCGTGCACAATGATGTTTCCCAAAGGGAAAGAAGCAAACGCTGTACCAACAAAAATCTCTGTTTTTAAACTTCCGACCTTATTAAATATTAGAAGGAACAAAAACTGTCGACAGTTTTAAGCACGTTGAACACAATGAGCCAAAGTTAACTCTCAGCACCAAGTCCTGGCTGTCTAACTCAAATGATTTTCTGGTTCCTTTTCACAAAGGCCAAAGAGAGCGGCATTTTCAGTAATTCATCAAGACCTAGAGAGAAACAAAGAGTTGCTTAAGCGGGAGCAGCTAGCGTTGTAGACAATCACATTCTCATGTATGACTGGACATTTCCAGCACAACACTAACAGCAGTGTCAATGTACTTCTTAATTGATAGGATTATTTAACTTCTTTTTAAAAGAATCATTTATCTTGGTTTTAGTATTTATTTTATTGTATGTATAGGAATATTTTTCCGGCACGTGTATATGGGCATCACATGCACAGCTGGTCAGAGTTACAGATGTGTGTGTGAGCCGGCCTGGGGTGCGAGGAACCAAACCCAGGCCCTCTACAAGAGGAGCAAGTGGAATAAACCACTGAGATATCTCTCTAGCCTATTAGTTAACTTCTTACTAGGAGCTTTGATACAGCATCTTATCTTACTCCCATAGGAGGTCGTCAGGAAGAATTTGATAAATTCTTCTTTTATAAAAAATAATAATAATAAGCAAACAGAAAAACGATGTTCAGAAAAATGTTAAGGTGTTTTGCCCACAGTCACAGCAAATAGAAAACTAGAAATTAATTAATTACAACACTCCTGTGTTGATAGTCTACCTTATCTTCTACGTAGCAAGGGAAATAATGCTGCCTATGTGTATGAATATGTTCCCTTACCTCTATCCGTACAACCTCCAGACAGTATATTAATTCTATGTGGGAGGTTTTGTTAATGCTTTGTTTTTGCTCTCCTGTTGGGAGCTTTTAAAACAATATTTTTGTTTCTTTCTTCAGCTCTATTAACACTCTTTGAAACCCTAATGGCATCCAATGAAAAGTACTCATATTAATTAGATAAACAAATTGATTCTAAACCTCAGAGTACAGTCATAATTGATTAACACGATGGCTGCATGGGTGGTTCTGACAGTTAATGAACACTAGGCAAAACATATCCATCACTGCTAATTGAATTCAGCATGAATTATGAAGCATAAATGTGCAGTAATCTTTTCTCCCTTTCAGATTGGATAGTTCTGTTTTGAAAGTTTTTCCTACTTTACTTTAAACACGGTCTTTTTAGTTGCGCTTTCCTACCCACCCCCCACCGTGTCTACAGTAAAACACAAAGACAATATCAAGCCGCCTGAGTATTTCCACCTGAGAAATGAGAGCAATTTTGTTCCATCTCTAGCATTCAAATGCTGTTCCTTCCTGTTTAAGTTGGATGACTTTTCCCTTGCAGGAACTGAATGTAATCCTCTGAGCTTTTCCGCGCACATTCTCCACCATGTGTGGTCAATTAAATCCCAGCAGTATAGAGGCATTTTCATCTAAACAACCGCACTTCCTGGGAAACCGTGGGGGCTTCCATCTAGCTTCTGAACATTGTTGGAGTTTGGTGGGTACCATTTCTTTTCAGCAGCCTCAGCCAGCACAGAACACCTCGAGATAGGCAGCACCCCACCTCTATCTCATTTGGCAGCGGATCACTCTTTTGGGGAAACCACACTGTTTTCATTACAGATCCCAGTCGCTCCTGCTCATCCTAGGATTGTCTCCGTCTTCAGCAAACGCTTTCATGCAAATGTGCACCTGGATTGTAAAACGAACGCAACATCCAGCAAAGCCCATGTAAAATCGTCTCGAACAAAATAACACTGAAACACAAAACAGATGCCTAGGAGATGATCGTGAGGAGAGTCAAAGGATGAAAAGATACTATGTACCTATTGTAATGATAATTTATATTGTTGTTAATAGTGATTTTTAACTACAAAGCAATTTTTAAATATAATAAGATAATGCAATACTTTGTGGTCCTTCTTAGAAAATGTTCCTCAACACCTGAGTTTTGACGAAGAAGCCAGAAACACACACTGAGGGAGAAAAAAAGACAGCATCTTCAACAAATGATGCTGGTCAAACTGGATGCCTGCGTGTAGATGAATGCAAATAGATCCATATTTATCATTCTATACAAAGCACAACTCCAGATGGATCAGGGACCTCAACATAAGGCCAGAGACCCTGAATCTGATAGAAGAGAAAGTGGAGAATAGTTTTTTAACTCATTTGGCATGGGAGAAGACTCTCTGAACAGAACGCAATTAGCATAGGCACTAAGATCAACAATTAATAAACGGGACCTCATGAAACTGAAAAGTTCCCGCATTTCAAAGGACACCATAATATGGACAAAAAGGCAGGCTACAGAATGGGAAAAACTTTTTACCAATCGCACATCTGATAAAGGGCTAATATTTAAAACATATAAAGAACTAAAAAAAAGAAGAAGAAAAAAAGAAAACCTGGACATCAAGAAAACAAATAACCCAATTAAAAAACTGGGATCCAGAGCTAAACAGAGACTTGTCAAAAGAAGAAACTCAAATGACTGAGAAACAAAGAAATGTTCAACATCCTTAGTCATCAGGGAAATGCAAATCAAAACTACTTAAGATTTCATTTTACACCAGTCAGAACGGCCAAGATCAATAAAACAAATGACAGCTCATGGCGTTGAGAGTGTGGGGTAAGGAGAACACTCGCTCACTCCTGGTGGGAGTGCAAACTAGTGCAGCCACTATGGAAATCGGTGTGCCAGTTTCTCAGGAAGCTGAAAATAATCTACCTCAAGATCCAGCTACACCACTCTTGGGCATATACCCAGAGGACTCTACATCCCACAACAGAGACACTTGCTCATCCATGTTGATTGTTCCCATATTCAAAGTAGTTGATCATTGGAAACAATCTAGATGTCTGTCAACAGATGAATAGATAAGGAAAATGTGTTACATTCAATGAACTATGAGGAAAATCACAGGCAAATAGATGATGGCACTAGAAAAAATTCATCCTGAGTGATATAACACAAACCCCCAAGAGGCAAATATGATATGTATTCTGTTATATGTGAATGTTAGCTTTTAAGCCCTTAATAGTCATGCTACAATCCATATAACCACAAAGATTAGGTATAGATTAAGGGATTCGGATAACTATGGAGAGACAGGGACAGGGTCACTGGACAAGAAAATTCAATATAGAAATGAAAGAGGGCTTTAAGGGAGGGCAGATGGGGAGGGACAGCTAACACTGAAGGCCATTTGAAGGGTCATATGGAAACCTACCACAGAAGCAGCTTCTTAAAATCTATACATATATGAAAGAAATCTAAATGGAATCACCAAATAACAGAGGAGATAAAGCCCCAACCACCCATGGAAACCCCCAAATAACTCAGGCTGTTGCCAAGTGTATTAGTCAGGGTTCTGTAGAAGAACAGAAGTGATAGAATGTGTGTGTGTGTGTGTGTAAGGGATTTATTAAAGTGGGTATGGTCTAGCTCGTGCAATAATGGCTGTCTACTAATAGAAAGCACAAGAATCCAGGGGTTGTTCGGTCCGTGAGGCTGGATGTCTCGGTTGATCTTCAATATGTGCCAGAATCCAGAAGTAGGTTCTAATCCCATTGAAGGAACGGACTCGCCGGTGAGAACTAAAGCAAGCAAGGAGCAAGTGTTTCCTTCTGCCACATCCTTTATACAGGCTGCCATGGGAAGGTGTGGTCCAGATTTAGGTGGCTCTGTTTATCTCAAAAGATCCAGAGTAAAGGTGGGACATCCTATTTCAAATGATTGCATTAAGAAAAATCCCTCACAGGTGTACCCAGCCACTTGGATTTTTTTTTCTTTTTTTTTTTTTTTTTTTTTTTTGCCACTTGGATTTTAGTTCATTCCAGATGCAGTCGTGTTGACAAGCAAGAATTCAATCACAAGTCTGTCCCCTCCTAACCCTGTCATCCCTCTCTTAGCTTGTTGGCTTAAGGGCATCAGAAACCCAAAGCGGCCAGGGGGAAGTCTGAGCTTCCTTCCAGTTCACTGGGATGTTTGTTATATCTCTTGGCAGGGGCACTCCCTCTCTGGAACCAGAACTTAAGGTCGTGGGAACAGGAAGCCAGATGACACCAAGGCTATTGGTTGCTTTCCACAAACAGAGGGTAAGGCCCTATCGAGAGGAAGAGGTGGATACCACAAGCTCCTAGCTCTATCCAAGAAGACACTAACTCCAACTGACAACCACTTGCAAAAGAAAAATTAGTTTTCTCTGATGGAATCTCACTGAATATATATAAACCATACCCAAGGGCAGACCACGTGCCAGCAGTAGAAGGCCCACACAAAACAAACTTAATGGTATTTGGGGAGATATTTTTTGTCTTATATTGCTTTATTTGAGCTTATTTTTTCTTACTGGTCTTTTGCTTGTATGATTTCTGATTTTGTCTTTTTATGGTGTTGTGTGTGTGTGTGTGTGTGTGTGTGTGTCCATTTAAATGTGCCTGAGATAAGCTAGCTGTTGATTTACATGTAGAGGAAAAATATATATAATGTATGTTTCAGAAGAATAAAAAATGATAAATCTCTATTAATATAGATTCCTTTTTCAATTGTATGTGGTCATTCTGAAAGTACTAATACGTGGCAAACATGACAAAGTATAAATCAGATTACAGGGAACACTGTTCCCTGCATTAAAAATATAAACTATGGGTGTTGGGGGGACAGCTCAGTCACTAAAGTACTTGCCATACAAGCATGAGGACCCAGCACCCACAAAAAAAGCCAGACACGCAGTCTGTGCTATAAACCCATCGCTGGAGAGCTGGAAACAGGAGGGTTACATGTAGATGTAACCAACCGTCTTATTAAATTAGAAACACAGAGCCGATTCAGAGAAGAAAGCCAAGAGGTCAGAACTAAGAGCCTTACCCTTCCTGCTTCAGCCAAGAGAGTTCTCCGAAAAAGGGACCTACTTCCTGTGTGTATGTCTTTATGTAGTCTAGCTGTTCTGCCTTCTCATTGGTTTGTAAACCCAAACACGTGACTGCCTTGTCACTGCCTGTATGTACAGCCCTCCAGGTCCTCTATGGTACTGAGATTAAAGGCGTGTGTCTCCAATGTTGGCTGTATCCTTGAACACACAGAGATCTACCTAGCTCTGTCTATCAAGTGCTGGGATTAAAGGCGTGCGCCACCACCACCACACTCTTGCTATGGCTCTAATAGCTCTGACCCCCGGGCAACTTTATTTATTAACATACAATTAAAATCACATTTCAGTACAAGTAAAATACCACCATAGTTACATGAGCTCTTGCTAGCTGGCCATGTTCAGGGAGAGCCCCTGTTTCAAAACCTAAGGTGAAGCTGGGCAGTCATGGCGCATGCCTTTAATCCCAGCACTTGGGAGGCAAAGGCAAGTGGATCTTTATGAGTTCAAGGCCAGCCTGGTCTATAAAGGGAGTTCCAGGACAGCCAGAACTACACACAGAGAAATCCTGTCTCGAAAAACCAAAAAAGAAAACTAAGGTGAAGAGTATCAAACTCTGGTTTCAATATTCACATATATGTGTACACATGCACACACACACACAGACTGTCTGTGTTAGACTTTGAGACGTGTGTGTGTGTGTGTGTGTGTGTGTGTGTGTGTGTGTGTGTTTATGTTTATGTATATGTAACTTCATTTGTGTGTTTTGATTACAGTTTTTGTTTGTTTCTTTGTTTAGATGGATTGGTTTTGTGAAACACATCACTGCATAGCCCAAGCTGGCCTTGAACTTTTTGGAAGTCCTTCTGCCCAAGTGTGGAGTTACAAGCATGCACCACTTTGTCTGGCTTATTGGTTTGTTTGTTTTTTTTTTACCTTTGTAAAAAGCATTGCTGTCATAAGGAAGCTGCTGGAACACAATCAACATGTGGCTTACCAATGCTTCCCCAGGAATGAACTTTCCTACAAAATTATGTTCCCATTAGAATCACAAAATCCCCAAAAATTCTTCACCCTAAAGAGTTTTAAAGTGGCCTATTGTTCTTGGTTTAAGTTGCAAGATACCAAGAAAGGCTCAAATAGGAGGCAACATTACCTTTTTATACAATTCAAAAGAAAAAAGAAAAAAAAGAAGGTAGGGCATGGTGTACGCACCTTTAGTCCCAGCTCTGAAGAGGCAGACACAGGCAGATCTCTGTGAGTTTGAGGCCAGCCTGGTCTACAAAGTGAGTGAGCCACACAGAAAGACCCTGTCTCAAAAAAAAAAAAAAAGCCAAATAGCTTATCCAAAATACAACCACTCCTGAGCACTTAGATTTAAAACTATTCTAAGGCTGGAGAGATGGCTCAGCCATTAAAGGCTAGGCTCACAACAAAAGAAAATATAAAACTATTCTAATAAAATCAAGTCAATTCAAAACTTAACCAGTAGCTGTCTATTTGGACTTATGGCATTATCACTAGAAGGGAATTCATGCCTGGTAGCGTAAACCTAGCCAACTGCCCATGGCTGGTGACGCCGTGAGCAAGAAAGGAAAACTTATTGCAGTGTGGATATATATTGTGAACCCCAATATACTGTGTACCCTAATAAACTTATCTGGGGATCAGAGGACAGAGCCAGCCACTAGATTAGACATAGAAGCCAGACAGTGGGGGCACACACCCTTAATCCTATCACTCTGGAGGCAGAGATCCATCTGGATCTCTGTGAGTTCAAGACCACATTGGGAACAGTCAGGCAGTGGTGGCACTCGCCTTTAATCCCAGCACTTGAGATCTCATGTCTTTGCTTGGAAACACACACGCCTTTAATCCCAGGAAGTGACGTGGCTGGGTGGAGAATGGTATATAAGGTGTAAGGAGACAGGAACTAAGCAGCGGTTCAACTGAGACCCTCAGGGTGAGGACTCAGAGGCTTTCAGTCTAAGGATTCGTGGAAACAGGATAGGCCAAGGAGTTGGCGAGATGAGGTTGGCTGTGGCTTGTTCTGTTTCTTTGATCTTTCAGCTTTCACTCCAACATCTGGCTCTGGGTTTTGTTTGTTTGTTTGTTTTGTTTTGTTTTGTTTTTGTTTTATTAATAAGACCGTTTAGCAATTTGTGTTACACTACCAGCCACTTTCCTAAACCGGTATCATATCTAAGTGCATTCTAAATACTTATCCTTATACCCACATGTAAATGCAGCTCTCACACGCCATCAAATAAGCTTCTTTTTGCAGCAGACAGAGACCCTTCCAGAAATCCACAGTTGGTCAAACCGTAGAGAACAGCTGGCCATGAAGTATCCAACAAGCGGATACATCTACGACACAAGCCCTACTCCTACGGCTCAAGGAACAGCAAGAAAACTGCAGGAGAAAGCTTGTCAGAGCCAGAGAACCTGAACATCTGCTGTGAGATAGTGTCTTCTGTACATGACCACGACATCTCAACAATATGGTCACTTAAAGAACACCTGCACACAATGACATCTGTTGACCTGCCAACATGGATGGGAATGTCACAATGTCCCACCCCTAGGAGAAAGACTCCAAGCAATTTGTAGATGCTGAGAAAGGGACAATCAGTCTTCTCTAGGGACAAGCTCCCTAATAGGTTACCCAATCACAGTAAACAATCCCAAACAATCCCAAAATCCCAAACACTAAATGCCATCAGGTTACATATTTATATATGTGTGCAATAATAATTAAAGAAGAGGTTAAATATTTGAGAGGGAGTCGTGGAGATATGGCAAGAGTTGGAGTAGAGAGGGCGGGGTGTTGGTGATGCAAATTCAGTATTCGTGGATGAAATTCTAAAAAAAAAATTCAATTTAAAAAAGAAAATGTCAAGCTGTGACATTCTTTCAATTTTAGCATGTCTCTTATGTCTCTTGGTATAAACCATATCAAGCTAGAAAGAGAACTGTAGATCTTAGAATTGGTGGAACATTATATAATGAGTCTGTGCTCTTCAGTAGGAAAACAGTGTCATACATGAGGACAAAACCATGCCCACAGGCCATTATTCAGCATATTGTCTATTTCATGGTACGTTTTTATTAAATCCATAAATAAGTAGATGGCCAGCTACACATGCTGCAATTTTGTGATTATGTTACATCTTATGTTAAAAAGTGTGGTTCTCACTAACATAGCCAAAGTTCTTTGACCTCAGAAAGTAGCCTACATTGTATATAGTAAAAAATAAAGAAATAAAAAAATTTATGCAGCCACTCTCTCAACATACAGCTTCCTCTTACATTTCTCAATATTTGCTTGTTGTATCATTAAATTTATCCCATAAATGTGGTGATATTTTATTTGTGCTTTAATAAATAAAACTTATCTAGGGGAGGGGGGCGGGAGGGGGGAGAACAAGGGAATCTGTGGCTGATATGTAGAACTGAATTGTATTGCAAAATAAAAATTAAAAAAAAAAACTTATCTAGGGATCAGAGGACAGACAGAACCAGCCACTAGATTAGACACAGAGGCCAGACACTGGTGGAACATACTCTTAATCCTCTGGATCTCTGTGAGTTCAAGGCCACACTGGGAACAGAGTCAGGCATGGTGACACACACCTTTAATCCCAGCACTTGAGATCTCATGTCTTTGCTTGGGAAGGACACAGGCCTTTAATCCCAGGAAGTAACGGCAGGAAGCAGAAAAGTATATAAGGCATGAGGACCAGGAACTAGAGGCTTTTAAGCAATTCAACTGAGACCCTGAGGACTCAGAGGCTTTCAGTCTGAGGATTCATGGAAACTGGATCAGCTGAGGAGTTGATGAGGTGAGGTTGGCTATGGCTTGTTCTGTTTCTCTGATCTTTCAGCTTTCACTCCAATATCTGGCTCCGGGTTTTTTTATTAATAAGACCTTTTAAGATTCATTTTTTTGTTTTTTGTTTTATTGAGACAGGGTTTCTCTGTGTAGCTTTGCGCCTTTCCTGGAACTCGCTTTGGAGACCAAGCTGGCCTCGAACTCACAGAAATCGGCCTGCCTCTGCCTCCCGAGTGCTGGGATTAAAGGCGTGCGCCACCACGCCCGGCTTAAGATTCATGTTACACATAAACTTATACAATTTCGTTATGGAAAAAAGCTACAGCAGTCGTGTGCTTCAATGTCAATTAATTCCTATAAACATGCGCTGTCTACACAAAGAAAAGGTTATGGTAAGCAAATTCCCACTTTGCCTCTCTACTGTCAAATTCTGATTGGTTGGTAATGATTACTCTTTTGTAGAGTTTATGTTTATCATGTATTCCACGTTGTCTGTGCTGGAAAGAGAGCTGGGGCTATCTGTAGCTCAGTACAGAACACTTGACTTGCATGCACAATGCCCCATGACTTTCTCGCTCAGTGCCCTAGATTCAATCCCTAATACCACCAGGAGGAGGGGGAGGGAGGGGAAGGAGGAGGAGAAGGTTAGGAGAAGCATGAAATTGCTCTTGAGTCCGTTTTTTATAAGTTACATGCATTTTCCTAATTACCTGGGTACGTTTTACCTAGGAAGTTACTGCTAAATAAGACCACAACCCCCACAGAATTCTCCACGGAAAACAAAAGGGAGTAGAAATGCCTTTAGCACAGAACATTATAACTTCTGGGAAGCAAATGTAATTCAGCTCTCACTGACGCCCTCATTAATGTGTTCTCGCTTTAACTACCATGCAGGTATGAACGGCACTTAACAGGTGATGACGTCAGTCAGGGTAGCAGCGGAAGTTGTGTGTTTTGGCACTTTCTGCAACGGTGCATCAAATGCTTCATGGCAGCTGTTTCTTTTTCCTCCTATTTTTCATTCTACAAACTATGGCCTTAGCTGCTCTAAAGCTGTAACAGGAGCAGTGTCTTTCGGACGCAATGAGAACAGCACCTGGGGGCTGGAGAGTCAGCTCAGCCATTAAAGGCTAGGCTCACAAGCAAAAACATAAGAGAATAGCACCTAGGAAGTTGGCTGATTGATTAGTAAGATTCCAGGATACTGGACTGCTCTACTTACGGTAACTCAGGCAGAGAAGCATCTTTTAAAGTTCTTCAGGACGCTTCGCTTAAAGGAAAGATGACAGACAGGTATGGCAACGTAAATGTGGCTGCTCTATTGCCTCCCGGCTAGGTGTGAGACAGCGCTTTGCCCTGTTAAAGTCAAAGCAACTAATGTTACAGAGTCGGTTCCAGATTTACAGCTCGATCCAGAAGGCCGATGCTAACCGAGAAGTCTCCATCCAGAATTGGATCAAATTTTCAATTCAAATGAAGAGAGCAACTACGCATCTCATGCCTCATAGATCTCCAAATTTAACTCGAAGCCCTGCTCCGTCCTTCCAGATGGCTTATGTAGTGGGAGTGGGGGACAGAATTAGCGAGCAAACCCAGAGAGACACAGTTCTCTGCGTCCAACGCTGTCTACCTCGCTGCCAGCTTTTACTGAAGCTGGTGTTACCGAGGAGAATGGCACAGGTAAGCACTGTTTTAAGTGTGCAGAAGCCTTTAAATCCTTGGTTTCAAGTTCCTAAACTAGACTTTCTTCCCCTTAAAAACAAAAACATTAGGTATGCACACAAAAGAAAAGAAAGTAAGACGGTATTACCCAGAAATATCTAGTATCCCCTCCTCTCTGTACCATTTTAGTATCCGTCTCCTCTGAGACAGGGATGCGATGTGGCTCCCGGGTAGAGCACCTGCATACCAACCGGAAGGCTCTCAGTCGGATCTCTGAGGCTACAATCCACTAAAACATTTATGTCAGTTCTTAGGAAAGCATTAGCTCAAGTCTTTGGGCTTTCACAGATGGCAAATCACTTGTCCTTCTCCCTCAACGTCTCTGGGGACAGGGTTTGCTAAATCAGATCCAAAAGGTATAAAAGAAAAGAGAGAAAGAAAGAGCATGGGGGCTAAGACGGTGACTTTTCCCTCCTCAAATCTCCAAACATTTTAAGATCGAAAATCTTTTTCAATATTTCTGCCTGCTTTTCTGTTATGATTCTGGAGCCCTAGGGTCAAGAGTAGTTTGGTTTTTGTTTTGTTTTGATTTTTGGTTTTTTGAGACAGAGTTTCTCCGTGTAGCCCTGGCTGTCCTGGAACTCACTCTGTAGACCAGGCTGGTCTCGAACTCAGAGATCTGCCTGCCTCTCCCCCTCCTGAGTGCTGGGATTAAAGGCATGTGCCACCACCACCCTGTACAAAAGTAGTTTGTAAGAGCCGGAACAGGAAGTTTGCTGTGAGAATTCTTCTAGAAACATCACAGACGCAAAACCCACCAAGTCTCATCAACATGGCTCCTAAACAAGTCTTGAACCAAGACCATTCCAATACACATGCTAACATAAAATGAGGAAATCTAGTGAGGCCTCAACCCTAAATGAAGAACTACAGGTAACTAAGAAATACTGACACTGGGAGAAAGGGTCTTCCTCAGGGATGATCACTCAAGATTGGTTGTCCAATACCAGTAGTCAGCACTAAAATCACATACACACAAGCAACGTTATACAGACTGAGCAGGTTGTACTTATATGTTTATATATATATATATATATATATATATATATATATATATATATATAGTGTGTGTGTGTGTGTGTGTGTGTGTGTGTGTGTGTGTGTGTGTAACAACAATAAAAAATGCAGGTCATAAATTTGAGAAAGAGTGGGGGCAGGGTACATGAGAATGAATGGAGGGATAATTAAAATATATTGTAATCATATTTTAACTTCAAAGACATATATATATATGATATATATATATATCATATATATATATGTAAGTTTTTAAGTTTTTCAGGTCCTGGAAAGATGGCTCAGTGCTTCTTTTGCAGAGAACATGGACTCAGTTCCCAGCATACACATTGAGCAGGCTCACAACTATCTGTAACTCCAGTTCTAAGGACTCTAACATTCTCCTCTGGCCTCTTCAGGCACCTGCTCACACATAGTGTACATACAGATATGCAGGCAAACACATATACATAAATGAAACAGTATCTAAATCTTTTTTTAAAACTTTTTCATGGAAATGTTGGTAGCTATGTTCTATAGAGGAAGCAGACCATGTAGGCAGTGAAGATAATTAGGAGCACAGGCCACAAGATGCTTAACATAGGCTTGGTACCTGTTCTTAGACTCTTCCGACATTTTTTCCCTATATTTTACATAATGCTTTCATTTTATTTACCTTTACCCAATCAATGTATACTTCCAATCCAATGAATCAGAGCATCAAAGCATTAGACGTTGTCTTCCGAAGGAGTACAATTTCCGTCTTCATAGGTGACCAAAATGCATTTTAGATCCTTCTCACAGCTCCAACAGTTTTTGATCTTTCCTTTGCTCCACTCCTAAGCCAGCCTGTATCCCAACTCAGGGTCTTCCTTCTTCACCATCCAGAGTGCTGAGCTTGAGGGCATGCCCCTACATCCAGCTCTTTTCCCTCTGCATACTTCCCTTTGACCTCGGAACACTGTGCCTTATGAGTAATGTGGATAACAAGAAGGGTGAAAAATACATCACCCATTCACAAATGTGTGTTGCAACTGAGGAATCCATACACATCTGGTTGTGTGCAAGTCAGTACAACTACTGTGGAAATGTGTCTCACTGAAACCGTAATGCTGAACAGAGGCACACTCCATGACCCCGAATTCTGCATTTAGATATACATTCAACAGAAGACAAATAGGAGAGTGTTCATAATGACATAATTCATAATAGACAAAACTTGGAAACAATCCAAACGTCTACCAAGAGTAGAATGGACAAAGTACTCATGTAATGGAATGCCATTGAAAATTTGAAATAAAGGAAATTATGGCTGCACAGAATGTGAATGACTCTCACAGCTGTAATATTGAACAAAAGAAGCAAATATTGAACAAAACAGTGGGCTAAAAAGAGAGATGCTTCAAACACTGAGTATGTGCTTTAAAAAAAAAAAAGAAGAAGAAAGAAAAGAGCAGTCCATAGCAACTGGCAGAAGTTAATAACTAAATCAAAACCATAAAGGAAGTTTCTAGGCTGCTGATAATGGAGTGTATTCTTGATAATGGAGCCTGGTCTTTGAGACAGGGTTTCTCTTTGTCTTGGAACTCATTCTGTACACCAGGCTGGCCTCAAACTCAGAGATACGCCTGCCTCTGCCTCCCGAGAGCTGGGACTAAAGCCATGCACCACCACCACCAGGCTATGGAGTATATTCTTAAACTAGAGACTGGTTATCTCAATGTGTTCAAACTCCACAACTCACAGAATTTAAAATCAGTACATGTTGATATACTCACGAGACTGTGGAGGCCCCAAAGGCCCATAAACTACCATCTGAAGAGTAAAGAATCAGGACAGCCACAAAGGGGTTGGGGGAGGAGCAGAAGATGCTGGTGTAAATCCAGAATCCAACAGTCTAAATCTAGATTCTACAATGGGTCAAAGCAGAGGAAAATGGACTATCCAGGTTGGAAGCAGTAAATTTGCCCCTCTGCCACCTTTTTGTTCTATTTAAGCCCCCAGCAGATTGGACAGTGCCTACCTGCATTAATGAAGACGGTTTGTTTTATTCAGCCCAATGATTCAAATTATAGTTTCTCCCAGAAACACCCTTAGAGAAATACCCCATAATAATGCTTTACCAATTGCTTAGGTCTCCGTTAGTCCATTCAAGTTGACACACAAATCAACCAAATGTAAATTGCATGATTTTATAAAATCATGTCAGCACTTGAATAAACTTTGCTTCTCTTTGGAATTACTCCTAAATTCCCGCGAATTGTACTTCTTACAATTTAAGTTATCATCAGAATAATCACACTAGCATGGAATATAATAAAAATTCTTCTATAATATCAATATTTCACAACGCAAATTTCTAGCAGTGTTTGATGCTAAAAAGCAAAGATTGCATGTGAGGGCTGGGAGTGATGGCTTAATCTGTAAACCGCTTAGTGCACATATGAGTACCTGAACTCATTGTTGAAAAGCCAAGTGTGGGTATAGACCCTTATAAATCCCCTGGGACTCACTAGCCAGCTAGGCTAGACTAATCAGCTACTTCCAAGTCAATGAGAGACCCTGTTTCCAAAAACAAAGTAGATTGTTCCCAATGAAAAACATTTGAAGTTGACATCTGCCTTCACATACACAGGCATTGTGTACATACACACACACACACACACACACACACACACACACACACACATTCACACAGAAGCATCTTGTATACACACGCACTCACACACGCATACACACAATAAATAAATAAGCAAATAAATAAATGGTTCTAAAACAGATTTTAAAAGATTCTACATTGGCAATGAACTGGTAGTTTTAAGTAGAGATCTTGAACTTGCAGTATCCGGAATAGTGAGAAAACAAGTTCCTGCTTGTAAACCCCATCCAGGCTGTAGCACTATATTAACACAGCAGGTTCCCGTATAAAAGCACTCACAAATAAGGGCATTTTCATTGTTTCAGAGCTGTCATAGTGATTCCCTTCAAGCAAATATTTATTAAAACCTAACACCCTAATGCTTTCAAGTTATAACAGATTAGAATCTCATACTGAGATTTACAATGACTGAGACGTGTCTCCTATAATCCGAAATATTAGAGAAACATTCATAGGTCGTAGGGCTGTGCCTTTCTGACACCTGGAATATTGGATGTGCTGCAGCCTGTAATTGTGTTATTACAGACATGGTTATTTTCTATCATGTCAAACAGCAAGATAAAAGGAAGAGAAATTCAGAGTTTGCTTTTCCTTCTGTTTCCATGGCCACAGGCTTATAATTTTATACGAAAGTCAAAATCTGTCATTCTCATTAAGTCTCTTCTTGGAGCTACTTTGCCAACAGCCTAGACTAATGCAATAAAATAATTAGGAAGCAACCAAGAAACCACACAAAATGAAGGGAAGGAGATGAGTCCCTTCTTAAAAGACGTGAACAACTTAGGAAGCGGCTCTGGACGACACCAACATCTGGAGCTAACTGCTGGCTGGAGATAGGAGTGAACGGAAGGCTCCCAGAGCCCTTGCTGAATATGAGTGTGGTGGAGAATTGGATAGGCTCTCACCGTGCAACATGGATAAAGTCTGCTTTTAAAATCAGCAACAGCCAGGCAGTGGTGTCCCACGCCTTTAATCCCAGCACTCAGGAGGCAGAGACAGGTGGAGCTCTGAGTTTGAAGCCAACCTGGTCTACAGAGTGAGTTCTAAGACAGTCAGGGCTATACAGAAAAACCCTGTCTCAAAGAAAGAAACCATAAGCAATATAATTAATGTTTCTTTAAACAGTTTCCTAATAGCTGGCACTATATATACCTCCTGCTACCTAGCATACAAATACCTTGACTGTATTAGCTTGATAGTTTCACATATCTTACCTTCAAAGCATTTACCACTCCATAAGTATTCATTATTATCTTTGGCATAATTGATTTTGCTCCAGTCTGCCATTTTGCTGGTCCTGGGTAAACCATGTCATACTGTTTATTAAGGTTTATTAAGACCATGCTAGATATAAAGGACACCGTCAGTTGGTAGAAAAAAAATTACTCAAGTGAACTGTTTTCAAATAATATATTCAAAATTATAAATAAATTTTTAAAATCAAACTTAGAGAAAACTATTGAATGATGAAGAATTCCCAAGAATTTCCTTCACTAATATTACATGCCTCTAGCAAAATTAAGATGATTAATATGTCTTGTAATCATCATCCCCGAAATGTTTGCTGTGGAATCAGCCATGCATGAGCTTCTGCATGAGGAACTGCCTGCCTGATTATGTTTTATTAGAGCATATTAATTATACAAAATAATAGGACTCATTATGTGATTTTCAAACACACATTGTACATACTTTGGTCATCCTCATCCTCATCCTCATCACCGTCACCTTCACCCCTTCTTCTCTCCTGGATCCTCCCCCCACCTCAGTTGCCCCCTTCTACTTTTTTGACCTTCTCCCACCCCTGATTCAATGTGTGAGAGAAGGCGTGTGCTGGATGTCTTCCCAAGCCTGACTTATTTCACTTAACATGGTACTCTCCCTTTCCTGAAAACAAAATGATTTCATTCTTTGCGGGTATGAAATAATACCCCACGGTGTATACATGTCAAGTTTTCTTTATCCTTTCCTCCATTAATGGACACCTTCACTGATTCCAAGACTTGGCTACCGTGACTTGTGCCACACTAAACGTGAGTGTGGAGGCTGAGTAATCATCCTCTTTTACTATCACAAAGTTAACTAGTACAGGTTGTGTAGTCCATTTCCAAAATTTCTTTACCTTTATTATATAACAGAATCTAATCAAAGGAGTGAAATGCATCATAATTGCAGCCTACCTACCCTAGGCAAAAGTTGGAGATTATGTGGTTATGTACACCAAAAAATCGGAACCTTGTTGCATAATCATGCATTAAAAACTACACCTTCACTTGACAGATACCAGTAAATTCTTATTGAAGTCACAACTGTATTTAATTAGCAATCCAAATACTCTGCCACCAAAGCATCGTTACACATTTTTAGCTAGATTTAATAGCTCCCATACATATAGACTTTAATTAAAGGTAGCCATGGTAACTGGAAATTTCATTACAGTCTTACTAACAGTGTTTTTCTCCTCTAAGTATCATCCCAGTCTTGAGAAACGGTGCTTGCACACGTGTGAGACGTGAGAGCTGAAAGTGTAAGGGACACGTTTTCGAATATTTAAGTAGAAAAGGTCGCCATTTAAAATTAACAACAACAAAAAATGCTCACCAGGAGTTTAATAAAGACCAAATACTGTTCAGATATTTTTGTATAAGAATCACTCCAACATTATTATTATTATTCAGAGACTATGAATGATCTCATTCTCCACCTATGTATTTACCAATGTCTATAGACAAGTTAGATGTGGTTACTGATTCAAACTGAGGCCTGATCTTCATTGTAAGTGGGACTGTTAGGACAGAATTACCTTTCCACAAAGAATCTCACTCTGACAAAATTTCTCTCATATAAAATCTGCTAGGCTGGGACGTAGCTCAATTGTCCGGAGCTCTTGCCTGGCATTCACAAAGTCCTGGTTCTATTCAAGTACCATCTAAACCAGGTATGGTAGTGTATAACTATAATCTTTAGCACTCAAAAAGTGAATGCAAGAGAAGCATATATTCAAAGTCATCCTTGGCCACATAGCCAGTTTGAGACTAGCCTGAGGTACATTAGATCCTGTCTTTTAAAAAAAGAAAATGCTGATCAAGTTTTTAAAATTCTCTATTAAAATAGCCAATCAATTTTGCCACACAACGTATACAGTTCATGGGGCATTATTTTAGGGAACTTCTATATGATAAACACTCCGTAGACTCTGGGAAATAGATGGAACCCCATTTCCTAAATGGATGAGGGTATAAGCAAGCAAAGAGATTAAAGTAAAGGATAATGAGTCACACTATGAAGAAACTCAAACAAGCTGATTTGACACCATTGGACCGAATTCAATAGAGGTGAGACAGTTTAACTGAAACTATGAGATGATTCCTCAACACCAAATGGTGAAATGAAGTAGTCAATGAACTGCTGAAGGCCAGGCGTTCCATCCAAAGGGACCAATGGACATAGGCAAAACACAGACTTCGAAGGGACAGCCTTGCTGTGTTCAGGGATACAAAGAGAGGCAGGCTGTGCTAGAGTCTAGGAAAGAAGGAAGTAAGCCAATTTGCTGAGTTTCTAGTGGTTTGTCAAGTCATGCGTGACTGGGGATTTCTTGCTGTCTGCAACTGGGACCCATCATGAGGCTGATTTGAGCCGCACTGTTTCAAACAGACTCTGACTGCATCCTCTGAATGGCATGGATGTGGCCTCTTCTGTATCCATTGACTAACACGGAAAACAAAAACACGTTATTATTCCTAGGGAAGCACTCGGTGAAATGTGCTCATCATTTACTTACCTTTACCACACATGCTCCAGAGGTGACAAGCATCCACTTGTCTGTGTCAGGTCCTGAGTGGAGTAGATAGGAGCAGGTGTTTCAGAGCCAGGCCACCTAGGCTTGAACCCGCCTCCACCACTTACTAACCACAAGTGACCGAGGCACTCCCCTTAAGCACAAAGGGGGTAATAGCAGAATTGCTTCATAGCACTTGACTAAAAACTAAATGAATTCTTCTTAATGTGATCAATGCAATGCCTGATAAATACTATATAATTAAGCTATAGCAATAATAATAAATACAATTATATTTTTATATACAATGTTACTATAAACATTGTAAATGTTTATATATATAATGTATATTTATAGTAAAATGTTACTATAAACATATGTTTTTAAGGTTTCTTCCCTGAAAGACTTCATAATTTACTTAGGGCACAGGGATGGGAGGGATCACTACTCTGGTATATGGTGAAAAATAATAACAAGGTGAAGAAAATTCAAGTATATTGCTAAGAGGAAAAAGAAGAAAGCTATAATACAAAACAAAACATATTATCTGGAATATATTCTTTAAGGTATGACTTCTAACATTTAGAAAATAGCAGCAACTATTTCCATGGTAGGATCACTAGGTATTTTAATAGATATTATTGGAGTCTAAACTCACAAGAGAGGAAGTTAGTACTGTGGTGGTTCTGGGCTGCAGAGTGATGCAGAAGTGGCATGCTGTACCAGCTAAATCTGCTGTCTTTGTAACCTTGAAATTCTGTCTTTTCTTTTCAAGTTTTTAGTCTCTCTCTCTCTCTTTTTCCCCCATCTATGAAATGAGAAAGTACTTGGCAGTAGTAGGTAGTCTATACAGTGTGGGTGCTTTGGAAAGGTAAACAGATTCCCTGGGAGCACTCATCCATGGTCAGCCACACACAAGTCAGTCACCGTAACTTCCTACCTGGTCACTGGGTACTCAGCAAAAACAGTACTAAAACATGACCTTGATCTCAGGTAGGCTTCCATGCTCAGTGGTGTTCAAGGTGGTAGAAGGTGTATCATTTTATACAAAACTTCATGTTGAATACTCATACTTGGTGCTACGTGATAGACATAGTAGCTTGCTCACCACAGGTAGGAAATTAATATTCCATTTTCATTAATAAATGGATTTACTCATTGAGCAACTCTTCACGAAATGTGTTCACTCAGCACTGTTGTGCTGAGCAGTGAGTGTGAAATTAGTTTGTTCCCAATCCATTTCTTCCAGCCTCGTACAGACACAAAATTCGGTTTTGCTTGTAGTTTCAAAAGGAGACCTAAAATTGTATTTGCCTTTGACTATAAATAGCACAGGAATAAGCTCAGGTCAAATAAATTCCCACTGATCAAATCTGGGGAGCTTCTCCACGACATTTCAATCGTTCTGTGCTCTTTCTGAACTATTTGAGTTGAGGTGGTTGGAGTTCGCTTATTTTAAAAGCCCATCTCAGACACTGTCTCTTATTGTGTGACAATACCAGATGCTGTTGGAAGGTAAAGAGAAGCTTTATTTCACAAGGCTTTTCCTTATTAAGTAGTTCAGTACCAGAGAACCAGAACTTGGATGACATAGGAAAAGCATAGTCTCTCTTTTCACAGTAGTTTTTCAGATGATGATACTTTTTCCTGAAATCCATACAAAACTTGAGTATAGCCGGGCGGTGGTGGCGCACGCCTTTGATCCCAGCACTTGGGAGGCAGAGCCAGGCGGATCTCTGTGAGTTTGAGGCCAGCCTGGTCTATAGAGTGAGTTCCAGGACAGCCAGGGCTACACAGACAAGCCCTGTCTCAAACAACAAAAAGAAAAAAATGTACCTCTTATAAAAATTTCATCACCTTCCTACAAAGGTGCTCTTCGTTGAGTTGTAATAACAAATTATCTTACTATAATCTAACTGAATACTAAAATAGGGCTGTTTGGAAATAGGATTGTATTTTCACACAGTAGAACTTCAAAAAGCACTGGAAATAGTATAGGTGACTATTGGGTGATACAGGAAGTTGCTTAAGATAATTTTTTTGTTTGTTTGTTTTTGTTTTTCGAGACAGGGTTTCTCTGTGTAGCTTTGCACCTTTCCTGGAACTCACTTGGTAGCCCAGGCTGGCCTCGAACTCAGAGATCTGCCTGACTCTGCCTCCCGAGTCCTGGGATTAAAGGCGTGCACCACCACCGCCCGGCAAGATAAATTTTTAACAACAACAACAAAAAAAAATCAACTTGCAAAGTAAACACTTCGGGACATTTCAAACCTACGCTTTGACGCTGCTATTTTTGTTCCTGAGGAAGTTGTGACCCTAACGATATTTATAAATAAACTCTTTCTTTTTTCAGCTTTCTTCTTCCATTGACATTATTTTGCAATAATAGCTATTTTGCCCTTAAACTATAAAATTTTAATTATAACACTAAAAATCACAAAGCAATACTAAAATTTCTTTCATCGATAAGATTGTGTTGTATTAACTTTCATTAATTCCTTTTAGTCTTTGTGAGTTTTCTTTTGTGTCCATTGTTTCCACAAAGTTATGTGTCTCTGGATAAGACTTTTTATAATCTAAACATTGTGAAGATCTTATTCTTCAATTAATTTTTAGTCAGTGACCTTCTTAGCAACCCTTGGAAGTCAATAGTATTATCTGGCAGCTAGAGATTAAGAACTGAAATAAACTGTCCAAGGTCATATACCTTATAAAGAATGTAAGATATTAGAATCATAATCTGATTTGCACATTCTATTTGCAAGGGGAAAAAAAGTTATACTTCAATAAAGTTACAGAAAAGATCCAAACCATACTGAATCTTCTTAAAAGTTCATCCCAAGAAATTTCCACAGCATGGAATGAGGTAAGTTAGGGAAGGTCATGAAATTTTCACTAAGTGATTGGAATGTCTGCAAAATCTTTGGGTCCTGGTAGAATTCGCTTAGATCTGAATTATCGATGGTCACAGTATTTGCCCAATGAAGCCTGTTTATCAGTCCTGTTTGGGCTAGTCACGCTCTATGAGTACACCCAAATAGTTGAGGGCAGCTGAAAAATAGGGAAGGCTTATTTGACATCACAGCTTGGGCCTTGTTGCTTCTGGGTCCATGATAAAGACATACATCATTGCAGAAGTTCAGTGGTGGACGATGTTGACCTTGTGTCTAGAGACAAAAGAGAAAAAAAAAAAAAGGAAGACTCTAGAATCCCAATATTCCCTTCAGGAAGCACTCCCAATGACCTAACTTCCTCCCTCTAGGCCCACCTCTTCATGTTACACCATCTTCTCCTAGTGCCTTGGGCTAGGGACCAAGTCTTTTATACCTGGGTGTTTAGGGAACACTTAAGGTCCAGACTATAGCACCACCGACAGAAAGAGGTCTACTCCCAAAACACAGTTGTCAGGATACTGCTACGTATCAGAAGAGAAATTAAAAAATAGACATTGTAAGGAGGTTACAAAATAATAAGAATCGCTATGGAAGATTTGTATGGAAGATGAAAGCTTTACCTGGATTGGAAAGAACTTCTAGAATTTCATTAATTAATATTAGCAAATATTTCTTGAGTGTCTACCAACAATAAGGGCTTTAACTTGAATTCTGAAGAATTACTATAGTTTTGCAAATTTATTCAAGATATAAAAGCTATTTATATGGAGTAACTAGCACTAATAAAAACCAAACTTATCCTTGGTGTTGATAAATGAGATAAACAGACTCCAACGGCTCTGTTTAGGAAGTTACATTCTTGTGAAGAGGGGAGATAATAAGAAAGGAAAAAAATTAGGCAATGATAAGGGTTTGTAGAGATAATGAGGTCTGTAGTCAGAAGGAATCTCTGAGAAAGTGGTTTTGGGGTTTCGTTTTTTTGTTTTGTTTTGTTTTGTTTTTAAAAGTAATGGGCATTGAACTTAGGGCTAGGCTACCCTATATCCCCAGACCTCTTATGAATCTTTATGTTAAGCAAGGGTCCAATTAAGTTCCGCAGGCTAGCCTTGAACTTACCTTGCAGTGCAAGCAAGCC
Organism: Peromyscus eremicus; assembly: GCF_949786415.1. Classification (NCBI taxonomy): domain Eukaryota; kingdom Metazoa; phylum Chordata; class Mammalia; order Rodentia; family Cricetidae; genus Peromyscus; species Peromyscus eremicus. Next base: position 28,253,669 of record NC_081434.1, read on the forward strand.
TTGAACTTGAACTCCTGCCTCTACCTCCAGAGTAGCTACAAGGATGATAGTCTGCACCCACTAGGCCCAGCTGGAAGTGATATTTAAACCTGGACATGAGTGACATAAAAAGGGCCCCACTTGGAAGATGAGAGAAGAGCATTCCAGGCAGCAGGAATGGAGAGGGAAGAGGCCCTAGGGTGTTATACAACTGGGCTTAATCACCAAACAGCTGGAGGTCGAGTGTGATGGTAACATCCTGGACAAAAGAGCAGATTGATGAGAAATGAAGCTGGAGTCATGGCCCTTTGAGCAATGATGAATTAGATGGAGTAAGAGACCTATAAACAAATATTCCTCTGGATAAACGCTCTGATCAAGAGAATGGAAAGCGCTACCGGACATAGAGGCAACTGACCAGGACTAGGAAAGGTGACATTGACTGAGCATTAAAGGGAATGTCTAGAGTAATTCATTCATTGCAGCCAGAGATTAGAATCTAGGGGAGGAGTGGGGGAAGAGATGAGCCTGTCTACATAGGCAAGAGATCAAAATGCCTGAAAATCGATCAAGCAATAAATACAGATACCACACAAAATGGGAATGCACACATCTTAGAGTACACACACCTTCAAGAGTGTTCTAAACAGTAAGCTTCTGGTGTCTTCTCCCCAAGCTCCTGGAGAAGGGAGACACTGACTCTTTGCCATGCTCAGTCATGAGATGCAGTTCTTCTCTGGGAATATCTCACTTTCTGTGTATCCCCAAAGGAAGTCAATGAACCCACATTGCAGTGGCCTATTTACCAAGCCCTCTGAGGCTTCCCTTAAATTATCTCCAAGGGAAGATTATATGATGTACCACTGCCCTGTTGCGTGTCCAAATGACTTAACCATTGAAAGGTGGACAGAAATTTTGTATCCCTTCTACAAAGGAGCCTTTAGAGCCAGCAAGCAGTTTACCATGTCTCTTTTCCTTCTACTACAATGACTGTGTTCCAGACAGAGCTGCTCTAGGAGACAGCAGAGAGCAGAGAGAAAGCCAAGCTGGGAAGGACATCATATGGAAGATACATCATTTGGGGACCTTTCTTGGCTGCGGCACAGATGAACCTCTCTGGTTCTAACTGACATGTTCGCACACAGAGACTTCAAGAGTCGGAAGGCGGATGCCAGAGCTTCAGAGGCTATCTCGTCCACCTGCAACCGTTCATCACTCAAGACCTTCTTCCTCCACAGATTTCCCACCAGGGCTGTGGAGACTGCACAGACTGAATTGTACGCGTTCCCTCCCTCCTTGCTCGTGACCAAACAAGTTGGTACTAATGACTAACTACTCCAGCCAAATGAAGAAGGAAAAAAAAAATTACAGAGAGAAAGAAGGAAAAAGCGTGACATGGGATGTAGGCAGCCTGCCTGCGCTCCATTTTCACAGCCCACAGCTATAAATAATACCATTAGGGGAGCACACATTGCCTTAGATGGAAGGCACAAAGGAAAGTACTCTCTCTGATAGTTTAGCAACACATTCAGATTTCATGTCTCGGGGTAAAAATAGGCCTAACAAATGAATTAAATCTGGGAGCTGAGCTGAAGCGAGGAACATTGCCATCATGAAGCATGCCGTAGGAGGAAGAGAGACTTACAAGGCTCTGTTCTCTCTGCTGAGGAACACAGCAGAAGGGGAGTGAGGGGGGAGGATTTTCCTGAGAGAGAAAAGTAATCACCAAGAGTCACAAATATAAAATGCCGTGCTTATGAAATTGGTAACAAGACAACTCTGAAAAACCACTCAGGCTTCAGGGAAGGATGAAGACGATCCCACATCCAAGGATTTTCTTTTCTTTCAACCTCAAAGGGAAGAAAAGATGCCAAGAAAATAAATATAAGTATAAAAAGTAAGAACACTTAAAAGTATACACACTTCTGATTTGATTGCTCCCATTTCTGATTGCTCGGGTTATTTATTTTCTTTCTTTAGTTTCTTGTTAAGTTTCTCTAAAACTCACTCATTTCTACTATGCCATCTTCAACACATTTTTTAAATGATTCATGAACATGAAAGTAAATACAAGACATGCTATAACGTCCAAAAGATGAAAGTTCATCATCGCATAAGTTTCTTGTTGTTGCAGTCTGGGGCGTGGTATCTCTCTCTACCCACATGCTATATGTGGGAAGACGAAGAAAAAAAGAAATGTCTTGTGTCAAAATATACACGATTTAAATTAGACATGGTAACACATGCCTATAATCCTAGCACTCACAAATTGAGTCAGAGGATTATATATTTGAGGCCATCCCAGGGTAGTTACATAGCAAACTCTGGAGAAAAAAAATACTTTTTGCACATTGCTTATAACAAAGTATAAGTTTATAACTAACATTAATGTTAAGTTCTTGGAAGATAATAATAATTACTTCCTTTCTTTCATACATCTCAGAACCTGCCTAGCATGTATAACGTAACACCTCATAGTTATTTAATATGCATTTTTTTAATTAAATGCAATGAGTTCTCCATCAGCTTTTCTTGCTGTAAGTGGCCTACTATCAATAAAGAATACACAGTTTCAATGGAAATTTTGTATAAATTTTGTATGAGGTGAATATCAGTAGACAACAGTAATATGTAGCCTAACTCTGCATCTAAATCTGTGGCCCTGAAATGTTCCCAAACTTCACGGCTGGCACCATGAATGCAAAAGAATAACTCAGTTCAATCGCTTCCTCAGACAGCGGGAGAGCTGCTTGAAAATGCCATAGCGATGTGCCCAGAACTCAATTCCCTGAGCTTAGCTCCCAAACCCAGGTGAGGCTGTTTCAGGAGATCCAAATGGTTTAGGCACAAAGCTGAGATGACTCACAGCCATAACTGTGGGGAGGCGGAAGGATCTTGCACTCGCTGCAGACAGGGACCTGAAACAATGTATTCATGGATGTCTCAACAATTCTTGTGGTCAGTCTCTCTGAGCATAGAACTTGCCAACCTACACAGTCAACAACGGTTGTGTAAGTCCTTATCCACCGTGACAAAACAAGAACTCCATGATGCAATTGTGCACGGTTCTGCCCTGCTGCTTTAGACGGGGTGCTGGGGCCTGGAGAAGCACAGTCTTAATATCACAAACTGGAACATCAGCGATAAGGAACTTTATGTTTTTATTTCCTTAGTTACTGGCAAAGATTCCCAAGAGCCTGTAAACACTGATTCCAGCGACGCCTTTTCCAGACTGGCTACAAAAACAAGACATAAATTAAGAGAGGACAAGTCAGACTTGGGTTGACACTCTTTTTTTTTTTGAGACAGGGTTTCTCTGTGTAACTTTGGAGCCTATCCTGGACCTCGCTCTGTAGACCAGGCTGGCCTCGAACTCACAGAGATCCACCTGGCTCTGCCTCCTGAGTGCTGGGATTAAAGGCATGTGCCACCACCGCCTGGTTGACACTCGTTTGCTACTTTAAAATAAACAATATTGAACTGTGTGGTTTTATATGGAAATTAGTGGCTTCGGAATCATTTATATAAAGTCTACCAGCAAAACTAAGTTTCAAACTTAGCTTATGTTAAGCTAATTCCAAAAACACTAGTGTTGTTCGTTATATGCCAAGTACTTAGCACTGAGCTATGATGAGGAACAAAGGAATAGGGTATTACTAAACATGTAGGAACTGTGGAGATAATGGCTCAGTAGATAAACCACGTATGGTGCAAGCATGAAGATCTACATTCAGGTCTCCAACCCACATCAAGTTAGATGCAGTGCACATCTGTAACCCCACTACTGCTCTGGTGGGATAGGAGGCAGGGTCCGAAGAATCACTGGAAATCCATGGGCTAGCTAGCATGGCATACAGAGTAGTGACCAAGACACCCTGTCTCAAACAAGGGAGAAGATGAGAAACAACACCTGAGATGGTCCTCTCACCTCCATGTGCATGCCCCCCACACTAGCTCATATGCACACACACACACACACACACATTGCTTAGGCATCTACAGTAACATTGTTGTTGGTAAGTCTACTTGCAAAATCTAATTCTGCAAAAACTTGGAAGTAACAGGAAGAGCTAAACTGTACTGAGACTAAACAGGAAAGAACCAATTAACTGTAGGCTGTGGGTATGGATGCATTCTTTCATTTATGAGTTCATTTAGCCAACAGATTAAATCCCTGTTTCAGATGAATCCTGTTCTTGACATTGGAATATTATGATGGATAAAACAGATGAAGCTTTCCTGTCTTTATACTCACATTTTATGGACAGAAGCAGAATGCAAACAAGCAAGCAAATGAAAAATCATACTTTTGATGATACTAAGCATCATGAAGATAGACAAGGATAAGGTAATAGGAGCAAATTAATTGATGAAATGAGAGGCAAAATAGATAGTAAGCATATTGTGTCAGCCCTCTTTTCATCGGAGACAGGAAACACAGAAGCACTATAAAGTGGCATTTAATTTCCATTTTAATTAACAAAGTATGAAAAATTAATCCCGGGCCAGCAAATCAAAAGAGGGGAAACACACACACATACACACCACCACCACCACCACCATAACAACAACAACAATAACAAAATGGCAGGAATTATTGATAAAATAGCTGCTCATTTATATCTCTCAACATCAGCGGTCTCAATTCCCTAATAAAAAGACACAGACTAACAGAACAGATGCTAAAACAGAAACCATCCTTCTGCTACACCCAATAAATACACCCTAACATCGAGGATAAACATCACCTCGGGGGGGGGGGGGGGGGGAAAGGATGGAAACAATATTCCAAGCAAATAGACCCAAGAAGCAAGCTAGTGTAGCCATTTCGTTTCTGACAAAATAGACTTCAAGCTAAAACAATTCAAAAAAATAGGGAAAGGACACTACATACTCATCAAAGGAAAAATCCTCCAAGAGGACATTGCAATTCTTAACGTTGACGCATCAAACAAAAGGACACCCATGTTCATAAAAGAAACACTACTCCAGCTTAAATCACATATTGACCCTCACACACTAATAGTGGGAGAGTTCAGTACCCCACTCGGCCAATAGACAGGTGATCCAGACAAAAATTAAACAGGGAAATTCTAGGGCAACCGACATTATAAGCCAAATGGACCTAACGGATATTTACAAAACATATCACCCAGACACAAAAGAATATACCTTCTTCTAAGTCTCAACAGATAAAAGAGAACTGCAATAACATCCTGCATCCTATCTGTCCACAATGGATTAAAACTAGATATTAATGTTAATAACAGCAGAAACAATGAAAGCTTACAAACTCATGGAAATTAACAAGTCACTACTGAAAGACAGAAATTATGAAAGAAATTAAAAACTTTCTAGAATTGAATGAAAATTAAGACGTACCATACCCAAACTTATGGGACGCGATGATGGTGGGTCTAAGAAGGAAGTTCATAGCTCTTAAGTGCCTGCACTAAAAAAGATGGAGATATCTCATACTAATAACCTAAATCAATCAATCAAATTGAAACAAGCAAACAAAAATACAAAGAATCAATGAAACCAAGAGTTAGTTCTTTGAAAAAAATCAGTAAGATTGACAACCCCTTACCCAAATGAACTAAAAGGCTGAGAGAGAAGACCCAAACTAAGAAAGCTAAAAGAGAAAGGTAAACATAACAAAAGACACCAAGGACAGCCAGAGGATCATAAGGACATACTTTAAAAGGCTGTACCCCACCAATTGGAGAAATCTTAAAGAAATGGATACTTTCCTCAGTACATACCATTTACCAAAGTTAAATCAAGATCAGATAAGCAATTTAAGCAGACCTATAACCCCTAGAGAAGTAGAAACAGTAATTAAAACTCTCCTAAACAACAACAACAAAAAAAGGCCAGGGCCAGATGATTTTAGAGCAGAATTCCACCAGACTTTCAAAGAAGAATTAATGGAATACTCCTCAAATTATTCCACAAAACAGAAACAGAAAGAACATTGTCCAATTCTTTTTTAGCAGGCCACAGGTACTCTGACACCCAAACCACATAAAGACCCAAAAAAGAAAGTTACAGAGCAATTTCCCTTATGAACACAGATGCAAAAATTCTCAGTGAAATATTTGCAAACCAAATCCAAGAATGTATCAAATAAATCATCCACCATGATCAAGTCGGCTTCATTCCAGAGACCAGGGGTGGTTCAATATACATAAATCAACAAATGTAATCCACCATATAAACAAACAGAAAGACAAAAAAACAAAAAACAAAAAACAAAAAGGCCATCTCATTAGATGCAGAAAAGGCCTTTGACAGAATCCAACACCCACGTTATAAGTCCTGGAGAAATTAGGGATACAAGGGACATACCTCAACATAATAAAGGCAGTTTACAGCAAGCCCATAGCCAACATCAACTTAAATGGAGAGAAACTCAAAGGAATTTTACTAAAAACAGGAAGAAAACAAGGTTGTCCACTCTCTCCATACCTATTCAATATAGTACTTGAAGTCTTAGCTAGAGCAATAAGACAAAGGAAGGAGATCAAGACAACGCAAATTGAAAAGAAAGAAGTCCAAGTATCTTTAATTGCAGATGACATGATAGCATACATATGGAAGCCTAAAAATTCCACAGGGAACCTCCTACAGCTCATAAAAATTTTCAGCAAAGTAGCTGGATAAAAATTAGCTACAAAAATCAGTAGCCCTCCTATACACAAATGAGAAAGAAATCAGGGAAACAATACCTTTCACAATAATCTCAAATAATATAAAATATCTTAGGGTAACTCTAACTAAGCAAGTGAAAGACTTGTTTGATAAAAACTTCAAGTCATTAAAGACAGAAATTGAAGAAAATATCAGAAGATAGAAAGATCACCCTTCAGTAGGATTGATATAGTAAAAATGGCCACCCTACCTAAAGCAACCCATAGATTCAATGCAATCCTCACCAAATTCCAACACAATTCTTCACAAGTATTGAAAGGACAATCTTCACCGTCATACAGAAACAACAAACTCATAATAACTACAAACTTCTGAATAAGAAAAGAAATGGTAGAGATATTTAAATCCTCCCTCCTTTAAAGTTCTACCACAGAGCTGTAGTAATAAAACAGCATGGAGTTGGCACAAAACCAACATGTCTGAAGACTCAGACATAAATACACACACCTATGGATATCTGGTTTTGTTTGTTTACGTATAGAATGCAAAACTACAGGCCAGTAGTGGCACATACCTTTAATCCCAGCACTCGGGAGGCAGAGCCAGACAGATCTCTGTGAGTTCGAGGCCAACCTGGGCTACAGAGTGAGTTCCAGGAAAGGCACAAAGCTACACAGAGAAAACCAAAATAAGAAGAAGGAGGAGGAGGAGGAGGAGGAGGAGGAGGAGGAGGAGGAGGAGGAGAAGGAGGGAGGAGGAGAAGGAGGAGGAGGAGGAGGAGGAGGAGGAGGAGAAGAAGAAGAAGGAGAAGGAGAAGAAGGAGAAGAAGAAGAAAAGAAGGAGAAGAAGGAGAAGAAGAAGAAGAAGAAGAAGAAGAAGAAGAAGAAGAAGAAGAAGAAGAAGAAGAAGAAGAAGAAGAGGAAGAAGAAGAAGAAGAAGGCAAAACTACACACTGAAAAAAAATCAAAAACAGCACCTTCAACAAATGGTCAAACTGGACTGCTGCATGCAGAAGAAGACAATAGATTCTGTCTTAGGAGTGTTACTACTGCTGTGATGAAACACTGTGACCAAACATGGGGAGAAAAGGGTTTGTTTGGCTTATGCTTCCAGATCACAGTTCATCGTCAAAGGAGGTCAGGACAGGAACTCAAGCAGGGCAGAAACCTCGAAACAAGAGCTGATAAGGAGGCCACAGAAGAATGCTGTTTACTGGCTTGCTCCTTATGTCTTGCTCAGCTTGTCTTCTTATAGAACCCAGGACCATGAGCCTGGGATGGCCCCATGTATAATGGGCTGGGCCCTCCTCCACCAATCACTAATTAAGTAAATGCTTCACAGGCTTGCCTGCAGCCTGATCTTATGTAGGTATTTTCTCAATTGAGGCTCCCTCCTCTGATGACACTAGCTTGTGTCAAGTTGACATAAAATCAACTAGTACAGGTCCATATTTATCACCCTGCATAAAACTCCAGATGGCCGGGCGGTGGTGGCGCACGCCTTTAATCCCAGCACTCGGGAGGCAGAGCCAGGCGAATCTCTGTGAGTTCGAGGCCAGCCTGGACTACCAAGTGAGTTCCAGGAAAGGCGCAAAGCTACACAGAGAAACCCTGTCTCGAAAAACCAAAAAAAAAAAAAAAAAAAAACTCCAGATGGATCAAAGACTTCAACATAAAACCAGATACACCAAGCCTGATAGAAGAGAAAGTTGAGAATAGTCTTGAACTCATTGGCACAGGAAAAGACTTTCTGAACAGAACATCATTAGCACAGGCACTAAGATTAATAATTGATAAATGGGACCTCATAAAACTGAATAGCTTTAGTAAAGCAAAGGACATTATCATTTCAACAAAACAGTGGCCTACAAAATAGGGAAAGATTTTTCACCATCTATACATCTGATGAAGAGTTAATATTCAAAATACATAGAGAACTAAAAAAACAAAACACTAGATATCAAGAAAACTAATAACCCAATTTTAAAATGGGGTACATAAAGAGAGAATTTTCAAAAGAGAAAACTCAAATGGCTAAGAAACTAACAAAAGGTTCGACATCCTTAGTCGTCAGGGAAATGCAAATCAAAACCATTTTGAGATTTCATCTTACACCTCTAAGAATGGCTAAGATAAACAGAACTGTGACATCTCACGTTAGCGAGGATATAGAGTAAGGGGAACACTCATCCAGTGCTCATGAGAGTGTACTTGTACAGCCACTGTGGAAGTCAGTGCTTCCTGAGGAAGATGGGATTCGATCTCCCTCAAGATCCAACTGTGTCACTCTTGGGCATATATCCAAAGGTTATTTCATCTTGCCACAGAGACACTTGCTCAATCATGTTCATTGCTGCTCTACTCATAATAGCCAGAAATTGGAAACTACTACATGTCCTTCAACAGAAGACTGGATAAAGAAAATGTGGTAGTATACACAATAGAGTATTAGTCAGCCATTTTTAAAAAATGAAATCATGAAATTCTCAGGTAATTGGATGGAACTAGAAAAAATCATACTGAATAACCCAGACTCAAAAAGACAAGTATGGTATTTTTTGCTTATTTGTTAACATTAGCTATTAGATGCTAAGTCAATGATAATCAATCTACTATCTATGGAACTACAGAGTATGGGACTTGGGGTGGGGACACACATAGATCTCCTTAGGAAAGAGAAACAGAAATCGAATTATGGATGGGAGGGAGAGTGGAATGGGAGGTTCAAGTGTAGAGGAAGAGGAAAGAAGAGGATGAGGGAGGGAGTATGGATGAGACAACTAAAATTAAGGGCTATTTGAGGGGTAGTATGGAAACCTAATACAGTAGAAACTCCTAAAATATATGCATAGATGAAGGTGATGTATGTATGAAACTACCAAATAATGGGAGAGACAGAGCTACAGGGATTGGGTTACATCTAATTGAGTCTGGGGGCAAAGGGGTCCCATGGGAACCTCCTAAACAATCCAGGTTGTTGCTAAGACTATGGATTGCCCTCCACAAAGTGACAGCAAGGTCCCATTGCTGAAGACAACACCTTACCCAATTCATTGAACATGGAGAAGTCAAGTTGGTGCCTACATAGACCTTTCAACCCTACATGGTAGCACCTTGGTATGGGAAGGTACTCTGCATGCTACCAAAAGAAAAATGTAATCGCCAACCCAGCCACAAATGCTTTGATATGCAATGGTGTTTTGCCTGCAAGATACGTTAGGGCAATAATGGTACAATATGTATGGGAGTAAGCAACTAATAACTGATTTGACTGAAGGCCCACTCCACGAGATGGAACCAAATACTACTGATCTAAAAGAAAAACAAAAAACACAAAGACACAGCAATAAAATGACTCCTACAGACAATCTGCTGTGTTCATAGATCAATGCCTTTGCTCAGCCATCATGAGAGAAGCTTCCTCCTGCAGTCAATAGGGACAAATACAGACCCTAAACCAGACAATATGCAGAGAGTGAGAGACCTTGCAACACTCAGCCTTAGAAGGGACATCTCTATCAAATGTATCCCCTCAGGGCTTACAGAACCTGACAGAGGAGGGGGTAGAAAGAGTGTAAGAGCAGGAGGTGATTGGGAATACCAAGGAAACAAGACCCTCTGAATCAAAAAGACAGACAAATATCCAAACTCACAGGGACTAAAGGAATACACACAGGGCCCGCACGGGGTCCTAGAGCTAAAAGAAATGGACACATAAGCCAGGTGGTGGTGGCGCATGCCTTTAGTCCCAGCACTCAGGAGGCAGAGGCAGGCAAATCTCTGTGAGTTCAAGGCCAGCCTGGTCTACAGAGCAAGTTCCAGGATAGGCTCCAAAACTACACAGAGAAACCCTGTCTTGAAACACGCCCCCCTCCCAAAAAAGAAATGAACACATGTCTCCATCCCTAACCCAGAAGCAATCTCTAATTGATAACCATTTGCCAATGAAAATTTAGTTTCCTCCAAGGGAGTCTCACTGGGGAAGCAAACTAGTCTTAAAGATGGTCTACATTCCATGCACTAGACGGCCAAGAGAAAACAAAGTCAGCATCATTGGAGGGTTCTTGTCTCCTAATGTCGCGTTGGGGCTCTTCCTTCTTTTTTTTTATCTTATTATTTATTTTTAATTTTCATTTTGTTTATATATTGTTTTCCTTCTCTCTTTTTCCCTACAGATCCTTTGTGTATATATTATGGTTTCCAGTTTGGTGTTTTTATAGGACTCCTGAGTGTGTGACAAGTGGGTGTCTGTTTTCTTGTGCCTTTTCTTGGGCTCTTTTCCTTGTTTGTTTGTTTTGTCCAATTCCACTGTGCTAGTTTTTGTTATATTATATTATATTATATTATATCATATCATATCATATCATATCATATCATATTATATTATATTATATTATAATCCCCTGGCAGCCTGTTTGCTTTCTAAGGAGAGACAGAAAAAGGAATGGATCCAGATGAGAGGGGAGATGGGGAGAAGGTGGAAGGAGTAAGGAGAAGGAAAAATCACAATCAGGATACGTTAAAATAAATTCTCAAAAATCTATTTTCAATAAAAGGAAGCAAAAAAAAATACATATAAATATACACAGAACAGGGAAGCAAAGGGAAAAAATGCTGATGTGGTGTGTATTTTGAGTTCTTTGTTACTCTTGCAGTGTTTTATAATGCTTGAGTTATTTAAAAATTAAAATTAAAAATAGATAATATATATCTTCAGCAAAGAGGTCAAAGAAAGAAAGTACAAATCAAAATGCTTCAACTTGGCTGCCCGGGACTCCCTCAAATCCCAGAGATATGTCACAGCTGACAGTGACATTGCCCATGAGAGTTTTTTTGCAGAGAAAATTTAAGGTGTTGTAAGAAATAATTAGCTTCTGAAAAAGAAAGTAAGATTACGTACCAGACAGGAGCTTTGCACATTTCACTACAGCACTAAATACTTCCTGACCACTTTTTTCTTTCCTTTAATGTATGGAGAGTCGAGTCTGAAAGACTCAGGTCACATGGTTCTGTGGTGATGTGAGACAGGAACCTGTTCCATCATTACGGTACCTCTTTTGTGGACAAAAGATGCACCATAAAGGAGGTGAACAGGAATCTGTATTTTTTCTTTCCTGGACACAAAATGGAGAGGAGGAGAGGGGAGGAGAGGGGAGAGAAGAGGAGGGGGAGGGAGGGGAGGGGAGGGGAGGGGAGGGGAGGGGAGGGGAGGGGAGGGGAGGGGAGGGAGGGGAGGGGACAGGAGAGATCTCCCTCCGAAATTCATCTACCTTGGTTTCCACCATGTAAATGAGGAAGTGGGTTCGTAGATGAAATCTCCACAAGATCAAATATCCCAGGTTAGAGTGTCTGTTAAAGAATACGAGCTGAAACTCAGCTATTCTGAGCGACTTAGTTCCATGGGGATTGGCCAAGAAGTCTTGAGGTTTAGGGTTTCTAAGGCACCTGTGTTTTTCTGTTGTCTGAATTCAGAGGAAAATGTAGCATGCCCACTGGCAGCCCAACCACCTGGACAAAGCGTGAGGAGTCTACAGCTGACACTGAGGGGAACACCAGAATTCAGTGGCAGATGAGGACGTGCCAAAGACATCAAAACAACCACACTGGTAGCATTGTCTGAACCAAGGAACAACTGTAGGTTCATATACTTCGAAAGCCAGGAGATAAGACGGCGATGAGGGACCTAATGGCCATAACCTTGGAGCCCAGAAGATACCACATCTGAAGACTCTCGAACCGTGCCCTCTGCCTATATACAAGGGTAAGCGACACTCACCTCCAAGCTCCCTAACTCGGCGTTATCTCTTGGATGAGAGACAATGGAAACTAAGTCTTTAGATAGCTCTATTCATGAGAAGTTGAATATAACCTAAAAGGCTGTCAAGTTGGAATGATTTTAAGACATACTAGAATTGTATTTTACATTTTCCAACAAATATGTAGAAGCCCCCAGAAGAGACAGGCTATAGGCTAAATGTGATGTCCATCTCATCGTCCTATGACGTGAGCCACAAAGTTTACTCAACCTCTTACCCTGCCTCTCTCTCTGAAAGGCTGATGCTCTGGAGTTGGAGAAAAAGCAGCTCCCAACCTGGAGCTCAAAATATGCAAAGCCCTACATAATTCTTTGCAGGGTAGTCAATTGTTTTAGTTAAAATTAAATCGTGAAGTCTCTGTCAAATAAAATGAGGTAGTAACTACTTTTGAGACCCAAGTTGTTTGATGGGTCTTGAATTTCTACCCCAGAGATTAAAGAGAGAGAGAAAATCAAAGGGATGTTTCTGTCAATCATATCATTGAATAGAGAATCACCTGGAAAATACAATGGACTCACAAATGTTTGTTCCTGAGGGAAAAAAAAAAACAGAAGTAATTTAGACTACCACAAGTATCCATTTTCATTCATATGGACCTAAAAGCGATTTTAGTTTCCTAATTTTTTTGTTTGTATGTTTGTTTGTTTTTGAAAGGATCGTAGTGACAGCCCTGACTGGCCTGGACCTTGCTGTGTAGACCAGGCTGACCTGGACCTCACTCTGTAGACCAGGCTGGCCTCGAATTCATAGAGATCTATCTGCTTCTGTCTCACAAGTGCTAGGATTAAAGGTGTGTGCCACCATGCCCAGCCCTAGTTACTTAGTTTTAAAAGATCACAAGCCGGGCAGTGGTGGCACACGCCTTCAATCCCAGCACTGGGAGGCAGAGCCAGGCGAATCTTTGTGAGTTCAAGTGCAGCCTGATCTACAAAGTGAGCTCCAGGACAGGCTCCAAAGCTACACAGAGAAACCCTGTCTCGGGAAAAAAAAAAAAAAAAAAAAAAAGAAAGAAAGAAAGAAGAAAAAGTAGTTCTACCTACAATTCCTTCAAAGATAGTTGAGATAAATCTCCTAAAATAATTGAAAATTCACTTGCTGACATACACACATACATCCAAGTGCATCTTAGAAGGAAAAAAAAAAGAAAATAGAGGTAATTCCGTTAATCCCTACCTGTTTCTGTCCAGCTAAAAATCATTTTTAAGTCTTTGTCTATTGTTTTCTCAACCGCATCCTCTCCTAAACAGCATTCATGTGCTGTTCTGTTGCATCTTGACATTTCTGTATTTTATTTCACTGATCAATCATGTAGAGCATATAGTTCATGCTTTTCAACTCGTCTTCTCTTTGAAGATACCCAGGAAATGGATAAGGACCCCGTGGAGTGCTGGGAAACACGATTTGTTGTGAAGTCCGTCACTTAAAAGCATTTCCAGCTTCATTTTAAAAATGCCCTCTCACCCAGCAGAACTTCCCATACTCATTAAACCTTATAACCTCCAGTAACCCTAGAGCCTTCCAGGTGAGAAGGTGACCGACCACTGCACTTTCCCAGAAGAGCCCTCTGCTCTTACTTGCCTGTAATAATGTTTTAGCATTGAACTCAATCTTGCTCATAAATATGAGCCTCTAACCATTACCTCCAGAGGGATACCAGGAAACAAGAGTGTGTTATTATTGCATCATCATCCCTTCAAATTCTTAATTTGCTTCTTTCATGCAGGGTCTTTGCAAGAAACCTCATTTAGTCTTGAATTCCAGGAACCTGAGAGCTAAGAAAAGCTTTGTTGTGTGGCAGGCAGCTTTGGATCCGGCATTCATGAAAAAGGGTTAACATTAACAGGTTAGTCAGGGTCATTATGAAACCCCTGCCTTTTCAAATGACCAAGGGGCCTCAATCCTTCCTGGGACCTGGGCCTCTCAGGCTGCAGGCTGTTTGCATTCAGTCAACACTTCCATTTTATAGGCCTGTGGAGCCAAAGATTACAAGACTTTTGAACTCCTGGGGCTGCCTTCTGTCTGGCTACACCCTGTGTTTCTGGAGCCCAAATCCTTCTTAACAACTCTACAAAAACAAGCAATTAGGGCAAGCTCTGTTAATCCGCTTCTTTCCACCTAGAAATAATTACATATTCAGAACCAGCCAGTGGCAGAAGCAGAGCGAACAAGACCAAAGCTTGGAACTTGGAGCTTTATAGAGAGAACTACAAACGTTTGTCAAGGGAGCGACAAGGACCAATACAGGGTCTAAATGGAAAGTGGTCTAGAGTTGGGGATGGAGGAGATGCAAATTAAAAATGGAAACACAATGTGAGGGAGACGTTTTGGGGGTTCATTTTGTTGTTGTTGTTTTTGGTTTTTTGGTTTTTTCAAAACAAGATTTCTCTAGCTGTCCTGGAACTCGATCTGTAGACCAGGCTGGCTTCCAACTCAGAAATCCACCTGCCTCTGCCTCCCGAGTGCTGGGACTAAAGATGTGCTCCAGCACAGACAGCAAGGGAGCCATTTTTTTTAAAGACTCAAAATACATGAGAGCTACTCTTTATTGTTCTGGTTCCTGCTATCAACTGGTAGCCACCATGTGGTTCTACCATATATGTCTCCTCCTCCTCCTCCTCCTCCTCTTCCTCCTCCTCCTCCTCCTCCACTTCCTCCTCCTCCTATTCCTCCCTCTTCCTTTTTAATACACACTATTGATGGACGTTATTTATAATGATGAAACTTTATCCAGGAGGTTTATATTAAATTAAGAACATGAAGTCAGGTGGCGGCGCACGCCTTTGATCCCCAGCACTTGGCAGAGGCAGAGGCAGGCGTAAGTTCAAGGCCAAGCCTGGTCTACAGAGTAAGTTCCAGGACAGCCAGGACTACAGAGAGAAACCTTGTCTCAAAACAAACAAACAAAAAGAACTTGATAATCTTTCTTAGTTGCTCAATAAAGTGATGAGCCACACAGGAAGACTCAACTCTGTAAAATCGTGTTTTATCTCTAATCTAAATTGCTCTATAGATTAATAATATATAATCTGCAATAAAATAAGTCCTCAGAGAAAAGAAATCTTTTTTTTTTTTCAACTTCTGCCAACAAATATTTTGCTCTAAAACGTGTCACTGGTCAGCCCACTAAGCTAGTTTTTTGGGGTTTTTTTTGTGTTTTTTTTTTTTTTTTTTTTCAGTCAAGCCAGCCATTTTTCTCTGACGAGTTTTCATGGACATACCAACTGTACTTCTCTTGGAACACAAACATTACTAATGGTAATAGGGCTTCCCACTATCTCCAAGAGAACAGGGAGTTCCCAGTTTACTAATGGGTTATATTTCAAAACCTCATTTTTGAAGGATTTGCAATGAGGATTGCATTTTACCATAGAACTTTGTTATGACTACTCGGTCCAAATGGGTCTGTTTGCTTAAGAGCTCTCCATTCACTCTCGCTCATGTTTTGCCTCTTGACTCATGGCTGTTTCCTCCCCTGCCAATGCCTTTTTCTCTTCCTCTCCCTCATATCCAAGGCCAATGCATGCTCTTTACAACCAGCTTGAAGGCTATCCCCCTCAAATTTTTAACAAATAGAGCCTATTAACTGGATTCACTGAGCTTCAACACATTCTTTATGAGCCTTCTGTAACAGACTTTTTCAGTTATTTCCCTACAACATTGTTTTACCCTCTCCAACACATGTTGGCAACCAAAGATTCCAAAGATTCCAACAATATTGAGCCTGGATCAGGATCTATACCATAAGGATGATTTCATCCGTTTTGACTGAGTCTAAGTAAACCGAGCCTAGCCAACAGACATTTGAAATCTTCTTGCCCCCATAGGCTGGTTTAAGCAAGCTTTAATCATCCCAAATCTTAGAACTAGGACAGTGCAGAAGCACATTCTCCTTCAGCGTTTGAAAACTAAGCATTCCATGGCTCATGTTGCCAAGGTATGTATTTTGTTCTAGGGAAGGAAGCCAACTTGGGGATGACGTTGACATCCAGGGAAGAGCATAACCAAAAGATTGATATGGAAGTAGAACCAGAGCCCAGACAGAACAAGCTCAGCAAGGCTTACCTAACCTTGAACTTCCCAATTACATAAGCTAGCCATCTTCTCACCACTTAAGCTGCTTTGAGTGGTTTTTTAAACCTTCAATGAAAGCACCTTATTGATTTGCTCTTTACTTTTTCCTATTTTATATAATACAATTCTGTATAAGTTTTATATGTCCTATTCTACCATATCTAGTGGGCTCTATGTACCCAAGATGCCTAGTATACACACACATACACACACACACACACACACACACACACACACACATATATATATAGTTATTGGTTAAATTGAGCCAGCTGCTGTGGGATGTATGGCAAATGTGTTGCTAATTAATCAATAAAACACTGATTGGCCGTTGGCTAGGCAGGAAGTATAGGCGGGGCAAGAGAATAAAGCTGGGAAGTGGAAGGCTGAGTCAGAGAGACACTGCCAGCCGCCACGATGAGAAACAGCTTGTGAAGATGCCGGTAAGCCACGAGCCATGTGGCAAGGTATAGATTAAAGGAAATGGATTAATTTAAGCTATAAGAACAGTTAGCAAGAAGCCTGCCACGGCCATACAGTTTGAAAGCAACATAAGTCTCTGTGTTTACTTGGTCGGGTCTGAGAGGCTGTGGGACTGGCAGGTGAAAGAGATTTGCCCTGACTGTGGGCCAGGCAGGAAAACTCCAGCTACAGCCAGCCAACTCAGTACTTCTAAAGTGACATCATTTATACATGATGTTAAATCATTTCATGAAGGTTGCTATATCTAAATAGGATAGGCAAGTATTATATTCTTAAAAGAGAGAATTATTTCTCCACTGTGATAGTTTTTAAAGTCTTCAAAATACTATGCTAGTGTCCACGGTAATGAAAAGTGAGATTTCATGTATAAATATTTCTCAAACTGATTTGATTAGTTATCTCTTTCATACTAAGCATTTTAAGAAACAAATATTAGAACATATTTTAGAAAGTATGTAGGTATGTCAGAATCCCCCTAAACTGTTCTCAGAACTCCAGCTTGGTGGAATTTGAGAAGGAGACCGTAGAAAGGAGAGGGAGAAGGAAGAGAAGGAGGAAGGCAATGATAACCGTAGTGGCAATTGTCTTCAACTCCTGAAGTCAAGAGTAGCCCATAGGGCTTGGGATACTGCCAACTGTGCATAGGCAGGCCCTTAGTGCGATCCCCAGCACTACACAAAAAAGAAGAAAGAAAGAAAGAAAGAAAGAAAGAAAGAAAGAAAGAAAGAAAGAAAGAAAGAAAGAAAGAGAGGGAGAGAGAGAGAGAGAGAGAGAGAGAGAGAGAGAGAGAGAGAGAGAGGCGGGAAGGGAGGGAGGGAAAGAAAGAAAGAGAGAAACAGAGAGAGAAGAAAGAAAGGAAGAAAGAAAGAGAGAAACAAAGAGAGAGAAGGACAGAAGGAAAGAAAGAAGGAAGGAGCTGGGCGGTGGTGGCACATGCCTTTAATCCCAGTACTTGGGAGGCAGAGGCAGGTGATTCTCTGTGAGTTCGAGGCCAGCCTGGTCTACAAAGCAAGTTCTAGGACAGCCAGGACTCTGTTACACAGAGAAACCCTGTCTCGAAAAACCAAACCAAAAAACAAAAAAGGAAAGAAGGAAGGAAGAGAGAAAACAAGAAAGCAAAGGATTTGTGTTTGACAACCTCTCCCTTTTCTTTGTAATCTGCATGCCGTTTTGAAGTTCTTCCCCGACCCCGGGAACTTTTATCCTTTCCTTACATTAGCTGTGTTCTGCTGTTTTCTCTCCCTCACTCCCATCTCTAACAACAGCTTGCTCTCTCACCAGTTGAAATGTCTGCAGGAAAGTGATTTCACCAGCTCGTGGCTTTATCTGAAAATTGGCCAATCCTTTAAATCTCCAATTCCTAAGTGTACTGTGCCTGCTTATATTTTGTGTACACTAAACGTCTAAAATGCCACCAGCGTTATGGCATTGTAGATGAAGTAGAAGGCGAGCATTTGTTAACGGTGCTCAATGATGGGGGCGCATGGGGACTTTGTGGTTGTAAAAATCAGCACTGAAGAGCTCGGGCAGGCCCACTTCTGACAACACACACCCAGAGGCCACCCATCCAAAGAGCATGGAGTCCATAGCAAGGAACCTAGGAGAAAAATGAGTGTTTCCAAACTGGGCTGGGGTCTCCATCCCCAGGCAATGGTAGAAAGCCAGTGTGTCTTGGATTTGTATGGAATGGTAGTTTATATGGGCCCACATCTGTTGAAAGTACAATAGAGTTTTTTGGTTTTGTTTTTTATTTTTTTTTTCTGAAGACACTGACTTAATTAATTAATTACAACCTAACGTTGTAAACCACTAATCTTCTCAGGCAGGAAAAGTGAAATGATTTCTCTGGTCTCAGTTCACAAAGACCTGTCTCAAGAGGGACATACAAAAGGCTTTCTCTCATTCCTGAGCCCCATCACTTTTACTTACCAGCTTGGCTTTCCTCCTCTTGGGAATGTCACAGCTGCCACTGGACTTTTGAAGGTCCCCTTGCTGTTAGAGGGACAAGAGCACTCACTGAGCAATCCTCTAAGAATCTGGGGCACCAGCATATGTTCCAGACTTCCTTCCATTGATAAGCTTCCTGGTCAGTGGAGCTCATGAGCAAGAACAGTTTCCTAAACTATGAACCATACATCGAGAACACCATTTTGTGCCTTTAATCCCAGCACTCAGGAGGCAGAGGCAGGCAAATCTTTGTGAGTTCGAAGCCAACCTTGTCTACAGAGCATGACCCAGAACAGCCAGGGCCACACAGAGAAACCCTTTCACAAAAAACAAAAACAAAAACAAAAACAAGCAAACACCATTTTGTAGAACAAAAGCTATTTGGATCATCCAAATTCCTAAAGCACACAGAAACAAAAATAACTGTTGAAATGGTTGTACTATGTGACTTAACGAACAGACCATACACGTAATAGTTTAAACAAGCCAGCAAACATGAATATGAAGTGGCTTGTGGCACCAATGGTGCTTAGTTCTTTGGGTCTGGATCAAGTTGACACAGCTGTAGAGCTAAGATGACCTCATTCACATCTCCAGTCTCAGCCCGAACAGAACACATGGGTCCCCATGCTCTAGGAGACAGAGTGAAGTATATTGCACAGGTGATCCCCGGCTTCACAGAAGCAAGAAAATAAGTTCCATTGCGCAAAAACTTAACAAATGGCTGCCGTGTCCTGTTTGTTAATGTCCCACTGAGGGGAAAATGTCACTGAGTTAAATCCAAACACACAGGAATGATAAAAGCCCAACGTGGTCTTACGTATCTCGTCATAGCTACACAGAAGGCTGACACAGAGACACAAAGGAATTGAGAGTTCAAATCCAGCCTGGGCGAGATAGCAGAACTCAGGCTCAAAACCTAAAAACCCCAAGCAACAACAAATAGTAATGAGAAATGATCTCTTCTGTTTTGCACAGAAATGGCAACATCGCAGTGCAAGAGGGGACAGGATGGAAGGAACGGTCACAGCTATCTGTAAAATGTCTACGACGTCACCACTCTGGCCACTGTGAGACCTGAGGTGACAGATGATGAGAGTCAGCTGAGCCGGAATGGACCGCTGACTCGTGTGATTACGAACAAATAGACAATGGCCATTGAGGCAGCAACGTTCTGAGACAGTCTGTCCAAACTAACTGAAACAACTTCTGAACCCACAAGCTAGATAAATAACCGTCCCCTTCTTTTTTTTTCAGTTTCCTGTTTTAAAGCCTTCTCTGAAAAAACATGGAAGTCTAGATCTTGTGACTTTTCTTCTAAATTAACTAAATTTAGTTTTGTGCTTTACTGTTGCTGATTTGTTGGGTTTTTCTGTTTTGGTTTGGGTTTTTGTTTTGTATTGTTTTTGCAGTGAGGTCTCACTGTAAAACCTACACTGGCCTTCAAGTCAGCATCTTGTGGCCTCAGCCTCCACACTGTTGGGATTACACGCACGAGCCATGACTCCACCCAACTCCCTATAGCTTCACTTAGGCAGAATAATGAACCAAGAGTTCCAACAGGAAAACCAATTATAGATCAGCAACTTGAATACAGGGGCATTTGCTCCTGCCCTAGCTACCCTTAGAGAAGGAAGTGGCAGCCAGACGGTGGTAGCGCACGCCTTTAATCTCGGCACTCGGGAGGCAGAGCCAGGCAGATCTCTGTGAGTTCGAGGCCAGCCTGGGCTACAAAGCGAATTCCAGGAAAGGCGCAAAGCTACACAGAGAAACCCTGTCTCGAAAAACTAAAAAAAAAAAAAAAAAAAAAAAAAAAGAGAGAGAGAGAGAGAGAGAAGGAAGTGGCTTTTTGATAACAAAGACAAGCACAGAGGAGCTGGAAAGATGATTCAGTCAGCAAGAGGAAACCTAAGAGCCTAGGTTCAAATCTCTAGCTTCAATTTAAAAACGGAGCCTATCTGTGAGTGTACGCTGTGAGTAATTCCAGCATTGAGTAGAAAAGAGACAGGTGGATCCCTCAAGCTCACTGGCCAGCCAGTCTAGCAAAAAGAGCAAGCTTCCAGTTCCATAAGAGACTCTGTCTGAAGATACTAAGGAGCAGAACAATAAAGGAAGACAACTCAATGCCCTGCTTTGGCCTCTGCACGCCTGCACACAGGCACACTCGTGTGTACACAACACACGCAAAGACAAAACACACACTTGGTGTAAAACTGAAAGCAAACTACCATGTGCCTTCATTCTTAGTACGGCGTGGCGAGGCCAGCCCACAGGCAATGTGTTTCTTATGTATTCATTCAGCATCCACAGAATGGATTGCAGGGCCGTGAGAGGCTGCCACCCCCAATTCCAAGTTTGAAGATTCAAAGAAAACCTTTCTACTTCTCCGCTAAGCATAACTCGAACTGCATTTCTGGACTAGTCCTTCCGAACAGAGAGAGCAGTGGAAATACCCATGCAGCATCCCCATGCCTAGAGTCTCCTTTTACCAATAACCAGCTGTGTGATGTGAGATGTATCATGTGACTCCTCTGGTTATTTGCATACATAACTAAGTAACTGAAGTGGTCAGACCAAATAACCTCTCTAAATGTTGGTGTTCTAGAAACTATAGGAAATACCTACTCAAGTTTGTGGTAGAGTACATACCTAAAGAATTTAAGGGCCTATGTTCAGACCCCAGTACCAAAATACATGAGCAAACAAATAAGTAAATAGCTTTGCTTCCCAATATCATCAGTTCCCAGGACTATTGGGAAGCCGGTCATACCAACACTGTGATCAGAAGCATAAGCTCTGATTTATCAAAAGGGACTATTTTAGGCCCGTCTCAGTGACAGACTATGCACACAATCTCGGGTAGGTGTCTTAGGTGCCCAAAGCCTATAAAATGAGAATGATAGTTACATGAAAATCTACTGATGATAAGATAATGAACAGCACATGTCTGAAGAGCTCTTCAAGAAAAGTGTCCATATGTTTAACTAGAACTTAAGCTGTGTCTATTAATCCTGTCCACACATCTCTTGAGTCTTGGTTGTAACAAAGGAATCCTGAAATCGCCTCCCTCGTAATCACTTGGACCCTGACTCAGTTTGCACACTTATGGGACAAAGAACTTGAACTCCACTGAACATTCTGGGTCCTCAGCTCTCTTAGCCCTGCTTGAGTTGTTTCTCTTCCCTGTTTTTAAGATTTCCAGTGTTGGGCTGGAGAGATGGCTCAGAGGTTAAGTGCACTGACTGATCTTCCAGAGGTCCTGAGTTCAATTCCCAGCATCCACATGGTGGCTCACAACCATCCGTAATGAGATCTGGTGCCCTCTTCTGGCCTGCAGACATACATGCAGGCAGAACACTGTATACATAATATAATAAATAAATAAATCTTTAAAAAAAAAAAAAAAAAAAAAAAGATTCCCAATGTCCCTGCTGGACAGCAGTGGTGCATGCCTTTAATCCCAGCACTCAGGAGGCAGAGGCAAGTGGATCTCTGTGAGTTCGAGGCCAGCCTGGTCTACAGAGTGAGATCCAGGACAGGCACCAAAACTATACACAGAAACCTGTCTCGAAAAAATAAAAAATAAAAAATAAATAAATAAATAAATAAATAAATAAATTCCTAATGTCAAGCATAAAGGAAAATAAAAAAGGTTCAGGGCCCAGGCTCAAAGCTGAGTTGGAAAAACAGGTTTTTTTCAGACCAATATTGTCTTCCTTCCTAGTTCAAGGAAAATCCTTGTCCCAGCTCCGCAGGAAAAGCATGCCTTCCAGACATCTGAAGGAAACAAGACACTCAGTTTAACCAGTAATTCTGGTCTTTCCGTCTTCACGTACAAGGGGACAAATAATGTCCAAAACATCAAGGTATTTTTATTCTTCTGCTAAAAACAACTACGCCCATTCGCAAAACGAGAAGTATTTGAGATCACATTGAGGCAAAAAGGTTATTCTCCTAGTCTTTAAGGGTCTCCTACATAACCACTAAAGATAATAACAGTAATAATGTAAGCAGTAAAAGTTGCTTTATCTGAGACTCTCCTTACCCTCTGCCTAAGCCTTTCGACTCAAGAAGGAATTCCCCTGCGGGCAGGTCCAGAGCAGGAGGATAAATGTAGGCCCACATAGCAAATGAATAAATAAGTGGAAGTTATATAAGAAGTGAACAGCTCTAACAACTATACCTTCTTGGTAACAAGGCCAGCCGAGTTCAAACTTGGACCACTCTGAGTTTTGCACTGAATCATGAGGCCATGGGATAACCCTCACCTTCTCTCTGTATCCCCTAGGCCCATCCCTCCCAACAAGCAGCCTCAAGGTTTGAACTATTCCAGTCTGATCATCCCGGCAGTCCAGCTCTAAGAGTTGGCCCTCAGCAATCTCACCCATTTAGCACTGTAATCTTTTTGGAAGAAGGGGTTTGGAGGCTGGAATCAGGCCTGGTGAGCTTAGGCCCTGAATAGATCATGGTCTCAAAAGAAAGTATAGACTTCCTGGTGGGGGGAGCGGATGGCCTTAGAGGCCCCCTACCCAAGTCCCCCTCAAGTAAAGGCAGGAATATATTTTTCCTTAGTCTCCGGGCCACTAAATAAACATAGCCCTTCTCTTCTGAACATTTCAGCTTTGCTCCAGGGGACAAGGAGGTCCTTCTCCCAAAGACATGCAGCCTCCATTGGAAATTCTCTGTACTTGAGCTACTTTTATGTGACACCTCCACTCCCCATAACCTTAGCCACAAATCACAAACAAATGTCAGACACTCAGCTTCCTTCTAATGTCTCATTCCTGACATTATTCTTTGGTCTGAAAAAGCAGCTCAACTTTCTCATTTTCTCCAAATTCAGAAAGCATGTCTTTTCTTGACATTTTATCCTGCACCAAAGTAATCCTGCTCGTTCTTCTTTCTCCAAGGAAAAGTGTGGATATATGTAGACA
Organism: Peromyscus eremicus; assembly: GCF_949786415.1. Classification (NCBI taxonomy): domain Eukaryota; kingdom Metazoa; phylum Chordata; class Mammalia; order Rodentia; family Cricetidae; genus Peromyscus; species Peromyscus eremicus. The sequence continues at coordinate 28,277,552 of NC_081434.1, forward strand.
GAGGTAGGGTTTTTGTCCCGACCACCTGTCCCAAATAAACACACAGAAGCTTATATTAATTGAAAAATGCTTGGCCAATAGCTCAGGCTTATTACTAGCTAGCTCTTACATTTGAATTAACCCATTTCTATTAATCTATGTATTGCCACGTGGCTCATGGCTTGACCTATCTTCTAGTATCTTGCTTCTTGGATGGATGGCTCCCTGGCATCTCCCCGAACTCCACCCTTCTTCATCCCAGTCTTCAGTTTGATTGTCCCGCCTAACTTTATCCTGCCTTGCTATAGGAAAATCAGCTTTATTATTAGCCAATGACAGTAATACATATTCACAGGGTACAGAAGGATTATCCCATAGCAGATACACACACACACACACACACACACACACACCGTATGTGAATATCATCTTTAAGACGTCATTCTTCCCTCACTTTCTATAAGAAGTCAGTAAATTTTTAAAGCTCATACCTAATGATATCTCTATTACTGGGCCATAATTATTACCTAATGTTACTAATATGCCCTCTTCTTTAATGGTATCCTTACCAATAGTGCTGACATTGACATGGGCACCAGTCAAATCTTCCAAGATATTATTTTGACACTCATTTTTCGGGATCCCAGTAGTATTCCTCAGTCCCTGACACCAAATACCTCTCAACATTATCACTAGGCTGTTTGCAGGCTCTCTTCCTCATCCATTCCCCATTTGCTTTCTCTCTTTAACACAAGCTGTTGCTTCTTCATCCTCTAAGATTTTGGTCCTGAAACAGCACAGTAGATGCAGGTCTGTGATCTCTCACACGGTGACCCTCACGCATCTCTGATTTAAAAAAAAAAAAAAAAAAAAAATCCCCATTCAAAACAAGCCCCATTTTCTCAGCCCGAATTTTCAAACCTTGTTTGCTGGCAGTATAAATTGTAACCAAGGTTGCAGGATGTGCCTCGGGCAGTGGGTTTATTTATCTCATTCATTCAGCCTTTTAACATCTGCCACAAAGGCCAGACTAGCTCTCTAAAGGACAGGGTTGAACGGGGTCAGCTGTGTGGGTGTGCAGCTTGTGGCGGGCAGGCCACAAGGCATGGCCAACATGGCTCCCGGGTCTGATGTCATCCACGGAAAAGTCTTTGTAACTTGGTCTTTTTGTTTTGAAAGTCCACCGGGACAAGGAGTCATCGGCGGGGGCAAAGGAAGTCCTCCCACTCTGCATGCCCACCTTGGGTAGCCCCTGCCTTCCCATGGGCATTGCCATATCCTAGGAGCACAGGATTCCTGGCCATCTATACAGTCTGGAGTCCAGAGACAGTCTTCGACAAGACAGACACTTTACATCTGGGACTAAGAGGGAGCACAGGCGGCACCTAGGGACTGCATCTTCCACTCCAAAGAAAAACCTGAAGCAGATAGAGAACAAAGGCCATGGCATGCTGGCTGTTTTTCCTATCACATCCTTTGTTACTCCAAATGCTTCCTTGTTAGAATCAACAATTGACCCCAAAAATAATGACCTGGGAAAAAAAATAGATTAAGATAGTACAACCAATAATTCCTGTGACTTTGAGGTCCCCCTAACTTATTGTCACATCAAAGGGCCAGAGTTGGTAGAAGGTTGCATTTCCAGGGGCGGGCAGAGGAGGGACTGTGCCCTTTTTTATTGCATTTCCACTGTCTTGGTACAAACAAAATACACACAGGAAATGTGTCTACTAAAATGTTCTCACTTATATTTGCACTGAGAACTGATATTGGGCAGTGCAAAGATGAACAGAAAAATTCACGCTAAGAGTTTTAAATGTGAATCCTTCTTTACTTAGATCTATGTGAAATGACAAATTTAAACCATCATACCAGGTTGAAGGTGAGACTGAGGGAGAAAGGAAATGCTGTATGTTTCAGTAGCTTTTAACTATGTCTTTTTTTTTCTTCTTCTTCTTTTTTTTCCTGCTTTTTAAGCAGGAAGCACTGCATTCTATTTTCAAAGTGGGCCATGCGAGTTATGTATCCACCCCGGGTGAGAAATGAAAGGGGTCAGAACTGGGCCGGAGCTCAGCAGGATGCAGACATCTGTCTAACTGCTCTTTCTGACACCGGCCCGTCCCACACTCTAACCCCTCCAAGGGGATCTTATCTCGCCCTGAGTTAAAGCCAAATGTCTCACTAGGAGTCGTGTCTCTCACACCTCCCCAGCTCACCTGCCTTCCCTCCTCTCTGGCTGTGCTCAGGCAACCCTAGTGCATTTTGTCTAACCTGCCAGGTGTCCTCCATCGGGCCACCATTCCTGAGAGCTGCTTTGAGCAACCCTCCCACCCATCTTAATCCCATCCCACCCAACCCCGAGTAACTTAAGCACTGCTTCTTTGAATCCTTGGGCATCTCATCCAAGGGCATCACCTCCTCTGCTCTCCTAGTCTGCAGTAGTCCCTCCCTTAGCATCCTTCACCTCCAAACTCATCATGCACATTTTAGCTTCCCTGCCTATTCTAGGTCTCCTGCCCTGGAAGGGAGTGCCATAAAAGTTTTGTTCTATTTTGCTCACTTCTCTGTACTCAAACTAGGTCAGTCCAGATGTTCACTAATGAAGCCAATATATTTTATAAAGTATGAAGTCGTTTAGATGGAGATAAGGAAGGCCCGCTTTAATATGAGACATAAATCTGAATGAGCTTTCATATGACAAAATTATCTGTCACTGGGATCCACAAATGGTGCCTCATCTCTGAAGTCAGGAAGTATTTTGTTTAAGGAAATCCACCCAAACAGGGCGCCAAGGATCCTGCGGCTAGGGAGAAGGGAAGTGGGATTCTGCCTTTAATGAGCATACCATCATGAGCAATAACCAGGAGCAGCTAAGGCCTCCCTCCAGTTGGGTCGCAAAGTGGGCATGATGTAATATAATACCTGCCCTTCTATCTCACAGGCTCCTTCTGTGTGCAGTACATGAGATCATGAATGTAAACATCTTTTTGCAGTGCTGAAACATTAAAGAAATCTTTGCCCTGCTAATTAAGGAAACAGCGGGCTGGGGCGGGGATGGGGGGTGGGGGATGGGGGATGGCAGGGCTGTGGGGCCATTAGCTAAGACTGGTGTTTACAGAGACAGCCATGGAAGGCACCACAGCCGAGGAGGATGGCCGCTGATCTCTCGCAGGGTGACCCCCATACATCTCCCCGTGCGACGTGAATGTCACTGAAGCCCAATTAGCATTTAGCCTTTCACATAACATTGAAATTCCTCAACTTCCGAGGGCAGCCATGGCCATATAAGGGAAGAATGGGAAGCACAGATAAGAGGAAAGGAATGAAGAGGCAAAAGGTTACAGGGGGAGATGGAAGGTTTTACATTCCCCCACACACCAAGGACAAGATGCTGCCACAAACTCTGTGATCCGGGGAAAGAATCCACAAAAGCGCACTGGCCAGAAGGCAGGCCATTCCATTCTCTGTCCTCACCACACAAACATGTGGTGCGTTCTTATTATTAATATTAGGGCTAATTTGATTTTCCTTGCAGAGTGTATTTTTATGTGGTTTGCCTTCTGTTCAGTTGTTTAATCTTTTATACCCTCCGTCATTCTCACTATGCACAGTTCTACACAACCCCAATCTGCTTTATGCCCCGGAATGTATCTTGCCCTGACCCACAGCAGAACTCTGCATATCAGGGTTCTCACCTTCACCAGAATACATTTTTACAATTCATTTTCATACTAACGATGCGCCTGCAAAGACGGTAAGAAGGCACAGGAAATCAAATTGCTCGTGATTTTAAGTCAGGAAACAGAATCGTGTTTTGAAAGGCCTCCTGAGACGTTTCTGGTCATTTCAAGGCTCCAGAAAACTTAAGCAGAACACTTAAAAAAAAAAAATGCTTTGACGTGTACCAACGAAGGGAGGTAGAAAAGGCTGTCAAGAGTGGGCGGGCTGACAGCTCTCCTGACGAGGGAACCCCTGCACTCTATTTTTAAACCCATCTGAGTAATTTAGGAGAGAAGTCACCATGTCTCCTGATAAAGCCTTCGGGGGCGGCGGGAGGATAAGTTTTCAGCACTGAAAATGGCAGTGTCGCCCACACTGAGAAGGCAGAGCTGTGCAAGGTTCTGTCTTTTAGCAGAACCAAAAAGAAAGGAAGAAAAAAGTGTACATTTCCTGAGAGAAAATGCCCAGGAAAATGGAAGCAACTACCCAAAAAAGAGAACCCGGAAGTCCTCGGATCCCCTGAAAATGGGGTAAGCACCCCCTCACCAGTATTGATACCGAGCAAGAGATGAGCATGACATAGAGATTAGGTGAATAGCATGGAGAAAAATAGCTCATGGCATAAGGAAGTACTGTTATTTCAAGTAACTCCATTGGGAGAGATTCTTGGTTGGAACCATGAGGATGGGCAGGCCACTAAGAAGGCAAAATGACTTGGTATGGGGATGAGGGAACCCCCTACCTCCTGGCTGTATGAAATGCAGTTGATGACGCTGTACCTTGAGGGCTGCCATTAGGATTAAATAAAGTAGGCATCCCTTAACACCACCATAGTGGAAGGCTTGTCCTGGGGTCCATAAGACCTGGAGTGTGTGGGAAGGGTATTAGCATAAGCCACCAAAGAGGGCCACAATACTCAGTGCCCTTTTGGGGGATGGGGATGGGGACAAAGAAATAAATGGGCTCCCTGCCTTTTCTCAATTCTAATTAAACTAATACCTGGTCTTAATTTGTCACCTGACTATGATCAGTCTACACTCCCCACCCCCAACACCCTCCACAAGCATGCACACACACACACACATCACACACACACACACACACACACACACACACACACACACACACACATGCCCCAGGCTATAGCCAAGGGCACAAGTTGTACCAGTGGCCAGCTCTGGATGACTGACCCTGACACAGGCCCCTAAGGGCAATTATTTGACTGAATAGAGTCTCTTATTAGAAATTAATTTCTGTCAAACCAAATTACATGTGAACACAGCCTCTTTGTGATCACTACTGTGATGTCTGGAAACAAACGTCGGCCCTAGTGTTGCCAAAAGCAAGGCCAGCTTAGGACAGTCTTGAGGCTTGATTGGCCAACACAGCAACAGGTTCCCCAAGGCTCACAAAGGCATTTGTCCTGTGGAGGCTAGAGAATTGCCTCATCTTCTAACCCTCCTCCTGCCTGCCCTGTACCCACTGCCCAGGGCGTGTTCTTAGAGACTGGAAAGCATGCTTCATAGTGGAAACTTGCTCTTGGACCTGAGTGTCTTATCTTCCGAGAGCTTGTGCTTACCCCTGTGAAAACAGAGGAATGACAACACCATTGCCTGACTTTCAGGGCTGATATGGGGTGGGGAACAAACGAGATAACATGTGAAGCCCCTAAAATGCAGAGGGCAGACCCTCCAAAGACAATTATCCTGTCTCCTATCATCCCCCTGCCTGGGCATCTGTCTTAGTTGGGGTTTCTATTGCTGTGATGAGACACCATGACCACGGCAACTCATAATGTGAAACATTTCACTAGGGCTGGCTTGTAGTTTAGAGGTTTAGTCCATTGTCATCATGGTGGGAAGCACGGTGGCACACAGGCAGATATGGTGCTGAAAAGGTAGCTGGGAGTTCTACATCCAAATTGGCAGGCAGCAGGAAGACACTACCACACTGGGCATGGCTTGAGCATCTGAGACCTCAAAGCCCAACCCCAGTGACACACACATCCTCCAACAAAGCCACACCTACTCCAACAAAGCCACATCTACTCCAACAAAGCCACCTACTCCAACAAGGCCACACCCCTAGTAGCGCCATGCCCTATGGGCCAATTATTCCAACGCATGAGTCTATGGGGGCTATTCCTATTCAAACCACGATAGCATCCTACACTGGGATCTTATCTTCTGCAAAATTACTCCTCAATTTGGGCCACTATACTCAAGAGTGGTGTGAGCAGGGTAAGGTATTGTTTTCTTGTGGCAAAAGGTTGAAGCAAACAGAGATCTGAGGTTAAAATACTGTAGGTCAAATGTACATCTCTCACACATATATGATACAATTTTTGATTTTCCTCTTCTGTATTCTATCTTCGACATCTACATCACGAGGGTAAAAAGGGAGAGTTGCAGGTGGAATGTCTATTGTGTGGTGCTTCTTTGTCTATTGATATATCATCAGTACTGTCGGGAAGTTTGATCTGGCATGGCATGATCTTTTGTGAGTGAAAAGAACCTCAGTGTGTGCCCTTCTCCTGACTGAGAAGGAGTACAAGGCCCAGTGGGAGGTCAACCAGAAGGGGATTACCAGAGGAATTCGAGAATATAATCATATCTATGTAAACATATAAATGTGCCGCTGTTAGCTTTGTAAGTGAGGATAGAACTGGGTATAGTTGCTCACAACTATCATCTTAACACTCGGAGAACTGAGGCAGAGGGATTGCCACAAATTTGAGAACACCCTGAACAACATACTGATTTCTAAGCCAGTCTAGGCTATAGAATGAAAAGTTGTCTCAGAAAAAAAAAAATCCATAAAAGTTAAATGGAAAAAATAGACACTTTAGGGCTGGAGAGATGGCTCAGAGGTCAAGAACACTGACTGCTCTTCCAGAGGACCCTGGTTCAATTCCCAGCACCCACATGGCAGCTCACAACTGTCTGTAACTCCAGTTCCTGGAGACTCAACATCCATGACAAAACACCAATGTACGTGAAATAAAAATAAATGAATTTAAAAAATAGACAATTTGATATGAAACTCATAAATTTAAATATCCCTTTCCCAGCAGTTAATAGACAGACTAGCAAAATGTAGTTTTGTGTATATATATAGTCTGTCCCTTCCAAGGCTCAAGGATCATCATAGAAGAGATGTTTGAAAACTGCAAAGACCAAAGGTAGGGACCCAGTTGCTGTGAAAGTACTTTCCAGACAAAGCAGAGTTGTTGATCACATGAACTCACAGTGGCATTCCTAAGACCTTCCTCAAAGCAAGTCAGCCAAAGATCCAGCACGGATGGTTGAAGGCTCACAGAGCACTAACTGAGGATTCACTGACAATTGATGACTGCCAGGGGAGGGTGTCTTAGTTCAGGTTTCTATTGCTGTGAAGAGACACCAAGACCATGGCAACTCTTATGAAGGAAAAACATTTAACTGGGGTGGCTTACGTTTTCAGAGGTTTAGTCCATTATCATCATGGTGCAACAGGGTGGCGTGCAGGCAGATGTGGTGCTGGAGAAGTTGCTGAGGGTCCTACATCTTAACTTGTAGGCAACAGGAAGTGGTCTGAGACAATGGGCGGTATCTTGAGCATATATGAGACCTCAAAGCCTGACTCCACAGTGACACATTTCTTCCAACAAGACCACACCCACTCCAACAAGGCCACACCTCCTAATGGTGCCACTCCCCTTGTGGGCCACTCTCTTTCAAACCACCACAGAGACTCAGTTTTCTTCAGAGGTAGCCCTTTGATAGGTCACCCAATTTCCAGTGGATAGTCTTATACCAGTGTACATACTGAGGGTACTAAGTGGACTGGGTGGGTTTAAAAGCATACATAAAGTTAGGAGGGGAAAGTAATGGTAGAGGGAGTATGGGAGGAATTGGAGGGAATGGAGTACGGAACGGATTTGATCAAACACATATTTGTGAATGAAATTCTCAAACAATAAATAGATGATGTAAATTTGAACAACCACCAGGAACTCACTGATATTTACTTGTAGACCATTGTATCCATCTATTACAAAACATTTATTTTTTTCCAAAGCCCAAGATCTGGCCTTCAAATTATGGCTAAGCCATAAGACAATTCTATTTTAAAGGGTTGAAATTACAATTTTAAAGGGATGAAATTACAGAGTTTATTCATGAACCATTATAAAGGCAAATTGGAAATCAATAATAAAATGTGTAAGACTTACTTCCAAATATTGGAACTATTGCATAGGACCAAGAAAAAAATATGAAGAAAATTAGAAAATAAACTAAGCTGAATAATAGTGCCAGCAGAAGGCTGGAGAGATGGCTCAGTGGTTAAAAGCACTGGCTGCTCTTCCAGAGGACCCAAGTTCAATTCCCAGCACCCACATGGTAGCTCACGACTGTAACTCCAGTTTGAAGGGATCTGACACCCTCACACTAATGCACATAAAATAAAGTTTTTTGGTTTTTTGTTGTTTTTTTTTTTAAAGTAGTGCCAGAAGAGTCTCTGTTTTAGTTTGGGTTTCTTTTGCTGCAATAAAATGCCATGACCAAGCGCGATTTGGGAAGAAAAGGGTTTATTTCATTTCTACATCCCCAACACAGTCCATCACTGAAGGAAGTCAGGACAGCAACTTGGGACAGGAATCAAAGCAGAAGCCTTGAAGGAATGATGTCTATTGCCTTGCTCAGCCTGCTTTCTTACATACCCCAGGACCACCTGCCCAGGGCTGGAACCACCCACCATGGCCTGGGTTCTCCCACATCAATCATCAGTCAAGAAAATGCCCCACAGACATGTTTATGGATCAATCCTATGGCTTTTTTTAAGGCGCGTCCGGCTTTTTTAAGGCGGGTACGTAGTTGCCTGCTGATGACGTAAGATGCCAGACCTGGAGCTGTGCGTATGCCAGAGTGAAAGCAGGCTCCTAACAAGGTCCTTTTTCAAAACTTCACTTTACAATAGGGTGTGTGCCAGGTACACAGCATTGCCTTACATACGCGATTCATTAATACTCACTATGTCCTTATTTGCCTCTGCATTCTACAAATACCTACTAAGCAACGGCTGTGCACCAGGCAATGTCAATTACAGTGTTTATAATGTATCTGTTATCATATTCTATTTTACCCTTGAAAATACTGAGGTTTAGACAAATTAAGTTTAGCGTCAGAGTACCAGCTGAGTACAGATTTTCAACCCATACCAGAGATCAGGGTTTTTTTGTTTGTTTGTTTGTTTTTGTTTGTTGTGTTGGCTGAGTTTGTTCTTTCTGAGTCAAGATCTCACTATGTAACCCTGGCTTGCCTGGAACTCGTTTTGTAGACCAGGCGGGCCTCGAACTCACAGAGTTCTGCCTGCCTCAGCCTCCAGAGTGCTAAGGGCACGGGTATACCGCTTGATTATTTCTTTAAATCAGGGAGTAGGCTCCAAAAACTTAAAAAGAAAACTCTTTCTCCCTAAGTCTCACTACTTCCCATCTCCTCCCTCCCTCAGGGTTTACTAAACTCCATCAAATTACTAACCTAACCCTAGGTACAGTTGGAAAAACCTGAGCGAGGGCTTCTGACCTTTGGATGACCTCAGTTCCACCCACTTTGGTTAGGGCATCCCTAGGCCTCAAATCTCCACAGCAGTGGGATTTAGTTGTCCTTTTGCTCCAGGGCTTTCTCATTTAACAACCCACCCACGTGTTTCTCTAGCCTGTTGGTAGAAAGCATGCCTCCCTTCCTGCCAGTCAGTCTCTTGATGGTGACTGATTGATTGGCAGCTTTTCTTGGGTTTTGTTCCGTTCACTTTCATGTATTTGTGGGTTTTCCTTTCATCCACGGCGACGGCGGGATAAAAAGCCAGGCTGTTTTCTCTCTTTAACTTAGACATCATGAGGAATCCTACAGCTTGGCGTCCCATTAAGAGCTTTGTTTCTGGCCTGATTAGAGAGGTCTCGCCACACCAGATAACCCCCTTTTCACCTGGCCTGGCCTTAGACTGAAGGAAGCTACTTGAAAAGTCAGAATCAATACAAAATCGTCAGCATCCCTAACATCATCAGATGAAATGTTTCGGGGGGCGCGCGGGGGGGGGGGGGGGTGATTAAGAAAGGAAAAAAGAGAAACAAAAAGGAATGTCTGAGCCAGCTGGGTCAAGCACCCACCTTCCCCATGGGCCCTTGGGAGAGCCAAGAATAAAGCCCCTGGGAGGAACGACCTGCAATAAAAACTCCCAACAGTGAAAACACAAATTTTCAGGCCGAGGAGATGGCTCTGTAGGGAAGGCCCTTGCCCTGAAGGATTGGTAACAGAAAGGAAGCAAAGCGTGGCTACGGAAGAATTCTCTAGATTTAATAAACCAAAAGGAAGGTACTTAACAAATTTTGTGTGAGGCTTTCAAAATCCTCTAATTCTATCAACGGTCTCCAAATTAAAGGCATCTCCCATGGGCGGGTGGAGGGGTGGCGGGGGGTGGGTGGGGGGCTGTTAGCGCCTATTTCTATGGGTGCGTGATCTGCTCAGAAGTGACGCAACCTTCTGTCTGTGGGGTAGTTCCTGGATGCCTTTCCCGTGATGGGGAAAGAGAACTGGGCTTCATTTCTTCTGTGCCTCAGAGAGCACGCCATGTGGACCTGCACGTTGAGGGCTGTCAAGCAGGAAGTGTTTAGTAAACAGAACTTGTCCTCCATTGATTCTGGGTTTACTTTAAGAAGACACTTATCTCTTGTAAAAGGACTGTTTCCCTTAGCCAGTCACCTCTTCAAAAAGGCCTGCAAGAGACACTCCCTGAGGACGTGCAGAAACCTGGGTCAGCAACTCATGCTCAGAAACAAACAACAATTATCTACATCTGTATATCATCCCCTTCCTTCTAGAGCAGTGGTTCTCAACCTTCCTAAGGCTGTGACCCTTTAATACAGTTCCTCATGTTGTGGTGACCCCCAACCATGTAACTATTTTCGTTGCTACTTAATAACCACAATTTTATTACTGTTATGAATCAAATTATAAATATCTGATATACAGGCTATCTGATATGCAAGGCACAGGCTGAGAACCAATGTTCTAGAGCAACTCAAGACCCTACGAAGGTATGCACAGATGAACAAGGCCATGGGTAAAACACACACACACACACACACACACACACACACACACACACACACACACGGGGAGACTACAATGGCTTGTCTAGTCCATGCTTTAAACATGACTATAATTTCTTCAGTTAAACAACCAAAACATACAATGTTAACAGGAAGACCTCTGAAAGCCATATTGTTCAACATTATCATTTTCTAAATAACGAAGGTGAAACTGGCTATAAATTCATGCCAAAGAATCTATATTCACCCAAGGGCTGAGGGTGTGGCCAGTTAGGTAGAGTGCTTGCCTCCAGCAAAAGTCCTGGGTGTAGAACTCAGCACTGCATAAAGTGAGCATGGCGTCCACATCTGCAATCTTAGCTTTTGTAATGTGGATGGATCAGAAGTTCAAGGTCATCTTCAGCTACATAGGAAGACCGGCCTGTCACAAAAAAGAGAAGTGGGGAGGGAGAAGGAGGAAGAAAAAAGGAGAGGGGGAGGGAAGGAGAAACTATTTATATTCCTCAGAAATTTGAGGCAGGTTAGAATTTCTCCTTAAAGTAGAAAGATTAAACAAGCTGGGAGGTTAGACATATCTGGGCTTAAACCTCAACTCCAACCTTGACCACTTTGGTGAATTAATCTCTCTCAGCCTCCACTGTGCTACTTGTAAAATGGAGACACTATGGGAAGTGATCTGGAATATTCCACTGGGATGGACCAGTTTCTCTTTGTTTGTTTCTGGAATGCTCTGGTGGACTTGAGTATAGAGCGTCCCAGAAGTCTTCAAGTGTCACACAGCCCTCGCCAGGAGTGTCGCCGGCAGGAAAAATAGTTTCTGATCATCAAGAATAGAAGGAAGAGAAACAGACATTGTCACAGACTATCACTTCTCCCATCTCTTCCCTAAGGGCGGATTTATCGCTACTAGAAGTCATTTGTTTTTCCCAAATTGGCTTTCCTCTACCCCACCCATCTTAGCTGTCGGCTCCCAAATTCTATGCTTTCCCTGGAGTCACGTTTGTAGGTGAACACAACATACAGAAGTGAAGAAAATCTATCTTTAATCCCAGCACTCAGGAGGCAGAGACAGGAGGATCTCTGCGAGTTCAGGTCTAGCCTGGTCTATATAGTGACTTCCAAGGCAGCCAGGGCTGCATAATGAGATCCTGTCTTTTAAAAGGAAAAAAAAAAATCTTTTGATAATGTGTCTTTTCTCGGTTGAATTTGTAACTCGCCCCCTAACTGGAACTAAAAGAGCATAACGCTTTGCTTGGATGTAGAAATAACACGAATCTATTACTCACCAAGTTAATGCTTTAAGTACCCAGAGCATAGAAATCTATATAATTCCATGTCCTTCTACTATCTCCGTAGCTCTCTCTTTATATATTGTAATAAGGAAACAGGCACAGGAAAGGTTAACCAACTTGTTTGAAGTCAGGCCACCAGTGATAGAGCTGGGATTTGAGCCTGGTAGTGTAGCTCCGGAGTCCTTGCACTTAACACTAGAGTAGAGGAATCTGAGAGGCAGGAGAAGGAAGCACCAAGGCCTAGACAAGCTGGTCAGCTGACAGCATCTGGCTTGGCCACAAAGGAAGAATTCAACCAATGGCGATTCTATGTTTATTATTGGAAAATCATCTGCCGGTGGCTGTTGGTGATATTTTTTCATCTCTTATCTAGGGCTTAACAAGAAACAAGAAATCCAACTGCTGAATAGTAAAACCAGTTAGTGTTTTAATGAACTGGAGATTAATAGTCGGTGTACATGATACTGGGTTTCCATCATCTATCAGTTATTTATATTTACTATCTTTCTATCAAGGCTAAAGGTCAATATTTATATAAACCTAGCTTTCTGTGTTTTCCAGAACTTTCCCTAAGTACAATGGGTTGTCTACCTGTCACTGAGTTAGTAAGAAGTCTATACTGCAATCACATTCCCCAGAGGCCCGTCAATCATCATCTCTTTGCGCCGTTCTAAGTGACTGACATCAGTCGTCTCGTTGACCTTCAAGATTCCATTTACTGTTTTCATCCCCACTGTATAGGTGAGAAAACCAAAGTGAAGGGAGTCTGAGTCCAAGGTCACATGGCACACAGGTGAAAAATCTGTTCCACAGCCATGACCCCATCAGTCTGGCCAGCCTGGGCTACAGAGCAAAATACTACCTAAAACAAACAAGTCAACTGTATTTCACTGCTAGAATGGATAGAGACCAGTGACAATTCTGGTGTTTCCTTACTGAAAGGGCTTAGAAGTAACAATCTCATTGGACCTAGGAGAAAAAGGTGAGTTTTTAAGTGATCACAAAGCTGTATTTTCATAGGAAGTACACAAATTTTTAAATCAAGTCCCGGGGGGCCACTGCAGGTTGTCGGTGGACCTTGTGAGGGAAAATGAAAAGGATAATAATCATGCCTTGTCTGAGGATATATGAAACTTGTGAGCTGGGTGAATGTATTTATGTACCAGTCTTGCTCACCATTTTCCCACAGTGACTGAAATGCCAATAAAGTGGAACTTCAAATCATCCAGAGTTTCTGGCCATGGAAGCACCAATCTGATGAGAATAAATGGTGAAGTAGGCCTCACAGAGCCTGTGTAAGGGTGTTGACAGTCACCCACAGTGGCGTCAGCTGCACAATAACGGTCTGTGTAGAAAGGGACCCACCTCATTCTCCAGAGACCAGGGCTTCCGGGTGGAGACGTGATTCAGGAAAAGGAAGATGGCATCATTCAGGCCGTTCCCTGAAGAGGTCCGTCCAGTGTATTGTGGCAATCACAAAGGCAGGCATCATTAGGAAGGATGTAGAAAACAAAATAGAAAAGCATAGACTTGGAGCACTCATACACACATGTGCACACACACACACACACACACACACACACACACACACAGACTCTAGCGTTCATCCGCTCTAGAAATACCACATGGAGTTCTAGCCACCAAATGTCATAATGAAACTGGAGGTTGTCCAGAGAAGGTCGCGTAAAATGATTAGGGATTGAAAAGGAAGCAAGGAGGCTTCAACACACGCGAGCCTAGAAAGACAAAAATGTGAGAACTGGCAGGCCAGAGTCATGAAGTCTTCAAGTACAGGCCACACAAACGGAGACACCAGATCAGTAAGACAGACCTAGTAAAATGAAAACCAAGTGCTTGTAAAACAATCCACGTTTTCATGTCCCATTCTGAAGGGCAAGAAATGAATTATGAGAAAGTCCAACTCTGAAACCGTCCATAGCTGCATGCTATAACTGTGTGAGATCATAGCTAAGCTATGTGTGCTTAGCTTCTGGAGGCTCATGTCATAGTTAGCAAGTTCCCTTTCATAAGGTTCTTTAAACACACTTGTCTGGTACATGGCTTATCAGGGTAATTCCCAAACTTGACACTCAAAAAAAAACAAAAAAAAAAAAACAAAACAAAACAAAACATCAAACAAACAAAAAACAAAAAACACCCAGGGACCTTTTATAAGAAACAGGCTCTGGATTTTGTTTCCATTGATTTTGACTCTATAGTTCTGGGGCCTGGCAACCCTAAGAGAAAAAAATCTTCCACAAATAATAATTGAGCTTGTGATATGAATAGGTAAACTTTACTCATGTCCCATTCTGAAATCTACCACTGAAACCAGAAGTGAGATTTTTTTTAAAAATTAATTAATTTTTATGTTATGTGCATTGGTGTTTTGCCATGGGTGTTGGGTCCCCTGAAACTGGAATTACAGAGTTATGAACTGCCATGTGGGTGCTGGGAATTGAACTCAAATCCTACTGGAAGAGCAGTCAAGTGCTCTTAACCACTGAGCCAACTCTCCAGCTCCAAAGTGAGATTCTTTTAGGCCTAGACTAGGTCATGCACCCTTCCTAAGGTAGGAATGAGGTTTACCCCAGGGGAAAAAAAAGTTATTGAATAAGTTAGATAATCCCCCTCAGTCATGATGCTTTCTCCATCAAAATTAACATTCCTTTACTTAATATAAAGCAAACAAACAACAATAAAAACCTGTGTTTAAGCTGTTTTGATGGCATACACCTATAACCCCAGCATTCAGAGATTGTCTTACTTGACTGGCAGGAAAGCTTAGTGGGTAAAAACACTTGCCTCCTGTAGTTGTCTTTTTTACTCTTTGGGGGACCCACCACCCAGTTCCCAAATAAAAACACATGGAGGCTTATTCTTCTTTCTTATAAATGTCTAGCCTTAGCTTGGCTTGTTTCTAGTCTGCTTTTTTTTTTTTTTTTTTTTTTTTTGGTTTTTTGAGACAGGGTTTCTCAGTATAACAGCCCTGGCTATCCTGGAACTTGTTCTGTAGACCAGGCTGGCCTCGAACTCAAAGAGATCTGCCTGCTTCTACGTCCCGTGTGCTGGGATTAAAGGTGTATGTCACCACTGCCTGGCTAGCCAGCTTTTCATAACTTGTCCCATGTACCTTTTGCATCTGGGATTTTACCTTTCTCTGTTTCTGTATATCTTTTCTTTCCTTCTTATTCCATTTCTGACTGTGTAGCTGGGTGGCTGGCCCCTTCTTTCCTTGCTCCTTGATTTTGTTCCTCCCACATTTCTCCTCCTATTTATTCTCTCTGCCTGCCAGCCCCAACTATCCTTTCTCCTGCTTTGCTATTGGCTGTTCCGCTTTTTATTAGACCAACTGGTTATTTTAGACAGTCATAGTAACACAGCTTCATGGAGTTAAACAAATGCAACATAAAGGAATTCAACACATCTTTGCATCAGTAAACAAATGTTCCACAGCACAAACAAATGGAACACATCTTAAAATAATATTCTATGCCAGGCATTGGTGGCACACTCAGGAAGCAGAGGAAGGTGGATCTCTGTGAGTTCGAGGCCAGCCTGGACTACAGAGTGAGTTCCAGGAAAGGCACAAAGCTACAGAGAAACCCTGTCTCGAAAAAACAAGAAAATAAAATTTAATAATAATAATAATAATAATAATAATAATAATATTCTACAATAGCCTCCAAGCTTAAAGACCTAAGTTCAACCCCCAGGACCCACATGGTAAGAGAGAATCAACTCCTGCCAGTTGACCTCTGACCTATACACACACACACACACACACACACACACATATGTGTGCACATTCACATACACACTAGCCATGACACGTGAGACACATATATATACATTTATGCACCTAAAAACCTGAAATACTTCTTCAATTTTGGGAAGGAATCCCAAAGATATTTGAATGGCATTCCTACTCCACTGTTAACTCTAGAAAACAGGGGGAAGTAAAACTATAAGAACTATGGCAGTAGCTGC
Organism: Peromyscus eremicus; assembly: GCF_949786415.1. Taxonomy (NCBI): domain Eukaryota; kingdom Metazoa; phylum Chordata; class Mammalia; order Rodentia; family Cricetidae; genus Peromyscus; species Peromyscus eremicus. The sequence goes on from NC_081434.1 coordinate 28,293,623, forward strand.
TGAAAATTATGTCATCCGCGCAGGACAATGAGATAAATACAGCTAAACGATTTCGATTTCACTCAGTGGAAGCTCACGATTACTTCTCACAGCCCTGCATTCAAACCTGTTTCATGTAAGACGTGAAACAGGTTGTGTTTACCAAGAATGACAGCCACCCAGCCCCATTGCACCTGTTCTCCCACAAACTTGGTCCTCCTCCATCCAAAGGCAGGTGCCAATGGCCCCTTCGTGACTCCTGAGGCGGTAAACATTCCCGTGGCTTCCACCTTGTGCTCTCACTGGGATTTTATCCATGGAACCTAGCCACCCTACTGTGAGGAAATCTAGGTCATGTGGAAAAGAACCAAAGTTGCAGGCTTCAGCCCCTGAGCAGCTTCCAGCATCAACTGCCAGATAACTGAGTGAGATGTCTTAGAACTGGGTTCTCTGGGACGGAAGGTGAGCTTCAGAGAATTTCAGTGAACGTCCAGCGAACCAACCTGCCAAGAGCGAAGACCACCCTTCCTTCCCGAGCCCCACCCAAGTGCAGACTTATAAACAAAATAAATTATCATTGGGGTGTTTTGTCATGTACCAATAACTAACAGAAACATAAGGGTCATTCTTGCTATAATTATCGGGGGGGGGGGGCTGTCTATTTTCAAAGATCTCCTTCCACACCTTCTTCTTTCCTTCTTTTTTTTCTTCCTTTAGTGTATATAGTAGTAATTAAACTGAAACTACTAAAAAGTCATCAATGTGGGGCTGGTGAAATAGCTTTGTCGGTAAAGCTCTTGTCTTACAAGCAGGAGGAGCTGACCTTGATCCCCAGAACTCACAAACCAGGTGTGGTGGTGTGATTATCCCAGTGCTGGAGAGGTAGAGATGGGAGGATTCCAAGAAATTGCTAGCCAGCCACCCTAGCCAAATTCACAAGCTCCAGGCCATTGAGAGACCTTGTCTAAAAAAGAAAGAAAGAAAGAAAGAAAGAAAGAAAGAAAGAAAGAAAGAAAGAAAGAAAGGAAGGAAGGAAGGAAGGAAGGAAGGAAGGAAGGAAGGAAGGAAGAAAGAAGGAAAGACAGACAGTAAGGAAGGAAGAAAGGAAAGAAAAAAGGAGAAAGGTGGATGGGACCTGAGGAATAACACCCAAGGTTGTTTTCTGTCCTCTGTGAACAACTACATGTACATACAAATATCGCACACACAAAGCAGTCAATATGAATTCAGAATGTTACCTAGGTAGTAGAGTGCTTGCCTAATATGCCAAAGACTACCAGTACAACTAAAATTTTTTAAGAATGTATTTTTTTGCCAGGCAGTGCACCCCTTTAATCCCAGCACTCGGGAGGCAGAGGCAGGTAGATCTCTGAGTTCAAGGCCAGCCTGGTCTACAGAGCGAGTTCCAGAACAGCCAAGACTACACAGAGAAACCCTGTCTCAGAACCCCCTCTCCCCCTCCAAAAAAAAAAGCTGAATATCTCTTAATTTTTAAAAACTATAATAAAAAATTAGATTTTCTCCAAAAGCCAGAAAGGGACAATTCTAACAGAAAAGGAACAGTAGAGTTTGTGTTGCTGATGTTAATTTTCTTGGTGTCTTTCAGGATGTCATTATCAACGAAGGTATAGTGCGTCATTTTCCCTGTGCCTTTGAGAGTTCATCTTCTGAAAACACAGTGATTCGAAGCTCCTCCGTCATAGACCTTCCCTACTCTGTCCGGGTAAGTTGCTGGGTCAGACTGCGGATGCGTAGGCTATTCTATTCATCCTTTCCTTTGTAAACATTAAAATACAGGCTATAAAATGTTGTTTGCATGGTTGAAACAAAGCAGGACGTACAAGGAATCCGCTTGTCTTCAGAGGGCCCTATGATTTGGGGCAGTCGGAGACCGACACGGTGATACCTGGGAGCACGGCCTTGCCTTTGGCCTTGGAGGGTTCCAGTCACAGTCTTTGGGTGCCCTTTATTTTCACCTTGTTTCATCAAACCAACTCACATCAAGGGCTGAATAAATATTTGTGAATGGTTTGAACTTTGTTCTGTGCCCTTCCATTCTCTTTGGACTTGGAAGGACATTTTAAAGATTCATCTCCCCAAACTGGACCCACTCAGAGCCAGTTGCCAAGTGAGCGCCGAGGACGCAGGGATTGGATAAGAATGTTTGAAAGTCTTGAAGGGTATTTGAGAAACTGCCTGTGAGGAACTGCATATAAATTTACTACCAAAGTAATCCTTGTGAAGCAGTTTACAGTCTGTGGACTGGTTTTCTAAGGGCTTTTCAAGGATTTTGTCCTCCAGCCAGCCACCATGGGACCTTCCTGTATCCTTCTACTCCGCTCCACTCTCTCTCCCGTTCTTCATTCTCTGGCTCTTGTTCTGCAGATCTCCACTCTTTCTCTTGCCCCTGCGCTCACCCTGACTCCCTCTCACAAATTTCTTCCAGAGGACTCAGAGCCAGGTGGGGAGCTGCATTCAGAAATCCAGAAATCTCCCTCCCCTGGCAGAGGCGTGTGAGCAAGGGTCAGGGCCAGGTCAGCAGTGCTAGCAAGAGATCCTTAGGAACACGGGTTTTGTAATTTATGTGCTAATCGGGCCCCGGGGTTGGGCAACTTCTCTCTGGAGAGGAAGGGAAGAAGCTTCCAGATGAACTGACACTTCTCTGGCAGCACACGGCAGGCAGGCAGCTTGGCCTTTCATGCTTTGGCTGTGGGCATCCAGGCCGTGTAACCTCTGATTCCTCCTCCACTTCCTCGGCTGTAAAAATGGAGGCGCCACTTCCTATCCAGCATCACAGGATGTTGTAAAGAGAGGGGCAAATACTGAGGACAAGCAGTTTAAAGTAGACAGAGCCTCAGAGGTCAGTTCTGAAAGGTAACAATAGTCAGTGGACACACACAGGAGAGAGAGAAAGACAGAGACAGAGAGACACAGACAGACAGACACACACACACAAACACACACAGATTCCCCAACACAGCACTAGATGCCCCATATGGGTGGATTTAAATGTTCCCCAGCTCCCACTTCCTCAGTTTCCCCTTTGGAAGATAACAATAATAAAGCCTACCTCACAGAACCATTCTGAAGAGTAAATGTGGTATTACTCGCCATGTACAGTATGTGGTACCTATCATAGACAGTTTCAACCCCTCTTCTCATTTTATCCTTTTGCAAGTCTCACCCACCCGTGATCAGAAGGTTGGAAGTACGAGAAGAGCCTTGAATGATAGATAAGCATTCACTCATTTAACAGACAAGAAAAAACAAACAAGCAAGCAAGCAAGCAAGCAAGCAAACAGACAAACAAAAAACTCAGTGAGGCTGAAAGCCTTGCCCAGGATTACTTCCTTCATTAGTGAGAAAACAGGAGTTACATCTTGCAGGACAGTGGTGGTGCACGCCTTTAATCCCAGCATTTAGGAGACAGAGGCAGGCGGATCTCTGTGAGTTCGAGGCCAGCCTGGTCTACAAAGCGAGTTCCAGGAAAGGTGCAAAGCTACACAGAGAAACCCTGTCTCAAAAAACCAAAAAAAAACAAAAAAACAAACAAACAAAAAAAAGAGTTACAATTTTCGCCTTCCAATTTCAGGTGCATGCAGATCTCCGTTTTCATCCCTCTGAAGACTGGTGGTATTTTTTTTTTATCCCCAGACAATCCTTCTTCATTCCACTTTTAACCCTAAAGCCTGTCCACCCCACTAACTGCTGCACGCTGCCCTGAGCTTTCTGCAGCACCCACAAAATCTGCAGACAACCTCCTCTCCTCCAAGAGCCCCCTCCTCCCGCCACAAGGCCGGGAAGGTAGTACTTTCTCCCAGACCGGAGGATGGCACAAATGGGGGACAGAAAGTGAAGGATCCCGCAGAGCCGCAGCTGCGGGCGAAGGTTGCCCCTGGTAACGGGGAGGGCTCCATTCAGGAAACCAGCCCAACTCGGAGAAGGAAAATGATAGCCTTCTTGCTCCTTCCTTGCAAGCACAAAGAAAGCCGACAGGGTAGCAGGAAGAAAGGGAGGCTACCGGCGGAGTGAGGTGAGGGCCCACGCTGTCAAGTTACAACCTCCCCCCTTTCAGAGGAGCAAGGGAAGAAAAGCATGCAGCTCCTTGGATCTCCTGCCCTACGTGAACCGTAAAAATCACCCTTTTAACGTGAACCCTTTTGTGGGAATAGAGGAAGCAGGCACTCCTGCGTTCACCAGCCTTACGAAACAATACGCCAGGAGGAGGGGAGAAACCCCAAACGCTGCAACTTTATGGGGACCCTAAACTCTTCGTGCTCTGTCTCCTTCGCTCAGCCTGGTGACAAAGACCATTTGCTCCCAATTTATTGGACACTTCTTTTTTTTTTTTTTTTTCACAGCTTGAGCTGCTTAAACGCTGCAAGCTCCCTCTCCTGAAATCACTCTCAGACACTTGCTGAATGGGCCAGGCTCAATTATGCTCCCTTGCACAGGTTCAGCTCACACTGTGACCCTGCATGGCTTCCTGCTATTCATACGTGTTACTTCCCCTTTGTGGTAATGGCTTGTGGCACTCGGCCAGAAAACATTATTAATTTCAGAAGTGGACTGACAAACAAACCCTCAGTGAAATAAGAGGAAGTACTGGGGAAGGCCAGCTGTCGGCTGGAAGCCCGGCCGTAGGAACTCGGTGTGCAAGTTCGGGGGAGGGATGGAGATGTCGGTCCACCAAGGGGAAACGCGCTAAAATTACCCACAGCGCCACCCCCGCCCCCACCCCACCCCTTCACCCCTCCACGGAAAAAGAAAGAAACAAGAGAGAGAGGAGAGAAAAGAAATCAGAGGAAAGGAGGAATGAAAGCGCTCAGCTACTTGAGCTGCAGCTGGACCGGAAACGCTGCTAGCAAATCCCTACTTTGAACGGGGAGTTTAGGGAATGCCAGGAACGGAAACTCTTCAGAACTGGATTAACGGGAGCCAAGCTGCACTGCCTGCCTTCCGTTTCTGCTTTCTGGGTTCCTGCTGACTTGGGGACACCCAAATAGGAGCCTGACTCGGTTATTTTTTTTCTGCAGTTTGGTTTTTGGACTTAAGTCGCTTAAAAAAAAAAAAAAAAATCACTCCCAGGCAGGTGGGCACAATTGCTCGCAGAATGAAAGCCACTTGCCAATGACATGTTAGAATGCCGAAGAGCATGGCAATCGTCTCCCGTGGTGTTGCTGGTGTCCACAGCTCAGTTTCCCATCTCAAAATGGTAGACCTCAGGTGTGAGATCCCCAAATCTAGCACTTTTGACTCTAACAGGCATGCCTTCTTTCTACCTTTGGTTTATGCACTTCTGTGCTCAAAAAAAAAAAGTCTCCAAATAAATAAATAAATAAAATTTTAAAATGACAGAATGCCCAGCCTTTGGCTCAGAAGGAAATTTCAAGTCTATAACAGGTTCAGTGGGGGTTCTGGCCTACATTCTGAAACAGCTAAGCACACAAGCAGACTTGAATCGGGAGAGCAAGATTTCATCCTAAGCGACCACTTGCAAGTCCGTAAGAAAGCCAACATGCCATCAGAATGTCGTGTGCACAGAAGGGGGGGGGGGCATTCTAGCTTGTGCTAAGATAACTTCCAGTAGAACCAGACAGCCTGGAAAAAATGATTATCTCTACTTCCTTCCTAGCATGCCAAAGGATTATGGAGTAGAGGATCCTGCAGGGCAGAGGTTACCATGTGGCTGTCATTATCCTGGCACAGCCTTCTTTTGGCAATTTATAGACAGCCAAACCATAGAAGGGATATACTGTGGGCTTCATTTTTCCAGGGGAGGAAAATATTAAGCCTGAACTACTCATAACACATTATCTGTATGTATGATGTATACCCTATTAAGTCTTCTTGATAAGAAGCAAAATTAATTTCTGTCTGAAAAACAGTAATAACCTTGCCTTGGCCATCACTACAAGCTTTACCAGTCCCCACTACTTAAATGTGTTACTTCACACACTAAGGAGACATTTAAAAATAAAAACACATTCAATAGCCAAAATAGTTATTTATTAATAATTTAAGGTTTTACATTCTTATAATAAATTCCAGCTCAAAACTTTACACCACGAACATCATGGAGCAAGTTAATCCTCCCTTCTCCACAGCCTGATGCATCCCACCTATCAAATGGGTACCCATGCTCACACACACACAGACACACACTTCCAGTTTCATATCATTTTTTTTTAAAGGAAAGAAACCAACCTTAAGTATTGCATTTGAGGTGACACTCCCTGAAGAATTTTGTACAGAGGTAATAATATACTGTTGAGCACAGCTGAAGTTAAAAAAAAAAAGTGAACCCACAATTTTGGTGTCTTCCCAAGATACCCCCCTTTGAGATAATGTAAGCCAAATATTTACAAAGGTAAGGCAGAGTCAAAGTACATTAAGGGGGGGAAAAATCAGAAGGAAGATATATGAAAGATACTTAAGATCGCACCTTAACAAAGTCTTAGTGATGATAATATCTGCGAAAATGTCATCAGAGTTGGTACAATTAGGTCAAGCATGCTGCAAATATACCTTTTGGATTAGAAAAGAGCAAAATTTTCCTTATTTTGTTTTAAGAAGTGGCTTACTGCTCTTCCTCTCCCTTTGGACTTCTTCTTTTAAACCCTTCAAAGATAAAAACAAATACAAGCCAAACAAACACTGGTCAAGTGATTTAAAGATCAAATATTTACAATAATCAATTAAAAGAGTATCAGTTCTGTTTTTGCCTTCCCAAACCGATACCACAAATACAGAGCTAAAATCTCTTTGGCTCCACTATATGCAAAGTTGAATCAGTCTTCACTGAAGACAATATACAGTTAGTTCCAGATGCAACAGGAAACAGCCATTGGAGGCCCTAGAGAACACATGCCCCTACCCTACTTCTTGGCCCTACCCTCTTCATCTGGAGGGACATCCAGTCCCTGCTTGGGTAGGCTGGGGTACGGGAGCAAACCTATTGCCATGATCTAGACAGCATGTCCTGTCCTTCCAGAAAGAATGAATGGAGCAAATCTCTCCCTCTGTAATAACCAATTTTGCACTTGGCAACCTTGTCCAATACAGACAGCTGGTGACATTTTTGACACCTGAGGCCACACACAAAGAAAGCAGCCTGCTTGCTGCTGCCCAAGAGAAACTGCTGAAGGAACGGGACACTCCCAGCTAGGCCAAGTAGGGTGCCTTTCACGTAGACTGCAGGGAGTCCACCTGGTAGACATTCTGGTTGGCGGGAGTGGTGAAGTAGAGTTGCTGTGCTGGAACACGGTTGTCACAAGGGCTGCTGAGTCCCAGTGTCCTTTCAAAGTCAAGCAGCTGGCCCATGAAGTTGAAGTTCGGGGAGATGTTGGATTTCTTCATCTTGACAATGTCGTAAGCATCGTTCATGGACAGGTTGAGCTTCTGCATGAGGTACGCAACAGTCACAGTGACGGAGCGGCTGATGCCTGCCAAGCAATGCACCAAGACACCACAGTTTTTGCCTCGGGCTTCATCTGTGAACACAAAAAGAAAGGCAAGATTTTACTAGACCGAAAAACCACCCTCTCTGCAAATGTTCAGCCTAAAATCTGAATTAAGAAGGAACATTCAAAACTATCGTGTGTGGCAGTTGAGCCCTGAAGGCAGGAGAAAAATGTATAACTGAGATAAACATGTACACCAAACACAATGACATATTTCAGATAGTTCCTGTAAAGAGAGCTTTTGTATTACGTTTCTACCAACGATAAAAAAATTCCTTAATGTGTACATTCTTTGCCTCAGCATGTGAATACCAGAAATCCTGCAATATGGTCCTGAATGTCTCTCATACAGACAAGCAGACTGCAAGGGTCTATTAAATTATTCTCCAACTGTTGTGCAGCTAACAATGGAGGTATTCAGGCATTTTAAAAGAGAAGGAAGTCACAGGGGACAGCCATTAGGAGGAACAGGATGTCTACAAGGCCTGAAAATGAGTTCCTTTGTAATAGGAAATGCACCACAATGCCTGGAGATTCGCTTCTCTTAGGCTCCGAGCCCACAGCTCTTCCTGCTGAGATCAGGTTACCCAGAGTCTCACTGTTACCAGCACACTGCAGTATCACTCAACTGGGTAACATTTAGTATTCGAACTGCTTTCCAACAACTAACTTGGGTGTCCTAAAATAACTCCTGGGTCTTTTTAAAATGATAAAGCAATTCTAGGATTCGGGTCTATTAAGTGAGTGGCTCTACTTAGCTCTCTTCACTCTCCTACTCTGACTAGAGACACACGCAAAAACACGCCGATTGGGAACAGCCTTTTAAAAGTAGAATTAAGTGGTTCAAGGAAATGTTCCAAATAGTCCCCATGACCTGCTATGTCAAAGGGCCCTGTGATCCTTTACAGGAAGGTAAACCAGAATTAAGAACACTCTAGGAACAGTAAAGACCTGCAGGCCAGCAAAATAGCTTGCAGAAAAACAGATTAACATCTTCCACTCTATGAATGACTGTAAATTAGTCTCACCTATGAAAGAAATGGCCTCGGGGAAAAACTGGGACAGGTTTTGGCTCCAGTGATCCGAAATAGGGATTTGCTTGTATTTGAACTCCCCTGCGTTCTCAAAGAGGTTGGGCAAATTGGGGGTGACATTCAAGATGTACTTGATGCCAAACTCCTCCAACACGTCCAAATTGGTAGAGTCCTTGGCACAGCCCAGGTAAAGGAAGGGCAGAATCTCCACCGGGAAGGAAGGCTGGCTGTTGGAGAGCGGGCTGCCATCCGAGTCCGTTGCACTATTGGGGTCTCGGTCAAGGTCAGACTCAATGTCCGAGGAGGAGTCGGAGCTGATCCGCAGGCCCCCGAGCCCCAGCACTGGCAAGGGCGGGGAGCTGCTGCTGCACGAGCCGTCTAGATTGGTCTCGCAGTGCAGGGAGAACTCGGCCTGGAACTTACTGAAACCACCTGCCAGGACAAGAAAAGCAATCTTGTAACCAGAGACGCCGTAGTAATTTTCAGCTTGTGAGAACCCCCGCGGCTGGGTGCAGGAAAACATTACCGAGGCACCCAATGAACCCCCTGCAGTCCTAAGAGAAACACACTTAAGTATGCACCTTTAGGAACACAACCCGCTACTTCCCCCCTCCCCAACCCCTAGGGAACTCTTATTCATCTGGATCCGGAAATGCAAAAAAATTGACAACTCCTCTTAATATTTTGACCCACTGCCCACCTCTCCAGGCTTCCGAATCTTAATTTGAAATCAAACCAAAAGAAAGCGAGAGGAAGGTAGAGGTTGCCTGGATAGAACCCTTTGGGGAGGTGGGGGGGTGGCCAGGGAGGAAAAGCTACCACGCGGACCTAGCTCCCCTAAGCAGAACGCACGCCGCGGTCGCTACCTCGCCGGCGGCTTCCCCAGCCCTCAGCCCTGCACCCGCGAGCCCTGCACCCGGGGTGCACAACGTACCTTCCAGGTAGAACGCCCGGCAGCCCTCGTCTTTGAGTTTCTTGAGCAGCAGCCCGAGGACCGACTCCCCACCGGTGTTCTCATTCCAGTCGCTGCTGTTCTCGTCGTAGAGCACGACGGTGTCGGTGCCGCAGCGCCTGGTGAAGCGGTCCCGGTCCTCGCAGCGCGTGAAGAGCGCGCGCACCGGCAGGTTGCCCTTCTGCAGACGCCGCAGCATGATGCCCGGGATGGCCACGTTGATGGCCGACTCGATGTGCGACGACTCGTACAGCTCCTGCGGTCGGCAGTCCATCAGCAGCAGCCGCTCGTTGCCCAGCTCCAGCTGCTCGTTGAGCCACGCCACCGTCTTGCTGATCGCCATTTCCGACGCGAAGGGCACGGGTCTGAGCGTATCTATCATGGGGGTCGAGCTGCAGGAGAAGGCGGGGTGCCTAGCAGACGCCCCTCGAGGCAGGCATAGGCCGAGCACGCTGCACGAAGCTGCCGCTCTCGGAGCGGGGTTCGATTCTGCCTCGCCTTTCCCAAGCCGAGGCTAGCGGTTAGGGAAGGCGGCACGGAAGCCAAGCCGGTGGTCCCTCTGCACCGGGCTGCAGGGATCACTCTTGGAGTCAGCGAAGCTCTCTGAATGAAGGTACCCAGTTTTGTTCCTCCCCAGTGAATGAAATCCAATTAATTCGGACTCCGTGCCACTGAGAGGGGAGAAAAAGAAAAGGAAAAAAAGTCTAGCGGCTCCTAATCCTTCCCTCTGAGGCTGCACCTCAGAAGATCCAACCCGGTTGGATTCAAGACTCGGTTTGCTCACAGTCCCTAGGACTCGGGGAGAGCACACCCCCTGTGCGAGGCAGCTCCTCAATGGATACAAACAGCCAGCGTCTCAATGGATACATTCTCTCCGCCAGCCAATGAGCGCGCTGCGGAAGGGGCTGTTGCCGTGGGGACGGGCCGGCTGGAACAGGTTGTGTTGATGAATTGTTAATGAGTTTGTCATTCACAAAAACGGAAAGGAATTTCCGCTCCGGATAAGCCCCAGTGCAAACAGGCTGCAACTGCAGGCTGGGCGGGAGGAAGGAGAAAGAGGAGGAGGCGGTGGAGGAGGAGGAGCAGGGCACATAAACCAGGGCACTTCAGTTGTCTCGTGTTTCCTTCTGTTGAGAGTTCACACTTCGCGTCGAACTCTTGCGCACCAGCGGTGCAATTAGCAAGCACAAAAGCCCTTTTTTCGCGACTTTTGCGCTCTCGAGCTAGCTTTAATAAAACTTGGTGGGTTCCCCCCTCACCTCCCCTTCTTTTTTATTTCCTTCAAACTCTCGACCCGCCAGGGCCCCCCTCCCCGTCCTCTTTTAGATCGTGTGTGGCACTTGTTTGGCTGTTGAAAAAGTCTAGTTCTGTTTGTTCTGATGTTCTTTTAGCCGAGGCTGTGTTGGGGCTGGTTAACTGCCTGGGCTTTAGTGACCCGACGAAGTGTTAAATGCTAATCCAACATCTTTCGAAACAAACTAGGGTTTTGTTGAAACATTTTGAAGCAACTAAGCAAACAAGCGTTTGGTTGTCCAGAAAACCAGAAGCTCTCCAACCCCAGGTTTTCTTAACTGGGGGGGGGGGGGGGAGTGCAGAAAAAAACCTCGTCGGCTAGCCTTACACTTTTCTTTTGCTTTGGTGGCATGAGACATTCTGAGCCATTGTTCCGGAAATCTTGCTTCCCCCAACCACGGGTCACCCACCGAGCTCGGGGGAGTCGTGCTCCTTTAATGATTTGAGACCGGGAGCAGGAGTTTGCCTTCTAAGAGGAACCGGTCTGGCAAGGCAGCCTAGGTTAGGTGCCTAGGACGCCTGGCCTCACCAACGATCCCGCAACCAGGGAGACGAGGCGAAGTGCTCCCGCAAGAGCTGCAGGCTGCGGGAACTCAAGCGAAAACGGCGACTGGCTACTGTGGACCGTGAGGCCGGTCCCCGATCCCTCCTTGGTTCCTGCGGTGCCCGAGCCCCGCACTGAGCACCCTAGAAGCTCCAAACGCGCTTGCGCGCTGCGCTTCTGGCCACAACCCGGCTGCTCTGGGGGAGGGGGGAGAGCGCGACGACCCTGCGGTCGCCTGTAGGGCCAGCGCGGGACTGTCGCCTCGGGAAGGGAACTAGTGCGGGTGGAGAGCCAGGGGAGTCCGTATCCGGACCCCGTGGTTCCCAAGATAGGGTGGGGAGTTTCAAGGACAACCTCCGCTGCCCGTACCAGCCCGCAGGCAACTTAGGACGGAGGCGGCGCGGCTCCGGAGCCGGATGGAGGCGTGGCCGGCGGGGGCCGCGACGGCGACGAGGGCGCATTCCCGGCGCGCACAGCTCTATTGTTATATAAAAGTGCCGAGGCCGCCCCTCCCGGACGGAAAACCACCTGTGTGCGGCGGCGGCGGCGGCGGCGGCGGCGGCGGCGGCGGCGGCGGCGGCGGCGGCGGCGGCGGCGGCGGGCCCTGCGGAAGGCGCGGGTCCCGATCCGGTCTGCCCTCCCGGCCCCGCGGAAAGGAACCGCTCATTGTCTGGCAGCGGTCGGGAGGCGGAAGCGCGGGCTGCGGCCCCTTCCCGAATCCCGGGCGCGGAGGGCGCCTGAGGTCACGGGGTCTCCCCAGCCCGGCGCCACGCATCCCCATCCTACCTGCTGTCACCCGCAATGCAGTTTGCATTTTGAATCACCCTCCTCCTCCTTCTCCTCTGGGGTTTGGGGGAAATGTGGGCTAAACGGGGCGACTTCGAGGTCCAAGTTGCCAATTTTGGAGCTCTCCCGCAGGCAGGCGCCCCAGGAGGAGCGTTTTGATGGAAATGGGGGGTTGCCTCCATCCTCTCTCCGCGCCTTTTTTGGGCTGCGCTGGGAACAAAACGCCCATAATTCCCTGGATGGCTTCCAATTCCCGCTGGGGTAGGCCTGCGCTGCAGCTGACGCCCCCGGATCCTTCCCCATCTGTTACAGGCTTTCCCACCCCGAGACGTTTCATCTATGGGACCAAAGGCTAGGAGGAGGAGAGCAGGGTTCTCTGCCGCGGAAACGTGAAGGGAGAGCCTCAACCTCCAAACAGAAGAGGGAAGGAGGTTGAGTTTCTTCCTACCGAATTTTAAAGCGAAGCCACCCGAGATTAGGGAGGATGATCGTAACGTCTTGGCACGCGTGGGAAGCGAAGCATTTGTACCGGTGTTTCTGAGTTTGAGCTATCTCCCACTGCCTCCAAGAAATTAGACCTTTTCTAGCTAACTGCGCTCAGTTACATCCTTTCTCCTTGCATTTTGTAGGGCCGCTGTAATATTAAATGGACACAATGAAAGGCCTGGTAATAGTGTGCTGTTGGCTGGTGTGTTTATGTGTTCTGAGCTAACCTACCTACAAAATGGCTTGAGCCCTTTAGTTTGGTTTTTTTTTTTTTTGGGGGGGGGGGGGTTTATTTCCTGATCCAAACTCTCCCTGGTAGCCTCTCTTTCACTTGCAGATGACCCCTCAGAGGACTGCCCAAACCAGTTTAATTCACTCCAGTTTAATAAAACAGGAGAGGTCCTAGCCTAGGCTCAAGTGACACCGTAGCGTTGTTATGGCTGGGTGGATCTAGACAGTGTCTTACTTCTTGCAGTTGCATTTAAAATTTTTGCTTCATCACATCAAACCAAGACAGTTGAAACAGTATGTATGAAACAGTACTGTAGGGCGGGCATAGCCTTGTTTCTGTCCACCTGGGTAATTTTGGACGGTCTTCAGGAAATTTAACACACACTGGATAACAGAGATTAAGGAACTGGCCTGAAGCTATACGGTAACAAAGAATGTGCTCCGGTTTTGAGGTCAGACCCAAGATGACCAGGTTCAAAGATCATTAAGCTTCCATTTCCTGCTAAGACGCACAAGATTTTAAGTTGCTAAGTTGTACATTTTGCATTTCAGCCACACGTTCAGTAGCACACACTCCACATATGTTAAGGGAGGTTAAGGCTCTTTCTTTGCCCTTCTACACACCGGGTGGTTTTTCTTCACTAGTTAACCATTCACAAGATGAACATTCTTTCTTCCTTGGGGTATATGTCGTAGCTTCTAACCCTCACAATTTCAGTTGCTTATCTAGTAGTGTGGACCTGGGTTCAGATGTTACTTCTATCACTCGCCGATATTGAGGCAGCACTACTCAGTGTCTGCTGAACTCTTATGAATGAAATAGACAAGAATGATGAGGTAAAGTGCTTGCTTTTCTAACAACTATGAGGTCCTGAGTTGAATCTCCAGAACGCTTTTTGTTTGTTTGTTTGTTTGTTTGTTTCTCTGTGTAGTCCTGGCTGTCCTGGAACTCCCTCTGTAAATCAGGCTGGCCTCAAACTCAGAGAGATCTGCCTGCCTCTGCATCCCAAGTGCTGGGATAAAAGTCATGCCCCACCACCACCCAGTTAAGAACCCATATTTTTAAAAAAATTAAAATTAAAGCTGGGCGATGGTGGCACTCGCCTTTAATCCCAGCACTCGGGAGGCAGAGACAAGCGGATCTCTGTGAGTTCAAGGCCAGCCTGGTCCACAGAGCGATATCCAGACAGGCACCAAAACTACACAGAGAAACCCTGTCTCAAAAAATAAATAAATAAATAAAATATAAACCAACATTTGTCATACTAGCACTAAGGAGGTAGAGATAGGCAAATCGCTAGAGCTCACTAGCCAGCCAGCCCAGCCTAGTTGGTGAGTTCTAGGCCAGTGAGAGACCCTGTCTCAAAAAGCAAGGTGAGCAGTAGTCCTGAGGAACAATATCTGTGGTTGTCTTCTGGCTCATCTGCATAGGTGACCTCGCACCCGCAGACACACAAATATAAAATAAAAAATATAAAAATCAATATACTTTTTAAAATTGGCAATAGCCTACTTTCCTTGAGCTTACCTTCCCATAAGAACAGAAATAAAATAATTATGCACTATGTTGGAAAGAAGAAGTGCTGTGCAGAAAACTAAGCAAGGAAGAGAATGCAGAGATGTATGAAGTTGGAAATATGTTTATTTGTGTGAAAGACCTTTAGGAATATGTATATTTACTCAAAGGACTGTGGAGATACGGGACAACTCAAAAGTGTAGGACACGAAGAGGGGTACTCTAAGTATGACTTTTTTTCCCCCTTGTGTTACCGGAGATTGCTTGGTACTCCCTGGTCCTTTTTAAATTATTTATTTTGCGAGAGTCTTGCTGAGTTTCACAGGCTGGCCTTGAACTCATTCTGTAGCCCATGCAGGCCTTGCTTGAACTTGTCAATCTCTTTCTCAGCCTTCAGAGTTCAGAATTACAGACTTGCTGCCCCAGGCCTGGCAAATAGGATGTTTCTTTTAAATCACTCCTTTATTTTTGAATAAAGATGATTTGCTGCTGTGTGTGACCCTTTGTCTGCCCAGATCTTTTGCCTGCTCAGGCTCCCAGGAAAAACTCTCTCCCAAGATAAAGAAAGGCTCTGGCCAAGAGAAGGACCACAGACTTCCTTGATAATGATGCCTTCCATCCTTTTCTAAAGTATCATTCATGTGTAGGAGGCTATTCATTCATTTATTATAGTGCTGAGAATTGAAAGCAGGGCCTTGAATGCGCTATGGAAGTATTCTACCACTGAACCATATTCCCCAACCACAGGAGACTATTTTAAAAAGCAGAGACGCCGAAAGTCATCTTGGACTTCATTCTGCTAAGCAGAGAGTGCACTGTGATAGTTAACACAAATTGTTAAGAGAGTCTCAATGAGGGATTGTCTAGATTGGATTGATGGGGGGGGGGGGGGGAAACGTATCATCTTAATTAAGTATAATGGATGTGGGAAGACCCACCTGCCTGTGGACAGCACCATTCTCTAGGCAGAGGGTCCTGAAGTCTTTGAGTGGAGAGACTGAGTTGAGCTTAAGTGACTATGCATGCCTTCGGTTCTCTCCTCTCTTGCCTGTGAATGGCATGAGATTAGCTGTTCGGAATTCCTCCCTTGACATCCCCCAAGATAATGTACTGTACTGGAATTGTAAGCTGAAATAAACTCCTCTCTCCCCCAACTTGCTTTTTGTCAAGATCTTTTATCACAGCAACAGAGGCCGAGCTGGGACATGCACTTTCTATGATCCTTGTTTGGGGGGTGAGGGGAGGAGGCATGAGGGGGCGGGGCAGCAGCACTAAACAACCATTGCAGGATTTCTCTAGGTGTTTTACCCCGGAAAGCTTTTAAAAAGTCTTTTGTTAACACATTTTCTTTAGGCCCTTAGAGAAACAGTGTGGCTTTGCAGGAATTTTCCTGAGTTTAAGGAGTTTTGGGACTTCTAGGACCCAGATGAGTTAGCACGACCTTTAATCTTCTTGGAGTAATCTCTCTGGATACAATGACATTTATTAACACATCATGTGAAAACAGCTAAGCGGATTTTCAACAAACAGGAAGAGGGTGTTTTGGGAGCACCGACTTAAAATACAGGCAGGTAATATATTCACAATTTACTGTTAGATGTCCTGGGAGGACAAGGGCTTTTGGAGCAGCTAAACCTTAAAATGAAATCTAACTCTGGTTGAAGAGTACAGTTTTCAATCATCTGATTTAAAATGAAGGTATACGAGAATGCGTGAAATTCATCCTGAGATCTCTCCTGACAGGGGCCTGAAAAGACAGCAAGCTATGCTTGAACAGCAGAAACAGGAACCCAAGAGGCCTAAAGGATCGACAACAGGATGCACTGATCATATGCATGATTGGCCGGGCACAAAGTTAGAGCTTCAAGTTGCCCCCATGTCCGATACCACTAGCGCAACCCATCAGAACTAATTGCAGGCTTTGGTTTGCAGTCAGTTCATGTCTCACAATGATAGTCATGGAACTGGGCCCCGTAGAGGAGCGATAGAGCCTGAGTGCAGTTTAATGACTTCCCCGAAGGAGGTGGCAGTGCCAGTTTCTTGTCCGTAGCATATAAAGGGAGGATGGGTGCCAGAGATCACCTATAAAGAGGATGGTGCCTTCACACCTTGCCAAAGGGATGCTACCGGAGGAAAAAGCAAACTACCTTAGTGTGGTGAACATCAGGTCTTAGCCAACATAACAGCCACCATCTGCCTTCCTGCATTTCTGTTTCCCATCACCCGAAACAACACCAGTTGCTTTACCTTCCACACTCCACAGAGACCTTATCTAGAAGATGCTTGTGAAGCTGGCAGTCTCCGGCGGCAAGTGAATTCGTTTAAAGATGATGCTAACTTCTGAAGAAGGTTTTGTTCTCTTCCTTCCATTAGGAAAACACCCAATTCTTTCCTTTTGCTGTTTCTTTCCACCGAGTAGGGAGTAGAGAAGTATATAGTTAGGCCGTCACCAGGAAGCTGACATTTCTGCTAGCCCATTTGCTTTTGCTTTTTCAGAAGAAGTGGCGGCAGCCCCCTCCAACTGTTTCCAAAAGCCCCTGCCATCTACATATGCACTCCTCCCTCTGGAGTCTTTCCCAGCATGCACCCTGTGGGTCAGATCCTGGGGATTAGGCTGAGTGTTTGCCCCTTGCCTCCTTATATTGGCCTTAGGACTATCCTTTCATAGTACGTTCCTTTTTTGACATGGACGTGAGCAGCACACATACTGCCATGGTGTAAGAGAATCTGTTACGTACTATTTCACACCACCCTGTTTCCCCCTCTATTTTCCCTCAGCAATCAGTGGATATGACCGTGTTCGGGCTTTAACTTGGATTCTCAAATGTAACTCAGAGCCCCCCACCCCCCCCCACCTCCCCCCCACACACACACTGGTGGAACCCCCAGATTTCAGTCTAAGCAGTGCTGCTTCTGGAGGGATTCATTAGTCAGAGTCAAGTCTTGATACATCATGACATAATGCCATGGTTACGGTCTATTTGTACCCAGATTTGTACGTATTAAATCTATCATGACTGGACTAGTAAGATGGGTCAACGGGTGAGGGCACTTGCCCCCAAACTTGACGACCAGAGCTCGATCCCATGGGTTAGAAAGAAAGAACTGACCCCTACAAGTTGTCTTCTGCCCTTTACACGTGGGCCATGGCACACATATCCCACCTCCCCAGTAAATAAATAAATGTTAAAAAAAAAAAAATTGATCTGCCATGATACCCCTGCAAAGCCGGTATACCATCACTCAAGTTTTACAATTGTGAAGCCAGAGCTTAAATGTCAGGGACCCAGTTCACATCCCGGTCCCTTTGAAGCCTTGTTAGTTCGTACTGCACCCAACCGACTTGGGGGGGGGGGGGCACTAGGGTAAGTCGCTGTGCAGCATCTTCTGAATTATGTCGTAGGATACAATGTCTACCTAATTAGTTAAATGTTATCTTTCTGGTCAAGACTAGGAGTTCCGGAGTCAGACCAAGCTAGATTCTAGTCCTGCTTTAACTACTTTGTAACATGCGACCCTGAGGGAAACCACTTCATCTCCTCACAGCTCCTGTTTTCCACCTGTAAAACAGTAATACTATTCTACTGGACTACTGCAGTCATTGGGTTATATTTGTAACAGGGTAGGAGTCCTAAAATGAGAATAATTCACTGCCTGCTACCTGTTTTCACTGATCACACACACACACACACACACACCCCTCCAAAAGTGTTTATTATCCCTGCCCAAAAGGATCATATAATGAAAAACACAGTAGCGCTGACTTAACTCTCAGGAGTAGGGAAAAACCCAAATACTTAAAATGTGAGAGGAAAAATAAAAATTAAGTAGGACGGGCAGTAAAATGGTTCGGCAAGTTAAAAAAAAATGTCACTTGCCAGGCAAGCCTGGTGACCTGAGTTGAATCTTGAGACCCCTGTAAAGGTGAAAAGGAGGAACCAATTCCACAAGGTCATCCTCTCACTTGTACCTGAGCCATAGCATGGACCTCCCTAACTATGCACTCACACTAATAACAGTAATAATAGTGATGCTGGTGGCTGGATTCCTTTTTCCCATTCCTTTTCGTCGCTGAGGCAAACAGTCCCAAAGCCAATCTTTGATTTTTCTTTTGCGACAGGATCTCGGTAGGTAGCCCTGGTTGGCCGGGAACTAGCTGCGTGTAACCGGTTGGCCTGAACTCACAGAGATCCACCCGCCTCTGCCTTCAGCGTGCTGAGATGGAAGGTGTGTACCACCATGCCTAGGAAAGCTTTGTGAGATGTGGAGAAACCCAGGGACACCAGGATGCTACAAGTGGGGATTGCACGCCAGAGGTTTTCCAGAACACACCTGCTGATGTAGCAGATGCTCTCTACCCTCCATCACTGCTGGCTCCGTTGCTCCTGTTGCTGTGGATTGCACACTCATTCTAACTAGAAAGGGACTGGAAATCTACTGGGTGAGCCACGCACCCATCATCTCCAGGTACTCTGAGCTTGCCTCCCCAATGGGAGCACACACTGATACTGAGTTGGGCATGGAAGGACTCTCGTTCTCCGGGAATTTCCACTCTCCCTTCATGTCCCCGAGGGAGTTTGTCAGATGAAAGGGCTGGGTGTGAAAGGCACCCATGTGTGACTGGAAGAAACCTTCCATTTCTGGGTGAGGAAGACTGTGCCACCGAGGAGGTTCACAGCCAGCTCTGAGTGAGCAATCCACCTGCTCACACGGTTGCTATAGCAACGTTTACATACGTGAGACTACAAGATTATTTTTATTAAATGTCTGGCATGAACAATCTTTTGCTGTAACCCATCAAGCTCTTTTAAACCCACCAAAAGCTTTGTCTTCTTCACCCACACATCCAAAATCCAAAGTGCTTGCTGGTCTATGTCTCGATCTATCCAGTTTCCCAAAGAATAGTACTTTACATTTCTCTGTCCTTTTGTTATGATAGCTGTATGAGAATTTACTTCTTGTTTGTTTGTTTGTTTTTTAGTTTTTGGTTTTTTTTTTTTTTTTTTCGAGACAGGGTTTCTCAGACAGCCCTGGCTGTCCTGAAACTCACTCTGTAGACCAGGCTGCTGTG
The DNA here is from genome assembly GCF_949786415.1 of Peromyscus eremicus. Taxonomy (NCBI): domain Eukaryota; kingdom Metazoa; phylum Chordata; class Mammalia; order Rodentia; family Cricetidae; genus Peromyscus; species Peromyscus eremicus. The sequence continues at coordinate 28,312,978 of NC_081434.1, forward strand.
GGAAATCCTTTTTGTACACTGTGATTGGTTTAATAAAGAAGCTGACTGGCCAATAGCTGAACAGGATAATGTTAGGTGGGAAAGCCAAACTGAGAATGATGGGAGGAAGGGTGGAGTGAGAGGACATGCCAGCCAGAGGGAGAATGAGTTGAACACATAACATGGGATAGAGGCCAAGACCACAAGCCTTGGGGCAGTGCATGGATTAAAAGAAATGGGTTAAGTTGTAAGAGCTAGTTAGCAATAAGCCTGAACTATTGACTGAGCATTTATAATTCATATTCAGCCTCTGATTTGGTTATTTGAGACCCAGTGGTTGGGACAAGAAACGTCTGATTACACCAGGCTGGCCTTGAACTCACAGAGATCCACCTGCCTCTGCCTCCCTAATGCTGGGATTAAAGGCATGTGCCACCACTGCCCAGTGAGAATTTACTTTTTATGTAAATCAGTATAACCACTGTAGTATAGACGACTGTGACGTTCTTCAATATGAATCATCTTAGTGACCAGAGAATTTTTTTTTCAATTTAGCATAAAAGACAACAGATGAACTCTCTCCTTCTCTGGGTGTATTCCTGTACATTTAACCTAGTGCTTTCCACGTGCCAAGGCAAGTGCTGGCCCAGCCCTTTGAGACTGGGTCTCACTCACTTGCCAAGGCAGGCTTTGTATTTGGAATCCTCCTGCCTCACCTCCTTGAGTATCTGGGACAACGTGCTTGTAAAACCAGGCCCAGCTGAAATATTATTTCTTGCTGAAGTTCAGGGGCTTACAACGTTACTGTTGGAGGAGTTGTGAGCCAAGGATCTTGCATGATCAATCTATAGAATGACCGTGTAGCCTCCAGTCACAGTGTCTAGGATCTGCCTCCATGAGACTGAAAGATCTGCCACTTTTGCTTGAGCGCGAGGCCTTTGGGGCCCCTGCTATTCAGAGTGCTAAGGACAAGGAAAAGGACTATTGTCTAGATTGCTCATTGCCAAGGCTTATGGGAGTGAAGGCCAGTTAAATGTGGGACTGGTTCCACTTCCATCATGAAAAAAATGCAGTAAAGACGCTAACCCAGATGTGGGACCTGTGGCCACTAGAGTGTAAGACTCCAGATTTGGCCAGGTGGTAGTGGTGCACATCGGGAGGCAGAGGCAGGCAGATCTCTATGATGTCGAGGCCAGCCTAGTCTATAGAGCAAGTTCCAGGACAGCTAGGGCTACACAGAGAAACCCTGTGTTGAAAAACAAAACAAAACAAAACAAAATAAACAAACAAACAAAAAAGAACGATCTCTTTGTTAAAGAGATCTTAGGTGGGCATCAGCTGGCTTTGCTGTTCCAGAACCTGTGATGAAGTCAAGGACCATGCGGACACATGTAGCAAAAGAGAACGATCACTCATGTTGGCCAAGAAACAAAGAGAGAAAAGAATGGGTTGGTTCCCATTATCTCTTTCAAATGTGTCCCTCCAGTGATCTAACTTTCTCATTTCAGCCCCACTCCCTAAAGGTTCCATCATCTCCCAGTGTCTCCCCAGGCTAGAGATCAAACCTTCATCACACCATAACAGCAAAGCATAAAGAAAGAAAGGTGTTCTAGGGCAGAGATGGGGGTGGGCTTTGGAGCAATGGGCATACATGATCATCGGAGTGTAGCTGAGCAGTGTAAAGAGGAAGAAGACTGGCAAAGGACATGGGCAAGGCAGCTTAGGATCCTGAAATGGTGCTGGGAAGTGGTGGCACATGCCTTTAATCCCAGCACTTGGGAGGCAGGGGCAGGCGGATCTCTGTGAGTTCGAGGCCAGCCTGGGCTACAGGGTGAGTTCCTGGACAGGCTCCCAAGCTACAGAGAAATCCTATCTCAAAACAAACAAACAAACAAAAGAATCCCAAAAGGGCTTTAGATGCCGTGGGAAGCAGTTTGAGCTTGAGATGCTCCCCCCTCCACCACCACCCTAACCCCCCATCCCACCCCCTGCCAAACACACACACACACACACACACACACACACACACACACACACACACACCACACAGGGAAAGCATGACAAGTTATCAGAGATATTTATAAGGGGGTGTGACATGATTTCAGAATGTAATTCCGGTAACGATGGGATGAGTACATTGTAGGGAGCAGAGAAACTGGGGGCAGGAAAACCAATTAGGAAGCCCTTGCAATTGTCCAGGAAGATGAGACTACACCAACACAGTTGTCCTCATCCTAAAATAATGCACTCATCAGCCAGCTTCGTTTTCATCCCTTTATTTCTGAGGCTGGAAAAAATCACTTCGCTTCTCCATGACTCAGAATCCCTCCCTAATAATAGACGATGACAAACTACTTACCTTACCTCATGCAGAGTGGTACCGAGAGATGCTTGCAACTGCAGCCAGGAAAAGGGAGAACTGTTATTTTAAATGCGAGCTGCAATGATTTTTCTTGGAGAAAAGAAACTGTCATCACCCCCCCCCCCTTAATGGTTTATTATGAAATTTTCCAAGCCTACTGAAAAATTGACAATCGAGTCAAAGAATCTGCAGAAGTCATTGAAGTATTCTTTTGCAGAAATGCCGAGGAGTCCCTACCCAGGAAATGACATCTTCAACAGAAGAGCCCTTCGCTTTCCAGATGAGAGTGCCCTTGCAACCTGCGTGGTTACAAACACTGTTCTGCTGAGAAATTTTGTAAGGAAAGGCCTGGTTTTCCTGTTATGAACAAAAGTGTCACAGATGCTATTCCTATTATTACTCTTACAGAACTGTGAGCTGGGCATGCTAGGAGAAGGTTATACAATATCTAAGTTAAGAACTGGGCAAAATTTCTCCAGGTTATACTTTGTCATTTGAAGCTTGCAATCTGTCCTTATAGACAAGGGCACCTAACCATGCCCTTTCCTTCAGCTATCAAGACTTTTGCCGCCATTAGGAATCCACTGCCCTGGACCATACACTATTTCTCTGCTCACTTTGGTTGGAAAAGGATCACTTGAATCTATGAGAGAACACATAGAGCATACTGAGACTGGTTTAAGTCTTGTCAAAATGCGTTTGTCTTCCACCTTAAAAAAATCCCATATTCCATATTAGTGCTGAGTTAGTATAAGATATTCAGGAGATAGAAAGGTAAATCGCATAGGGATGTTCTACTCAAGAAAAGAACAGAACAGTACGCCGGGTGGTGGTGGCACATGCCTTTAATCCCATCACTCAGGAGGCAGAGGCAGGCGGATCTCTGTGAGTTTGAGGCCAGCCTGGGCTACAAAGTGAGTTCCAGGAAAGGCGCAAAGCTACACGGAGAAATCCTGTCTCGAAAAACCAAAAAAAAAAAAAAAAAAAAAAAGGAAGAAAGAAAAGAACAGTTAAGAGCTCAGGCCTGGTGGTCCAGAACTGTAATCCATGCTACTTGAGAGGTTAGGGTGGGAAAATTCCAAGTTCAAGGATAGTCTGGGCAATGTAGTGAAGCCCTGTCTCAAAAAATAAAAAGGGGGGTTGGGGTTGTCATTTAATGGTAGACCAGTTGCTCAGAATATTTGAAGCCTCACATTCAATCCTCACTACTAGAAGAAGAAAGGGCTGGGTGGTAGTGGCACATGCCTTTAATCCCAGCACTAGGGAGGCAGAGGCATGCAGATCTCTGTGAGTTCGAGGCCAGCCTGGTCTATTAAGTAAGTTCCAGGACAGCCAGGGCTATCACACAGAGAAGCCCTCCCTCAAAAAAAAACCATGACTAAATAGGATTTCTGGGTAAGATGGCAGGCTAGCAGCCACCTCTGTGTGCCAGTGAAGAAGAGAGTTGGAAGAAAAGACAGACTCTATTCCAAAAGAGATAGAAAGAGCATTGGGATCCACAAAGGAAACGAAAGACTCTCTGAAAAGTGCAGAGGAAAAGGTTGATACACCCAGATATGAGCTGAACATAGCTGCAGTCTGTCACCCGCAGGGGCAGGCAGAAGGTGCTTCCACAGTTTGCTTTCTTCTAAGTGATACTTCAAGTTGAGTAGGCTGCTCAATGAGATTGCTAAATAAGGGGTTGGGGATTTAGCTCAGTGGTAGAGTGCTTGCCTAGCAAGCGCAAGGCCCTCGGTTCGGTCCTCAGCTCCAGGAAAAAAAAAATTGCTAAATAAAACTGGAATCGATATACAAATCATCAGATATCTAAATTGCAACATGGAAAGACAAGACATGTGAAAAAAGTAAGGTAATGTGACTCCTCACTCACAGAACTCAGATACTGGAAGAAATAAAATGCTAGATGATTTAAGAAGTAAAAATGGACCCAGGCAGTGGTGGCACACACCCTTAATCCCAGCACTGGGGAGGCAGAGTCAGCCTGGTCTACAGAGTAAGTTCCAGTACAGCTAAGGCTACACAGGGAAACCCTGTCTTAAAAAAACCAAGAATAAAAAAAAGTAAAAGTGGTCAATTACCAGAAAAATAGTGTAAACAAGCAAGGTGATTCAGTGGAGGACTGGGTAAAGAAAGACAGCAGCTAACAAGAAAAATTCAGCAAAGTGGATGAAAAATTGGCAACATGGGTTAAAAAAAAATCAACAACATAGAAGAAAAATCCAGCAAGGAAATTGAGATTTTGAAGAAAAATCAAAACTAAATAGAAATGTCGGAAATGAAAAACTCAATAAATAAAAACAAAGCAAGGGAAGAGGGAAAGTATCATCAATAGATTTGATCAAGCAGAATGTGGAATAACAGGGGCAGAGGACAAGAGAGAGGAAATACCATATTCAAACATCAATTAGGAAAATAAAGTCACCAAAGATGATCACAATGCCCCAGACCCTGTAATACAGTCAAGGGAACCGGGGGAATATATGGGACAGAAGGAGCTTAGGTGTACAACAAAGGTGCAAAGGATATGTTCGAAGTAATTATAGCAGAAAGTACCCCCCGAACTAGAGAGACTTGCAGACGTTCAAACATCATAGGCGTTTATCATCTCAAATAGACATGATGTGAAGAGAGCTTCTCCATGACAGATTGTAGTCAAGATGTCAAAAACATAGAGCAACGTGGCAATATTGAAAACTCTACGGGGAAAATGTCAATCAACTGACAAAGACAGAGACATCTGAATATGTGCTAGGAAAGCACGGAATAATGGATTCCAAGCCCTAAAAGTACCTGACTGCTAACCCAAACTACTGCGCTCATCAAAGCTACCTTTTAAAATTACTGTAGCATGAAGGACACTTCGAGGTAAGTACGAACTGGAGCTGTCTCTGATCATAAAGCCTGTACAGCAGGAAGGACTTAAGAGAAGATGATAAGCCAGTGGTTCTCAGCCTGTGGGTCATGACCCCTGTGGGCTTTGCAAGACCCTCTCCCAGGGGTGGCCTAAGACCATTAGAAAACACAGATTGTTGTTGGTTGTTTTTGCTTTTTGGGGGGACCTGCCACCTAGCTCCCAAATATACACAGAGACTTATTCTTATTTATGAATGCCCGCCTTAGCTTGACTTGTTTCTTGCCAGCTTTTCTTAACTTTAAATTATCCCATCTACCTTTTGCCTCTGGGCTTTTCCCCTTTCTTCCTTCTGTATATCTTACTTTCACTCTTACTCCATGGCTGACTGGGTGGTTGGGTGGCTGGTCCCTAGTGTCCTCCTCTCCTTGTTCTCTTGCTCTTTCTTCTTTTCCTCCCAGATTTCTCCTTCTATATATTCTCCCTGCCTGCCAGCCCCGCCTATCCTTTCTCCTGCCTTGCTATTGGTCGTTCAGCTCTTTATTAGATCATCAGGTGTTTTAGACAGGCACAGTAACACAGCCTCACAGAGTTAAACAAATGCAACATAAAGAAAAGCAACACATGTTTGCATCATTAAACAAATGCTCCACAGCACAAACAAATGTAACACATCTTAAAATAATATTCTACAACAACAGATATTACATTGTGATTTGTAACAGTAGCAAAATGACCGTTATGAAGTAGTAATGAAAATAATTTTATGGTTGGGGGTCACCACAACATGAGGAACTGTACCAAAGGATCACAGCATTGGGAAGGTTGAGAAGCACTGCTGTGTACAGATAGGGAAGAGAGTCTCAGTAAGGAAAAAATAGATTTCATGATAGAGACAGAAGAAATGAGAGTCAAAAAGGAACCCATCGTGGACGACACAGTAAATCAGCAAACTCTAACTCTGATGAAGAAAATCCAGGGCAAATGATCCAAGCATCCAGGAAAACACAGTCACAGGAATTAGTAATCGTTTGCCAACAGCAAGCTTAAAAGTAAATGCCCTCAGCTCACCAACAAAGGGACAAAGTGGGCTGATTTGACTGAAAATCTAGATCCAAGCAGGACTTGATAGTGCATGCTTTTAATTCCATCAGGAAGCAGAGGCAGGCAGTTCGAGGCCAACCTGGTCTCCATAGCACACTCCAAGGCAGCCAGAGCTTTACAATGAAACCGTTACAAAAGCAAACAAAACAAAGAACTAGACTCAACTCTTGCCTACGAGAAACACATCACACTGGTAAAGGCATCTACAGACTGAGAGTCAGAGAATGGACGATGATCTACCAAGCAAACAGCATCGGGAAAACAAGCTGGTGTAATTAATCTGTCATCTGAGAAAGTAGATTTCACTCCAAAATCAGCCATAAGAGATTTTAAAAAGCAGGGCATGTTAAAATAATGAAAAATGAACATCTCAGGGGGGTGTGAGATCAGGGAGTACATAAGACATGAACACAGAAAAAAAGAACTCTCTGGAACCAGGCAAAGGGAACAGAGGGTCCAGCTGAGGACAGTCAGAACAAAGTATCATAATGTGCATGTATAAAAATGTCCTAATAAAACCGCTAAAGGTGTGCTAACATAAATAATTAGAAACAGAAAAGGAAATGAAAGCTGAATAGGTACAGCGTGATACTATGAGGAGACAAACCATGAACCCACAGGGAGGGGATAATAAGAATATACACTCCCCTCTGAAGTACATGTGCATGAGTAATAAATGATTAGTTCCTGCAAGTGGAAATCTGTGCACTAGGATAGTGAGCTACTCTTATTCATTCCTTTCCTGTTATCAGGCATTTCTTGGAAAACGAACGCACTGGTGAAACTCGTCACAAAGCAATCAGAAGATTACAAAGAACAGACAAATAAGCCTCATTAATCCTCACACAACTTCGTTCTTATTTTAAGGACAGTTTACATCTCACAGATCTCAGCCTGCTCTCTCGTGCATTCTTCGGTGTGACGCTAAGATTCTTTCACTTCAGAGAACTCCGAGAAAGCAGCCGGAAGCCGACTGTGCGGACTTGCAGGAATCACGCATGCAGGCGAAGGGTCATTTGCTCACGAACAAGTAGTACAGTGGGCAGCGACTTGATAGTCCTTGTTCTGGTGGAATCTTTAAAGATGTTTTGCTCGCTTTTAAACAAAAATGTATGCGGTTGATGGTTGCCATGGGATTTGGAACTGCAAAGATAGTTTACCCACGAAACCAACCATACCTCCTTTCAAATGTCTGAGTATATTATACCTTTTGTATAAGTATGCACAGGTGGGTTGTTGTTGTTTGTTTGTTTTTTGTTTGTTTTACCGAGTAAAAGCAAAACCAAAACTGAAAAAGATAAAACATTATTGATTTATCTGGGGGCACATGATACTTATGCCTGGAATAAAATCCAAAAGGAAGGGAATAATATAAAGCGAAAGCGTGTCTCTCCTGGCCACCCATTACCTCTCCTCAAGACAACCACTATTAGCTGGCTTCCAACATGTCTATCCAGACAGTCTCTGTACAAGAATACGAATTCATATACATATTCATTATTATGACACGGGTCTCGCAGACAAAGCCCTTGTGAATACAATTTGAGTTTTCTCTTCACACATTTCTCTTCAGTCCACTTTGGCGATGGCTTCATTCCAGAAAATAGAGAGCTTCCTCATTCTTTTCTTTCCCCCAAGTGTTGGGCGCTGAACACAGGATGACATACATGCTAAGCAAGGACTCTGCTACTGAAATGTATCTCTAGCCCTCTTTTTACTTTTAAATGTTGAGATAGGGTCTCACTAAATTACCCAGCCTGGCTTGGAAGTTACTCTGTGTAGCCCAGGTTGGCAGTCCTCCTGCCTCAGCTTCCAAGTAGCTGGGACCAGGGTTTTTTGTCACCAGGCCTAACTTCCTTAGTCTATATTTTCTTTTCCTCATTTACTTATTTGTCTCTATGTGGGGTGGCGCCATAATGTGTCTATGGGAAGTCAAAGGGCAGCTTGCAGGAGTCAGTTCTCTCCTTCCACCATGTAGGTTCTGGGAATCGAACTCAGGGTGTCAGGCTTGGCGTCAGGTGCCTTTTCCTGCTACGTCATGTCATTTTTTTTTTTTTTTTTTTTTTTGGTTTTTTGAGACAGGGTTTCTCTGTGTAGCTTTTGGAGCCTTTCCTGGAACTCACTTGGTAGCCCAGGCTGGCCTCGAACTCACAGAGATCCGCCTGCCTCTGCCTCCCGAGTGCTGGGGTTAAAGGCGTGCGCCACCACTGCCCGGCAATGTCATTCTTTTTAATGATACACAGTATTGTGGTACATGATCACCACATAATTTATTTAGCTAATCAGAATCAGTTTTGCTATCACAAGCTATAACTTATTTTTATATATTCGTCTTTTATGTGAGCACAGCCACAATTCTTAGATGTGGAGTTGTTTGGTCAGAGTGCACGAATTTGGAATTTGATGGGGATTATTCAAATGCCTTCTTTAAAAATTGCTAGTTTGAATTTCCACCAAGAAGATATTCCTTGCCGGGTGGTGGTGGTGGTGGTGGTGGTGCACGCCTTTAATCCTAGCACTTGGGAGGCAGAGACAGGCAGATCTCAGTGAGTTCGAGGCCAGCCTGGTCTACAGAGCGACATCCAGGACAGGCACCAAAACTACACAGAGAAACCCTATCTCGAAAAACCAAAAAAATAAAATTAATTAATTAATTAAATAAAAGGATTTCTTAAAAAAAAAATATATTCCTCTCAAAATTCCACCACAACCCTCTGCTGAGCTGATACATAAGTACTGACAATCACATAATACGTTTTAATCTGTATTTCTTTTGTTAAAGGTCCAGTTATTAGATTATTTTAATTTATAAAAGTATTACAATATTATCAAAGTTGAGCTTTTTCCAGATACTTAAAGGCTATTTGAATTTCCTTTCCTCTGTTGGGAATGTAGCTCAGTGGTAGGGCATTTTCCTAGCCTTGTCTGGGTTCAATCAGCAACCAGAAAACAAATGCATTTCATTTCTTCTGAACTATCTCTTCCTATTCTTTACCCATTTCTAAGTAGATTTTCAATATTATTTTTATACCTTAATATACAACCATAATGATACATTCATGATAGCCATTAGATTTAAATACCATTAATCAGCCATTAGTTTCACAGAGGAAAAAAAATAAATGTAGAGTTACTCAACTATCTTCAAGTATACTTTGAGACATAATTCAATGCCTGACTTTTCCTTCCAATCTTAAATTGCAATGGGACCTGTCCTCACTATTTAGGTTCCCCGTAGGGTTTATTTATCTTATTTCAACCCCAGAAGAGTCATTTGCCATAAACTCTGTCTCAGCCATAGATTATCCATGCAAACTTACTAAGGGATTTAAGTCATGAAGTTAAGAGCGTCAATGGTCCAACCCTACTCACAGTTCCTGCCTTAGTGGGAGCAGGAAAAAGAAAGCAAGACTTCCAAGAAGGCTTTAATTCTTCCCCTCCATCCCTCCACCCCCCAAAAGATACCATCTCACCCATTTAGGAAGAAATGGGAAAAGTCCCTTTGCTTCTTTCTCCATCTGGGAAGGTTTTAAGTGTCTGTTTACAATCCCTAAATATCATATTTCGTTTGGCAGCCGAAATATACACAAAACAGAATGAGAAAATTCCTGAATGAGAAAGATTTCAAACACTGCTCTGACCGGCTTTGTCTCAGGCACAGAGGTGGGAGTTCCTGCTTGTCAAGAAGTGGCCAGCCACCCGTGTGGCTGGTTTGGTAGAGACAAGGAAGTGGGTTTGTCAGGAGAGCTACCCGGCTAGGGTAGCCGGCAACAACTGATCCAACCAAGTAACTACTAGCATCCAAACATACTCAATTTCTCTTCTACTGATGATGGAGATTTATCCCTGGGCTTCACACATTCTGAACATGCACCCTCACTGTGCTCAACCTCTGGCCAACATCTAACCACAGGCTGATGAGATTCAAGTCCCAGTAAGTTAGGCGAGAGTTGTATCCTTGACACAGAGACAATTCACTGAAATAACTCTAGCTCTCCTTCATACGGATTATAGATCTATAGCTGTCTCATCAGGCTGTCGGCAAGAAGCCAAGTGGAAGGGCGATAGATACAGATACATGTAATTCTTAGCCAAATATTCTGGAAAATAAAACCCTAGGCTGTGCCGGGAGAAGAAATCCCAAGGCTGTAAAATGAAGGTGGGAGGCCGGAGGCAGGAAAGGAAGAAATACAAATGCTAGGTGATGTGTTAGGGATCTGGCCATAACTGTAAGCAAACACAGCCAGTTGCTGTGTCCTGCAAGTCACCTTGATGATCTCTTGAGTGGTGGGCGGTGGTAAGGAAGAAAAGACAAGAGGGCATTTTCTCCTTGGATGCTAATCCCTTGATTTAAATGTTCACTTCCCTGTACTTTGGGGTTGTTACTCAGCCACTTAAGGGAGAGGGTAGGGAAGCTAGATTACAGATCTCACCGAAGAGCCTGGAAGAAGAGGGACGAAAGCAGCCATGAAACGTGAAGCGTGCAGCCCGTTCACACCACACCTGTGTCCTCAAGCCATGGAGGTCCCTCCTGCTGGGACTGGATGCCAAGTCACACCCTCTCCCCAGATCACTTGGAAAGAGCTAAGCCATGGGGCCAGGGGAAGCTAGGAAATCTCAAGAAGAAGAAGAAGAAGAAAGTCTATTTAGTTGTGTATTAAAATTATGAAAAATAGCCGGGAGGTGGTGGCGGCGGCGGCGGCGGCGGCGGCGGCGGCGGCGGCGGCGCACGCCTTTAATCCCAGCACTCGGGAGGTAGAGCCAGGCGGATCTCTGTGAGTTCAAGGCCAGCCTGGGCTACCAAGTGAGTTCTAGGAAAGGCGCAAAGCTACACAGAGAAACCCTGTCTCGAAAAACCAAAAAACAACAACAAAAAAAAATTATGAAAAATAATTAAGATCTAAGAATTAGTATCTTTGTGGGATCAATCTGAAAGATTTTCAGATAAAAGGCCACTTAATCATAATGAGTATGGGGGTGGAAATTCTACTATTAACAAAATTTATGATCTTGATTTGTGATTTGTGAACTATATTCTGTGACCCTGCATATTGATTTCTGGACCAAATTTACTCATGCTTACCCAGATGATGTTTATTATTTATTATTAAAGGTGATTGTGAGTGAATGTGTGTGTGAGGAGGCCAATGGTAACTCTCAGGTGTCCTCTTTATTACTCCACCTTGTTTTTAAGACAGGATTTCTCACTGTACCTGGAACTCACGTATCGGCAAGTCCCAGGGATCCCCCTGTCTCTGCTTTCCCAGTTCTGGGACACAGAGGCAAGCTGCTGTGCCTGGCTTGTTATATGGATGCTCATGCTTGTACAGCAAGCAGTTACCAAATAAGCCCTCTCCTCTGCTAAAGATAAAGATATCTCTTAGGGCATTCATTCATCAGATGTGCTCTAAACCACAGTGTTTTGTTCCCAAGTCATATGTAGTCGTCTGTGCTAAGACATAGCCCAAATTCTAGAAAGATATTTTACCAAAACACCTACTGACTTAAGGACAACAGGACAGTCCCTCTTCTGCATACCTGTGTGCTATGGAATGGGTCTGGAGGGCAGATGGTAACCATGAAAGTAGAAAGAAAGAACAGCCAACGACAGCTTGTCAATTAAATGAGTGTATACATGGAGAAATAAAATAGCAACTACTTCTCCCCTAGTACATACGTGGATGACATCTGGCAACTTAAATGGAAGAAAGAAAGGGGATAAATGAAGCCTTCTGAGAAAGTCAGACTCTTTCCAACTCCATGCTGCTTTGAATTCTAGAAATCGAGTCCAGCTAATATGGTCGTTATTCCTTTCCACACCCAGATCACCACAAGCTCCAGGAGGAACAATCTGAGATCTTCCGCTTAACCTATATTTTTCTCTGAAAACACAGTCCAGCTTCTATAGAAGCATTTGCCAGCCCCTTATAAGGTCAGGGAGCTGGAACTACAACACGTGAGGAATACCCACACACTTACTTCATATCCTGCAGGAAAGAAAAAAAAGAGAGAGAGACGGCATGAAAAATTCTGTTTCCACTCGTTGAAGTGGCTTATTACTATATGTCTAGAAGGCCTAATGTCAAAACTTCAAGGACAGGAGACTATCGCAACCTGGGCTTGAGGCTGGGGGTTGGGATGTCTACAATGCATCCCAGCGGATGTGGATTTACATGTTAGTACCTGAAAGCGGATGCAGCCCCCACCCTGGAATGAATATCTGTCTTCCAAGAGACTTGTTTCCAGAGCGTGGCGGGAGGAACAACAGACACAGCAATGTGCCCACACACTCAGCCATCTGCTGTTCCAACCACACTCCTCCCCTGCCCCCCATTTCCTGCAAATGATTCACCGAGGCCTTCTTCAAAGATAACTGTGTAGGCATTAAAGGAGGGGAAAGTCATTAAGAAAAGTGGAATCTGGAGTTATTAGGATGAGGTAGAGCAGATTAAACAGTCTGGAATTTCACAAAGCAAACAGTGTGGGGTGCAGACAGGATTCTTGTCTCTCATGGCGGGTGCACCCTTTCAACAGGTTCGCAGCCAGCGCAAACAGGTCACACAAGACGGCACACAAGTTGCTAAAGAACCAAAGAGGAAAAAACAACAGAAGTCGAGACAGGGAATCTGAATACTCCCACTAGAACCACCGGATACTTCAACCACCATAGTGTCAGCGTCTGACTGATAGCCACCGACTGCTCTGTACCAGTCAATGGGATCTTTACAGCCTCCATCAGTGGGTAAAAAAGCTGCCATGAAAATCATGCTTTTAAAGGAAATGCTAACAAAAGCCAGGAAAGGTGGTTATGACTCTATCTCTGACACCAGAGAATATTGAGGGCAAATACGTGGTGTTCCTGGGCCCGAGTGCTTGGAAAGTCCTGAGCTACATCACATTGGAGCCAAGTGGGCCTCAGTTCAAACCCTGACTGCTTCTGGCCTCTAGGACATCAAATTGTTAAATCTCTGGGGACCTCAGGAGTCTCATGAGGAGACTATGGGATAAGGAAATGTACTCTTTAGGAAGAATGAGGACAAAAGAAGATAATGTAACATATTTATGTGGTCCTGAGAAAAGGTAGAGAGGGAATAAGTGGGTGAATATGAAGTCCCTGTTTGCTGTGCTGGAGATATATCTCCCCTCTGTCTCTTCTTTCTTGTTATTTTTTTCAATTTCTACTATGCTCCAGATCCTAAGGCTACCAGTGTAAGTGATTTAAAGGAGAATTAGAGCATCTAATTCAGCGGTTTTTTATTAAGATCAAACCATGTGAGTCTATTAATGGGTAATAGGGATTTATTAAGATATAAATTGAGGAAATACACTCACAAACACAGAACTGAGGAAACAGCTGAAGTCGTCCTCTGTTCTATCTGGGAGCGAATGCACTTGGCTGTATGATCATGCCAGGAAGAATCAAGGAGCTACGAGATCCCTCGCCCTTTCCATTTAAGAAGTCATGTAGGAAGGCAGGAAGCACTGCCTCTTCAGGCCCTATAGCCCAAGGTCATGGGTGGAGCAAATACCACTACATTCCCCTTTTTGTCTAAATAAGAAGGTTCTAAACCTAATGCAAACTATATATGGTAAGAATGATTATCAAGTATTGTTCAGGAGAAGGGAAAGGTAATAACATAAACAAAAATGGAACTACAACCAACAAGAACAACATCAAACAAGAAACACATGCTAAATGTCCAGAAATGTCCAGACCATAGGTAAATGGCATGTTACAGAGATTACTCCAATAGCTGCCCTATCCTGTAGAGTCTAACTTTAGTACCTAAAATGTTCTTAGCTAAGATATGAGAGGATTACAACTGTAACTATCTAGTTTTCAACCCCATCAAAGACCTGAGAAGGAAAATAATGTTATCTGAGAAAACAGGAAGTGTAAGCAAGCAATTTCCAAAAAATTGCAAGAATAGACAGAGACAGCTGGCAGCCTGGACAGTCACCTAATGTTTCTCAGCACCATTGGGGCATCCATATTGGCTACAGGCCCAGAATATCTGACAGACCATTTTCAGAAGTAGGAATTTTGAAAGACTATTTTACCTGTCTTGGCAAGGTTCAGCGGTCACGTTTCTTTGTGTCCTGCTTGTCCAGAAAGGACAGCATGCATACTGTCAGCAGCCGAGGCAAGGGCAGTTCTTTGTCCAGCAGGCCATTTTGTGCCAAAAATAAGACAGATTTCCAAACGGAGTGTCTTTGATGCCCAACATTCTCTCGGGATCAGATCCATGGGGCCAGGAGCAATTGTGTCTCACATCAACAGAACTCTAAGTTATCAAAACATTTAAATGCCATATTATCTAGGTCTATGAAGTGTTTGAAGATTACCTATCTTTCTGACATATATTATTGTAAATCAGGAAAACTTAACCAACATAACTATAGATATGACAAGCATGGGTGACTATTAATCTGTAAGTATAATCTACATAAATAACCTAAGGACTAAGGTTTCACATTATCCAGGTAAACAGTCTATAAGCAGATAGATATACAGTATAAGGACAATGACCTCAAAATTGTGACAATATACAAAATATCTTAAACAGAGGTAGAAATGTATAGTGCAATATGCAATATGACAACATATTCTTAATATGTATCAATACACAAAATATCCTAAATAGAGGTAGAACATACATACAGTATGATAAGTATAATTTTGCATTTATATCAATATACAAAGATTTCAAATAGGAGTAGGAACATGTGTACAATATGAACAATTATAGTTTTGAATTTGCATCAATATACAAATTATCTTAAATAGGAATAGAAAAACAGTTTACATTTGTACCAATATACAAGAATCCATATCAGTGCAAATTATCCAAGACTGGTAGTTTGCTAAATTAGTTTACTAGTAGATACAATAATCTACCTCAATATCCTATTCCTATCTATTCCCCCTTTTTCTTTTCCAAAAAAGAATCCTGAGTCTAAATTTTATTGTTCCATTCCCAACCCGATAACAATTTATCCATAACCTTGAGAAAATGAAACCTTTTGGGAGAAGGGACGGGGTTTTCTTAAAATTGCTTCCCGCTGTCTAGGGGGTGACGGTATCTCTGTGGGATCCTGTAAAAAAGCTAAATGGCTAAGTCTCCTAAGGACTAGCTGTAATGTTTGTAGCCAGTCTCAGAGTAAAGGGCAAGGTTATCTGAGGTTCTGGCTAGAAGTGTAATATGATGAGCCATCGATCTTACCTTGAAAGTGTCCTGAAGAGTTCGCAGTTCAAAGCTGATCACTGAGTGGTGTTTTTTTGGGTACAATTGGCATCATTATGGACCAGGTAGAGTGGTTGTTGTGGGGCCCCATCTTCCTTCTGGAAACTTTAGGGGTTGCTATTGGAAAGATTTATTTTTCACTGTGGAAAACTTGAACATTATTAATATTAGAGTGGAAAGTTTGAATCTTAAGATGATACAACATGTGAGGAAGGATTCCGAGAAATCAAGAATAAGCGTGGAGAGATATAGAATCTTGACAGCAATGGTCTCTAGATTATTGGTTTTTTTCTGTCCTGCACCAGTTGGCTTTTCTGATATGAGACAGAATCTCCTAATTTTTTCCTTTAGCAACATGTTTGGGTTTAGAGAAGGAGAGAGTCACATTCCAACTCCAAAGCCAGTTTGATTAATAATTGAATCTGGACCACAACCTTTCTAGAGTTAAAGAGACATTGATGTTAGGCAGTAGGATATTACCCTGTAGAGTATATTGGTACCAATAGGTCCTTCCATTCTGCTGTAGATGTCTGGGTATCCAAGGCCTTTTGATTTCTTGAAGATGGGTAATTATGGGTAATTATAGTTTCCCTTAGTCATGATAAAAGATAAATTAGCTATAAAACTTTAGACTCACAAAAATAGGATAGACGATAGAATATTTTCTTTAACTTTGCCAAATACAAAATAGACTAGATATTGTAACCGTAATTCTTGCTTGATAACTGTTTTGTTATATGTAATTTTCCTATGTTAAAGTTAAGACTTTCTTTTTGATTAGACAGAAAAGGGGAAGTGCTGTGGGATGTCTTTCTATAGGCCGTGAATATGTGCTGTTCCCATCGGTTAATAAATAGAGCTCCATTGGCCTATGGCAGGGCAGGATGGAACCAGGTGGGAAATCTAAGAGATAGAGAGAAGAAAGGCAGGGTCAGGGCAGACACTGCGAGCTGCCACCAAGAGAATGAGAAGTTATGGATTCATTCAAAATTAGAGATGATCAGATTTGATCGAGGAAGACCCCCTGAAATCCTGACTACAGACACAAAAACATAAACCTGAAATAACTACAAGACATGTGATGTATATTTTACCTGCTCAAACACATAGGAAATTATCTTTGGCTGACTTGTGTACAATGCACAGTCTGTACTTGTGTTAATGCAGATATGTATGTTACCTTTAAAAGTTTATGTATTTTCAGGACGAGGGGACCAGATACCAATGCAAACGGGTGGCCCAGATGATCCAGCATCTCAAAATGCCCCTGTTGCAGTTTCTCAACCTAATGTTGCAATCTTTTAATACAGTTCCTCATATTGTGGTGAGCCCCAATCATAAAATTGTTTTTGTTGCTACTTTATAACTGTAATTTTGCTACTATTATGAATCATGATATAAAGATCTGATATTTGACCCCAGTGAGAGGGTTGTTTGACAATCCTCCCAAAGGGTCATGACCCACAGGTTGAGAAACACTGCTCTAGTGCCTTCTGGGGCAGCAAAGGGGAGGTAAATGTGTGGGACCTTTCACTGGGACCACACAGGTCAAGCTGTCCTTACTAATTCGAGATAAGGAAAAAAAAGGAGGAGACACGTAGGTCTTGTAACCCCTCTCTCCCCATCACAGACATCAGCTGTGTCCCATGTGGAGAGTGAGGTGTCCAAATAAGAATGAATGGCTCCTCTCAGTATAGAGATACCACATCAGACCAAATTCCTCAAGATGCTAGTACAATATCTACCTCCATTTTCTCATCTGTAAAATGGATGTTAGACCAGCACTTTCACCTTGGGCTGCTGTAAAGTGAAATCTATACGAAGGACCACACACGGGGCTCAGGACAGTCAGCGATAGATAGATGCTATTTTGTTATTCTTTTTATTTCTTGTCAATATATGCTACTGACGACTATTAACTGATTACAGATTTTCATTTAATAGGAGGATTTTTAATAGTGATGATTTTATCTGATAAACATCTACTCCTCCAATGAACCTACTCATTTACTTGTCCTTGCCCATTTATCAGCATCGAATTCTGTCTACGCTGGTGTTGCCCGGGACTGGGCACATGCTGAGGGCGTTTGGGCAAGTAGCAGGTGAAAGATGTGGGAAGCAAAACCAGTCAAGACAAAGAGTAGCAAGTGTCCCTACAGAGATCTGTAGCATTTCAGAACCATGGAACCTGAAAAGACTTTCCAGAGAATTCTATTCCATAGGATAAGCAGCTCTCAAAATTTGAGCTGCAGAATTCCAGGCAAGAAAAACAGCTTGTAAAAAAACAAACAAACAAGCAGGGCAGTGGTGGCACACGCCTTTAATTCCAGCACTTGGGAGGCAGAGGCAGGCGGATCTCTGTGAGTTCGAGGCCAGCCTGGTCTCCAAAGCGAGTTCCAGGGAAGGCACAAAGCTATACAGAGAAACCCTGTCTCGAAAAACCAAAAAACAAACAAAACACAACAACAGGGCTGAGAGCTGAATTTTCATGTGATAGGATTTGGTTATACTGTCTGGAACTTCCTGAATTCCAAAGATCAGGATCAATCTGTGACTGGGGCTGTAGAGACCAGCCTGCAGCTCAGTCCTAAGACAGGCAGTAGCCTGTCTGCTCTCAAGCCCAAGCAAATGTAAGCATCCCGTGTTGTTCAACATGGGCTGCTCCAAGTACTGTCCATAGCTCCTGCTCCATTGCCAACAGCAAGACCCTTTCTAGTCCTTATTACAGGTTTTACTTGTCTTCTCCTTGTCCTTATCCTTGTCCTTCTTCTTCTAATGAGTGGAAGTTTGGGGTTGTGGCATATGTGTGTGAAGGCCAAACAGAGCTTCATCTTAGGGCACACCATCCAACTCCTTTGAGACAGTGTCTCATTGGCCAGGAGTTCACCAATTAGACTAGTGTTTCCTGCCTCCTGGTGAAGGGATTACAAGCGTGTGCTACCACACGTAGCATTCCTATGTTGATTCTGGGGATTGGATTTAAGACTTCGTGCTTGCAAGGCCAAGGTTCTACCCACTGACCTATCTTCCCAGCTCCTGTTTCATTCTATAGTTCCATATTTGCCTTGCTTCTTCCTCTAAATCTTGCCTGTAAGTTTCTCTAAGACAGGGATTCTGTCTTTCTTAATGAGTCCTTCCTAGAGCATGGATCCCTCCTGGAACCCTGTTCTTGTCTCCAGGCCCCGGTCAGGGCTGATGGATTGCTGTTGCTCATCTCTTCTTTGCTCCTTTGCAGGTGGAGAACAGACTGAGGACTTCTTGTTGCAAGGCCTTGATGACAACCCAATGGTTGAGCTCCTATTACTGCCCAGACATCAATCCCCATCCATAACCTGTTTCAGCCGCCTCTCGGGACTGCCTTGCCAAGTCTGGTTTGGCTCAGAGCTGAGAGGATTCTTAGGCTGGATTCTGTGTATCACCAATGAAACACACACTGCCTTAGCACTCGAAATTGCAGCTAGCACACTCCCTGGGGAATACAGGGCATCAGGATGCCATATGCTTTTCTCCATCCCCCTCCCCCAACATTTGGCTTCATAAAAGCGATTACAGAATAGGCTTCCAATGAACCTTCATGATTGAGGTCGAGCTGTGTATATGATGATCAGCCCTTCGTCTCGGGCATCATTTCCTTTAGCATTGAACTGAAGACTAGGACACCAATCATATTGCTTCCAGCCACAACTAACAACAAAAACAAAACCCTTGGGTATAAAGTCACAAGACAGAAATAAAAAATAAAGACCATTGGAAATTTGAGAACCCACATGTTTTTCCTTCCTTCTTTCTTTTTTTTTTTCTTCAAGAATTTCAAAGTTTCAACCTGTTTTAATGTCGGCCCATCTGGCTGCTTTATTATTGAAAACAGTAGCATCTTCTGATGTTCTTTGTGAAGCAACAGAACTTTGGGGGAGGGGGGGGAGAAAAAGAAAGAAAGAAATTCACAGGGAAAACTTTTCCATTTGCTATGCCATATTTTGTCTTTTATTTTATTTTATTTTTCTTAGAAAAAAATAAATCCCAACTGGAGGGTGCTTCGGAGCATGTGCATAGAAATATTCGGTGAGTCATGCCTGGTGTTGTAGGTCTATTCTGGCGCGTGGGGTTTCCAGAACAATTACATAAGTGCTAACAGATCCAGGAACTTTTGACATTTGTGGCAGCTTAATGGAGTTCTTCTCATCATTGAAAATATCCTAATTGTTGTTTCCTTGAGTTGAAAATCCATGAAACTGGTGGAGCCGCAGGAATTGACGTTGGGGCATTTCCGTCTCGTATGAGCTGTTGGCAAAGAGACTGGAGAAAATTTGTTTGAAAAGAAACCTGGCTGACCAAGCTGCAGCAGATACGATGACCTAAACTGAATTATCGAGTAAAAGTTATCTGAGGGCACCAGCTGTGGTGAAGTGTTCTGGTTTTTTCCCGTGAAAATGTCCCTTACGACTCTCCCGTGAAAATGTCCCTTACTACTCGGGTGCCCACAGAGCATGGTTTCGTTGGACAGCCTACTAGCATGGTTTTAAAAATACTGGGTTCCAGCTGGGCAGTGGCACACTCCTTTAATTTTAGCACTTGGGAGGCAGAGGCTGATGGATCTCCGTGAGTTCGAGACCAGCCTCCTCTACAGAGCTAATCCCAGGACAGCCAGGGCTATACAGAGAAAATGCTGCATTCCAAAAGTTACTAGCATATTCTAAAACCTTGTTTTATCTTTCAAAATATCACTTCATGGCTTGGGGATGGAGTTCAGTTGGTAGAGTGCTTGCCTACCATGCACAAAGCTCTGGATTTCATTCCTGGCACCATATAAACCCAGCGTGGCATCAACTATCTGACATTCCAGCACTTGGGATGCAGAGGAAGGGGATCACAAGTTCAAAATCATTCTCAGCCACAGAGTGAGTTTAAGTCAGTGTGGGGTACAAAAGATCCTGCCTCAAAAATAGTTTTTAAAATGAAAATAAATCACTCAAGAAATGATGTGCTATTCTAAGTACCACTCAAATGCTTATTAAAAATACCAGGTTGGGGTGCTGGTGGCGCACGCCTTTAATCCCAGCACTCGGGAGGCAGAGCCAGGCGGATCTCTGTGAGTTCGAGGCCAGCCTGGGTACCAAGTGAGTTCCAGGAGAGGCGCAAAGCTACACAGAGAAACTCTGTCTTGAAAAACCAAAAAAAAAAAAAAAAAAAAAAGAAAGAAAGAAAAAGAAAAAAGAAAGAAAGAAACTCCAAGAAGATTGTCAATTTGTTTTTTCCATCTCAAAAATGGGTCCCTCAAATCCAGGGTTCTAGGAAGCTCTTGTAGAGGCTGGCTCAGAGTTCGGCGCACAGGTTTGCTACTGGCTTATTTTTCGGCAGATAAGATATTATAGGCCTGGGTGTTCCTGTATTTATTGGCTCAAAAGACAAAGTACAAAGGACAAACAGGCAGCGGGCTCTGACTCATGGAGGCTGCGGTCTGCTCGTGCCCTATGAGCGTTTGTCGAGAGGACACTACAGCCCATGAAGTCTAGCTCTGCATGCCCCAGCACTACCAAATTCTTTCCACATGACTGCAGGGACTCTCAACCACCTTCCCTATGCCGACAGCACCGAGCACTCCACAGGGACAGGCCGGGGCTGTGTGAACTGTGTGGGCTGCGGCCACACAGGTGAGCATGTCGATAGGAATATTGACGCAGTGAGTCTCCTTGTGACACACTGTCATTCTTAGAGCGTGCTTGTGGAGGTTGGAATGTTGCACGCTCTCCAGGATGGTTTCCAAGAACCTCCTTGAACACATACCCTTGGGCCTTTGAAGAGAGGGTGGAAAGAGTAATTTGGTGTCCCTGCCAAGTTTCCTAGATCATAGTTTAGGAGGAAATGATGTATGTGTCACCAGGCTTGGAGGATGGTGATGGCAGAAGACATTCTTAGCAAATAAGAATTTGCCGTCCCTGCTGTTTTTATTATTGTGGTTCTGTAATATAGCTTGACATCTGTTACGGTAATCCCTCCGGTGTTGTCCTTTTTGCTAGATTACTTTGGCAATCCAGGATATTTTGTGGTTTTAGGATGCATTTCTTCTAATTTCTGTATAGACTATCATGAGGATTTTGGTTGGGATTGCATTGAATCTGTAAACTGATTTTTGTAGGCTGGCCATTTTCACAGTATTAATTCTACCAATCCCATAGCTGTAGTCAACAACTCTCTCATTGGTAACCAACAACTGTTTAATTGGATTTAAGGTCTACTGAACAGGAGGAAGTTGATTCTTAGTACTGTAAACCTACCCAACTACTGGTGAGGTCATGTACCCTGAAAGGGAATCTAACTGCCCCCCCTTTCCTAAACCAATACAATTTCTAACTGCATTCTAAATACTTACCATTATATCCACAGATAAGTGATGCTCTCACCCCTCAGCAAAGAAGCTTTGTTCTGCAGCAGACAGAGATCATTATAGAAAGCCACAACTGGTAGAAATGACGAGAACACTGAAACCCAGTTGATGTATCTACAATTCAACTCCCACACCTAAAGCTCAAGGCAGAGGGAGAGAAAAGACTGTGTCAGAGGACCAGGAGGTCTGCTGTGAGACACTGTCTTCCTATATACGACCAGGAAGTTACACTCATGCAATCTTAACAATAACATCACCTAAACAGGATCTGCACAATGACAACACAAGTGGACATGCCAGTGTGGATGGGGGACATCTCACAAGGTCCCACCTCTAGATGAAGAGCTACAGGCAATTAATGGCTGCTGGAAAAGAAAGAATCAGTTTTATCCAGACACAAACCCCTTGACAGGTTATCTAATCCCATGTGGTTATCCTTAAACATGTATACATACAGACAACACTAAGTGGACACAGCAGGATACAAACACACCCATATACAAATAAACACACACATATATGTGTGTGTGTAACAATAATTAAAAAGTGGCCATGAACTTGAGACTGAGTGGTAGAGAGGAGTTGAAGGGGGCACTAACGATGTAAATACAGTACTCATGTCTTAAATTCTAAAAAAAACAAAAATTAATTAAAAATCCTTTTTATAAGGAAACTGCTGCCCAAACCAATGCTAAGTCAGAATACACTGTCTAGATGAGCAGAAAGGAAATCAAAGGAGATGCCTTATTTTGCTTCCCTGAAGAATTCTTCATTGTACATCTCGCATTCTGTGTCCAGTGATCATTAAGACCAGCTAGGCCACTGGGCGGTGATGGCGCACGCTTTTAATCCCAGTACTCGGGAGGCAGAGCCAGGCGGATCTCTGTGAGTTCAAGGCCAGCCTGGTTTACAGAGTGAGTTCCAGGACAGGTACCAAAACTACACAGAGAAACCCTGTCTCAAAAACAAACAAACAAACAAACAAAAACAAAAGACCAGCAATGCCTATCTGTTCTGACTCTGCCGTCGGCCTTAAACGCTCCATGTCTCCAGCCGATGCAGTGGGTGTCTTACCAGCGTTTGCCTGGGTTTATTCTACTAATCTAACTTACTTTCCATCTTACTTCAATAATCATGCCTCACCAAGGGGATCTTTTCTATCCTTCCATTGTTTACCACCGGAAATGTACTGACGGTGTTTCTATACACTCTCAGGATGGAGCAGAAAACTTATACATGGACAAAACTGCCTTGGTGGGATGAGATACTCCAGATTCCATCCAACTATGTGGTCAGTACACTGTACCCATCCAGTACTTGCCCATCAATTTCCCATTTCCTACCATCTCCCTTTATTATTTAAACTTTTTTTTTTTTTTTTTTTTTTTTTGGTTTTTTCGAGACAGAGTTTCTGTGTAGCTTTGGTGCCTGTCCTGATCTCACTCTGTAGACCAGGCTGGCCTTGAGCCACCACCGCCCGGTGAAATTATTACTTTATAAAGTAAAGGGAGGCCTTTAATCCCAGCACTCGGGAGGCAGAGGCGGGTGGATCTGTGTGAGTTCAAGGCCACCCTGGTCTACAGAGTGAGGTCCAGAACAGCCAGGGCTATACAGAGAAACCCTGTCTGGAAAACACACACACACACACACACACACACACACACACACACACACACACACACACAAAGTCAGATGGCTATTTGTTGAGAAAGGAGTACCAAGGGTGCCTGCATTGATCTAGCTCATCAGACTTGGCACAATGAAATCAAGGTGAAATGGGCACTGCGTTGTCCATCAGCATATGCCCACAATATGCTGATTATAGAAGAGACATTTAAGTGCAGTATACAATATATTTTAACTTGTTCTAATAGCTTCTAAATTCCTCTTCTTCCATAGATATGAAAGTCCTTGAAGAAAGTACTGAGCATTCATAAAATGATACCTTATTCGTCATTATATTCCCAGACAACGGAAAGGCATGTACAAATTGCTCATTGAAAGAAAGAATGAATGAATGTTAGTGGAAATGAATGTTTCATTATGGCTAGTCTCTAAGCTTTCAGAATGGACTCCTGAACCCAGAGTCCCATCTTAGTAGTCCTTCCTTCTGACCCAGAGCTACTCATCGCTAAGTTCAGCAGCTATCACTCGGTTACCCACAAGGTACCCCTTAAGGGAATGGGGAGCCATGAGACAAAGCCTCTTTTGACTTCCATACCTCTCTCTTTCAGCATCATTTTTAGCCTTGCCAGGCTCTCTGCACATGTGTGCCTGGTGCTTAGTAGTTCTTAATGAACTAATATCTAACTACTATACCTGACATAATGAGCAGGTCACGCTTTAAAATCTGGTAGGTGTGGGGTTCCAATATGAACTCATCGATTACGAGCTCCGTGACCCTCTCTGGGTTTTGAATGACTCATATGTCCGTGGAGAGAGTCCTACAAGTATGAATGAGATAACAGAAGCAAAGGCACTTGTTAGAATGTCTGGCACGGGGTGGGCATCCAGTGAATGTCAGCTCTGTCCTGCTTTGGTGCCTCATGGCTGTAGCGACAGGGACACAAGGGGAGAGCATGTGCTCGAGGAGGTAATGAAACTGAAAGGAAACAAGAGGAAATCCCAGGAAACACAATGAGCTGCTCTAACAAACACCGAAGTCAATGATTAGCTTTTTATATGCTCTATAAAACAAGAGTTTTAAAGAGTATAACAAACAGGATTAAGGGAGAAATAAGCCCATATATTTACTAAAAGAAAACAGACGTAGCTGTTTCTCAGGCTAAAACATGCTTCAACAACATTTCTTTCTGTGGTTTTAAACTCTCCCCATGTATGCGCAAACACACACACACACACACACACACACACACACACACACACACACACGTCAGAGAGCACTACAGCATGCTTGTGGAGGTCAAAGATCAACTTGCAAGAGTGGCTTCTCTCTCTCTCTCTCTCTCTCTCTCTCTCTCTCTTTTAGTTTTCTGAGACAGGGTGTCTCTGTGTACCTTTGGAGCCTGTCCTGGAACTCACTCTGTAGCCCAGGCTGGCCTCGAACTCACAGAGATCTGCCTGGCTCTGCCTCTCGAGTGCTGGGATTAAAGGTGTGCACCACCACCGCCCGGCATAGGCTTCTCTCTTTCTATCATGTAGGTCCCAGGGATCAAGGGCAGGCCATTGCCTGGTGGCGAGTGCCTTTATTAGCTATGCCGCCTTACTGGATCTTTTATGTTTTCTTTAATTAGGCCTTCAACACATATCCTAGGTGAGCCAGAAACCTAATACATCGTCCAGGCTGACTTTCTGATCCTCCTGCCTCAGCCTTCTTAGTGTTGGGGTCACAGGCCTAAGCCACCATTCCAGGCAAGCACAATATTTAATTGGAAATATTTCTTTCTCAGTAGGGTTGTTTTGTTTCATTTGGGACACACGGGTGGAATCTTGGGTGCATCATGATCTGATCATGTATCACCTAAGAGGTCACTTGTATGGGAATGGAAGGACATAGCCAATCTTGCATCTCAGAGTTGGGCAGCTCCCTCCTTAGGGAAGGCTGATCCAGCGGCTGTCCTCTGCTCCTTCAGCACCCCCATAGTGTTTTGTGTGTCTAATCTACATACCATATGATATAATAACACATCTAGCATACAGTCAGTTCTAGAAAAAGGAATGAGGGAAAACATGGCTGACATCGTATGTCAGCCTTTCCCTTACGTCACAACAGCACAAGCTAAATCCAAGGTGCTGCTGTAGACGTGGACTTCAGGTTCTCTCAAGTTAAGTCAAAACTGCTGCTTTGGGGGAAACTGCAAAGAATTTATCTCCTCAGAAAGTCACGGTGTTTAGGCAGAGGTTGGGGAATCCTTTGGAAGATGGGGAAGAAGGATTGTAGGATCCAGGGGTGTGAAGGGCACCACAAGAAAACCCACAGAACCAACTAACCTGGGCTCATAGGGGCTCACAGAGACTGAACTGACAGCGAGGGAGCCTGCATGGGTCTGACTGAGGCACTCTGCATATTTGTTACAGTTGTGTAACTTGGTCTTCATGTGAGAAGAATTCCTAACAGTGAGAGCAGGGATGTCTCTCACTCTGTTGCCTGCCTTTGGGACCCTTTCCTACTACAGGGTTGCCTCTTCCAGCCTTCATAGTAGAGGAGGTGCCTAGTCTCACTGCAACTTGATATACCATGGTTGGTTCATATCCATGGGAGGCCTGCCTGTATCTGAAGAGAAACGGTGGAGGAGGAGGAGATGGAGCAAGGGGTGAGGGGAGGTGGGGGGACGGGGCTAGGAAGAGGGAAGGGAAATTTTGGTTGGGATGTAAAAACAACAACAACCAAAAAATAAAGAAACAAGGAGTCATGGTATCTACCACCATGGCAGCCAAAGTCACTCCCTTTACCCATCTCCCCTTCCCTAAGCTGTGGGGAGAGGGAGCATATACTAGCCTGGTGTGGAGATGTCCAGCCTGCTGATTGAGAGTTCAGAAGAAAGAGAAGGGATGAGACTGAACTGGAGGTGTTGAACTGACCGCAGTTAGGGCTACTTCTGCGCACCTCCCCAACCCAGCAGCACATCTCTTCCTGCTAAAGAAGCTGCTGTATCGCAACAGGATGTGTCAGGAGATTTGACTTTCTACAAGGGATCGACATTTCCGTTAAGGGAGAGATCACAGTAATTCTCCCATCCCGAACAAAGTGAAGGTGGGCACCCAGCCGGAGCCAGGCCTGTCAAACGCGCTCTTGACCTGGAAGTCCAATGTCCAGAGAAGTGACAGAGAAACAGAACAGCTTGAATAATTTCACCCTAGGAATCTCAGAACACATGCAGGAAACTGCATGGTTCATCAAAGCTGAATTCCTAGCTTTTCTTAGAGGTTTTGGTTTGTTTGTTTGTTTTAAGAAACCAGACTCTTCAACTGTGAGCTATTCTAGATTCTTCCAACACATTTGTTTGTCTGCTTAACATAGCCTATGCCAGCTTCTGTTGCTCACATCCTAGGATTCTGACCAAAATAGCTCCTCACATGCTTCAGGCGCCAACATGCAAAGCCAAAGGTTAAACTCTGGGGGTGGGAGGTGGAGTCATTGGATCAAATATTTACCAAGCCACCAAGGTCAATTTTTTTTTTCCAAGCCATTCATCTCTCCAAGGTTGGCTTTATAGTGTCTCTTTCAGAATAGCCGCTACACAAGCCTGAGAATGAAAAAAGACCGTGGAGCCAAATTTCCTGGCATTAACTTGACCACCATCACCAGGTTTCCGAATCTGCCATGGTTCTGCCAATCGAGAGCCCTAGAAATTCTGTGGCAATGCCAGTGGTGTGCTCACCTAGGGGGCAAGTTTTGTTCAGTCTTAAGACAATGACCGAGTCGCACAGTAGTGACGTGATGGGTTAATGATGGAGGAACAGGCCCTGCAGTTGGACCAACATGTGTTGTGAAAAACCACTGTGTGGGGGGATGCTTCCAAAGTGTAGACCTCCGTTAGGGGTCTACACTTTGCAGATCTTTATCCCTCCATTTGCACAGGAAATCCCCTGCTTCTCTGTGGGGGCCAGATTGGGGGTTCCCGAAGCAGCATTTCAAGGTCAAAATCCTTTGTATTCCACTATGTTTGGGGGTTAATTTAATATTTGGTATGAGAAAAGAACTGGCGATCAGTAATAAACAGTCTTCTCTGCCTGTAGAAAGTAGGAGGTCACATCTGAAACATTTGCCAAAGTTTCCAAATGTTTTCTCCTTTTCCTCTTTCTCTCTCTCTCTCTCTCTCTCTCTCTCTCTCACTTCTTCTCTCCTTTCACCCCCCTTTCTCCATCTTCCCTCCCTCTCTTCCTACTTCCTCTTTGCTCTGGGTGCCAGTTGGCATTCTGCTGGGGAAGTGACATCTGCATGTTCTTTCATTCGACAAACATTTACTAAGGAGCCACTAAAGGCCATACGCAATATCCTGTATCTGGTGAGTTAAGCAGGTTATGTCTTGTCTATTTGAGCTTCTCTTCCAGTGGAGGAAGGGAGGCAGAAGCAAACAGCATAGTTACAGATCTTCTTGGCCCACAGGGGGAAAAGGAGTGGAGACTGGTTGGGGTTTTGGATGGCTTTCCAAGTGGAAATGGATGTTTGTGTAAATGAGAGGTTAGTATATGACATAATCTGAAGCCAAGGAAATTTTAAGAATGGAAATTGCTGATTTCAAAGGAATGCAGAGGAGTAAAACATCTACCAAGGAGGCGTTTATTTCCATGGACTTATTTCAGGGTTTCCTTGTGCTTCCCGCTGAGGACCTTGCCATTGTACCTCATATGTGTGGAATGTCCTGTGGTAACATGGAGACCCTTCTCGCAGTCCTGTTACTTGGTTTTGTGAGAAGCGCTGACCAGGAATCTTCCTGATATTGCAGATCAGGGAACTGAGGCTCAAATAACTTCCTCAAGTGCAGCCAGTTACTTCAGATGTCACTAGAAGCTGAGCCTTCCCCTTTCCTGGTCAACACCATGGGCCTCATGCCCCCCTCTGTCTTGTTCATCTGTCTTTTTCTTTCTTTTTTTTTTTTTTTTGGTTTTTCGAGACAGGGTTTCTCTGTGTAGCTTTGCGCCTTTCCTGGGACTCACTTGGTAGTCCAGGCTGGCCTCGAACTCACAGAGATCCACCTGGCTCTGCCTCCCAGTGCTGGAATTAAAGGCGTGCGCCACCACCGCCCGGCTCATCTGTCTTTTTCATCTGTCACAGAATACTTTGATGCTGTGGGTTCAGTTCATGTGGGATTAGCTATTATAATCTGATTGGGGCACAGAACACCGCTTCCCAATATCCCACATTCCTATTGAACACACATACCTGTATTTTGCTACTATGGCTGTCAAAAACTATTATTATTGTTGGTCAAATATATTTTGGGGGTGGTGTGGCTAGAGACCATTCAGAAAGAACTAAATTTTCGATGTATTTGTTCATTCATGGGTTGTCACAGGAAGTAAGCCAAAGAGGACACATATATCTAATTATTTTACATAAAAACATTAGAAGCAGGGATATTGATGAAATACTCATTACATCAGCCTATGGGATTCAAAGAGATTCTCCTTTCTTTCTTTTTTTTTTTTTCCCGGTTTTCTGAGACAGGGTTTCTCTGTGCAGCTTTGGTGCCTGTCCTGGAACTCACCCTGTAGACCAGGCTGGCCTCGAACTCACAGAGATCCTCCTGGCTCTGCCTCCCTAGTGCTGGGATTAAAGATGTGCACCACCACCGCCTAGCCCCTTTTCTTGATTAATTCATCTTTATAAAATTGATCAACTTGGATGGAAACTACATAAGTAATTATATAAAAATGTTTTCTTGGAAAACAGAAGCTAATGTTTTTCTCACACACATTATAAAGCCAGACAGTATGCTCAAAGCTTCCTGGGGTGATCTCATCTAATCATTTATCTTGCCTTTTCATATACATATAGTTCTATTGCTATAACCATTTTATACATAAAAAGATCAAGAGTCCAAATGGTTAATAAGTTTGTGTCAACATAGCTAACCAACACAGTGGTAGAGCCAGGGCCATCTAATTCTAGAATTCTCTTTTATAGTTACTGTTACTATTATAATACTATTGTTGTTATTTCACTGGAGGCACAAACAGAGTGAGATTCCCAATTTAGCTCCCTATTTCGATGACAAAGATCAGAGTCCCGGCAGGTTAGGGATCTGGTTAAAGCACCAGGCTCCATTCCCATCATCAGACTCAGACATGCTACCATATCATCTCTCGACTGGAAAGAGCTCAGAATAGATCTTTTGGTATTTGCTTCGAAATGTATAAAGGAATATCTTTTGAGAGTTTGAATAGAACTATCCATGTCATGTTGAGTGCAGTCTTGCAACCTTGTACTAAAACCTCAGCTGTGAGGTTATCTATTCAATCATGAGACATTTTTTGTCGTTGTTTGGTTTTTCGCCATTTTTTTTTTTTTTAAAGACAGGGTTTCTCTGTTGTGGCCTTGGTTGTCCTGGAACTAACTCTGTAGATCAGGCTGGCCTCGAATTCACAGAGATCTACCTGTCTCAGCCTCCTAAGTGCTGGGATTAAAGGTATGGGCCACCACCACCCGGCTCATAAGAGTCATTTTTAAGGGACCCAAAACAGGTCATTTTCTAGGAGTCTCCAATCCCATGTGGGTCTTTTGGTCAAAGTAGCCATGGAGAAGGATTGTTTTATAATTAATTATGCATTTGTCTCAAGCTTTCAGGGGAGTCATCTTCGAAAAACTCATCAGCAGGTTAATTATTATGATTATGCTAATCATAATAGTTCAGATGTTAGTACTTTCATCCTGATTTTTTTTTATTTTTTTTTAATTTTTTTATTTATTTTTTTTTTATTTGGTTTTCGAGACAGGGTTTCTCTGTGTAGCTTTGCGCCTTTCCTGGGACTCACTTGGTAGCCCAGGCTGGCCTCGAACTCACAGAGATCCGCCTGGCTCTGCCTCCCGAGTGCTGGGATTAAAGGCGTGCGCCACCACCGCCCGGCCTGATTTTTTTTTTTTTTTTTTTTTTTTTAATGGCTAAAAAAAAAAAAAAAAAGCAACCCACACAGAATGTTAACAATCTATCAGCTCTAAAGGAAACATTTTTAGCTCCAAGAAAATTCCGGTTTCTTCCCGAATGTGAACCTGAACACACAAAAGCTCTCTGTCTTAGGAAAAGGCTTAGCGTCGGCTGTTTCCACAAGATTAGCCCCACTGATCTGAAGCACCTGTGCTTCTAGAAACACAGGACATTATCAACTTTTTTTTTTCTTTTTACCATTTGCTCAGGAAGTTGTGCCTGGACTAATATTATTTATACAGCTGGGTATGCTGACGAGGCAGGAGAAGATCAAAGTGGTGGGTGATTGCGTAACATCTGAGATGGGCCCCGATAATCAATCAGGCCTAGAGCATATGGACCTGATTACAAAGCATCTTACAGTCGGGCAGGATGCTTTTGTGGTGGCCCCAGCCATCAGTAACAGCTGTAATCCACTTCAAGCATTCGGAAGACCTCTTTTTAGATCCTTGCCTCTTTGCAGAGAAAGCATGGGATGAGAATACCAGCATTGAATTTGCATCTGTGCGAATCCTGGACGTATTAAGAGAACACATCTGAAGGGGTGTCTGAGGTCTGTGGGACACACACAGACTCATAAGCCTTCTCAGCCATCTCTAGGGAAGGATGCAGGGTAACCGTCTCCTCTCCACAGGAACTGCATAAAAAGATCCTCATTAAGGGAAACAGCAGACCCTGTCCTGCTGACTAACCTTGATTGTTCAGTTACTGGGGCTGGAGGGAGGGGCAAGACACCCAAACAGGAAGAGTCGGGTAGTTTAGGCAAAAAGCAAACAAATAAACAAACAACAAATAAAATAAAAAGAGCCCCACTTGCCAAATTTAAACCCCCAAATAAAATACCAAACAAAACCCCAAGAGAGCCAAGAGACGATTTCAACTAAAGGACGCAAGTGCAGTCTGCAATCAGGGAGCTCTAACCCCTTCCCAGCAGGGCTGCGAGGGTGGGAAGAGCCATTCAAACCGGGCACCTGGAGCTTGGCAAAGGTCTGGTCTCTGAATGATGTCTGGCCAGCTGTTTGAAAAGGAGTTTGCACAAAGGTAGGAAGGAAAGGGGTGCCAGCATGCCTCTCCTCTTCGCTGTCTGGGTTGGAATGCGTCTCGGAGCACTTTAAAGGCTGACAGCTAAATTTAATCAGGGTGAAATCACTGAAAAGAAGCCGGTGTTCTTATGCAACAAATGAACAGCCCACTCTGCCAGGGTTTTCTTTCCCTACGAGGTAATGAACGGCGCCAGGCTCTTAGGAGCGCTCCAGCCATTTGGAAATGGTATGGATTCAAGGGAGGCAGGAAATGTGGAAGTCTAGTTCATCGCTAATGTTGTCTTCCGGGGATTGGAGGCCCCGTAGGTTGAACAGCAGGGTTCCACAGCTGGTGTTATGTAATCGACTGAGCATGCGCTGGCTCTCAGTGCAGCAAAATGCTTAGTATATACGGCAGGCACCCTAGCTGCGTTCTATATTTTAAGACCATCATTTCTGCTAAGGGACTCCAAATGTTTCCTGTAAGTGAGTTTGCATAGACCTTATAACTGGACCTGGACTAAATACCGTCTCATGATGGGTTTGCTTCATGACAGTCTGGCAATCTACCTGTGCCAACGCAATTCAGTTTGGAGACTATGGCGGGTCTGCTTCTAGCCTGGGGGTGGCTTTCCACATGATTTATTTTCTTTAAAAATAAATGGTAAATCAACAACAATCAGTCACGAATGCTTGGTATGGAGTGATGAGAAGAGCAGGTCACCTTTGGAGTCTCCTTCCAAAAACCCGTGCTCCTTGTCTAACCCTAAGAAAAATATCTAATGAGCCCATATAGAGGAAAAACATCCTAAAAAATTCACCAGTGTTCTGCAAGTCACAGGATAAGAGGAACCTGAAAAACTGTCACCACCCAGAGGACCCTGAAGGGGCCTTACAAGTGTAACAAGGAATCTGGACGGGATCCAGGAAGGACATTAGGAAAACAAACCGTGGAAGTCTGGGTCAAGGGTACGCTGTCCATTTTGTTTCCTTAAGTGGCAACAAATGTATGCTATGCGCTCAGGTAAAATGTTAATGGTAGAGGAGAGTGTGCTCTCTCTGAAAACCTTACCAGCTTCACAATTGTTCCAGAAATCAAGACTGCTCTAAAAATGGTTTATCAAACAGCGAATGGGCAAACGTCATTTTGGCTTGTGCCCATGCAAAACCAATCATGGGAGGGAGTCCGTTCCCATTGCGGTTTAGGTCAGGGTAACTTCTAACTCCCAGGGTCTGCTAACTATTGGAATTTTCCAAGAGGAAAATCGGAACATAAAGAGAGACTTAGTCTAAGCCAAGGAGGGGCGACCAGGCGAATTCTCTTCTAGCTCTGACCCATCTGGCCATACATTCTACAGCTTGGGGCCTGTGGGCTGGTGTCCAGCTCTCTCTCTCCACAGGATACTGGGTAGTAAAGGGATTTCAAGTATGATTTTGTTCAGAGTTTACATGGGTGTTTAATAGGGTGTTCAACGGGGTTTCCAGTAAAGAGGCAGCTAGGATAGTTAATGGCTCTGTTTGTACCCAAGTTTACTGTACTACTTAGGCCAGCTGCTTTTCATGTGACTCAAGGCCAGATAATATTAGGGCAGTGGCCATCAAATCTGATTCTTAAGATTATGACTTCCCCCAAGTGAATCACCGATAGTGGACCTTCTCTTCTCCGAGGTATGAGATACAGTCAGTGTAGGTGTGGCCCCTGGGGCTCGTGACAGCAGGAGCCAGCCCCTGAGAGGTGACTTGTACCTTGCCTGTGGTCTTTAATAACCTGAGATGTTGCTGCCGGCTCTCCCAACAAGCTCTCTTCAGCTGTTGCCGTGAGCCACCACGGCGAACTTTGGACTCATAAAGTCCTGAGTTCAAGTTGTCACCTCCAAGTCTGTTATTTCCTGGTTGGGTGACCTGTTGGAGCGAATTAATTTTTCTGATCGTCAGGTGTTCCAGCGGGGACAAGACTGATCACAGGCTAGCCTCGAAGTCATTAAGAGAAGAAACCACTGAAGATATCTGGAATATGATAGGTCAATGCTCTTCCACGATTTCCCTTTGCTTCCTTTCTCACACGGGCTAGGCAGTGGGGTCTGGCACAGCCAGGGCAGCTCAGTCCCTTTCAGGAAAGTCCTCATGAGGTTCGAGTTTCTAACCTGGGAGAATGAATCTAGTTCACTGGTAATTCATCCTGAGGTTTGCAAATAATCTTCTCTGATATGTGTAAAATCAAGAATTCAATACTCTTTTAGGTTATATACTTCGTTTGTTGTTTTCCATGGAACTGTCTCTAACTTTTCCCTCCGAAGAATTGTCTGGATGGCTCTCTTGCCATAACTAAGGTTGGTTGAGCCCAGGAAGGAGCCAGGCAAAGCCAACACAAAAAGAAGGCTTAAAACAAGAAAGGAAAAACTGCCCCCGGCTAGTGGTAACGAGAGGCGCCAGCGCATCTCAGTACCACTGTGGGATCGGCCAAGCCAAGCAAGAAGCAAGACACCCCTAGGAGTGCCTGAGAGGCGGCAACACAGACAGACAGACAGATAAAGGCAGGACAGGAAGAAGCAGAAGAAGGAGCAGGAAGAGAAGAGCCCCTTGCCGCAGAGAGAGGAGCCTGGAGGTGAAAGGCTGGGCCGGTTCCAATCTGAAACCCTAACAGTAGTAGCTTTGGAGAGGACCCTTTCCCAACTCCTGCCCTTTGTATTGGGGAGAGAGCGCTGATTTCATAGGAAACGTGCTTCCCTCACAAATAGGCCAAGTATCTGTCTGTTCAACCAAGCCTCACAGTGTGGCCTGCCCAATTCTACCAATTACACTCAACAGATAGAAGCCTGATTCGTGTTTGTTAGACACAAAGGGATCTTCTCGACCATGGCGGGCGAGCAGGTGGGCGTGGGAGTGGGGGGGCACGCACTAAAAGTGGTCTTTGCTGTGCTGTTCTGGGGAACTTTGATTTCATCTTTAAACACAACATGCAATCAGCTGCCCACAAAAGCCAGGACAGAGTGTCAGATTCCCTGGAGCTGCTGTTACAGGCAGTTATGAGCGGCCTGACATGGGTGCTGGGAACTGAACTGCCCTCCTCTGGAAGACCAACGAGTCCTCAGAACCACTGAGTCACCTCTCCAGACCCTTATTCGGTGTTTTGTTTTCTTTTCTTTTGTTTTTTTTTATGCTGGAAATTGAACCTAGTGCCTCATGAATGCTAAGCATGGGCTCTACCACAGAGCAATTTGAATCCGAGGGCCACCTAAATAAACAAATGTCCTCTATAACCTCATTAGCTAAGAACAATACCATTCACATTGCTACTTTTACTTTCTTTTAAGAATACATTTTTGTGTTCAACATACAATTATATAGAGCTCATAACAGTACGTTACATCTTTCATTCCAGCACTTGAGAGGTAGAGGCAGGGAGACCATGAGTTCAAGGCCAGATTTAGCTACCTAGCAAGTTTAAAGCCAGCCTGAGCTGCATGAGATACTGCCTTAAAAAATTAAGAGGGAGGGGGCGGGAGGAGGGAGGACAGGGGAAATCTGTGGTTGGTATGTAAAATGAATAGAAAACTTCTTAATAAAAAAAAAAAAGAGCTGGGCAATGGTGGCACACGCCTGTAATGCCAACACTTGGGAGGCAGAGGCAGGCGGATCTCTGTGAGTTCAAGACCAACCTTGTCTACAGAGTGAGATCCAGGACAGGCACAAAGCTACAGAGAAACCCTGTCTTGAAAAACCAAAAAAAAAAAAAAAAAAAAAAAAAGAAAGAAAGAAATTAAGAGGGTGGTGGTGGTGGTGGTGGTGGTGGTGGTGGTGGTGCACGCCTTTAATCCCAGCACTCTGGAGATAAAGGCAGGAAGATCTCTGTGAATTCAAGGCCAGCCTGGTCTACAAAGTGAGTTCCAGGACAGCTAGAACTGTTACATAGAGAGACTCTTATCTCAAACAATCCAAAAAAAAAAAAAAAAAAAAAAAAAAGCTTGGCGAGGTGGTGCACATGCCTTTAATCCCAGCACTCGGGAGGCAGAGCCAGGAAGATCTCTGTGAGTTCAAGGCCAGCCTGGTCTACAAAATGAGTTCCAGAACAGGCTCCAAAGCTATGCAGAGAAACCCTGTCTCAAAAAAAACCAAAACCATAAAACAAAACAAAACAAAAACAAAAAAGAAAGAGGAAAAGAAAGAGAGAAATTAAGAGGGACTGGTGGGTGGGGAACATGATTCATTGGTAGAGCCTTGCATGTACAAGGCTCTCACTCAGTATAATAGAAAATGTGCAAAATAGGAAATATTCATGAATTATTCCTTTTTCATTACTATCAGAATTTTAATATATTTCCCCTCAGTTTATTTCTCTATCTCTACAAATAATTGTCCTTCCATGGCACAGTCATAAATACTGCATGTTCAATTTAATGTTAGCACACTTTCACATGACATTGTCACAAAATATTTCCAGGTCACAAAGTTTTCTCTTTATAATTGTTCATTTTGAGTCTGAAGCTAATAGCACAAAGAGTAGTTACATTGTTCCTATATCCTTCGCGCGACTGGGACTTAGTTTATTTCCAGATTTTGTTACTTGAAACAACAGCATGTTCATCACGCTGCTCTAACACTTGTGAAAATTATTCTGAGGCAGCGTAGGAAAGAGTTTAGCAACCTGGGGCTCCACTTGGTTTGGGCTATAGACAGAGTCCTCTTCTAACACCACACTTGGCAACCCAGGACTCTTATAGTAACATCTCTCTCTAAACAATGCACCCAGCAACCTGTTTGCAGGCCAGGACCGCTATCTGCATTGAGCTGCATCCGCACCCTTCCCTGAACATTGGAATATGTTTCTCTTCCCTTTAGTGGCTACCAAACTTAGATTCTATTCATTCACATTCTGGATGGGTGAGGGTCTGAGACAAGGAGGTCAGTCCAGCCTAAACTGGTTTTCAGTGCATGTACAATAAGACAAAATTATATCGCCATGGGAACTTTTTGTTGTTGTTGTTTTTCGAGACAGGGTTCTCTGTGTAGCTTTGGAGCCTGTGCTGGAACTCACTCTGTAGCCCAGGCTGGCCTCGAACTCACAGAGATCCACCTGCCTCTGCCTCCAG
Organism: Peromyscus eremicus; assembly: GCF_949786415.1. Lineage (NCBI taxonomy): Eukaryota > Metazoa > Chordata > Mammalia > Rodentia > Cricetidae > Peromyscus > Peromyscus eremicus. Next base: position 28,349,625 of record NC_081434.1, read on the forward strand.
AGTGCTGGGATTAAAGACGTGCACCACCATGCCCAGACCCATGGGAACTTTTAGGTAGAATCTCTTATTTGCCATCTTATCTCTATGCATAATTAGTTGTATATATGGTAGAAGTCAGATGCATTATGGGAATGGACATGTGCAGTAGAGGAAATGGTTATATATCATAATCTGTTAATCAAAATAGAGAGCCATCCAAACTAAGCCCCTAGTAACCAAACTCCTCTTTCTGTTGAATTCCATAAAAGAAAGGCCCAAACAATAATTGGAACCCTTGAGTACTCTCATTTATATGGGTGGCTGCCACTCTTGATTCTGTGTCTGACTTGCCTTGTTGTTTTACGAATAAAGCTTCCTTGCTACTTTTGAAAATCCACACACGCCTTTATTTCACCTCTCTGATTAAGAGGCCAAGCAACTGGAAACACCAGGCTCTGGCCCCAGTCTGAGAATCCTGGAAATAGCATGATTTTGTTTATGTCAAATTGTGTCTATGTATATAATAGACATTTATGGAGTGTTTCATATATCTAGGGTACAGAGATACTCATAAGTACCCAATAACAAAATTATGATGATTGCAGCCAGCTAGTTTCTGGTAGAAGCCTCTCATCTAAATGCATGCCTCCATGATTCATGTTCACAGGAAAAGAAAATCAAGAGAGCAACAAGAAGTCCCCAATCAATTAAAAAAGTTGCTATGCCAACATAGAGCAAAGATTGTCAGAGTCCCTCTGGTCCACAAGAACAGAAACTCCTGGGGTCACTGATAACGACACAATGTCATCCCAGGTTAAATGCTGGCAGGCAGAGTGAGTTTGCCCTTCTGTATGGCTTGGGTCAGATAAAGTCATTTTCAGGTCAGCGATAAGTCGGGGTAGCTATATGTCTATTTCTGAAAATAACCAAATGGCTGTATATAAATTTTATTCTGATTTGATGTCACTTTAAGAGCCACAACAACAAAAAGGAACTCTAAAATTTTCCGTAGGTAAGAGTTCTGGCATAGACCTGCCTTCAGCAGCCAGGACCTCAGGCCTGAACAATGGTTAATGTTTAAAAAGGTACAGTGTGTTCTGTTAAATGACCTGTTCATTTCCCCTTCCTGCCTGCACAGGCCTCAAGTAAGAGCTCTTTATACGACATGAAAATACACAAGAAGTGATACTCAGGTCACAGGAAAGTCGCTTGAAGATAAAGGAGCTACATCTTTAAGGAAACAGTCGAGTTGAGTTGGCGTGGACCTCCGTGGGCGTAGGTTTACTGTAGTTTGTGGAAATAACCCCCAGCCACCACTGAGATGTGGGTCTGGATTGCAGACAGGAAATTCTGGATTCAACTGAAATCGTGGGGCTTTAAAATGCCACAGAGAGACTCTCTGGGGAGAATTTGGTCAGCACCGCTGGCCATCAGCCTGCCCTCTCATCGACAGTTGTGAAAAGAATGATATAGTCTGTTTATCAAATCCAGAATACCAAGGGTCTTCAACCCTCCAGCTCTCCACCTTCCTATAATTAGTCCCATTTCTCACTGATCCCCCACATCACGTTCTGTGAGGGCCAGCCAGTGCAGACCCTAACGTTTCCTGTAAATGATACACTCATCTTATTCCCACCAATCCCACTACTTCTACTTTCAGTCTTCCCAACTCCCAACTCATCTTTCCCTGTGACCTCATCAGCTGTTCCTTGTCATAGCAAACCTTCAGCAGTTAGTTATCTGACAATTCCTCAATCACTGTGAGTATGTATTTACTCGTGCCTGGCATTGGGCTTGGCTCTGAGGCCATAGGTAAATGGCAGTCATTGCCCTCATGGAGGTCACAGTTCGCATGGAAAAGAATCCTAATAAAATGTGGCAAGGGCAAGGGTCACAACAGGCGTGTGGAAGATAGTCATCCTGTGGGGTGTCAGATGGTTTCCTGGAAAGACTGATGCCAGCGCTGAGTCTTTTCTGGGAAGAGGAAACATTGAGCAGGTGAAGGAAGGTGGGGAACGTGTAGATGGATGTGTCCCTCACACTGTATACTGGCCACAGGTGAGATGAACAGGAGTGCCATGTCATGCTGTTAAATACAGAACTTTCACTTTGTAAGAACGTCTCTGAACATGGTGGTCTTTTCCTACAGTTGAATTAAATGAACTTGCCTGGGACCTTTGTTTTCTACTTTTTCTGTCTTTTTTCTCTGTGGATCATCTGTTCTAGTCCCCAGTGATTTTCAAGGAACATGTTTGACTGTTCTGAGAAGGGTTTTGCCAGTTCACTGACCACCTCCTGCCCCATTGCCCACCGTTGCCCTCAAGATTCTAAGTGGTCATGGAAAGATGCATCATGCTTTCAGCTGCAAGTGTACCATCAGCTGTCTGGTGGGCCCAAGACCTCATAAGGGCCTGACTCAGGATAGGCATGTGTGCCTGAGTGGAAAAACCATCCAAACCTCACACCGAAATTCCACAAGTCCCCACGATCTTTCCACTGTTCTTGACTTTTAGCCTTTGTTATGATGATTTATATTTTGAATTCAAGACCCCACTTACTGATATGATATTTCTATTAGTATTTCATGGGGCAACAAAAAATATACCAAGTAAGTATAGAGCAGGAGTTTAGTCATCCTACAGACAGGAGATAATCATTTTTTTTTTTTATTAAGATTTGAAAATTGGTGTGGTGGATCCATTTTATTGATATGGTTCTTAACTTCAATATTGCCAACCAACATTGGTTGAGGCCCCGTCTTCCTTGTTAACCTGACTTAAAAGCTGGGAAGGCTTTGTGGGCAACAGACAGAGTGGTCCAAGCCTTTGAGAGCCCTGCTGAGTCCTTCGGCTTCACAGAGAGAAGGTTGGGCTCCTGAAATGAAGGCTCAAGCATATGTGCGCCTTCCCCGGCCTCGGATTTCCTGGCACCTAAGTAAACAGATTCCACACATCCCACTGCTGCCCAATGGCCATTGTTCATGCTCAGTTAAGTCCCAAATGTCTTCTCCCGATGCCTAGAGTCAGAGGTAGAAAGAGCGGGAAGAGATGGAAAAACAGGATAGACTCAAACAAAACAAAGACAGGAACCAGCAATGGGCAAATTTCATGGACTTAGCTGTCCCAAGACACACAGACAGACAGACAGACACACACACACACACACACACACACACACACACACACACACGAAAGAAAAGAGTCAATTCTGCTTCATCTGTTCCTTGGAGTCAGCAGGGGTGGAACCTATCTTTGGAAAGAAGGAAGCCAGAGAGCCAAGGAGGGGATTTTGGTCACTTGAGTCCAATGCTTTTAGAACTCTCAAACAGCAAACATGGGAACTTCGTTTCTCATAAGCCAAGGAAAGACCTAAATAATACTGTACTGTGAGAAGGAAAATATTGACCTGCTTTAAACGCTCCAATTCCAGTTCCCAAACCGTGGTGGTGTCTTAATGAGCAAATACCCTATGATGAGACGGTTGAAAAAAAAAAAAAAAAAGCCACTTAAGCCTGAGGCTGCATCACTGGAGACTGTGAAGACAAACGGTGATTTCTTCTCCTTAGCAACCGGGCCAAACAATCCATTCCCAGCACCTTAGAAGATGTATGTGAGTACTTTGAGAAAGTAACATGTCCGTACTGTCTAGACAGTTGTTACATAACTCTCCCAAGGCATTTCCCTGTTTATGTTTTCCTGCCTGGAAGGTTCTGGAGAACTCACTGACGACCAAAACCTTGGACACCACGCTGTTTTTCCCACTGAGGACCGCTCTGAGTAGGTGCTCAGCTCATGCTTGTTTCTGGACCTCCGGTGGACCAGCTTCATTCTTTCCCAGCATTTCCTCTCTCCCAGTCACATGCACGGGTGTCAGGAACACCTGAAATGCTTCTCCAGACTTCACAGGCCTTTTCCCATCTTTGAAGACAACCAGGACGGAACCAGAAGCAGGAGGCTTATTTCTTAACATATGTTGAGATAATTACAGGACAGTGCCTGAATTTCTCAACCAGGGGAGCCTCACTGAGAGAAGTACCTTCTAAATGCCTTTTGAAGTGCAGCTGTGGATGAACCCGCGTTCAAAGCAATTATCCAGCCAAGGGTGCATTTTACAGATAGCTTTATTGTTTTGTTGAAAACACTTTTTTAATCTGTTGCAAAAGACCAGCACTCTTGCAGGGAGGGACCTTATTGATAATCATCAAAAGCCAAACAGGGAAAGTTTGGGAAGACCTGAAATTCTTTGCATAGATGATTCCTACAGACAGATACAAGGTGTTCAAAATTACCCAATCTTCCATCTCACAGGTAAACAAACTGAAAGTGATGGAATTGCAATCTGCCCAAGGTCACAAGGCCAGTTAGAGGTTAAGTAGGATGGATGAACCTTCTAATGGACTACAGTCTGATGAATCTACTTTTTTTTTTTTGGTTTTTCGAGACTGGGTTTCTCTGTGTAGCTTTGCGCCTTTCCTGGGACTCACTTGGTAGTCCAGGCTGGCCTCGAACTCACAGAGATCCGCCTGGCTCTGCCTCCCGAGTGCTGGGATTAAAGGCGTGCGCCACCACCGCCCGGCGAATCTACTTTTTAAAAGAGTATAGTTAAACGACTAGTATACCCTTAGTGTGTTTGAGATACAAAGACTAGCACAATGAGGCCCCTACAGTAAGGAGCATACATTCAAAGAAGGAAGGAGAGACAAGAGTCTGTCTGTGTAACAATTTAGACTGATGGACCCAGATCCAAGACCCTGATACAGAGTACTCGCTCTGAGTCCAAGATTGGGACAGACACTGATAAGTCTGTTCAAGACTCAATAGAAATAGTATCTGCCCTGCCCGATTTCTCTTCTTTTGACTCAGGCTCCCAGAAAGATATTAATACTGAGCCAGGTGGTGGCGGTGGCGGCGGCGCACGCCTTTAATCCCAGCACTCGGGAGTCAAAGGCAGGCGGATCTCTGAGTTCAAGGCCAACCTGGTCTTCCGGAGCTAGTTGCAGGACAGCAAGAGTGACACAGAGAAACCCAAACAGAGAAGAATGTGGGAGGCAAGAGCCAATTGTCTTCTGACCTCTACAGGTGTGGCATGGCACACGCGTGCTCACACTGTCTTACACACATAATAAAATAAACACCCCCAAAATACCACCAAAAAAAAAAAAAATCAAAGTATGGTTTAAAACTGTGTATTAGACTGAGTCCATTAAAACTATGCTGATTTAAATAAAAAAAAAAGGCTCTCAGGTTAGGTTTAAGGAAAACATAATCACAATATTTGCAGGAAATAGACGGACTTAGAACGTGTAATAACGTGTAATATTGAATGAGGTCAGAATCTCAGAAAAAAAAAAACTTCATGTTTTCCCCGTATGCAGAACCTAGACAATAATGTATATGTATATACGTAAACAATGTACACATGGGTGTGTTATAACATGTAGAAAAGAGAAAGAGAAAGGCTAAATGTTTTGGGATGAGGAAGGACCGAGTGTGGGTAATGGGCCTGACAGAGGATTTAAAGCTAATTGTTTCTCTGGTTCTAACTCTATCATGGATTTTTTTTTCATTGTTGGTGGTGGATAAGTACATATAGCGAAAGTATAAAATCCGATGTGATGCTCCACCCCTTCGGAATGCCTATTCTAATGATATGAGTTCATTTGAGATGTGCAGACTTCAGGGATTTTTATTTGCAAGTTGTTGTGTTTTTAAAGGTGTGCCCCACTGTCACCCGGCTTAATTATTTATTGTTTTCACTTTATGTATTGGTGTGTTGCCTGCATGTATGTCTGTGTGGGGGTATCAGATCCCCTGGACCTGGAGTTACAGGCAGTTATGAGCTGCCATGTGAATGCCAGGGATATAACCCAGATCCTCTGGAAGGGCAGCCAGTGCTCTTAACTGCTGAGCCATCTCTCCAGCCCACTTGAAAATTTTTTATAATAAAGTTTATTATAACACTCCCTTGAGTTTTGGTGCTCCCATTCCTCACATTCCAAACCTTTAGAAGCCTTAAGTCTCATCTCCAAGAGGCCTAATGAAGTCCAACTTGGGGACAGGAGGGATAGGAGTCACTCGTGTGTGCCCAACAGAGGTGCATAGGGTTGTAAGCTTTGATTGCAAAAGGCCTCCAGGGCAGCCTTACCTTGACCTGTGTCAACATCTCGTAGGTTTTTGTGGTCTTTCTTGCTGTGAAAAATGAGGTTCTCTAGTTTAAGAAACGTTTAAAACATCACAGTTGAAATACATAAAGCCCATATCAAACCTCACCGGGTTCCAAGTGAATAGAGAAGAGCAGCCGGGGCCAGCCCTGGAAGAGGCGCCATGCCGGATGCTCACTGGTTCATGAACGATGTGATCCCTTCAGAGCTTAGTTTTCTTCCTAAGCATCCTCTCCAGAGCTGTCAGCACACTCATTTGACATGTTTGGTAGCTTTACTAGAACAAATGGCTTGTAGAACACCCCCCCCCCCCCACACACACACACCCTCAGCATCCCTGTCTCCTTTGTCCATCACAGGTACACCAAGGATAATTCTAAAATCTGATTATTCCCCAATTTGCTACCTTTAGACAAATGCCTAACTATGGGGAAGAAGGGTAGAGGCAGAGGAAGAAAATGTCTTACACATGATGGCTAAAATTCAATTCATTCAGCTAACCCTGTCTGGAGATTGCTTGCCCATCGCAGCCCTCCAGACATGCAATACACAGTCAACTGATGAAATATCCATCCCCCAGCAAATAGTAGCTAATCAGTGCTCATATACCTAAAAAGGTTGGCATGTTCCGTTGGAATCTCCAGCTCGCCCTGCATGATCTGGAAAGCCTGATTTCTCTCTCTCTCTCTCTCTCTCTCTCTCTCTCTCTCTCTCTCTCTCTCTCTCTCTCTCTCTCTCCCCAAATCCCACCCTCTCAGAGAATCTTCAACAAAGAAAAGGCACCAAAAAGCCCAGGTCCACATTTTTTGGCGGCCATGGCAGCTCCTTTCCTGAAGTTATCAGCAGCCCAAGTCCCCGCCAAAAGCAATCAGCTTTTGACCCCACTTGGGCACAAACCCAGCTTGTGTCGGACACATCATCACCCCTCGCTTACAGGCTATATAATCTCCCTGCTTGAGTTCTGGCGTGTGGCTTCTCCAGCCTCCATCTCTGGGACTAGAGAACCCACCTGGGAGTTGCTTTGCTCAAATAAACCTGTTCTTACACTTTTCCAATTTGGCTTGATCTGGCTTACTGCATTGGCCGAGAAACCTATTACTGGGGGACAAAAAACCTGCTAGTAGCCTACGTCCACAGTTGGCTAATTCACAAATCCAAATTCAAAGCAAAGCACTAGGCTTCCTCAGTTTTAGCAACCTGCCTTTTCGAATTCGAAGTTTTCTGTAGTGTGTCTAAGTGTGTGTAGTCATTTACTGGCCAGGAAATTCTTTTCTTTTCTTTCTTTCTTTTTTTTTTTTTTTTAAGGTTTTGAGACACGTTTTTTCTCTGTAGCCCTGGCTGTCCTGGAACTTGCTCTGTAGACTAGACTGGCCTGGAATTTGTTCTCTATACCCTGCTGGCCTGTGCCTCCTGAGTGCTGGGATTAAAAGTGTGTTCCACCACCACCCAGCAAATTCCTTCCATGGTTAAGGAAGATGTGTGTACATTCAGAGAAGTAATAAGATGATAAGGAAATCCAGGAAAGTCATGAAAGTCAAGACCGCTATCAAGAGGGACAAGATATCACTGTCACAGACTGTCAGCAAGATGTAATATGGTATTTGAAAGGCTATTTGAATGGGTGTGTGTGGATGTGTGTGCGAAGTCTAAATGATAACACACATTAAAAGAACTGAAAGCAGGTTTTAAAATTATATATAGACCGACTTCTCCAAAGGGAAAAGGATGGCAGCCTGAATGAACTTTGGGCTGTGGAGTTCAGAAACACAAGTATGACATTAAAGCCAAGATCCTGGTTGGGGATATATGGTAATTAGTAGAAGTCATTCTTTGGATGGAAGGTATTGGAGACAATGAATGAAGACAACTCTTTTTTTCCCAGAGTTTTGCTAGCAAAAAGAATGAATCTGAGCCGGTCGATTGTGGCACATGCCTTTAATCCCAGCACTCGGGAGGCAGCTCTGTGAGTTCGAGGCCAGCTTGGGCTACAGAGTGAGTTCCAGGACAGGCACAAAGCTACACAGAGAAACCCTATTTTGAAAAACAACAACAACAAAAAAAAAAAAAAAAAAAAAAAAAAGAGGGCTGGAGAGATGGCTCAGAGGTTAAGAACACTGGATGTTCTTCCAAAGGTCCTGAGTTCAATTCCCAGCACCCACATGGTGGCTCACAACCATCCATAATGAGATCTGGTGCCCTCTTCTGGCCTGCAAGCATTCATGTAGGCAGAACACTATATACATAATAAATAAATAAATCTTAAAAAAAAAAATGAATCTGTGCCGAAAAGTGGATTGGACCAACAGAAGGAAACTGTCTACCCATTTTTAAGGAAGGAAAAAATAAGAACTGTTTGAAGGCTGATGAAAAGGATCCACAGGAAAGAAGAGAAAACTGCAAATGAAGGAAACATAAAAGAGATTTAGCAGAGCAGTGTAACTGGACAGGCCAGGGGGTTGGGGTCAGAGCTGAAGGGAAGCCAGCTCTGCTGCCTTCAGGGAACCGAATTAAGGACGTGGCCACCGAGAATGGAAAGTGGGTAGAAGCAGCGGGCAGTTGTGGAAGCTTCCAGTAACATCTATTTTCTCACAGAAATCGGAAGCCATGTTATCCGATGAGAGTGGGAAGCCTGGAAAAGCAGAAGGAATTACCTGAGGAAATGTGATATGGTGAGCAGAAGTGTGAAAAAAGGAAACAGATATTACGCAGGACAAAGAAAAAAAGAAAGAAAAATACCTATGAACTTTCACTTGGCATCACTGCATCTGGGAATTTTTCTTAAGGGAAATAATCAAGAATCTTTGCCAAGTTGTTCGTTGGCAGGATTTTCCCTCGGAGAATAGGTTTGGAACAATTGGTCTAGCAATGGATTAATCTATCAGAGCAGCTCTTCACCGTATGCAGTGAACTTATTAATATAAAAAGCTGTGGTCATGGGCCTATAGTCCCAGCCACTCAGGAGGCTGAGGAGGAAAGATGACAGATTCCAGACTTGTCTGAGCTGTAGAGTAAGTTCAAGACTAGCCAGGGCACCCTAGTGAGAACCTGTTTCAAAAAATGAAAAGGAGATGGGGGTGAAGCTCAGCGGTCAGGAGCTTGCTTGGCGCACAGGACCCTGGGTTCAATCTTCAGTATAAAATAAAAGAAGGAAGCTGGGCTGTGGTGGTGTACACCTTTAATTCCAGCACTGGGAGGCAGAGGCAGACAGATCTCTGTGAGTTCGAGGCCAGCCTGATCTACCGAGTGAGTTCCATGACAGCCAAGAATACACAGAGAAACCCTGTCTTGATAAAACAAAACAAAACAAAAACCCAAACAAATAAATAAATGAAGGAAAAACTGGCAATGTATTTAGAAGAAAGAAAAACTTTTACATCTATCTGGTAAGTGTCTCCATGTTTAAATTTGTTCATTTAGCATTAGCATGGATGACAGAAATGCCCATTTTTTGGTGACTGTATTTTTCTCTGATAAACAGGATGGGACTGTGTGAAGAAACGACACTAGAAATCTTCTGTGTCTGGGCTGTGTGGGTTGCGGGATAATCTTTTTGTACCCTGTGAAGATATGTTTGCCAAGGCACCTTCTGATTGGTTTAATAAAGAGCTGAACAGCCAATAGCTAGACAGGAGAGGATGCTGTGGGATGGTCCTTCTGTACATTGTAAACATGTACTGCTCTCATTGGTTGATAATGAAGCTGTTTAGCCTATGGCAAAGCAGGATAAGGTTAGACAGGACAATTAAACTGAGGTCTCAGAGGAAGATGTGAGCCAGCTGCCCGTGAAGCAAGATGACAGAGAACCAGTAAGCCACAGCCATGTGGCAATACATAGATTAATACATAGATTAATTTAAATGTAAGTGCTAGTTAGTAGTAAGCCTGAGCCACTGGCCAAGTATTCTGTAATTAATATAAGCTTTTGTGTATATATTTGGGACCCAGTGGTCAGGACAAAAGGTTCCACCAATGTTTACAAGAGGACAGGCGGGACTTTTGAAAAGAGACAGGAACTCTGGGATTCACTAGCCAGACAATGAAGAAGTGAGAGGTAACCTGTAGCAAGGTTTCTTTTCGGACTACCTTTGGACTGCCAGTCCACAACTAATGACCCAAAGAATTAAATTATGAAATCTTGGTCTTAGCTTAGGCTTTTTTCCAACTACATCTTTTTTTTTTTTTTTTAAGATTTATTTATTATGTACACAGAAGAGAGAGCCAGATCTCATTACAGATGGTTGTGAGCTACCATGTGGGTGCTGGGAATTGAACTCAGGACCTCTGGAAGAGCAGTCGGTGCTCTTAACCTCTGAGCCATCTCTCCAGTCCCCCAACTAGATCTTATAACTTAACCCATTTTTGTTTAATCTGTAACCACGTGGCTTGGTTACCTCTTCTTAGTAGGGCACATCTGCCTTGCTCTGAGTCTGCTTGTGAAATCTCATACCTGGATTCCTCCTTCCAGTTTCTCTCTCTGCCTGCCTGGAAGTCCCGCCTATTCTCTCCTGCTTAGCTATTGGCCATTTAGCTCTTCATTAAACCAATCAGAAGGTGCCTTAAGCAGAGACACATCTTTACAATGTATAGAAATATTCTGTAGCAGCAACGAGCCACCTAGCAGAGCACAGATTAATACAAATGGGCTAATTTAAGTTGTAAGAGCTAGTTGGAAACAAGCCTAAGGTAAGGCCAAGCTTTCATACTTAATAAGAAGTCTCTGTGTCATTATTTGGGAGCTGGCAGTCCAAAGAAAATCCAACTATACATGTGTTCCTTTGTTTTGGAAATTCTAGAGATGCCCAAAGCCTCTCTTTCCCTTTTGAGCTTTCTTTTTTTTTTTTTTTCTTTTTTTTTTTTGAGACAGGGTTTCTCTGTGTAGCTTTGCGCCTTTCCTGGAACTCACTTGGTAGCCCAGGCTGGCCTCGAACTCACAGAGATCCGCCTGGCTCTGCCTCCCGAGTACTGGGATTAAAGGCGTGCGCCGCCGCCTCCGCCGCCGCCGCCACCGCCGCCGCCGCCGCCACCACCACCACCACCACCCGGCTTTGAGCTTTCTTAAGACCAAAGCCAGCCTAGTAATGCCATGGTGTCACCAGCTGCACCATTACCACTAAAACCATGTCGGCAAACGAACTCTGTATTTTATCTATGTGATAGTTTTAAAATACTTTGGCCCAGTGTAGTGGCTTACCTTTGTAATTCCAGCACTTTTGGAGCTGGGGCAGGAGGATTACTGTGAGTTTGAAGCCAGCCTGGGCTGAAGAAGGAGACTACCTCAAAAAGTCAAAAATAGCTCTCTCTCACACACCTTGATAAGGTATTTTTCCTACATTAAAAGTATCTAGTAGACTTCTGATAAATAGAAATTAAAATATATCGGTAATATTGAAGGGAGCAGGCAAAAGCACCTTGGCCTGAGTACTGCCATTTTGACTTCAGACACCATTTTACCTATAGGGTGAAATAAAGTTCAGGTTCCCAAGCCCTAGGGGAGCTGAGAACTTCCCAGTGGCTGACCAACCTCCTCCCTAAAACATAGAAATAGTCATTGTGCATCTTTAGTTTTTCAGAAACATCATGGCTGTTCCTAACCACAGAAGAAAGAAATGAATCTAATTGGTTGGAGTGAAAGGCTCGCATTGTATGTTGGTTGACAATGATGGAACACTCAAGGAAGCCCCTAATCTCTAAATCCTGAATGGTGAAAATTGTAACTGTAACTTGGGAACAAATGTTTGTGATTTTTGTGCTTATAAAGCCTGCTTCTGTCCCTGCTCAGGGTTGTCAGGAGAAACAAGGCTCCCGAGTCCTTGTTCTGCAGCCCTGATCAATCAGTGACCTGCTTCTGTGGTGAATTATTAAAATCTTTGAAACTCATAACTGTTGTCTCTTTCCTTCCTCATGGCACATAACAAGCTAGGTGTGACATTATAAAGAACTCTTAAAAATCATCCCTAGATTTATAGAAATAATTTATATCATCAGTACTATTAATTTTCTGCCTATACTACTAAATTATTAATTGGAATAGGTAAAGAGGTATGTGTGTATAAATTATTCTGGCTTGTGCATTCAGGAGGAAACTGAAGGGTGTGGTAGCATAGCCTTTAATATCAGCATTCACGAGTCAGAGGCAGGTGGATCTCTGTGAGTTCCAGGACAGCCTGGTCTATATAGAGAGATTCTGTTTAAAAAAACAAACAAACAAAATAAAATAAAAAAAGGAGACTGAAAGGCTAGCTCAGCCTTCTAGCTTACTTCCTTTTTATTTTTCACGTTTTTATCATCTTTAGAAAGAAAATAAAGTATTCCATATCCACGTCTTGTGTTTTGGTCTTAACTATAATTATCAATTCAAGGGGTAGTTAATTAACATATAAGGTGACCAAATAAAAAATCAACTTTTACATTCATTTGTTTAGCATATGGAATATACTTACAGTAGCCAATGCCTGAAGATACTAGCAAAGAGAATGTTAGCAGTGGTGCTTTGGCAGAGGTGAGGCAGGACCCGGTTCCTCCTTTCATGGGCAAAGCTATGAACTGGCTGAGCTGGAGATTCCATGCTCACTCAGGTCTGGTAGCTCTTAAGCCTGGGTCCCTGGACTCTATGGAGCTTTGTTTTTCTAGATCCAGCTCAGATATTGCCTGTAAAGCCTGCAAATCCTCTGGTGAATGTGTGAAGAGGTCTGGATCTCACCTAGCTTTTGCTGGAAGGTGTGGGAAGGCATGACTAGTGACTAGAATCAAGTGTCTGCAGTCACAGGTCCCCGGGCCTGGCTCTTTTTTTTTTTTTGGTTTTTTGAGATAGGGTCTGTGTAGCTTTGTGCCTTTCCTGGAACTCACTTGGTAGCCTGGGCTGGCCTCAAACTCACAGAAATCCACCTGCCTCTGCCTCCCGAGTGCTGGGATTAAAGGCGTGTACCACCACCGCCTGGCGGGCCTGGCTCTTGCTGACATGTGGTCCTGGGTTTGTTTTTTTCTCTGAGGCCTAACTTGGATGGTGTTATGCAACAACTCTGAATCAAATCACACCTACTGGTTTGTTCAAGGAAACTACTGGAATTTACTGGACAGAACACCATAATTTTCTATTGGCCAGTCACGCCACGTAAAAACAATGTGGTGGACATTGTGTCCATAGTGTATGAAGTAGATGTAAACCAGGGGAGGTAGTACATGCTTATAATCCCAGCACATGGGAGGCAGAGGTAGAAGATTAGGAGTTACACAGAAAATCTGAAGCCTGCCTTGGTTATGTGAAACCCTGCTTTAATAGAAAAGAAAACAAGCCGGGCAGTGGTGGCACACGCCTTAATCCCAGCACTCAGGAGGCAGAGGCAGGCAAATCTCTTAAGTTTGAAGCCAGCCTGGTTCCAGGACAGCCAGGGCTACCCAGAAAAACCCTGTCTCAGAGAAACAACAAACCATAAAATGATTCTCCAAACAAATAAATGATAAATAAGCGAAATGGATATTATAAAATCACAAAGAATTTTGCCTTTACTGATCTATCATTCATAACTTAAAATGTGTGTCACCTCTGACATGACTTTCGACAGCCCTCAACTATCCCTCTCTTTTAAATGAATTGGTTCCCCAAGGCCCAACTCTATGGCTCTGGTGCAGCCTCTTCCACAGGGGGTCTCACGGTTCTGCAGGAGGCCATGGTTCTGTTTCCAGCCTGCGGCTTTCTTGGAAACAGCTTCCCCAGAACTGACAGTTCCAGCCCACGTTTGTGGGCTGATCCCCTCTCAGCTACTGTTAAGGTTTGGATTACCCTGGGCACATTTGGAAGTTAACACTCATGGCAGGTTAGGGTTAGGTCTAGCTGTAATAAGCAGGGTGGATCAATGGATATATGAATAGGCTGTAGAAATATGACTCAGAGTAAACTCACGGTTTGCTATTACACAATCACATTGTATAATTTGTTTAACAGCAAACTTGGTACTTCCTGAATGTGTCAGTCACAATACACCCTTTTCTATTAGGAGAGAAAAAAAATTGTGTTTTTCTTCTTACACCTAATCAAGGAAGTTATTAAGCTGAGGAAATATGGTCACTTCAGTACTGTACTTTCATGGGGTGTATTATTTTTCTTGTTCCTGGACAGGGCTGGAGCAAGGACAACTATTATATTTGAAGTTGTGACATTTAACCTCCACTCCACTGTGTTAAGCATATCTGCTTGGTTTTGATTCAAGAGCAAAGTGAACATCATCAATGCCGGGACAAAGTGACCTTGCATGTCCCCTGAGTTGGCACTCCGAAGAAAAGTGACACTCATGACTTTTGCCACACACCTGGCCAAATGCATCTATCCATCCGAGGGACACATCACACCAACCTAAATTCTACAAAATAATGCGTCAAATCTTGGAAAGGACAGAGGTCATGAAAATAAGCGATTGCAGAATCACTGCCGACTGGAGCCGTCCTCAAGCAAATGTAACACACAGTCTCAGACTGCATCAGACCAGCAGGTGAATATGAATGAAATGGGTGGGTTAAAGGTGACATTAGGTGACAGTACCGTCCAAGTACCAACTTCCTGCTTTCATTGACTCACTTTGACCTCTAACTCACTCTGTAATCGATGATAACCTTGAACACTCCTGCCTCTGTCTCCCAACTGCTGGGATTATAGGTGTGTGTCACCACACCTGGTTTACACGCTGCTGGCCCTCTACCAGCTGAGCCACATCCAGCCATCCTCACTTCTTGCTTTCACAACTGAACTGTGGTTATGTAGATGTCCTTATTAGAACTTCACGCTGAAAGCCACAGTGGCCCGATGCACCCTGTCTCTAATTTTCAGTTGTCTCAGGAAGATGATTGACAGATCTTCAATGGTGATCAAAGTTGACAAAACTTTAGCCAGGGGAGAGTGTGGGTAAAAGGTACACAGCAATCCTCTGCGGTACTTTTCATCTTTTCTGTAAGTTGGGAGTTTAAAAATAAAGGAAGTAGAACTTGTAAGTGGATTTTTTGTTGTTTTGATTTTTTTTTTTTTTTTTTTTTTTTTTTTTTTGGAGACAGGGTTTCTCTGTGTAGCCCTAATGTTCTGGAACTCTTTGTAGACTAGGCTGGCCTTGAACTCAGAGATCTGCCTGCCTCTGCCTCCTGAGTGCTGGGATCAAAGGCGTGCACCACTATGCCTGGCTTACTGAGTGCATCTTAAACACAATTAGGTGACGTAATCATTGCTGTTAAATATCTATCTCCACAGAGATAGACAGGCTCGGAAGTGTCGCTGAGTAGATTATGTGGTAAGGCCTGAATCTCAGGCATGTGCTTGTATCATAGCTGTCTGCAGATCTCACTGAGGGGGACTACGGCTCTGGAGGAAATGTGGTGTGTGCTGGCACAGTAGGCTACCCTCCAAGCCAGTCTTCAGAGTTCAGAGCTCAGGAGTAGGTCTGGAAAGAAGGAAATTCTTCTTTCTTTTCACATTAAGGCATAAAGTTCAGCCTCAACCCAATGTGGCATCCCAAACTCTAGTCGGTCTTCAAAATACTAATGTATTTCATGAGAACAGAAACAGAGAAACTCCTGTGGGCCCTAGGTTAAAGAGGTCTATATAATGCTTCACATAGGGCTTCTAGAGGGGAATTTATAGTCCACATATGTTTATAAATGACTTTAAATGGCCAATTTTGGGGCCAGAAAGACGTCTTAGAGGGTATGGGATGTTTACCTTAAGAGCTGACTTTAGTCCCCAGAACCCACAAGGTGGGGAGACAGTACTGACTCTTGGCAAGTGGTCCTCGGACTTGAACACGTGTGTGGAGCCCCATGGGCATACTTTCTCTGTGGAGGATAACTTCCCTCCTGAGATGATAGGCCTCAACTGACTACAAAATCCTCCTTCACAGCCAGGCCTACAATCCATCTGTATGACACTTGGAGTATCCCAGGCATGATCACCTGATAGCGGGAAGTTAGACTGCCCTGCTTGCTTGGACTCATCTGGACTCACCCCAGTGACCTCCAGGGTACCACTCCTATGTACTTTCTTTTCAACAAGGCAAGCGGGTGGAATAGCCTCAGAATCCGGAAGTGGAGTGAGCGGAGCTCTGTCCTGGTTTTTGTTTATTTATTTTTTTTAATCCCTGGTGACTTGGTCTGGGGCAAGGAAGGGGTTCCTTGTGTAGAACACCTTCCTCTTCTGGGATGGAGGATGGAGAAGAGGAGCAGGTGATCAGGCGGGACAACGGGAAGAGGTCAAGGAGACAAGTACACAGGGGATGTGGCTGAGTGATAGAGCAATTATGCAGCATGTGGGAGTCCCCGGATTCCCCTCCAGCACCACAGGGAAGACACAAAAGAGACAAAGCCCGACATCAAGGACTGAACAGGCTTCCCCTTGCCCTCCCCTCCCTTTTCTCTTACTCAATACTTTCACACACTTGGATTTTCCTCTTTCCCTAGCCCCACCCAGGTTTCCTGTAAGCCCTGGCTTTGGCGTACACTACTTAATGTTGACCTACATTCAGGACACTTCTGAATGGAACAAAGTTTGCTCACAGTTCCCTCCCTGGAGCTTGAATTCCAAAGGTTATTTTCTTTTAAGCCTTAATCTTAACCTTTTGCCTCATAATTTTGAAGGAAAATCCTTCTCAGGACAGGTCCCCACAAAGTGCTAAGACCTGAACAATACATCATTATGACACTGGCATCCATTTCCAAGTGCCCCCGGCCAATTCACACACTTGTAACTTTGCATGGGTCAGCCAGGCTGTGATTCCATTGGAGCTTTGGGGTTGTCTCAGTCAAACAAGTAAGCAGAGATTAATTCAAGTCAAATGTTCTCTCTTCCCCTGTGAAACAGCCAATGTTAATATCACAAGTATAGTGCTTTCATAAGATTAGACGGCCTTGAACACCAGCCATTTCTCATTCATGGCCTAAAGTAGAGGAGAGGTCCTAGAGCTCAGAGTCTCAGGAAATCCCAGGCTTGGGAAGAGTTGTCTAATTGTATGTCAAATCCTCCCCTGCCTCTCCCGCTCTCTCTCTGTGTGTGTGTGTGTGTGTGTGTGTGTGTGTGTGTGTGTGTGTGCTCAAGTGTGCCGGAGCCTGTGGAGGCCAAAAGTGAACTCATTTCAGATATTATTCCTAAGGAGCCATCTCACCATGTACCTTGTTTGTGGACATAGGGTCAATCACTAGCCTGCAGATTATCCGGTAGACTGGCCTGGTTGGCCAGCAAACATCTCGGAACCTCTGTCTCTACCTCCCTCCTCATTGCTTGCCACCACGTCCAGTTGTTTTTCTCTGTTTTGTTTTTTAAAATATGGATTCTGGCGGTTGAAATTGGGCCCTCATGCTTATACATCAAGCATGTTATTTTTTTATTTTTTTATTTTTCTTTAGACAGAGTTTCTCTGTGTAGCTTTGCGCCTTTCCTGGAACTCACTCGGTAGCCCAGGCCGGCCTTGAACTCACAGAGATCCGCCTGGCTCTGCCTCCCAAGTGCTGGGATTAAAGGCGTGCGCCGCTGCTGCTGCTGCTGCTGCTGCTGCTGCTGCTGCTGCTGCTGCTGCCGCCGCCGCCGCCGCCGCCGCCGCCGCCGCCGCCGCCGCCACCGCCACCACCACCACCACCACCACCACCACCACCGGGCTCAAGCATGTTATTGAGTGAGCCATCTCCCACATCCCCTCCCCACTTACGCACACCTTTGAAACGTAAGATTATCAACATCCAAATTTGAAACATTACGGATAACTGGTACTCATACCAACCTACACGTGAACTAGATTTGAAACTTTCGAGGTCACCTTTGCGTGCGGACCAGTGGTCCCTTAAAGCTCATCTCTGGCCAAAGCTTGGCAAAGGTTTTCAGACCCGGTTACCTGAATATTTGATGACTGGCAACAATTCTGAGTCTCCACACTTGATCTTGGTTTTAGGTTCAGGTAGTTCAGCCTGGACCATAATGCATTGCTTTTAGAACCGGCTTCCACCATTTTCCTGGGTTGACATAATTGAGCTCTTGCAAATAAGCCAAATGCATCCTTAATCCTTCAGCCACTAGAGTCTAATGGTTGTCCCAGTCGCCCTGTTCTTCAGCTCTGCATCATGTAGCTCAGCTTTATAGGTGACACTGCTTAGCATGATACAACTATGTTGAAACCTGAGGACCTTGAAAATCTTGAACCACTAGGAGATGCCCCCTTATGCCTCATTAGCCAGCACAAGGGCACATGGGCAATCTGAGCCTCAGGGGAGGTAGGGAAGGGAGTCTCGGGCAATTGGCCGTAGATTGTCATGACTGGGCCAAGTAACGGTTTCACTGTGTTCAGAATTTTTCACTCATACAGTTTTATCATTAGAATGAATAAAAAACTGTTGGGGGGGGGGCGTTGGCGGTGGTGCAGGCCTTTAACTTCCACACCCTCCAACTCTGGAGGCAGAGGCAGGCAGATCTCTGAGTTCGAAGCCAGTCTGATCTACAGAGTGAGTTCCAGGACAGCCAGGGCAACACAGAGAAACCCTGTCTGGAAAAACAAAACAAAACAAAACTTTTTTTGGAGAGAAGGGGCAGGATCTAGCCAGCCTTCTACTTCAGCCTCCTGAGTACTGATATTACAGGCATGCACCACCATATCAGTTTAATATGAAATTATTAAGCTTAGGAAAAAATATAAGAAAAACTTTCTCTCCCATTGGTACCCCAAGACGCTTCTCAATACATCATTTTAACTGTTCTAATCGCATTGAATGTAAGAGGTGGTTTTCTTTCTTCCTTTCTACTTAACATATGATTACTTAAGACTCAACGATTTTTGAAATCTGTTTAGTGTTTTGAAAAGTTAAATACAAGCTACAGATGGCAGCATAGAACAGTGGACAGAGCTAGGGAACAGTGGTCTGAGAATGGGAGACTGTGCTTTTGGCTTGGGTACTGGTACTTATCCATCACGAGTTTCCATCTCCTTCAAACAAAGAGACAAGCCTCACTGGTTCTTCATTCTCAAGTCTGGGAGACAGCGAAATGAGCCTCAGAGCACACAAGTCACATTGTCCGGATTCACAACCAGAACTGCAGGCGTGGTCACAAAGGCAGGGTGAGTTGGAAGTCCCTGCCTGTGACACTGACTACCTAATATTAACAATGCCCTGTGCAAAATGTGATGCATAGCACCAGGCCTCTCAATTCTCAGCAGAAGCCAGGGATTTAGCTTTCAATGTAAAAAAAAAAAATTTTTTTTTTTTTTTGAAGTATTAGCACCAAAGTTAGAAAAAACAAAACAAAACAAAATGCACCACTAGGGGCCAAATCAAATGTGTCCATTATTAAATTTCAAACCAGGGAAGAATGGCTGAGATGCCTACTTAACCATTAACAGAAGCATTAGGCATCTTCCCATGGTGATGGTGCAGCAGTTAATATAGCAAGGAGTCTCAGAAGAGACCTTCTTAACCCCACTTCCCTATGTCCAAAGTGGACCTGGCTACCAGGTTCTCCCTTAGTTCCTACCTGTTACAGGGTATGGATTCAACATACCCCACCCTCCACCCTGAACTCTGCAGCCCAAGGGCTGGCCTGCCCTTCTTCCAGAGGCTCTTCCCCATATAATCCAGACATTTTGGTTGCCTGCCACCTCTTGTACCTTTGGTCTCCTGGCTGCTGCACCTGGTTCCCCTCACTCCATTCACTCCTCCCCTCTCTCTCGCCCACATGGCTCAGCTCAGCCTGGTCATGCCGGCTCTAGACTCTTCCAGATGTCCCTGCCTCTGACTATGCTCTCCCATATATCTACAATAAACTTTCTCCTCCACTGTACCTAGGAGTAGTCATGTCCTTTCCTACCTACTCATCTATCTATCTATCTATCTATCTATCTATCTATCTATCTATCTATCTATCTATCTATCTTTCATCTACTGAGTTTGTAAGTCCAGCCAAGGGCTAGGTTGGTCAAGCTTGGTAAGGGACATAGGGAAGTGGGGTTAAGAAGGTCGCTTCTGAGACTCCTTGCTATATTAACTGCTGTACCATCACCATGGGAAGATGCCTAATGCTTCTGTTAATGGTCAATACCTATAGCTCAGGGGTTTCACATTCATAGTTTACTTTGGCAGAGTGACTCCTCCCCTGGCTGGGTCCACAGGGCCCTTTGGGGGTGAGCTGAGCTTGGATAATGCTCCGAAAAGTGGCTGGCACCAGAAACAACAGGCGGGCCCTCCCCTGCTCCTTTCAAATGTATTTTCCTTGCTCACATCTGGATCCACATCAAATCCGGTGTCTTTTGCCTTAATCACGGTTTAAGCTGAAAATGAAAATGATGAAAGTCTCAGACAGGTGCCGCCTTGTCCGAGAATGCCACCTGGGAGCGGCTGACACTGTCTGTCCTCATCAATCTCCCCTCTTCACACCAAAAACAAGACTCCGCCGACTCCCGCTCAATGAAAGTGGTGCAGAGGGGGGATTTAATAACTTTGAACTTTCCGTGTGATTCCTGCCTTTGACACAGTCATTATTAGAGCGTTCCAAAGAAGCAAAGCCCCCTGCAAGACTACGTTTCTAAATGATTCATCTCAGAGACCTTGATATTCAATCCAGGTGTAGGAATAAACACTAGAGCCCTCAGGCTCTATCCCGGGGCTTGGAAAAGCTTCAGTGAAATTCTATAGCAAAAGCCCGGGCACTTCCCCGACTTTCTCTTTGTTCAGCTCACTTTTTATCTCTGAAAAGCAAAGGGATTTCCTCCAGGGATTAAGTAGAGGAAACAACCTGAGGTAGGATAGTGTTTCATTAGAACTAATGCAGGCAAAAGTATCCTGAAACCATCTCAGCAAAAGAGTCCTTCCCCCCCAACTTTGGACTGCTCCCCAAAATCCAGCATCGAGTGGCACAAACATGCTCTGCTGAGGTCTCTCAGGATCCCAGCAGGGCGACCCTGGGCAAAAGACTGAAGCAGAAGAGTATCTTACCAGAAAACACGATTTTTTTTTTCCTTTGTATTTTCCCCCCAAAACTTTTAACACGTACCATTTTATGGACACTAAATTATTTTTGAAATAATTTTAAAAGCAGTAGATGACTTTTCGTATGTTTTGCTTTAAAGTAAAGAGACAGAGGGAGGAGACCATTTTTTTCCCCTGCCTGTCTGCGTCCTTCCCTTCTTCTGTCCCTCCTCAGTCCCGGTTCCTGATGAATTTTCAGTGACAGCTCATAGATGGAAGCTAGGAAGACGGGAGAGTGAGAGGCAGTTTGCAGAGGCTTCTGGCTTCTCAAGCTGCCGGGGAGTGCTGCTCTTCAGGTCTGCTCCACTTAGGTTTTAGTGAAAGCCTCAAGTCTGCTGGAGGATTAAGCGGAACAATAAAGGATAAGAGTTTGTACCAAAGAGGGATGAGGGTTTAGCTCCGTGGTGGAATGCTCGCCTAGCAAGCAGGAAGCCCTGGGTTCAGTCCTTGGTTTCAAGGGAGGGCTGTGTGTGTGTGTGTGTGTGTGTGTGTGTGTGTGTGTGTGTGTGTGTGTGATGGCAGCCCGCCTCATCCATCTCCTGCCAGCCTAAGACTACATGAAAGGCACACATTTAGCCACCATGCAAAGCCACTACCAGTTCCTGAAACGGTGACATAAAGTACATTTCTGGTGGCCTGCTTCTCACATTTTACAGTCCAATTTGTCACCATGCACTTGAACATCTTCAATGATAACCGGAATGGCAGGCCTCCAGGTAACCACGTTGTAAATTCCTCCTGAGGTGAGACAGGTGTTTTCTCGGCTGATCGATGATGACTGTTACACTTTGCAAAAAGTCAATTATTATTCTGCTTTTCTTCAGTGCTCTTTGGCTCCTTCCTCACTTATGTCTACAACACATTTTAAAGAGGTGTTTGGTTCCGATTTTGGTTGTTCTGGTGACAGACATCCCATCTAATTTGATCCATAACATTCCAATTTTCATTTACTCTTTAGTGCATTTGGGGGCTTAAATATTACTAAATATGATTTACTACAACTTACGTTTTCCTTTTCACATTTCCTGTATTATTAAACATTTTGTTTTTAAAACTTGATTATTTACTCTTAGAGTATATGACACATAGAATATTGACTAAAACTTTATATCATATGGTTCAGAACACAAGTGGCCAATTTTTGTTTCCTTAGGTAAAAAGGAAAATTACTTTACACAGAAATGGCTTTGTATAATTTCATATCATGTATATCAACTAAACTCTAAAGATATTGGTAGTCCTAATTATGCTATAAATTATATTTCTATTTTTGATTCATGTACTTTTGCTTTTGAAGCTTAAAGTTTTTCAATGATTAATTTATCTTACTGCCTGGCTATGGAATGCATTTTATTTTGTAAAAAATCTCAAATCAGAGCCGGGCAGTGGTAGCGCACGCCTTTAATCCCAGCACTGGGAGGCAGAGCCAAGTGGATCTCTGTGAGTTCGAGGCCAGCCTGGTCTCCAAAGTGAGTTCCAGGAAAGGTGCAAAGCTACACAGAGAAACCCTGTCTCGAAAAACCAAAAAAACAAAAACAAAAACAAAAACAAAACAAAAAAACCCCTCAAATCAGGATTTGATTTTTGAAACAGGGCTCACTACACAGCCTTAGTTGGCCTCTAGCTCAGAGATTCTTGCCTTCAGCCTGTTTCTTCTGCCTGAGTGCTGGTATTAAAGGTGTGGGCTACCACACAAACTAGGGTGTCTTTTGAAAATAGGAACATGTTTGACATTTGACCCCAAGGAAAATATAAATGATCCACCTTTATAATATAAAGTCATATGCACACACGCCACCCCCCCTTCCCCTTATCCCTGAGTTCACCTCTGCCTCTCGGCCAGCCATTGACCTATTTTCCTAGTCAGCCCAGGCTGCAACTGTTAACGTGGCTGAGTCATAGCTGGAGGACAACCAGGCAATCACACTGTGTTCCTAGAGTTCAACGTTCAGTGTCCGTTTCATAAACCCGTTGGTGTGTGAAGTTTTCTTTTATTTAGACTTGCTAACAAAGTAGAAGCCATTTGGGAAAAAAAAAACAAAAACCCAGAACATGGGCTGGTGGTATAAATGTCACTTTAAAATATCCGGTAGATTCATCTAGTTTTTGTTTTATTATTAAATTTGTTCGTGGGTTAATTATGACTATTTGTTCAAAACCTCCAAATGCATGAATCACCTTTTCCTTTAGATACTTCTATCTAGAGACAGATAGATGGTTTATCTTCCAGTCCCCTTGCATGTGTGAAATTCCTCCCACCCAGGGCAGAAATGTGAGGTGAGTATCTGGGCTGGTTTATCTTCACAGAAAAAGCAAGGAGCAAATACTATTTGTTTTGCAAATAGCCAAAGGGCCGGGAAGAAGGGTTCCAGGCAAACCTTCTTCTCACTGACACTTACTTGATTCACATTCCAGCTCCCTCCTCCACTTCCGGGACTCACCAGGCTTTTAGTTAGGATAATCACAGCATTAGTATTCTCAGGCTGAGTTCCTCTGGAGTTATTCAATGGCCAGCATTTGGCCAGCACCCTTAGGTTCTTTTTGTATGAAATGCTAATTTCTTTTATGTATGTATTCTTCTTGTTGAATTTTAAAAATGAAACATTAATATAGTATTAAATTTCACACTTTCATCCCCCACCTCCTTAATATTAGTCTGTGTCCCTTCCAGCGACAATGGAAATCATATTACTTGTAACAGGAGTCCAGTGACCTGATGGGTAAATGGCAATAATAACAGCTATTTCCCTGCAGGTCACACTAGCAGAGAACGACCCAGGTGACTCCTGAGCATGAACAAACAACAGGGCATGATAATGCCCACTTATTCTCAAATACATATACATTAAGAAAAAAAATCTTTTTTTATGTGCATTGGTGTTTTGCCTGCATGAGGGTGTCAGATCCCCTGGAACTGGAGTTACAGACAGCTGTGAGCTGCCACGTGGGTGCTGGGAATTGAACCCGGGCCCTCTGCAAGAGCAGCTAGTGTTCTTAACCTCTCAGCCATTTCTCCAGGCCCACATTTAAACATTTTGAACAGGGGCTGTCTGTTCCTGTTCACTCACTCTCCTTTGAACCGCTTTTGGCTCTCAGAGGAGACCAGTGTTTTGAAAAGACCGGAAGTGAAGACACTCCTTTATCCAATGACCCTTTGTGGAGCCTCTCCTAGGAACCAAGTGGCCAAGTGAAAGATGAAAACGTCTGTCTTTGGAGAAAGTCAAATCAGAGCGGAGAAGGCAGAGCTGTGAGCCATGCTGCAGCCTGTGTCAGAGGGCCGATGTAATACAAATTGCTAAACGGTCTTAATAATAATAATAATAATAATAATAATAATAATAATAATAATAATAAAAAAAACCCGGAGCCAGTTATTGGGTAAAAATTGAGAGATCAGGGAAGCAGAAAGAAGCCAGCCATATTCTTACTAGAAATCCTCAGCCAAAGAGAGAGCTACTTCCTGTATACCCACGCCTATATGCCTTTCTGTCCCTGCCCTCTTACTTCCTCTCTCCGCCCAGCTACATCACTTCCTGTCTGTCCAGACCTCCAGACCTCCATACTCAGTGCTGGGATTAAAGGCGTGTGCCAACATGCCTGGCTCTATTCCCAGTGTGGCCTTGAACTCACAGAGATCCATATGGATCTCTGCCTCCCGAATGCTAGGATTAAAGGCATGGGCTACCACGGCCTGACTTCTATGTTTGATATAGTGGCTGGCTTTTTCTTCTGATCTTCAGATAAACTTTATTGGGGTGCACAAATAAAATATCACCACAGGCGGACATGCAGAGAATCCAAGAGAAAAGGAGTCCTGTGAAATACAAGCCACTTAAAGGTTTCTGCGGGTACACAGGTGCCTGGAGAGGCTGTCCGATTTTCTGGAACTTGAGTTACAGGAAGTTGAGAGCTACGTGACATGGGTGCGGGGAACCAAACTCAGGCCCTGTGGTGATATTTTGTTTATGCTCTGACAAACCAAGCTTGCCTAAAGCTCAGAGGGCAAAGCTAGCCACCAGTTAGCCATAGAGGCCAGGCCGTGGTGGCGCACACCTTTAATCCCAACACTTGGGGTCTCAAGCTTTTAATCCCAGTACTTGGGAGTTTAAGACAGGAAGTGACAGGGCTGGGCGGAGACAGGAATATAAGGTGGGAGGAAACGGGAGCTCAGTCCTTTTGGCTGAGGAGTTGGTGAGGTGAGGTTAGCTGTGGCTTGTTCCTTTGTCTCTCTGATCTTTCAGCATTTACCCCAATATCTGGCTCCGGGTTATTATTAAGACCAATTAGGGTTCGTGCAACAAGGTCCTTTGGAGAGCAGGAAGCGCTTCACTGCAGAGCCAGCTTCTAACTCCCCTGTGAGCTGTTCTTTTGTTTTTTGTTTTTGTTTTTAAAGGCAAGCCAAGGGTTTCCAGACAAAGAAGAGTTAGGTGGGTGACAGCGGGGCTCAGCCTAAGTGGGGGTGAGAACAAGCAGTGAAAAGTCAGGCAGAGTCGGGCAGGCGGTGGTGGCGCACGCCTTTAATCCCAGCACTTGGGAGGCAGAGCCAGGCGGATCTCTGTGAGTTCGAGGTCAGCCTAGGCTACAGAGTGAGATCCAGGACAGGTACCAAAACTACACAGAAAAACCCTGTCTTGACAAACCAAAAGAAAAAAAAAAAGTTAGGCAAGGCTAAGGATAAGA
Source organism: Peromyscus eremicus (assembly GCF_949786415.1). Classification (NCBI taxonomy): domain Eukaryota; kingdom Metazoa; phylum Chordata; class Mammalia; order Rodentia; family Cricetidae; genus Peromyscus; species Peromyscus eremicus. Next base: position 28,375,420 of record NC_081434.1, read on the forward strand.
TGCAGGGCATGGAGCAAGAGGTGGAGGATGTGGAGGAAGAGGCAAACCGTTAATTGCAGAAAGATAAAGGATGGGTACCAGTGGAATACTGGGCAAAAAACTGCAGAGTGTGTGTGTGTGTATGTGTGTGTGTGTGTGTGTGTGTGTGTGTGTGTGTGTGTGTGAGAGAGAGAGAGAGAGAGAGAGAGAGAGAGAGAGAGAGAGAGAGAGGAGTGTGTTGAGTAAGTACGTGTGTGTATGCATGTGAGAGTGTGAGAGGAGTGTGTCAAGTAAGTGTGCGTGTGCATATGTGTGTGTGTGTGTGTGTGTGTGTGTGTGTGTGTGTAGACAACAGAAAGTAGAGATGTCTATCCCATTAGAGGAACCTCTTCTCCCAGCACAAAAATCAAATTTTACCAGGAAGTGTGTTTCACAGATCACACCAAGTTTACTAACCCAACTCCTTAATCTTTTCTTGTTTGGCTCTGTGTTTTGAGATAGCACTTCCCAATGCAGTCCAAGGTAGTGCCAAAACTGCAACTTTCCTGTCTCCGCCTCCTGGGTGCTGGGATTGCTGGCATGCATTATCTAAACAATTTCCTTCTGTACAGTTTGAGAAAAGAACAAAGACTGGATGTCAAAATTAATATTGGACATTTAGAAATGAGGTGCAAACTCATCTTTGGCATGCTAAAATGACTGAGAGGCCATTGGGCTACACTGCCTCAGTCTAATGGCTCCCGCACACTCAGAGCACTGTCCTACTCCTGAGGTTTAGCCAATCAGAAACCACCTTTAGCGGTGATAACACCTTGCAAACGTTTTCCCTTGTGCTGCGTGGTGAAACTCAAGTGTTGTATCGTTTGCCAAGCCCTGATTCTTGAGCTACTATTCACCCAAACAATTAACAGCAGGGCAGGGGAGTATGGAGACTATGTGTGATATATACTGGAGACGTGGAGGCAGGAGAATTAGGACTTCAAGGCTAGCCTGGGCTACATGAGACCCTGTCACAAAACAAAACCTTTTTTGTGGAGACAGGATCTCAATCATGGAGCCCTGGTTGGCCTGGAACTTGCTACATAGACCAAGCATGACTCAAACTCAGATATCTATCTACCTGCCTCTGCCTCCCAAGGACTGAGATTACAGGCAGGAACCACCATGCCCAACAAAACAACTCTTGACAGGCATCACCAGATGTCACCCCCAATCTCTACATCCCTAGGAGTTCCATCTCAATAATTTCCTTCCTTTGCTGAGATCCAGCACTTGGGAGTCATCCTCGCTCCTCTGTCTCACACACATTGTTAATCTCTTCACCAAGTCTTTTTAGAGTACACGAAACACCCAACCACTTGCCACCACCTCCTGAATAATCCAAGCTGCTGTCACCTCTTGCCAAGGTCACTTGTCTCCCACCTCATCCTTGCACAGCTAGCTAGAGTGGTTCTAAAAAAGCCTGGGTTGCTGGGTGTGGTGGCGCATGCCTTTAGTCCCAGCATTTGGGAGGCAGAGGCAGGCCGATCTCTGTGAGTTTGAGGCCAGCCTGGTCTACAGGGTGAGTTCCAGGACAGCCAAAGATACACAGAGAAACCCTGTCTTGAAAAACAAACAAACAAACAAACAAACAAACAAACAAACAAACAAACAAAAGCCTGGGTCAGCAAAGCCTGTGTCTCATCCTGACATGGTGGCCTAGACCTGGCATCTGAGAGTTCACCAGGCTGAGGCAGGAGCCTGCCAGCTGGGTTACGGAGAGGCTGTCTAAAAAGCAATTGCAACGGAGCACGGTCCCATCTCATCAACAGTAAAGGCCCAAATCTTAACTGCACATTATCTGCCCAACCCCAACCCTATGATTTCCTTCCTCTGGGTCATCTCCTTTAACTCCCCTCTGGCTGCAGGGCCTCCTTCCCTCCCTTGACTGGAACTGTCTGCCTTGAGGGAGTTCTCCAAGCATGAAGCTCTGTTCACCGGCAGGACTCCCACCCAGAAATAGGTAGCCTGCCTGTACTTCCCATCCCCCAGACAGGGCTTCCTCCAGGACACTTCCAGTCATCTGACCCACCTATCTCTGCTGCATACTCGTCTTCCAGGCAGGAATTCTGCCTGCCATTCCAGACAGAACTCGGGAGCTGAGAACAATGCCCGGATTGTACTGAGGCCGCACACCGCAGGCATTTTGTGAAGTTGGGAAACAGCTTCCTCTTCTGCCCATGCAATGGCTCCTGAGCAGAAGGCCTGAGCAGCCCATTGTAAGAATCTCAATTTTAAGTGACTAGGTGAGAGACCCCGAGTCCTTGGGATATCTAGGATCAAGGAAAAATACCAAAGGAACCAACTTGTCACACTGTTTAATACCATGGCTTTCTCCTTAAAACAAAACAAAAACCAAAAAACAAAAAACTGTTAAACCAAATGCATGTTAGAACTCTAAGAGGAGCAAAGAGAGGGTGCTGGTGCTGATGAAGGCCAAGGAGATTCCTCAAGAGCTAGAAAAAAGGGGTGGGGGATCATAAAATAACACTCTGAAATGGTTTCAGGGCTATTTTTGTTCTTATCATTACCATTTTTTTTTTCTTCGAGACAAGGTTTCTCTGTGGAGTTTTGTTGCCTGTCCTGGAGTTCACTCTGTAGACCAGGCTGGCCTCGAACTCACAGAGATCCACCTGGCTCTGCCTCCCTAGTGCTGGGATTAAAGGGGTGCACCACCACCGCTCGGCCTTATCATTACCTTTTATCAGGGTTCTGTGATGATGAGCCAGATCTGTGGCCACCTCAGGTGGTCAGAAGCAGCTGAAGCTGGATGGGTGGTCCCTAAAGGGGCCCACAGGCCACCGACACCCAAATCACCTTACGCTTGTTACAGACACAGGGCACAGGGACCCTTCTGAAGCTGGGGAGTCAGGAGATCTACAGCTAAGGCTGGGCAAGCTGGGAGCTCTCCAGGATTGCTACACATATTGCGGTCTAGATGAGTGTAATAATAGCACTGCTAGGTGTTCTTTTGGTTTTGGTTTTTTCGTGACAAGGTTTCTCTGTGTAGTTTTGGTGCCTGTCCTGGAACTCGTTCTGAAGACCAGGATGGCCTCGAACTCAGAGATCTGCCTGCCTCTGCCTCCCTAGTGCTGGGATTAAAGGCGTGCACCACTACCGCCTGGCTGCATTGCTAGGTTTTAAACATCAAAAAAAAATTATTATTTTTAAAAATGTCTTTATTATTTGAAGCATAAAAAAAGAGTAAACAAAAGTTGGTATTACATTTCATTATTGATGTAGTCTTCTCAATAAAGGTATAAAAATACAGGGCCACTTAGTTTTGTGAGCTTGTAAGAATGTCTAGACAATCACACTTACAGGACAGAAAAGGCATTTGCAACATACAGTGAGAGAGAAGATAAAGCCAGTTCATAGGTACACAATTGAAACTACCTGGAGAAAGATTTCTCTGTTCCCACACTGCTAGGGCTTCGTTTTCTCTCCACAGATCGCATCTGCCCGATACACAGATGTGTCTGGCCTTTGTTCTCCATGCCCAAAGCTAGCTGCCTTGAATTTGCCTCTTTTCTACTCTGATTGCCTATTTGTTTAAAGAGAAAGACATATTCTTAACTTGTAACCAAGATCTTTTAGAATGCCTGACTTGTTTTCATTTCAAATCACAATTCATTAAAAAAATCAAATAAAAGATGGAATTTCTTTCTAGATAAAAATATACTTATTCAGCCACGAGCGTCACCCTAAACAATAAATACGTGATTCATGTGTATCTACTTGAGTATGTATTGTTCATCCTTTTGCCTTTTTAGCACACTGAAATCACACAAACATAATCTCTGTGGACTTGGATCATGAAGTTCAGTATGACCCAGACCACTCAGAGTGTCCACTGTAATTCATGCCCCACATGGTTCTCACTCCCAGCAAACAAGGAAAACTCCTGCTCTGCACCATTGCTAATCAAAATAAGCTTATTCTAGCTGTGGAAACTCTCTGGGAGCATCTTTTCAAGGCATTAGTAAGAGTGTAGTTTTTCTGACCTGAAAGAAATATGAGCCAGCTCAATAACGTATTTTCTACATTTCAGATGCTATTCAAAAGGAAGAGAATTATTTCACACCAAGGGTGTGTTCACCTAAGAAATACATTAATTATCTTCAGGTAATTAATTGCCTGAACATGGTCAATCGAAATAATTTAACAATGAAATCTAGAGGTCTGGTTACTTTCCTGGTGGAGATTTGCACTTTAAATAAAAGCTGACATTTCAAATAATATGGGTGTGAGTGTGTGCGTGGGGGGGGAATGGGGTGATTTAAATGCTTATAATTTTATTACTGCAATTATAACTGGGAGGAGCTTAAACTGATCCTTGACATTGATTTATGTGTTTAAGTTGGTTCTGAAAAATGGCTTCAACCTTTGGTTCTGTCGCTCGCCCTCTGAAGAAGCTGTGCTAATTAGTGCATGGTGGGGGTGGACCGCCTTTGCTACCTGCCTGAGCATGCGAACGTGTCATCATTTATTGGCCTGTGCGCACACACTTTCTTGGTCAACTTCTCTGTTGGATGACACTGAAAAGCTTTTGCTGATTCTCAAGGCAGCCTTTCAACTTATCTTCTGTCAAAGTCAGTCGCTGCTCCAGAATTGAAACGGTCTGCAAAAACAAAGAAAGAAAAGAAAAAAAAAAAAAAAAAAAGGCATGAAAGCCTCAGTGCTGGTAACCTCATGCCTAGAGCGACAGTACAGATCCAAGGGAGATCATTTAGGACTTGAATATCAATCACCTGCCCCCAAATTGGCTAAAAAAGGGGCTCCCAACTCATTGTGCCACTGATTCCACCTGCAGAGCAAAGCACTATCAAGTATTGAAGATGTTAAAAGACCTGCCTCCAACCCAAACAAAACCCCAAACAAAACAATCATTGCTTATGAAGAACAGGAGATGGAAGATCAGGCCTCTGGGGAATGTTCTTCCATCTGGGCTCCCATCTTCCAGGAGCTCAGGAAGTCTTCACAGGCAGGGATGAGGTCATCCACAGCATTCTAAACAGTGCGCATGAAGCTACAGATTCCTGGCTCAGGTGCTACAGCCATGTCACCCACCACTGGCCCCTCTGTCACAGTCCATCCTGTAGGGAACCATCCCGACCACACTACAGACAGATGGGACTGAGGCGACTATAAAAACGCCGTGATGGCCTGCAGTTCCTCGTCCAGGTAAGGAGATGGGCGGCTTGGTGGGAGGACCGAAGTGTCTAAGCTATGCGGCTGCTGGGCACAAAGGACTTGGTGGAGTCTAGCTTTCTTAAGTCCTTCAGCATAATTACATGTTCTCATAATAATACAGTCATAGGGAGATGTTAAATTTGGGAAAAACAATTGTGATACTGTCCAGTCTTTTATAGCTTTTCTTAAAAACAAAAAACAAAAACCCCTTTCTATTATAAACTAAAACACAGACCAAGAAGCCACACAAAACTTATGTGTTACTTAGTAAGTTCCGATAAGAGACCAGTGGTCACTTTCAGTCACTATCCAGAACTCTCCATGTGGCTTTCACCATTTCATCCTTACCTTTCCATCCTGTCTTTCTTTATGCTGACCTTTATAAACACTTTCGTACATTTCCGTATGGCTTTAATTCCCCAAAGTGAACTCCCAGGAACCACAACTTCACATTCCCATTTTCAAGTCTTGGCGTGTTCCTTTTAACCTACAAGTTCACACCTCTGCCTTTCTCTTCTGGACAGTCAACCCTTAGCAGGCCCAGGCCATTTGTCTGTGCCATTTATAATAATCTATACTTCGGGACTACACAGTAGGATCCAGTTCAGTCTACTAGCTTCTGCAGATCCTAGGAAGAGGAAGCAGGGTCCTAAACCTTAGCCTGACCGGAGCCGCTGGTGATCTATTTTCTCATGAGAGGGCACATTGGTAATACCGGGTGTTTCTCCTTCAGTGATGGTTCAGCGACTAGTCACCGGGGAAATGGAAATAACTTATCATTAACCTTGTTTTTCTTAATTGGTACACTTTATAAATAAGAGTTCCTAGGAGGAGGGAGGGAGATGGAGAGGAGGGAGTGTGCAAGCATTCCCTCATTGACTGACTACTTAGTTATCCAGTCATAGAGTTCATACAGGGAAGGCAAACAAGATAAAGGAAGACAGGGAAGAGACTGTCCATCCTTCTCTGAAGGTAACAACAATCACTTCAAAGCTTTTGCTTTCATATTCCATAGAACAGTTCATCGTTAAATAAAAATCATCATGATCGTGCATTTTCTTAAATGTCTATTATATACATACATAATACACACATAATTAGTTACACATGTTGAAGTTGTGTGTGTTATCAGTATCTTTAATACTAATTCCTTTATCTGCTTCTGAGTCCGCTTGATCTTCCCCCCTCCCCAACCCGTTTCTGTAACAGTTCTAAATCCTCCATCTTAGGTGACGGCTCAGAACATGTTTACTTTGCTTGCAACTTGCCCAGACTCACTGTTCCTCTTCTGCAAGCCTGCTCCGCCTGCTTTCAGCTCTTTAATGTATGAAGGAAATGAACCCTTTAAAGTCAACAATAACACAACCATCGTGGAATGCAGGAGGACATAAAGTGACCCATTATCTGGGCATCAGGTAAAAAGGAGGAAGGAGCCGGGGAAGGTGTGCGGGAGCAGGGAAGAGACTCATCTGGAGAGTCCTAAGGAGGGCCTGACTGACAGGTGACAGTTAGGGAAGAAAGTCCTGTCCACTGAAACTGAAGGTGGGACCTGAGAGGTCAGTGGTTTTTTTTTTTTTTTTTTTTTTTTGGTTTTTTGAGACAGGGTTTCTCTGTGTAGCTTTGTGCCTTTCCTGGAACTCACTTGGTAGCCCAGGCTGGCCTCGAACTCACAGAGATCCGCCTGGCTCTGCCTCCCGAGTGCTGGGATTAAAGGCGTGCGCCACCACCTCCCGGCCAGGTCAGTGGTTTTTAAAGGAGAGACATGTTCGGTAAACACAAGGAAGGTCACCTGTAGCACAAAATTTCAAAGTGAAAATGGGTGAGTTGAATGTGATTTTTAGTGAACAAATGTGACTCCAAAGTCTCCCAAGGCTCTTTCTCACACTATGTCAGAACTCCAAACCTACAGACATGGCCGCTTAACTTCAAAGGCCCTGAGATGGAATGTGCGGGACAAAGTAAGTCCTTAATTACTGCTTCTAAGCACTGGGAGAGCCACGGAGTCTTCCTCCGCTCCTGATGTTTTACCTGAGACCGACAAGGGAAAAGGTCCCTTGCGGAAGTGAGACCCGGACATTGCATGATTCTAGCATCCCAGTGGTAGATGTACAGGCAGTGTCAAGAACGGAGGGGATTTCTATGCAGGAGGTGTTGGAGATTGAAATACGTGTTCTGGGCAAGAGACTGACGTTGCTCTATCTCATACATTTACCCCTTGCTCTGTATAAGCTGAGGTAATGTGTGCACTGACCAATACTGTACACAGCAAAGATTAAGTGTACACAAAGGAGGTCAACAGATGTCTCCAAGGGACACAATCAGCAGATGGGGACAGAAACTATGGCTGTTTCCTCTTCAACACAAGGCTTCCCTCGTATTGGGTCTGGAAGAGTTTTAGAACAGTATTTAAGATCCATCATACTTCTCCTTTGCCGTGGTAAATGGCCTTAAGACACTGGCTAAGATTCTAAGATGGGAAGACAAGCCATCTCCTCAGGAAGAAACTCTGGAGAGAGACATTACCTACTTGGCAGGCAGAGGATTTTCAGGGAAAAACCATAAACTTTGGTAATATTTTGTACTACAAAGGAGTATTTACTTACAATAAATTTTTCTTATGCTATTAAATATTTCTTTATAAGTGACTAATATAAATATAACTACATCATAAATTCAAAGGATAAAACATTGCTGCTTAAAACCAAATAGCATTTAGAGCACAGAGTACCACTGCCATTTGCACAAATGATACAGGATGCCAGAGAGCACAGGGTGCTGTGTACACACACACACACACACACACACACACACACACGAGAGAGAGAGAGAGAGAGAGAGAGAGAGAGAGAGAGAGAGAGAGAGAGAGAGAGAGAGAGGGCGAGCTAGCTCTTCTGAGATACTCCGAACAAATTTGCTTGGAATGGCTTAGCCCTAAGTGTCTATTTGGGTTTGCCTTGCCAGGAAAAACTCCCTGGCCTCACAGCCTGCTATACCCAGTCCTGCTCTCGACATCTCACCCTGAGGCAGAAGGTCAACCCACCTGTGTTAAAACGTTGAGCTGTTCCATGATATGCTCCAGAGCATCAGTCACAGCCAGTGGCACACTTCTTTGGCTTTCCGAGGGGAGGTCACTTAAATCTTCTGTTTTCTTTTTCACAGTTGTTGATGAGCATTCTGGTATTAAGGAAGGGTTCAAGAAATACCCACAAATGTCTCCACCCTTCTCTGGTACAGCTCGGCCAGTGGAATCCGTTGTCTTTAATGCCATGGAAAAGACAGGAACAATTAGAGTTTCCAAACTTCATACACACACACACAGACACAGACACACAGACACACACACACACAAATATATATCTAACAGTTCCAGATTACAGTGAATCATTTATCTTCTTTTTTTTTTTTTTTTTTTAAGTTTTTTGAAACAGAGTCTCTCTATGTAGCTTTGCGCCTCTCCTGGAACTCACTCGGTAGCCCAGGCTGGCCTTGAACTCACAAAGATCCACCTGGCTCTGCCTCCCGAGTGCTGGGATTAAAGGTGTGCGCCACCACCGCCCGGCTCATTTATCTTCTTTTTTATATAACAAAATTCCTAAGTTACAATTATAATGAAGAAACAAAATTAATAGTAGAGAAAAAATTCACCATGTTTCTTCATCTTCTGTGACATACTTCCTATATGCCTGTCTGATCACGAGTTTTGCCATTTAAAAACATTGCTGAATGAAGTTTCGTTTTCAATTAAAAACAAAACATCTGTTTCCACTAAGGTGACTCTTAGTGCCCCCAAAGGAAAATAACAAGTGCAAGTGAAGATGTAGAAAATTTAAATCACCATGAAACGCCGAAGCTGCTCTGGGAAGTCTGGTAAATCCTCAGAAAATTAACCACTGAATTGCCATATTGTCCAGCCCCACTCCTTAGCGCACATCCAGAGGAACTGGAGCAGATGCAAAAGAGTACAGAACACCAATATCCACAGTGGCCTCCCTCACAAGAGTTTAAAAAGAACCTGACCCACCAGCGGAAAAGTGTGCAGACAGAATGTGGTATAAACCTCTAGTGAAATTGTATTTGTTTGGGTTGGAGCTCCACCTCAGCCCCTGGCACCCTGGCATCCATATACCCAAAGAATTTGGAATGTTCTGATGGAAGATCCACCTCAACTCCCCTCCCTCATCTCTTTCCCCAAACCCGCCAAACACGCTCTTCCCCCAGAGGCTCAAGACCACTCCCACAGGGTATTTAAGCTGCACCCCAGAAAACAGACATGTGGTTCTTCCAGTCTCTCATCCCTGTCTCCTCTCTGGGGGGGCTAGAGAATCACCTGGGAACGTTTTACCCATTAAACCGGGGCTTTTTCTAATTAGGTCTGATTCGGTCTGATTTGGATTGCTGTGTTGGTGGAGAGGCCTATTGGGGGCACAAAAAACCTTTCAGTATTCAGCTACAAAATGGAATTCCAATAATACTATCATGGGGAAAACCTGGAAATATTACCCTAACTGAAGAAACTAGACATTCAGTGGCCCACTTACATGTAGAATTTTAAATAGGTAGAGTTGGGGTAAAAGTTACTAGTGTCTGGGAGGAAGGGTAATGATATTTATTCCTCAATGGGTAAAAAAGTTTCTATTTGGAATGCCAAAAAGTTGTGAAATAAACAGTGGTAACAGAACGTTGTGAGTTTTGTGAATAAATCTCCTGCTAGTAAATTGTATACTTAAAGTGATTAAAAAGGTAACTTCTTTGTTTCATATATTTTACTACAATAAAAAAATCCAATTAAATAGGAGCAAACTGCTAGAATATAAACTTAAGAAAATAATTCCATTTAGAATAGCATCAAAAATTAAAGTATTTAGGAATAAATTTAACAAACTATGTGTTAGACTTGTACATTGGGAACTATAAGCCACCACTAAATGGAATTAAAACTCCAACCAAATGGAAAGATACTTCATATGCTATGCTCAGGGATCTGAAAATGCACATTGTTAAGATGGCAACATTTGCCAGGTGTGGTGGCAAATGTCTGTAATCCCAGCCCCTGGATGGCTGAGGCAGGAGGATCATGAGTTCCACTACACTGGACTATCTATATACTGAGACTCTATTGTAAAAAAGATGGCAGTAGTACCCCCCCCCCAACGCTGACGAAGGTGCTCAGAGCAATCCTCATCAAACTTCCAGCCGCTTTCTTTTACATAAAGTTTAAGGTGACGTTAAAATTCACACAGAAGTGCAAAGAACCCACACAGCTAAAATAACATGAGTTAAAAAACTAGACAACATACTCCAAACTACAAAAGTTCCCAGCAAATTACAGTGCCCAATGTGGTGTGGAACTCAGGAGGTAGCCAATGGTTAGGTCCATGACCGGTATGTATCTGGCCCTATGTTTGATCCCTAGTACCTTCAAAAGACGTACAGATCAACACTACAGATTTGACAGGTCGGAAACAAGCCCATATGTTAACACAGGGCCAACGGATGTCAGACAACTGCCAAGAAAATTTATTTTGGAAAACATAATCTTTTTAACAAAAGATTGGGAAAACGAGATACACTTAAAAGAATAAATTTGTACCTTGGCTTCATGCCATATATAATATCAGCTCAACAAAGGTTAAAGAATTAAATAGAAGAGCTAAAACTATAAAATTTTTAGAAGGAAATAGGACTAAATTTTCTTGATCTGGACCCACGAGTGTCCAACCTGTTCCACGGCTATATGACGATTGTATTTGGTCACATTCATGGCTATCCTGGGATGTATATGGTGTGGGTTAAGTATTCCTGAACCAGACAGAATTTCCTTATGTACAACACCAAAATCAAGGTGACAAAGTAATACATACACTGGACTTCACCATTTGTATGATTAAGATACCATCAAGACAGCAAAGACAAACGGAAGAAAGTATCTTTGGAGCAAATACTTGATAAACAACGACTTGTACACAGACACAAAGACTTGCAATTCAAGGATTAAAGATATATAACCCAATTAAAAATGGACAAAGCTTTGAACAGCACTCATCTAATGATACATAAACAGCCAATGAGCTCACAAGCTTATGTTGAACATCACCAGCAATACCAAATCAAACTACAAGGACATCTGCTTCACATACACCAAGAAGGCTGAAATAAATAACGGACAGTACCAAGTGTTAGGGGGGATGCTGAGAACCTGGAGCCCGCAGACACTGTTGATAGGACTGTAGAATGTAGACACTGAGAGACATTAAATTGAAGCACAGAATTACCATAAACCTTAGACATAGGCCGGGCGGTGGTGGCGCACGCCTTTAATCCCAGCACTTGGGAGGCAGAGCCAGGAGGATCTCTGTGAGTTCGAGGCCAGCCTGGGCTACCAAGTGAGTTCCAGGAAAGGTGCAAAGCTACACAGAGAAACCCTGTCTCGAAAAACCAAAAAAAAAGAAAAAAAAAAAACAAAAAACCTTAGACATAAACCCAAGACAGTGAAAACATATCCATACAAGCTTGTGTGAAAATGTGCAAGGCAGCATTGATCATAACGTCCAATGCTGTGATAATAAACAAATACAGCATATCTTTACTATGATTATTTGTTCATAAAAATGGGCTGCTGATTAATTTCATAACTCACATGAACCTTCAAAGCATTGAGTTACATTAAAGAAGCTGGACACCAAAGGCTAGCTTTTATATAATGCTCTTTATATAAAAGAGTCAAAAATGAGAGAATATGAATATATACTAATGTACATAGTAGTAATAAAAATATTCTTAAAGTCCCTTAGCAGTGACAAAGTATTTTACAATTAGTCATAGTAGCCAAGCGGTGGTGGCGCACGCCTTTAATCCCAGCACTCGGGAGGCAGAGCCAGGTGGATCTCTGTGAGTTCAAGGCCAGCCTGGGCTACAGAGTGAGGTCCAGGAAAGGCGCAAAGCTACACAGAGAAATCCTGTCTTGAAAAACAAAACAAAACAAAACAAAACAAAACCAACCAAACAAACAAAAATTAGTCATAGTAGAGGCTTAAGAGCTGGCTCAGCATTAGTTAAGAGCACTGACTGCTCCAGGACCCAGAGTTCCATTCCTAGCACCCACATGGCGGCTCACAACCATGTAACTCCTGTCCCTATGGAAACTGTGTGCATGTGGTGCACCTTCTTACAAAATGCCCACAGGCATCACAATAAATAATAAAAAAATGAGTCATAGTAGCACAACTTTGTGAATTTATTAAATACCAGTGAAGTGCACATGTCAAAAGAGTCAATTTTATAGTATATAAATTCCCTCATTCAAGTTATTATGAAAATAGAACTCAAATAAAATACAGCCTCAGAGCTGTGTTGTTTTTTTCCCCCACTCTTAAATTCCTGGTTATTGCTAGGGGTCAGGGATTCCTGGCAGAGGTTTCTCCAGGTGTTTCTGATGACAAGGCAATGTGTGGAACTCACTGGAAGCTTTCCACACACTAGCTGATTCCACTCTCTCAATGACCCCACAGGCAGACTCTTCTGGCTTCCATGGCCTCCTCTGCTGCCGTAGCAAGGCTGAGTCCTTTTTGACCTCCAAAGTGTACTCTCGGTTTTCAAAAAAGGAAACAGACATTGAGCAGCTAAACAGCCTGGCCAAGGACTACATGTAGCAAAGAACCAAGGTTAAGTCTAGGCTGAAGCTCTCCACATGCAGAACTTTGGGACAAGGCCCTGCTTTCCATGATACCCTCTACCATTCTGTAGGAAGGTGAAACTTCCAAATTTTCCTCTCATAGCAACACTACAATTCGCTGTTTGTCAAAATTAATGAAAATAAATAAAAAACCCACTATTACTATCAGCTAAGGAGAGGTCGAGGGCTCTGTGTACACTAAGGTCCCAACTTGATTACCACAGCAGTTCAATCAATGAACTTGGGCTATACTATCAGGCTGGCTATTAAGAGGAAAACAGAGGGGTAAATGACTTCGGAACATAGCAAGTCAAAGCAATAAAGGAACTCCAATAGAGTCTTAATAGTAATTTTCTTGTTTGGAGAAAGAAAACAAACAGATTACCATCACAGAACATATGGGCGTGATAAGAAAAGCAAGTATGCAGGCCGGAAGAAAAAAAACAAACAAACAACCAATCACACACCAAACATCAGCCAACTGATGTCTGTCTTTTCCATCAAAGGAACTAGAACCTACATATTAGCTGTTTAGTTCCTATCAAACAATCTGCCTTTGCTTCCTGTCTGAAGAGGAGAAAAATGAGATGCACACATCATAAATTAAAAATAATGTTATCATAAAATGGAAAAGAAACCATGTTTAGGATGCTGTGCTGACAAAATTTCACCGCCTGCGTCTCCAGTCCCTTCTTTTCCCCGAATGTTACTGTGAATGTTTGGTGTGGATGCTTACAGGGCTCTACATCCTACCAAGCATCTCCAGTGACAAACACGCCCGTGACAGTTACTTGCTCTCCAGGACTCTCTGTTGTGCTGGGAGCACTCCTGATATGGCTGGAGCCACGTGAGCTGAAAACATAGGAGACAGAGGACCTTAGCACTAAAAAAAGAAGAGCACCAGTGGGAGGTTTCACAAGGACGACGGCACACCACGTCGCCTCTACTGCTGACCCTCAACAGTGGGGACCAGGGATGCATTTGTTGATCCAGCAAACAAGACCTTCCTGCAGTGTGCATCCTGGGCTGCAGCAAGGAGCATGTCGTAGACGATACTTCCTTGGTGATGTCTACAGTTGGACCACTTTACCTAAGAAGACACCAGAGCAGCCTCCATTCCAAGTTCTCCATCCCTGTAAAAAACTGGGGAAACAAGGCAGCCTAGACCAGGCCCAGAGCAAACCAGAGGAGCTCAGAGATCCCTGCCTGTGGGTGAAAAGGTCCCATTTTCACTTAACAAAAACTAGAGTAAAAGAACAAAGCTGCTTGATAGAAACAACTCAGAAGGTCACGGTCTATAGACAAGTGTCCAGCCAATTCTCTAAATGTCATGGTTCACTTTTACGGATAAGGTATTATCATTTACATTAGAGGATAAACATTTTTTAAAAAATTTCATTTTTAAACATTTTATTTATGTGTATTTGTGGTTACTTGTGTGGATTTATGTGTGCTGTGTGTGTGGAAGCCTACGGAGGCCGGAAGAGGACTTCAGATCCCTCAGAACTGGAATAACAGATGGTTGTGAATCTGGGTCCTCTGCATTAGCAGTAAGCATTCCTAACTGTTGAGTCATCTCTCCAGCCCATATATATATATATATATATATATATATATATATATATATATATATATATAAATTTTAATTGTCCTGAAGTGGGCATCAGGAGTCTTCCTCATCCTCATCAGTCTTTACCTTACACTCTGAGGTGGGGACTCTCATCTGAACCCAGAGTTGTCTGTTAGAGCAGTTCTGATCAGCCAGCTTGTTCTGGGATCACCTGTCTCTGTGTTCTAAGTGCCGGAATTACAGAGGTGGGCCATCACACCCACCTGGCATTCAAGTGGGTTCTGGGGATCCAAACTCTGGTCTCCTTGATTACACAGCAAATGTTTTAACCCTGGGGCCACCTCCCCTGCCTTGATGGGAGCTGGGAAGCGCTTACCATGAAGGTAAGGGTATACCAATCCATTAAACAGGCAAGGTAGGCATCAGCAGACCTCCTGGGGCTTTGAGGAAGTAACATTAGTTAAGTGAGTGAGACCAGCCAACAAACTATCTAGTCAAGCAAATTTAGATAGACACTTTGGGGTTGGAAGAGGAGGCAGGGAGACAATGAACCCAGCTGGAGTCTTTGTGGGTAAGCACACAGAGAAACAAAGGATCAAGAGCATGGATGTAAAGGGACCAAGCAATCTAAGCTGCCCAAAGGCAGAGATGCGGACACAGGGGTCCAGTAATGAAAAGGCAGGAAGCCTAGTGGCTAGATTCTCTTTGGGGGTGGTGTGGGGGTGGTTATGAATCATAAGTGGGAGGAACAGAAGTTGTGGCCGGGTGGGAGGCACTTGTGCAGCGCTTACCGTGAGCACAAAGGATTCGGCCTGTCATTGAGTTCCTCTGAGAACCCCCGACAAAGGCAGGATGGCCGTCCTTTGAAGGGACTGAGTATTGCTCTATATTTGGTGCTTTTCTTCAGATCAAAGCCATGTTGACAGGCGCGGATGGGAAATGAGAAAACGAGCAGGAGCCTCTCCGGAAGAATCTGTCACAGGGCTACCACAAAGGATTCATACTCAAGCTCTAAAATTCTCAAAACCCTGAACTGTTTACTTTGAACAAGAAATCGCATGATTTATATGTTTTATATCTATACAGTATATTGCATAATCTTGTAAAAACAACCCCCAAGTCTGATCAACTTCAGTGTATTTCTAGGATAAAAATTTAGAAAATATTATGTGAATTTTTCCCCTCAAAAACTGTTTACTAAGTTCAGAAAGTTTTATCCCCCCCCCCCCCCGCCCCCTCTCTAACAAATCATGTAACCAAAAGACAAAACAACCACACTCAACCATGATGGATAATTCTGAATGTCAACAGCACAGAATCACCTCGAGGTGAGCCTCTGGGCAAGACTGTAAAGGATAATCTAGATTACGCTAATTGAGGTGAGAGGACCCATCCACTGTGGGTGGCAGCATTCCATGGGCTGCAGTCCTGGACTGGATAAAAGAGAAAGTGAGTTGATCACAAGTATTCCGAGTTTACTACTTGGGCGCTCCCTCTTCTGAATCAACACTGAACTCCAGGAGCTGCAGATATTGGCTTCCTCAATATCCCATGCAATATGACCAGGCATCCCACGCCTTCCACCATGACTGCCCTAGCACGATAGACTACACTCTCAAATTCAAAGCCAAAATAAACTCCTCTTTCCTTAAGTTGCTTTTGGCAGGCATTTTGTTGCAACAACAAAACAAGTTAACTAATAAAATATACCAACAGAACCAACTAACCAGCCAGGCGGTGGTGGCACACACCTGTAATCCCAGCGCTCGGGAGGCAGAGGCAGGTGGATCTCTGTGAGTTCGAGGCCAGCCTGGTCTACAGAGCAAGTCCAGGACAGGCTCCAAAGCTACAGAGAAACTCTGTCTTGAAAAACAAACAAACAAACAAACAAAAAAACCCAACTAACCAACCAACTGACCAACCAATTGACTGACCAACCAGCCACCCAGCCAGCCAGCCAGCCAGCCAAATAAACACATCCACAAAAACAGAAAAACACAAAAGCTTTAGGTATAAAGTTTTATGGAGGATTTGAAAAACAACGCCCTTTATGGAATTGTCAGCTAGGATATCTGAATGATTTTGGTTCTTTGGAAACAGCTGGGGACACAAATCCAGTATCACCCTTGTTTCTAATCACTGTTTTCATTACTATGGAAACTAATCTACTTTGAAGGCATGAATGGGTGGACTACTAGTACACATGAGATTTACATAAAATGTCCCTGTACTTTCACTTATCACTATATGATTAAGAAAACACAGACTCTGTTAGCAGTTCCTTAAGGGAAGATCTGTTTTCTAACGCCCCACCCTGACTTGGAAACTTGTGCCACAGCAGATAATCCTTAATGAGTGATTTAAGCACTGACTACAACATCTGGGGGTTGGGAGAGAGGCAGTGAGTGAAACAGAATCAGTGTTCTCTCTTCTGAACTAACACTGGACTCTAAGGGCTGCAGATGGATGCTTTCTCAATATTCCAGGCAAACTTGACACCAATAAAGCTTCTGCCAGTTCAACAGGGAAAATAGATGACTGCTACTTTTTGTTATTGTTAAACTTCAGCTGGGCGGTGGTGGCGCACACCTTTAATCCCAGCACTCAGGAGGCAGAGCCAGGCAGATCTCTGTGAGTTCGAGGTCAGCCTGGTCTACAAAGCGAGATCCAGGACAGGCACCAAAACTACACAGAGAATCCCTGTCTTGAAAAACCAAAAAAGTCAAAAACAAAAACAAAAACCAAACCCAAACCAAAACAACAACAACAAAAACCAACAACAACAACAAAAAACTTCAAAGGGCACTCAGAGTAAGAAAGTCATACTTAATCTCTTTTTTACATAGAATTTCACAAGAATCATTCATATACATATAGTATGCTAATGTGTAGGACAAAAATCTGTAATTATCTTTCACTGTATATATATATATATATATGTATATATATATATATATATATGCACAGTGGTGGAGTGCATATGCAGTGATGGGTATGCTTTCTTGCCTACACACACACACACACACACACACACACACACACACACACACACACAGTGGTGGAGTACTTGCTTGCCTAGAATGACTCAAGTTTAGGTTTGTTTGATCCCTACCACTGCAAAAAAATCAGATAAAAAAGCAATGCTTGCTGTTCTTCCAGAAGATCTGAGTTCAGGTCCCCCCACCCAAGTCAAGGCCCCAAGCCACCTGTAACGCCAGCTCCAGGGGACATGATGCCCTCTTTTGTCGTTTGCTGGCACCTGCACACACATATACATACTCAATTATTTTTACAAAGCTAGTTTATCTTAAACTAAGTTATATATTAGAAAAAAAAACCGGTGGTGGGGGGCCAGGGATGGGGCGGGGCTTGGAAGGCCACAGCTGGTTTAATTTCACTCCTATCACGTCTCAGAAAAACTGATCTGTTCACCCTTGAGAATTTAAGCAGACAGCAATCAAGTGAAATGGATTCAAGAGAACGAGCAGTAGCACAAACATCCCTCTAGGCAACACAGCTCTTTGCTGTTTTGTAAAAGGTAACAGCTGATTTCTTTTCCAAGTTCCAACAATGCTTTAAAAAACCTGATGAAAATCACAAGGTCTAACAAACAACACTCAGGAAACAATGCGCCCCTTCTCTGCTCAGTATCCTTCTCCCCTGAATGCCTACATCTTCCTGTCTATCCATCTAACTTAGTCCCTTATTTTCGTCACTCATGAAGACATTCCTATAAGAACTTCCCATGGTATCCTATAATATAGGGATTTCTATTACTTTTGATACTTTCTATTAGTTAGCACTGTTAGACTGTCCACAGCAATGAATACAACTCTATCACCGTCTGTCTTAGTTACGGTTTTATTGCTGTGACAAAATGACCAAGGCAACTTACAGAAGGAAGGTTTCTTTGGGACTTACAGTTCCAGAGGGCCAAGGGTTCATCACTATCATGGCAGGAAGCACTACAGCAGGCAGCTGAGAACTCACATCGAAATCTACAAATGGGATCCACAAGCCAAAGACAGAGGGCACACTGCGAGTGGGGCGAATCTTTGGAAATCTCAAAGCCTGCCCCCACTGACATACCTCCTCCAGCAAAGCCACACCCCCTGATCCTTCCCAAACAGTTCTACCAACTGGGGACCAAGTTTTCAAACACATGAGCCTATGGGGGCCATTCCCATTCATATTACCACCTGCCCAACAGTATTCCAGTGACTAAGGCAAGCGCATAGTGTTTCCCTTCTAATAATTATTAACCAATAACAAATGCTAGGGTGGGTGTTCTTGTACATGTCTCCTGTGTGGAGATGAGATGTCTCTAGAGTAGAACAGGTGTCAGTCTTAGCAAATGCTGTTCAACGTGGTAGAATCAGCTTGTTCTTCCAGTCTCTCATCTACAAAGACATTTAATTATTTCATGTATAAAATTCTGCCTAATATAGGCAGGAAACCATGTCATGGCTTTTATATCACTGTGTATTTCTTTGGTTACTGGTAAGTTGAGCATATTTAACGCGTACGTCAATAAATTCTATAAATGTGCTAGTTTAATCTTTTGCCAAGTTTCAAAAACTATTTTTGTCTTTTGAAATGAAAATACAATTACATCGTTTTTCCTATCCTGTTTCTGTTTCTCCCCTCTAACTCTTCGCATGTACCTGCCTGCCCCTTGCCATCAAATGCATACCTCTGTGTCTTTAAATTGTTGTTTTACACACACATACACACACACACACACACACACACACACACACACACACCCCTAAATCTATAAATACAACTTGCTCAGCCTGTGTAAAGTTACTTGCATGTATATGATCTCAAGGCTGACCACTCGGTGCTGGGACAGCCAACAGGGGGCTCCCCGCCATGAGCAGACCATTTCCTTAGTTACTTAGTTACTCATCAGATTTCCCCCTTCCATGGTAACATGTCCACTGGTGTCATCCTTGTGCAGGCCATGTTGAGGCAGCCACGTTGGGGAGGCTCCATTGGTGTAACTTCTCCAGCATTTTTAGAAAGGGAAATCTCACAGTTAATTTCCTGTTCCCCTGGCTCTTACACTCTTTCTACCCCCTCTTCTGCTATGACCGACCCCTCAGCCTTAAGGCAGGAGTTGTGGTGTAGATTTATGAATTAGGTCTTGGCATCACTCGATCGGTCATTTGCTCTCTGTATTTTGATTGGCTGTGGTTTTCTATAATGGTCTCTGTCTGTTGCAAAGAGACATTATTTCATTGCCAAGTCTTTAATTGGCTTATTTCTATCTTTTCCAATGTAGGTAAGAGCTCTCTGTACTGATCTTCTGTTCTTTATATGTATGATGCACTTATTACATTTGTTTTCATTTTTATCTTATGAGTGTTTGTTTTCGGGGTGTTTATCTGTTCGTTTTTTGTTAAGATTTTTTTTTTTCCCTGAAGAACTAACTTGCTTCAAAATCATGATCCTCCTATAATGATTGCCACGAGCCTGTGTTATGATTCCAGGAATCATGCCTGGTACTAAGTTTTTGTTTTTCATGTGGCCAAATTTATCAAACATTTCCTTTATTATTTGTCCATGATTTGCTCTTAAAAAAAAAATCCTTGCTACTCAGAATGTATAAACCTATTTTTCTGATTTCTTTTAGAGCTTTTAAGCCAGTTTGCTTTTCATATTCAAGTCTTTAACCTATCTGGTCTTGGTATTGTTTGTGGTTAAAACGGGTGGGGTGGGAGCTGGAGAGATGGCTCAGAGGTTAAGAGCATTGGCTGCTCTTCCAGAGGTCCTGAGTTCAATTCCCAGCAACCACATGGTGACTCACAATCATCTGTAATGAGATCTGGTGCCCTCTTCTGGCCTGCAGGCATACTTGGAGGCAGAATGTTGTATACATAATAAATAAATCTTTAAAAAAAAAATGGGCAGGGTGGCGGTGGTGGTGGAGCATGCCTTTAATCCTCGCACTTGGAAGGCAGAGGCAGGCGGATCTCTGTGAGTTCGAGGCCAGCCTGGGCTACAAAGTGAGGTCCAGGAAAGGTGCAAAGCTACACTGAGAAACCCTGTCTTGAAATACCCCCCAAAAAAATAAATAAATAAATAAAAAGTCACATGGCAAAATATTGATTAATATAAATGGGGAAAAACCTGTCTACAGGTAGCCATCCTCGTAGCCTCTGGATCATTTCAATGAGTTCTGCAGAAGCGAGCATGCCACCATCCATTGTGTATCCTGCTAGTATATTACAAAAGGGCCAGCAAAACCAAGAGGTCAAAGCATGTTTTGAGAGAGAGAGAGAGAGAGAGAGAGAGAGAGAGAGAGAGAGAGAGAGAGAGAGAAGCCGTCATCTTACAAATTGTAAAGTTTACTTAAAATGCATTTTTGAAAAATTATTTTCCAGGCTTGCTTGTTCTCCGAGAAAAGTAATATTACTCCTTGGTTATTCCTACAAGACACTATTTGCTTGTTTCTCAAAATTTCCCATGACGAAAGTAGCAGAAATGGTTGTATGCTGCAATGTAAAACGCACTGTGGCAAGTTGTTGTATGTTAAGTCATGAGGTAATTCTTAAAAGCCACACAAAGCAATTAAACCATGCTTTGCTCATTTGAATAAAATGTCATCGTCATTACTGTACCCGTGTAAATGATATGAAGAGGCAACTTTTAAGGCCATTTAACAAAGCCACATTCAAAACCTGGGATGCTGTATGGCTCATCATTTATAGGACAAACATTTTATTTATTGTTCTATCCACCATCAGGCACAATATGAACATACCAGTTATCATACTACCTTGATGACTGGTAACAGTAACATATATTCAGAGTGTGGTCCTGAAACCCACCCTTCAGTCTATTTATTGTTATTAGGTCACCCAGAGAGTGAAAACATTCTATGCGGCCTCAGTATATATCCTGTACGTTATATCTTCCAACTAAATTTGCATTTATAAAACAATGAAGTCTTTACCCACTTTCCAAAACAGATATACTCTGCCTGTATTCCATCACTATGGTAATTCAATTTTTCTTAAGACAATTAGTTTTTGCTTGTATTTCTGCTAATTGTGGTATCACCTAACTGTGTGTGACATCATATAATGTGGTGGTTTTATATATACAGAAAATATATTTCATATTATATATTAAAATATTTTAATTTAAATATATGCTACATATATTTTAATATATATTAAAATCACAAACTTAATTTTAATCCTTTTATCTTCTGTGTATCTCAGAATGTCCTAGGACAAATCACTTGGCCTCCTTAAGTCTCCGTGTTCCCTAACTGAAATGGAAATGATGATAATATTGGAATAAATTATATGGCTGTTGTAAAAATTTAGGTCTATTCTATGGTTTGTATTAAATTACCTATCATCAGTATCATCTGTTGTAGAATATTCCTTTTTGAAAAAATTTATTTATTTATCATGTATACAGTAGTATTCTGCTGGCATGACAGAAGAGGGCACCAGATCTCATTACAGGTGGTTGTGAGCCACCATGTGGTTGCTGGGAATTGAACTCAGGACCTCTAGAAGAGCAGTCCCTGCTCTTAACCTCTGAGCCATTTCTCCACCACCCTAGACTATTCCGTTACACTGTGTGAATACATGTCACTGTGATTGGCTTAATAAAGAGGTTGATTGGGCAATGGCTGGACAGGTAGAGGTTAGGCAGGACTGGCAGACAAAAGAGAGGCAAAGAGGAGGAGGAGGAGATGCAGAGGAAGCAGGAGATGAACTTTTACTGAAAAAGGTACAGAGCCACACGACAGAGTGTAGACAAGAAATATGGGCTAATTTAAGTTATAAGAGCTGGTTAGTGGCAAACTGAACTATCGGCTGAGCACTCATAATTAATAATAGGTCTCTGTGTGGTTATTTGGGAGCTGGCTGGCGGGACAGAAAGTCCACCTACAATTGTCATTTTCCAGGGTTCATGCCTGTGCACCCCCGCCCACTCACCTCACACCCATCCACATCACTATTCTCTTTAACTACTCACAGCAATCCAGGCAGGCATCCTGCACCAGTATTAGCCTTCTTTTGTACATTTATTTCCACTGCTTGGTATATCATAGGTATTCAACAACTGAGCTGGTTCTTCTCACACCCCCCTCAATTCACTCTGCAACTCCCTTCAGACTTGTTCCTCTCTGTATTACCTCATAAAAACAACTCTTCAAATGGTTACTAGGAATCTCGGCTGAGTTGGACTGAGACGCCTTCCCTGGGTTTTCAAATGTGTTGACTGACAACATTCTTTTGGAATGTTCTTACCTGCTAGGTTGCCATGATACCAATTTCTGGTTTCCATGCTTCCCTCTGGCCTTTTCTTGCCTCCCTGGCAGGTTGACCCATGTTCATCAAGTTAGTTTATTAAAATGTCTCAAGACCCGCTATATATTTAAAGTGTTAAAGTACTGCCCACATTTTAGTTAACACAGTACCTGCACATATTTTGAGGGCACAGTGTGGCATTGTCACACTTGTATACAACATATCAGATCAGGGTAGCTGTATCTGTCACCTTGGGCATATATCATTTGTGTCACTAACCCCTTTTTTACTCTGTTCTCGGGAAATCTTCTCTAAGCATGATGTTTCATTACCACACACATGCAGAATACTTCCACAATCTTAATTCTATACTAGCCTTCCCTTTAAATTGCATGTATGTGTATAATCTTGTATACTTGCTATGTATTACTACTACTGAATGATTCAGACACATCAAACTTAAGGTGCCCAAATGAAAACTTGGAAAATCCCTTGTTTCCATGATAAATCAGTTTATCATTTTACAAATTGGGATTCCAGAAATGACCCTTGACAACCACTCTCCTTTCTTCCAACCCATTCCAAACCTTAGCAACTGTATCACGTATCAAATGAATTCCACTCTCACAATCGCCATTACAATGAGTTATCCCAGTTATCTTCTAGTTTTGCCTGGATTACTGACTTACCCTCCTAAGTGGCTTTAATGTAACCCCCTTCAGCCACCAGGAAGATTACTGTCTTGTTGTAAAGGACAAAATGCATGTTTGGTCCCCACGGTCCTCTCCAGACTGGGTTCATAATAACACGGTAACCTGCCCGATCTCCGGGCTCCAGTCTGTTTTGGTTCTTAGATTGCACCAAGCAAGACGGTCTCTGCATTAGCTCCTGGTTTCCACCTCTCTCACTTCCTTCAGCTCCCACTGAAGCTTCAGCCTGCATTTCTTAAACTCTAATCTGCACAAGTCTGGGGGGGCTCCCATTAAAAGGTGTGATCTGATTTGGTTAAATCTGGGTGAGACCTGAGATGGCCACGATCCCACATTACACTCAGGTCAACTCTCCAGTGGTCAGTATGGAGGAACAAAAGCTTGAGCTCTCTGCTTCAGTGTCTCCCAGGAGGGCTGTCTCTGATCTCACCTCACAAACGCCAATGGCTCAGCGCGCTCCAGACTCATCTTCCTGTTGGCTCATGAAACATTCCATGGTAGCTTTTGCTCACCACTGTAACCCAGTCTCCCACCTCCACTGACTTAGTGTCTGGCTTATTGGTCTCTTGTGAGATGAATACCATCTACTGAATCAGTCCCTGACTTAGACTGAGTCACCTTCCTTCATGATGCTGACCCCACAAGTTCACCGCCTTAAAGTCAACCACCACAGAAATCCAGCTCATCTTTGGTTAACACTCAAGGTATTGTCTGATTCTGCTGAAATTCACCCGTGTGGGGTTTACAGAGCAATGACCAATGATTTGCTATGTATTGACATCTGATTTGCTATATATTGACTTTTTCTACTCTCACAGGCTAGTTGGCACTAGTACAGTCTACCAGTACTCCACATTCTACTGCACCAGGCACAGGAGAAGCAGAAAAACAAGCAAACAAAAAACAAACAAAACAACAACAACAACAAAAAGCAAATGCCAGTCACTGTTGTCAGCTCCAAATCTACACCTTAGAGGGAAGGATGGCTCAAGGGAGGGCAGAGGCAGGAGGAAGAGATACACTGCTGTGGGATGTTCTGTATGTTAAATGTGTTGCTCTGATTGGTTAACAAATAAAACACTGATTGGCCAGTAGCCAGACAGAAAGTATAGGCGGGACAAGGAGAGAGGAGAATTCTGGGAAGGGGAAGGCTGAGGCAGAGAGACGCTGCCAGCCGCTGCCATGAAAAGCAAGATGTAATGTACCGGTAAGCCGCGAGCCACGTGGCAACTTATAGACTAATAGAAATGGGTTAATTTAAGATATAAGAACAGCTAGCAAAAAACCTGCTGTGGCCATACAGTTTGTAAGCAATATAAGTCTCTGTGTGTTTACTCGGTTGGGTCTAAGAGGCTGCAGGACGGGCGGGTGAGAGAGATTTGTCCTGACTGTGGGCCAGGCAAGACTAAAAAAATCTCTAACTACAATACACATTGAGTACATCCTCACTTTTTGTCATTAAAACAAACAAACAAACAAACAAACAAACAAACAAAAAACGATTGCCTAAGTCAGGTGTGGTGGTGCATGCATTTAATCCCAGCACTTAAAAGGCAGACAGGTGGTTCTCTGAGTTAAAGGTCAGCCTGTTTTACCATAGCAAGGTGCAGGCAGCCAAATCTACACAATGAGATTCTGCCTCACACAACAACAACAAACATATATACATTAAAAAAACTGATTTAAATAAAAATCATTGCTTAAATTCTCTCACAAAATTCACTTTTCCTTATATTTAGAGAAAGGGCTAAAATGCAGTAGGAAAATT
Organism: Peromyscus eremicus; assembly: GCF_949786415.1. Taxonomy (NCBI): domain Eukaryota; kingdom Metazoa; phylum Chordata; class Mammalia; order Rodentia; family Cricetidae; genus Peromyscus; species Peromyscus eremicus. The sequence continues at coordinate 28,400,630 of NC_081434.1, forward strand.
ATACGTTAAGAGCTGCGTAGAAAGACTAGAGCTTTTGCATAAAATAAGTTGCAATGGGGGGGATATAATACAAGAGCTTAAGTGTACAGAACACACAACAGGAAGAAGTAATATCACTGTTGCCAAGAGAACTGCCTGCAAAGACGTGCTAAAGCGAAAGCTAAAAATAAACAAGCAGATTCCCAAACATGTGCACAGTGTGGATGTAAAACCCAGAGCTGCCATTTCCTTTGACTAATAAATGAGCAAAACTAATCGTCACATTTAATATCAGAAAGGAACACCTCTTGACACTTAGCTACATCAATGCATTATCTGAGAAAACACTATTGGTCTCTAGATCAGAAGCTTTAGACACGTTGTCGTGGGTTGTGGTTTACTTTGAAATAAAACTAAAACTAAAACAACTCCTTACAATCTAACAATTTGGTAAATTTGTTGACATGTTCAGTTAAAAATACATTTGGACAGGTACTGGCTGTTCTTCCAGAAGACCCAGATTCAGTTCCCAGCACTCACACGGTAGTTCATAACCATCCATAACTCTAGTTCCAGAGGCAGCCATTTATGTTAAAAAAAAAAAAAAAACCTTAAAAAATTTTTAGACAAAAATCTTGTATGCTTGAACTTTTTTTTTTTTTTTTTTTTTTTTTAAATCCTGGCGTGATCAGACACCTGAAGGCCTGGGAATTGAACCCAGGTCTCTGGAACATCAATCAGTGCTCTTAACCACTGAGCAATCTCTCTTCCTTCTGAACTTTTTTTTTTTCTTTTTTGGAGACAGGGTTTCTCTGTAGCCTCAGCTGTCCTGGATCTCACTCTGTAAACCAGGCTGGCCTCAAACTCAGAGATCTGCCTGACTCTGCTGGGATTAAGGGCATGCGTCACCACTGTCCAGCAAATTTATGTTATTTAATTGTGTATCAGTGAGATTGTCTGTCTCTGGATGAGGGTGGGAGAATGCTCCTGCCACATCAAGTGCCCACAGTATAAGACACAACACCAGATATAAATAATTACTAGAAAAGTAAAAAACAGAATAAAATTTAAAACACTATTAACAGGGACCAGCAAGATGGTCCAGTAAGGGGACTTACTGCCAAGCCTGAAGGGCTGAGTTTGAGTCCCAGATCCAGAAGGTGAAGGAGAGAACTAACAGACTCCTACAAATTGTTCTCTGGCCTCCATGCATGGGCACTGTGGTTTGTGTTCACTCCAACACACACACACACACACACACACACACACACACACACACACACGTAAAAAATTAACACAGAATTAGTATCAGTATGTTATGAACTGTACAAACATAGTTTTTTTTTTCTGAAAGCACAAATCTGGAAGACTATATTTTTCAGACAAATTCTTCAGCTGATATTCCAAAGCAAACAACTGTCTTTGTTTTATCTTAATGATGAAGTCACAGTTTTGCTAAAATAAGGAGTTATTTTAATTATGTATGACCTCACAATTTTATAAATTATCCCCCAATGCATATTTCCAAATTTAGAGTATCATTTAGTCAACATGAGCAAACGCCTGATGTTAGGTGACATTTACTAAGCAGAGTTACTATACACTACAGAGAAGCAGCACACACTCGAACCACGTGAGGAGGGACACTAAAACTAGCATTCTAAGTGACAAGGTAGGTGGCCGAGGTCTTAACTGTGTGGGGAGTACGGGGCAGAGTTAGGACTCAGTCCAGCCCAGGCCTTGCATGCCTTCTACATCCCCTAGCTGCGGGACTCTGGGCAAACTGCCTAGCCTCTTTAAGACTGATCTGTGCAACGCGAGAATCTATCTGGATGCTTAAGGAAGGAGGTAAAAGGCTAAGCAGTTCATGAAAAATGGTGGCTATTTTTATGGGGACCACAGGAATGTGCTGAGGGTACTTCTGAGTCTGACGCAGTAAAGCTGTTAAATACTCGTCTATAATATTACATTCCCGGATGAGTGACACAGGCTATTAAAGTTGGCAATTATTCTCAAATTATTTTAGAGGCCAAACGCTAAGTCAAGTAAGAGCTCTCTCTACTAGGGTGTTTTCTGGGAACGGGCAGACTAATCCTTAAGTTTATATAGGTGAGGGGGGTAAAGGGTATTTTAAAGCTGCAACAATTAAGGCGTTGGAGAAGATCAAACAGGAAAATAAGACAAAACAGAAGGGTATTAAGGAAAAAATACGGCCAGTGCATGTAATTCAAATAAGCAAAGAAACAATGTGGACCGTGACGTTTTAAATTATCAACTGCATCTGATAACTAAATGACTATCTATCTATCTATCTATCTATCTATCTATCTATCTATCTATCTATCTATCTATCTATTTTAATGCCAAATGCTGTTTATTTATGGAGGGAAGAGGTCTTAAATACAGGCTTACAGCACAATGGGAGAACCCCAGATAGCAGAAGTTCGCTACTGATGTTTTACAATCTTGCATCTAAGCTGTTAATGCCCATTATGCAGGATACACAGACAAGGAACTTCCCTTAAGCATTCAGGAGGGTGGAACCCGGCAGGGAATTAGCATAGGGAGGATATCAAGGTCAAGGTCAGCAAGCAAGGCAACAGTTACCCAAAACGGGGACCAGGACCCTACAGGTCCCCTTTTTACTAAAAAATGAGCTTCTGACTTAGGTTGCATGGGACATCAGCAGGTCACCTTACCCGCCATGGAGACGCCTATCCAAGCCACACAGGCACTCTGTCTTAGGTTGGTGAGTGCCCCCCAGGCATTACCTGTAAATGACTATATTTAAAATTAAAAAATATATTGTTAAAAATAAAACTTTAAAAAGAATAGCTGGAGATATATTTTGGAGTTTGAGAGGGATTTTTGTAGATAATTGAAACAAATCCTTACAATAAAACAATCATTTCTCAAATGTCAGTACAGCTATCAAAAGTCAAGACAAAAGTGACAAATGAGGAAAGCGTGCTTGTAGCTTCCAGCAAAAGGTCAATCTTTTGAGTTAAAATGATTTAGCCATCAATTTTTAAATGAACAAAACAATAGAAAAATGAGGCAAATCTATAAAAAGGCAGGCTGAGAGGCATAGATGAACAGCAAGTGAAAGCTACACAAATCTGTACAAATGAAATTAACTTGGTAATACTTCCTGTTTATCAGAATAATCGGAAATAAACAAGGCTAGAAAGATGGCTCAGCAGGTAAAGGCACTTGCCACCCAGCCTGACAACCTGAGTTTTTATGTGAGCCCCAGAAGGCATGGGGTGGGAAAAAAGAACACTCTTCCACGCTTATCCTTTGACTCTGTGTACACGCAAGCATGTTCTGCCCTCCCATAAACATAAGGGAGTTCGCTGTGAGACTGTGTCTCCTAGGAATGTCAGAAGCTGCGCCCATAAAGTCTCACTGCCCAAATGACCTAGACAAGGACAACACCAATGGACACGTCAAACTGGACAGGGGAAAGTTCCCAAGGCCTCAACCCCACACAAAGAACTACTGGCAACTGAGGAATGCTGGGAATGGGAGAGGTGGTCTTCTGTAGGGAAGAGTACACCAATTGGGTGTCCAGCACCGAAAGTTCAGCCCTGAAAACATGCATAAAAGTAACATTATATAGACTGAGCAGGTAACATTTAGGAATGTATATGTACATACATGTATATGTACATACATATTTGCATGTGATAATAATTAGTAAAAGAGGGGTATGTGGGAGGGCTTGGAGAGAGGATGTGGGTTCTGGGAGATATCAGGTTTTCTCTTAACTGCTGAGCCATCTCTCCAGTTTCCAGAAAATTCTATATATTACTACTGAGAGGAAATACTTGTAGACATATTTTAGAGTGAACTTAATGCTCTGAAGCTCTTTGTAAGAATTCCTAGCCTCTGGTTCAACAGATCCTCATAAAATATAGTGTATTTCTTGGTACCATATCCATCCTTGGAACTGTTCTGTCAGGCAGTCTGGCACTTCTGCAAACCACAGCATCCCAGACAGCAGATTCCCTTAGGCTTTGATAATGGAAACCAAGAAATTGAGACCCCGCGTCAGTGAAGTAGAGCCTTGCTCTTCCCTGCCTGCTGGTCCTGTCAACCTCTTCCTAGCCCCAGTTCTTAATGATCCTGAATAACTCAGTACCAGTTGGTCTGTCCCCTAGCTCCCAAGCCTGGAGGACAAGGCCTCTTCTTCAAGCTTCTGGATTCTAATAACCTGGAGGACTCTACATCAATGGGTGAACAATGTCTGTGCCTTGCAAGGTACAGCATCTATTTGTTGTGTGAGGGGACACATATGCCCTCTCATTTTTCAACTATCATTTGTTAGTTTTTAATCTTGTATTCTTTGTATTCTTCCTAGAATACAAAAGCTGCTGTTGGTAGAAGCATATGCCACACAGTGATTAAAAGCACACATTCTAAAACCAAGCAGAGGTAAAAATCCAGCTTCATTATTTGCTGATCAGATGGACGGGCAAATTCCATGGATGAGGTTAGAACACGATCTATAGAAGGCATGGAGAAGGAATTTTGTTGAAGGGATCACCACACTCTTCCCTGTTACAAAATTAAAATCACATTTTTTTTTTTTTTTTACAAACTGTTTTCATATGACGTCTGGAGGATTTTCACTTGTGACATAGAAAAATATAAGTTTTGTTAATTCTGAACCAGTTTCAAATTAGAGAACTGTTGCTATAAAGATAACAGATGAGCAACAACGATAATAATAACAATGTAGATTCTCTCATTTTGTCACAACCGTCATCTAGCTATCTATCTGCACTGGTGACTTTTTCCTGCAAATCTCCTGATGAGTTAGTGGCGGTACTGTGCCCCTTGACCTGCATTATGACACTGTAAGTTCTGAAGAAAAGACCATTCTGTAACACAACCATGGCACTGTTATGAAAACCAGAAAACTTGAACACTGGTGTTCTCATCTAAAATTTAGTCTACATTGAATTTTTTGTCAATTTCTACCCCTTGGTTCTCAAGTAAGACAGGCCACCGTCAGCCAGATGCTGGAGCAGTGTTCCGTCGATAGATTTTTTTTTTTCTCCCCCAACCAGGATCAAATAGAGAATCCCATTACATTGCATTTAGTTGTGATTAGACACAGAACTGCCACATAATATTCCACCAGCGGACACCTATCTAGTATCTTTTAAAGGACGTCTGTTTTATATTCTTTTCTTGCTGCTGTTATAAACAATGATGGGGTAAGCATTCTTTTACAAAGATCTTTGTATTTATATCTTATCCATTCTTTAGAGTGACTTACTATGTATCATATAGGGTCTAGCTGAACAGCATAAGTTGAAACAATTATTTTAACAGCAAAAAAAATCCCCACAAGGAACTCCTTACAGAAGTTTGGAAGTTTTGTAAAGACTAGAGAGATCTGGGAGGTAAGATGGGATGGTAAACACACTATCAATGACCTTTTCAAGGCTGAGGAACAAAGAAAGAGCCTGGATTGTCCCATCCTAGACACTCAGAGGGCCCTTGTGAACTAATACACTTTGTTCCTAAGGACGGAGAAGGAACGTTCATTAAAGAGACACTTTGGAGAGGAGAGGAAATGCCTGACATTCCTTTTCCATCTCTCTACAACTTAAAACAAACAGTAAAGAATTGTGCCACTATAAACACAGAAACCCACGAAAAATTTGCAGTGATTTGGGAAAAAAAAAAAAAAGTTTAAAAGGGCCTGTAAAACTGGAGTCTTATCATTATCTCAAGTGAAGAAAAACAAAATACTGTAGAATTAGGAAAAATGAAACCAAATGACCCTGAAATATGTTAAATGTAAAAGTCTAAACAGGTCGGCCTGAAGTTTAAGTACCGGGACTGGCTGGTTGATTCAGCAATATGGTTTGTTATCTGTGCCTGAGGATGCAGGATTACATTCCAGGTGTGATATCTTCTATGATTTCTGACTTAAGAGGGGAAGGGGACTGGCAAGAGACAGAACCAAGGGAGGACGAGCGCTGGCCTGAACAGTCAAACTGATGAGGTTGTGAATCTTTGGGAAGCCCCACGATTTCAGAGCCTGTAAGGCATCAAGGACTGACTGAACAGCGTACTTCAGTAGTCACTACTTCCACCATATAACTCCGCGGCTAGGAAGGATCAGGGCCGACATTTCACTATCTAAACAGCACCCAGTAACTCAAACTCCGATGGGCACGAGGCAGAGAAGGGCTGAAAGTAAGGTCACTTTATTCCACAGCCCCACAGATGGCCTCGCATTCCTCTGGGTGGGCAGGAAGTTCTTCAAGCTGACAGCCAGGAGCAAAGCATTTGCACAGCGCTGCCCCAAGACATTAACTTCCTGTGTGAAAGCTCACTGCTGCTCCTGCATTCCTCAGGGTGCATGCACGGCTTGTCATCTCAGAGGATGTTGCTCTTCCCCAGGAAGAGGAAGGAACCAGTTGGCTGGATGTGTGGGCTGAGGGCTGCTGGCATTTTCCGCATGCCTTCGCCTCAGCTGTGGGAACTGGGGATGCATCTTGGATTCCCAGGCAGAGGGGAGCCTGGGGTGTCACTGGGGCTGTCACGGTGCAGAAACTCAGTACCTCAGGAAGTCAGGGGCAGAAATGAGATCTGCAGCTTCAATACCTCCAGTCCCAGAAATGTGCTCATTTTCTAAAGGGATCTACAAGGATTATTTACCATGTTAGGCGGCCAATGGCACATTATAAAGAATCCTTCTTTAAACGGTTTCCTATTTTAAAGAATACACTTAACATAGAAAAGGAAACCTCTTCTGTCATCAGGAGTAAAGAAACAGAACAAAAGTACTATCTAACCAGGACAGTTCATACAAATTTGATTTGTCCACATTTTTTGGTAAATTCATTACATTTTCTTTCTCCATGACTCTGAAACATAAAGAAGCTCAAATCAGCAATTTTTTGGGGGTGGGTGAGAGAGGTTTTACCTGAATAAAATAACCTGGACTTACTGTCACGATTTTTCCTGAAGAGCAGATTAATGTAGATGGAAAAGGACAATCTCGGCCTACACTATTCCCTTCACAGGGAGATGAACTGAAGACTAAGGTATTGACTGCTCTGTTCAGAAACCAAGATGCCATGTTCCTTTGACACACAAACATTTCTGCCGTTGGTGCTTTAAAATCAGTCTCCCAGCCTTCCCAGGGAAAGACCTGTTTTGCCTTTAAAACTTTAATAGTTTCCATAACATGTGGCTATGAGTGCTTTAAGAGCAAGGGTCTAACTGCTCTGGAAAGTTTCCCCATCTCTGTTTCTTCCATTTTAAAGACTGCATCTGAGAAACTCAAGACGCATTTTTACTTCTGACAGGAGACTTGGGAAGATGCATTTTTTTTCCTCATGTACTTTTGTTAAGTACGCACTTTGTATTTCTTCAACGCCTTTGACAATTTAATTATTTCACAGATTTCAATTTTATAAAGAGGACTACTTTTAAGATATTTCTTAGATCTTTTAAAAATTCCTCTTTTATTCCTACCAAGCACCCTAGAATCTAACAGTCAACATCATTGTGTAACTTAATGCATTTACTATCGGATGACATAAAGACAAAAGAGCCTTTAATGAAAGAAAGTCACATCAAGGGAGGCACCAGTGAAGAGTCCAGCCTGGGTCCTACAGTCACCTGAGCATTTCCTTCCAAACCCCCTGTGAAGGAGCGGGACACAGACACTGGAGGGCCACTGAGACAGTGCTTTGAAACACACAAACCCTATTAATCCCAGCACTCGGGAGGCAGAGCCAGGTGGGTCTCTGTGAGTTCAAGGCCAGCCTGGGCTACCAAGTGAGTTCCAGGAAAGGCACAAAGCTACACAGGGAAACCCTGTCTCGACCCCCCCCCCCAAAAAAAAAACCCCACAACCCCCCCCACCCGCCTGCTTACTATGAGCCACTAACATATCTGGCTTTAGAAACCATATTTACTAAACTTATAAATCAAATGCAGCCTTATAAAAAGAACCTGACCTACTCCAAATTGAGGAGATGCTTGTGGGTTAAACTCAAAAATGTTAGCACTGGGAGAGGAGAGGAGGCAGGAGGCCAGAACATCATGGGTTACAGGGGCACCTGCATTTTTTTAAAGATTAATTTATTTGTTTTTATCTGTGCGGATGTTTAGTCTGCATGTATATCTGTAAGGAAGACAGTGTTGGATGCCCTGGAACTGGAGTTATAGACGGTTGTTAGCTGCCATGTGGGTGCTGGGATTTGAACCTGGGTACTCTGGAAGAGCCAATGCTCTTTACCACTGGGCCATCTCTCCAGCCTGCACGTGCATTTTAAGCTGTCAAAGATATACATTTTAGTGTAGAGACATTTAAATTTGCAGACACTGTGTTCTTTCAAATAAGTCCTTCCCAATCTTTGCTTACATAAGCAGTTAGGAACTGAAATAACTCTGAACTAGTTACACAATGTTGTCTGGTAACCAGGATGTACTGTTGCCACAACACCCGTGGAAATAATTCTGTCTGCAAGTCTACTCTCCCTGTGTCCACATATGTGTCAATACAACATTGTTTGGTAGGTAGTATGTACCATATGGTCCATGAAAGTGGGCAAACTTTGTCTTCCCTCTAAAAGGCTGAGGTCAAAATCTTGGCAAAAGAGAAGCCAATACACTTTGCTGAGAAATGTGACTCTAAATGACATGCAGTAGTGACTTCCCAAAGTCACAGAGACAGCAGAGAATCTCCTTTCCCCGATTCTAGGGCCCAAGACAAGAACACCAAAATTATTTTTCTCTTCATGGCTCTTTGTCAAGATGAGGCTGAGTCAGAAGATATTCCCAGCTGCCCTGAGACTATTCAGGGCTACACCTCACTGTCCCCTAGGAGAGGAGATAGGGAATCCCACAGCAGACATTCAATCTGTCAGGAAATCCTCTTGGCTCAACCTTCAAAATGTCTTCAGAGCCCTGCCATCCATCACCACCTCCCGCAGCCTGTCTGAGTCAAGACACCACTGCCTGAGGTGGGTTCCTTACTTTTCTAGTTACTGCCCTGTTCCCACTGCCCCTGCAGGACTTCCTTCCCCGGATGGCACCTGCCTGCCATGGGATCTCTCTCTCTCTCTCTCTCTCTCTCTCTCTCTCTCTCTCTCTCTCTCTCTCTCTCCAGGGTTTCTCTGTGTAACAGTCCTGGCTGTCCTGGACTTTGCTCTGGAGACCAGGCTGGCCTCGAACTCACAAAGATCCACCTGCCTTGCCTCCCAAGAGCTGGGACTAAAGGCGTGCACCACCACACCCGGCGTGGCAGGTGTCTTGACTACACTCCTGCAGCTTTAGCTACTGTCCAAAGCCTTCTCTGTTTTTCTTCACTTTTGTGGGTTTTTTTTGGATCCACTATCCTAAAAACTTTATCTGTTTAATCTGAGACTTGCCTGTTTCCCTGATTAGGATGTAAAATGGAGCTTTTCTGGACAGGTTTTAATTGACTGTTTTCTTCTCATTTCTTTCAAACCAAGAATGGGGAGCAATACGGAACATTAGCTCCTTGATAAATATTTACTGAGAGGCATGGATGTATATGAGTGGGCATCCTTCCAGGATTCAGTCCCATCTGCCATCTGTTGGGTAAGGCAATGCAAAGAACCCAAACTAGCCAGGTGCAGAGGGAAAGGGCCAAGCGAGGGAAGGCGGTCGGTCACAAGTTTAAGGTCACCCAGAACTACAAAGCCACACCTCAGGAAGGGAGGAAAGAAAGTGGTGTGTGTGTGTTGTGTGTGTGTGTGTGTGTGTTATGAATGAAGGAGAAAAAGAGATATCCAGAAGTAGATTACTGTGCATTTTATTATCATGGTGCACATCTTCAAACACTTTAAAGGAATATACTAAACTTTGCTTTGCTTACCTGAAATATTCTAGTAAAAAAAAAAAAATCCTATCCATCTCTGCTCAGGCTAAGGGCTCATTTCTCCTGGAAAAGTCCTCTATTCTCGTCTCCAGGTGACTAAGAACCTCTTCTGGAACACCGCCCTTACCAACCTGTCCTTGACATCAAGAACGCTGAAGCTGACCATTCGTTCCCTCCACCATGACCTTGTTCTCATCAGCCAAGGGTGAGTGCTACTGCACTACCTCAAGGTAGCACCTTGCAAATGCTTCTCTAGGAAGCCTGTCTTTATTATAAATAACTAATGTGACCTGCAATGCTGTCCCTAGCTCTAAAGAAAGGCATACGCACTGGGCGGTGGTGACGCACACCTTTAATCCCAGCACTCGGGAGGCAGAGCCAGGCAGATGTCTGTGAGTTCGAGGCCAGCCTGGGCTACAGAGTGAGTTCCAGGACAGGCACCAAAACTACACAGAGAAACCCTGTCTCGAAAAACCAAAAAAAAAAAAAAAAAAAAAAAAAAAGGCATATGCATTACATTTACGCACACATCGTGGCTGGGATAAAGGTAAAGACATTTCTCAGCTCTTTGAGGAGAAGCCTGTGTTTGGATTCTTGTTCTTCAGAACAACTGTAAGAGTGCTAACTGCACTTTGTTCATCTACCTGTAGGACAAGTAATAAAGCTAATATGTTAAAACTTCAGACTGTGATTTACCTGAGCTCAGAGGATCCGCACATCCAGCCTCCCCTCTGCCCGGGATCACTGGCTCTCACCACCACGCCCAGCTGATGCACGGGTTTGGGAATACAGGCCTCCTGCTTACATATCCTGCACTATACAGACAGTGTCCTCTCTTTAGTCCCAACAAACACCTTCAATGTTAATTCTATTTAACGAGAGTGGTGAAGAGGATCTGGGACACTCTGTGTATCTACATCATCGGTGGCTAACGCTAAATGCCTAAGGACAATCTTTTTTTTCTTTTTTTTTTCGAGACAGGGTTTCTCTGTGTAGTTTTGGTGCCGGTCTGAAACTCGATCTTTAGACCAGGCTGGCCTTGAACTCAGAGATCCACCTGCCTCTGCCTCGAGAGTGCCTCACCAATGCCCAGACTTTTTTTTTTTCTTAGTACAGTCTTGTCCCAGGTTAGGGATGGAATCACGAGTTCAAACATGCTAGCCAAATCTCAACTCCTGAGCCATATCCCAGCCACCCCTAATTCAAAGTTTGATGTCAGAATCCTGGTCTAGGTTTATGAAAATACTAAGATTCAAACCAGAATCCTGAAGAAAAGATTCTTTAAAAAGCCAGAAAACTATATAATAAGAGACTTGATATAATCAAAATAAAGATTTAAGGCATTTGAGAAGATCAACATTTTAAAACCAGGCCTATATGATATCCAGGACCAATCTTTTGCAGAGAAACATTTTTTTTTTTTTTGGTATAATCAAGCTTTTGAGATCTCTCAGCTTATTTTGATCCCCCAAATATTATGTCAAAATTTCCACCAGACATTAGAGACAGAAGTATAAACCACAAAGATACCGCATGCCTTAATTTCTTCTCTATTGGAGGATAGCTAAGTCTCACGTTAGTGTGCCTTCCATGTGCTAGGCAAGTTCCTGCTGACACATCTCCAGCCCTTGTCTTCGGGCATAGAGTCTTACTATATAACTCGTGGTGGTCTGAAACTCAAAATCCTCCTGCCTCTGACTCCCAAATTCTAAGATTAGAGACAAGTGCCATAGGGTTTGGCATCAGGACTTTTAAAATCAATTCTCTGAAATGTTTCTTGTAAAGCAAGTCATTGATGTTAGACTGGCTTTGTTTTTTTTAAAAGGCAGTTTTACATAATCCAGGCTAATGTTTCCTTCTTGTGGATAATGTAGAATTCAATCTTACTTGTGTTTTATAATAACTGTCAAACTTGCCATGTCTGTTACCCAGAACTCTTTTTCAAAGTCTCATGGATGCCTTGGAAACTAGTTGCCCCTCTGGTATCTCCGGGGTTACCTCCAAGGGACAGACACCCTTTGCCCTAGCTGGTAACAGGCCCATCCTTCACAGCAAACTCTTGAGACTGCTGAGAGATCTCAAGCCAGGAGTCTTTGCAAAGGTTAAAGGTTACTGGCAGGAAGCCCGTGTCTCAATAAGTAGAACAAAAATGTTTAACGATCTGAGATAGTTTCTAGGTCAGGAACACTAAATTTTAGTCTGCTGGACATGTCACAAGGAGGGAGTCCATGTCACAACCTACCTATCTACAGGACAAAACACTCAACTCGCTGGAATGTATAATGTCAATGGCATATGCTGTGACAAATTCATTGAAGACTTACTGTAGGGAGAGCACAGTGGCAAATTTCAGGTAGCTAGTTAGTGCTTAATTTGACAAGCCATTCATTCATGCAGAAATGCTGGTGTACATGAGCGCTTTGGGTGCACAGACCAGCTTCACCAGCTGAGTCCGGCTTTCCCTCTGGCAAGGAGCTCCTGGTTGCCACCATGTGGTTCTTGTCACCACAATGTCCCATGGGAAGAATGTCCTCTGCTGAGCATTAATGCTGAGAAGACTTCATAACTGGAGTACTTCCCGGTACCGGCAGAACTCTGCTGCAGTCGATACTATTCTGGGCAATATTCCTGACATATCTACTCTATGTCAGGCCGTGTTTCTTTAAAATTTCACCTACAATATGGAACTAAACGGACAGCTTAGCAATAGTGCTGTCGAGGACAACACTGCACTCACTTCCTGTTCCCATAGGAAGGCGTGTGCAATGAGCAGGGAGGGGGACCTGTGATTTGTGTACCAGGACGAGCAGATGCAGAAGGTAAAAAGCTCAGACTCAGGCTCTGATTCCGAAGCCTTCAGACACCCAGTATGCAGAATATCAGATACTTTTTATAAACAAAATTGCAAGTATTAGGGAGACCTTCTTTCTGGATAATCCATCAAGAGTAACAAAAACAAAGGGAAGGAACTGACGTCCTTAGAGCTTCGAAAGGCAAATCTAGAAGGCAAGCGACTCCAAAAGATGACAAAGCAGGCAGTCTACGCCACAACAACTGTGTAATATCCCCGGGGCAGGAGCGGGAGGGTGAGTTAGACGGAGTTCAGGGGCCTCAAAGGAAGAGATGCTCGGAAACGGTGGCTGCTCCCTCTGGTGGTTGTTTAGAAACTTTAAAATGACTTGTGCCAAGCCTTGCTAGGCTGAAATGTGAGGTTGGTTACTCAGCCCACGTTTTATCCCCGTCTCACACACTATTTAAGGAAATAGGCTGTGATAACTAATTGAGCACTGCTTAAGTTAAAAAGGAACTTACTGTGGTAGAATCAAAAGAAAGGACGTCCACGACAGGGGGAGAACAACTCTGCAGATCCATCACCTCAAGTTTGGGATTAATCTGTGTGCATACACAAAGTAAGTTAATGTAACACCTTCTATCACAAGAAACGAAATACTATTGGTAAAAAAAAAAAACCAACTAGCATTCTCAATATAGTCTAGAAGTAAAGCATATATTCACTGACAAGCGCACAAATATTGGCAAAATATGAATTCACTACATCTACTAATGTACACGATATTGACTATGTTGAACATAAGCCAGAAATAGTTATTTTCACACTATAAAAGCAATGTAATTTACTTACATAGGAATATTAAAGTAGAAAGACCCACCTCAAGAGATGCAGAAAAAAATCCTAGCCAGTACATTAAAATGAGAAAAAGAAATAAAACGTTAAGATGTAAGAATCAGAGGGAAGGAATAAACTTTCATTCAAAAATGGGCAATTACCCCTGGAGAAATAATCAGAATCTACTGCTGAGACCTCAGCCCCACTGAGAGACCTGAAGGGCAGGCACTACTAGCCCCAACCAACACACAAATCCAAAAGGATTTCAACACGAAGTTAAAATATGGACCCATCAAATACTATAAAACTGAAGAGAATTCACCGGGAATTCACGGGAAGCCGAATACTTCTGTTAACACTGAAGAAGTCTCAAGTAAACATAAAGTGTACTAGACAGTTCAGAAGCAAGGTGCATTATGGGAGATAAACATAGTGAGACACAATGGCTACCTTTGTTAACGGACAAGGGGATCCACAGGTCTGAAGACTGACTAGGTACATGGATCCCTGCTGGGAAGGGTAGGCAGGGGTTAAGTAGAACCCAAATGTGATGTTCAAGCTGTAGATAAGCCAGAACAAACAAGTAAGATCTTTATTATAGCCAGAGGTAGAGAAGGGCATCTGAAAAACTGCAAAAGTAAACTGTAAGGCCGGGACACACACACACACACACACACACACACACACACACACACACACACGACATGTCTGTGATCACACCTGATGTGGAGATCATAATGAATATAAAATCTCCAGGAATGAAACACCTGAGGGCTAGTGAGCATCTCAAGAGGGGCTGAGCAGCATTATTCTTGAGAAAAGTGAAAATGAAAATAACACCACTGGAAGAACTAGAGTGCTCGGTGTGTCAGCGCGGACCGTGGACTACACCGTGGGGAATGCCTATAATGCAGTCACTACAATACACACAGCGGTGAAATATAAGCAGAGCACATACACATGTGTCAGTTTATGTTATAGACACATCTCAAGGTTTTTTTTATATGAAATAAAAAGACAAGTTACGGAAAATACACTCAATTCAATCCAACTTATCCACAAGTTCCTGACCATTCAAAGCAGCAACAATATTTAACTACAGATTTGAAAATATGTATGTATTAAAATTACAGAGGAAAGGGGATGATTTTCTGGATTGATGACTACCTCTGAGGGAAGTTGTTTCTAAATTCAAAGGCCCCCAAATGTGCCAAATAAAATCCAGTCACCCTCAATGCCAAGACGTGAACCAAGGACAATACAGATGGCAGGGCTTTATAGCAAACAATGGTACCAGCACTCCGTGCACTTAGGGGCCAGAAGAAAATGCCAGCTGACTGCTCAGTGACAGAGGACATTCAGGAAGGACATACAGCTCAGCACAACTTCTCCACACAAAAAATAAAAAACAAACCCAACTTTAGAAAACAAGTCAGAGGCAGGGTGAGATAAAGAGTCTCCCGGTACCGTGGCAGAGGGCGGGCATGGTACAGATGAGCCAAAGCACAGGGACAGGAAAAAGACGGAGACTGAGGCTGACAGAGGCCAAATTACAAAGAGTGAAGAAATCAGCGAAAACCATGAGGCGGGGTCTAAAGTGCTTTCGAGAGACCCATCTGGGAGAGAGAGAGACACATCAGACACGACTCCTAACGGTAGGCTGAGCCCCTGGCAAGAAGAGCAGAATTCATTTTAAAATACTCAGGCTTGGTGGGCACAGCTGTAGTTATAATGATTACATTTTATTTCTCTGTGTGTGTGCGCGTGCAAGCGCATGCACACCTACACACGTGATTGCACCATGGGACGTGTGTAAGAGGCTTGAAGAGAATTTGTGAGATTGGTTCTTTGCTTCCACCATGCGGATCCCAGTGACGGGTTGTCCGGCTGGGCTGCGAGTGCTTTTACCTGCTGAGCCAGCTTGCTGGCCTGGTTTTGTTCTGGGGACTGATCTCTCCACGGCTATGTACCACAAGCTGGTCTCAAACTCCCGTGTCTCCCGAGTGCTGTTACATGTGCCTATAATCAGTCCTCTAGCTGTAGTTTTAGGAATGTTAAAGACATCTTATAATTATGCAGCCCCCTGTGTTAGAGCGGAGGGGCACCGGGCGGTGGTGGCGCTCGCCTTTAATCCCAGTACTCAGGAGGCAGAGCCAGGCGGATCTCTGTGAGTTCGAGGCCAGCCTGGTCTGCAGAGTGAGTTCCGGGAAAGCTACACAGAGAAACCCTGTCTTGAAAAATCAAAAAAATAAAATAAAATAAAATAAAAACACAGCGGAGGGGGCACAAGTGGAAGGCACAGTACAGCAGGGAGATATCTGAGTGTGAGAAGGATGGAGGATGGAGGGAGACTGGCTCAGTCGCCCAACAGCTCTTCCTCCTTCGAGCTGTTGACAGCAGAAAACAAACAGCTGCTCACCCATCTCTGGGAAGAGACACCTGGCTGACTTCATGCTCTTTAATCTTAGGCGAACTAGCCAGAGACATTTTACTCTTTTCTCTACTGCCACCTAGTGTCCACAGAGAAATGGTCAACATTAGTTCCCTCCTCTGAAATAGAAAATGCTCAGAAAGTTAAGTTACAAGGAGAGAGGAGACACCTCTTGTTTAAAAAGAAAAACAAAAAAACCTTTGACTTTCTGTAAGTTTGAAATGTATGTAACTACAAGTGTTTTACTGCATGTTAGCCAAAACTGCTGCCACATAAAATCAGATTGCCTTGAAATGGGTGGGATTGAGAGGCTGGGTTCTCATCGGCTGAACAGCAGGGTACAACTGAGATTTATAAACGAGGAGAAGGTTGTGGAGAACCTTGAAGGTCCCTCCACGCTCTGCTCTGAGAGTCTACACCGAGGAGTCCAAGAACATCAGCCCCTGTACTAATGCAGTCTGTAATGTTTCCCTAGACTAGACATTCCTGATGGGCAAGGACAGAGTCCCAAAGCTAGGACCCCCAGCAGTGTCCGCTGACAGGGCCAGATTTTAACTTTCATTAAAGTGAAGTATCGCAATAGATGGGTAAAGATGCCCAGTGAGCCATAGGGCCAGGGCTGCAACTCCAGCATGGTCAGCTAATACTCGCTCCAATTCTCATGTGGATAAATACATTACTGACTTGAAAGTATTTGTATTTGTAGTAATATGAAATAATTTATGTAAAGACATGGGAAAGTATTGCACAAGCATTAGGTATTCTTATTACTATTATTATCATGTGCGCCTCAGGATATTTACTGAGGTCAAAACAGCATAAGCAAGCTTTACATTGATCACAACAGAATTTTCAACAATGAACATGGTCATGTTATCAAAAAAATAATTAGTTAACTAAAAGGATGTGTCCTGTCCTGCTAAATAACATGTTGAGTTCCATATGCAATTTATAGAGAGTGGTGATATTCAAGTGGCCACTTTGAAATTGAAAGCAATCAAGATAATTATTTTATTAATAATTTTGACTTAAGTACTGTGCCTTCTAACATTCTGCCAGGCCTAGAATAACTATCTGATCCCCTGGTTTCACATGGATCTATCCCTTCGAATGCTTCTGTTTTTTTCCATTAAATATGCAGAAAGGGACAAGATTAGAAAGGACAGCGTTATGCAAATGTTATGCAAATCAGGACCACCCTGTGAAAGCAAAGTTGTTTTGTTTTGTTCTTTTCCTGGAGTGGTACAATGCAGTTCTCTCTTGTGGCAGCTGGTGAGGCTGACATGAACTACTATTCCTAACGTATATGAACTAGGTGAAGACCCCTGGATACATGGCGCTTTCCCAACATCATGGAAAGACGCTGTTCTGGGCTTCATTTTAATTAGGATGGACTGCTTCAGCACCACGTCTGTCTGTAGACCAGAGGAGGGGGCTGCACACCACAAGGTTTCTACGAGCCACGCCTTCCTCCTCTGGTGTATTCTCAGAGCAGTTTGGCTGTCACCGCTTTATTTGTGTAAGGATTAGTAATTTCCACACCTGACACTCTGCAGGGTTCCCTACCTTCATACAAATGGGGCAGTTAAAGCTGGCAAACTAAGGCCGGGCTGTGGTGGCACACGCCTTTAATCCCAGCAGATCTCTGTGAGTTCGAGGCCAGCCTGGGCTACAGAGTGAATTCCAGGAAAGGCTCCAAAGCTACACAGAGAAACCCTGTCTCAAAAAAACAAAACAAGCTGGCAAGCTAATGGGCTTTGCAAAGGCCAAACAACTTCATGTAAAAGGTTAAGAAAACATAATAAAAATATAAATCATAGGGCGCCGATATTGCTCCAAACTCAAAAATTAAACAATCTTGGCTACTACAAGAAGAGAAATTACTACAATACTTTTTGTTAAAAATAGTTTTTAATTTTCTTTAAATTCTGAACACTCAGAATATTTTCAGTTTTAAAGTATTTCTGAAGTAATGTAAGTGCACCTCCCTAAAACTTTGAAAGAAATTGTAACCCACAGAATCAAGTATTTTAAAACATAATTTAAAGTGAGCATAGTAATTTTCTCCTGATCTATACTACATCTACATGAAGTTTTAGTTTTAAATTAAACAGTATTTTTCTTTCTGTGAAGGATCTATATTCATTAATTTGAAGACTTTCTTGATAACTGGGCATGGTGGTGCACATCTTTAATCCCAGCACTTGGGAGGCAGAGGCGGGCCTGGTCTACAAAGGGAAATCCAGGATGGCTATGGCTGTTAGTTACACTGAGAAACCCTGTCTTGAAAAACCAAAAACCAAACCAAAACAAACAAAAAAACCCTCAAAACCTTGATACCCAGTTATTATTTTTTTTATAACACTGAAAAAACGCTTTCTACAAAAAAGCATTATATTTTGCTTTATTGTGAGCTTATCTTTTTTTTTTTTTTTTTTTTTTTTTTAAAGATTTATTTATTACGTATACAGCATGTATGACTGCAGGCCAGAAGAGGGCACCAGATGTCATTACAGATGGTTGTGAGCCACCATGTGGTTGCTGGGAATTGAACTCAGGACCTTTGGAAGAGCAGTCAGTGCTCTTAACCTCTGAGCCATCTCTCCAGCCCCGTGAGCTTATCTTAAAAAACGAGATGACTGGCTGTTTATTTGCAGGATCCTTTTACTTCTTTGGCACAGCATTGGAAAGTGTTTTACAAAAGTCAGTCATACTAGACGGTTAACTCAAACAGATGATGCCTAGAGGTGATTTAAACTGGGTACCTAAGGCCAACTTCCTCCGGGCCACACGAAATGTTCAGGCACGTTCTCTGCACTCTGTGCTGTGTCACTGGCCTCTAGTTCCATAATGAAAAGGCAGCTTTTAATAGAAATGTAAGTGCCCGTGTGAAAAGTAGTCGGGAGTGTCTTTGTGCAGTCTGGGTCATCCTGACCGGATCACATAAAGGAGTCTGGGTGGCTTCAGGGCTCTCGACTAAAGAGTCAGAACAAGCTACTCAGTCACCC
The DNA here is from genome assembly GCF_949786415.1 of Peromyscus eremicus. NCBI lineage: Eukaryota > Metazoa > Chordata > Mammalia > Rodentia > Cricetidae > Peromyscus > Peromyscus eremicus. The sequence continues at coordinate 28,419,556 of NC_081434.1, forward strand.
TCTTGACATTTTAAAGTCTAGCTCTGTTAAATGGACCCGAGCTAACAGTAAACCGGAGTAAATGGTTTGTTTTTTTGTCCGGGCCTGGTAAATATCACTCAGCCGTAGCTCTACCACACAAGTCACTTGGGTGAGTGCCATGTAAATGACATGGCCAGGGGTTTCTTTATCCTGATCCAGCCCAGCTAAGCCATAGAAATGCTAAAGAAAAAGCCACCAAGGGCCAACAAACTAACTTTGGTAACACAAGAAAGGGACACTCAAGGAAAATGTGTATATCTCCACATTTATTCTGTGTTCTATCTGACCACAGAAGGCCAACTTAACAACTGTGACAACTGAGGAAAAAGATAAAAGATTACATTCTTCGGCTGGAGAGATGGCTCAGTGGTTAGGAGCACTGGCTGCTCTTCCGGGGGACCTGGGTTCGATGCCAAGCGCCCACATGGCATCTCTCAACCATCTGCAACTCCAGTTCTAGGGGATCTGACACCCTCTTCTGGCTTCTAAGGGCACTGCATGCACATGGTGCACACATACATGCAGGCAAAACACTCATACACATGAAATAAGAATAAATAATTCTTCTAAAAAATTATATTCTTTGTTCAAAGAATGAAAGGAGAAATGAAGGCTGGGAATTTAGTTCTGAGGTGGATCCCTTGTAGCATATAAGAGGCCTTGACCTGGTCCCCAGCATCAAACACACACAAGTGCACGCATGCACGCACACATGCATAACGATGACAAGATATGAAATCCCCCAATTCAGCTGGATTAGACAAAATTTAAGAAGGAACCTAGGTGTGATGGTGAACACGTGGAAGGCCCAGCACTTGGGGATAAGGAGTTCCGAGTCAGTGTGAGCGAGCATCGAGAGCCCTGTTTCAAAACAAGCAAGGACAGCGAGAACACCCAGAGCATGAGGTGTGGATGCTTCAAGCGAGAGGAGTGGAGAGGCCTGACAATGACCAAGAGTGGTAAAACCAGCCCCAAGAAGGACTGAGGTGGGCACGGAGGAGGTGACCGGGGGCGTCACATGGGCTACTGCATTCAGATAAAGTCTCCGTGCTCAGCAGCCCGGGATCAGCGCTTGGGAAACAGTGGCAGACAGATTAGGAGTTCAAAAGTCATCCTCCACTACAAAGTAAGTTCAAGGCCAGTCTAAGCTACAGGAGACCTCGTCTCAACAACCAAAGCAACAAGAAAATATAAGAAAGCAAAATAACTACTCAAAAGTCAAAGCGCTGTAACAACATAAAACCAAACTCAAATGAGCAGGGAAATCGTGATTTCTGATATCTGCTGTTGGAACAGAAATGGACTGGAAAGAACTGTAAAAGATGAACTAAGAAGCCTAACATGGGCTGAGGATTCAGCCAGAATGGATTTTTCTTTGATGGGAGAAAATAAGAGACTACATCAACAAATGCCTTCCATTCAACAAATGATAAGAAGACTCGGATAGTGGCTCATGCCTGTAATCCTGGCACTTGGGAAACTGAGACAGGAGGATTATTGTTGAGTTCAAGACCAGGATGGTATTTAAAGCAAGAATCCAACAAACCACTCCTGGAAAGGTAAACTATTACAAAAATGAATTCACTTAGGAAGTATGGTTGTGTGTGTTAAATAAAGCCAGAGGACAACTTGTGGTAATCAGTTCTCTCTTTCCACCATGTGGGATCTGGGGATTGAACTTAGATCACGTCAGGCTTAGTGTGGCAAGTGTCTTTACCACTGAGCCATCTTGCAGGACTGTAAAGGCAAATATATTCATACATACATACATACACACATACGTGAGTGTGTGTATGTGCATGTGTGTGTGTACAAGCAACAACAAAATGGTCTCAATCATTAATATGGTCTCAATTACTCTATTTAATGCTAAATATTTTCTTTAAATGTTTATAGGTAGATTTGTTAGTTTGTTTGGCTATAAAAGGTTTCTGGAAACCTGTTTCATTAGTTGGTATAAAAATGCTTGCCTATTCTTATGATGTTTATCAAACCACCTCTCTCCCCAAGTGACTGGTTAGGAAGCAAGTTCAGACTCTGCAGCCTTAGACTTGATTTCTCATTTCTATTCCTGCCAACACAATGTTTAGCTTTATTTCTGAGCTGTCAAGAAGCGAATTTGAGAGCTATTCATACTATACATACTACTGTTCACCTATGGTTTTATTTTAGTAGTAAAAACAACAGACTTTCTCAAAGCTTTGTTGTGGGGTGGGGGGCAGGACCAGGTTTTATATAAATCAGTAGAATTTTAAGCACCAGATTCAATAATAGCCTTACAGTGATCATAAAACGTAGGACAAATGTGTACAACATACTCACTTCAACAGTCTCCTTTTTCTCTCCATGGGGATGTGGTGATCGCGGGTAGATGTCGAGAAGGTGTGGTGAGGAATCAAAATGCAGTCTTTTGAGGTTTCTTTTATTAGGATCTTTACAGCGCAAATGACTAAAGTTAGCCCTCCACAACAAGACCTACAAAGAGTCAAAGGTGTCGGTAGTTATTGGCCAGCATCTGAAACCACAGAGCTGATTTTAAAAAGCCAAACATCAAAAACTGTTCTGAGCAGTCAGAACGTCTGTGCGTTGAGACATACATGTCCGTCACTGTTCTTCAATATTTTAGGCATGGCCAGGGAGGAGACGTAGCATTCTGAATTGCCTTCATGGCCAACTTAAAACGTCTACTCTGAGCTGGGTGTGCAGGACACGTACTTGAGAGGCAGAGCTGGGGGGAACTTCGTAGGTTTGAAGCCAGCCTGGCCTAGTTAGTGAGTTCCAGGCCAGTGATACACAGTGAGACAGACCCTGTCTCAAAAATACCCGCCAGACCCAAACTAAAAACTACACCAAACCAAACCACATTTTTACTTAGGTGGTATTTTATAAACTTAGAACATTTCTCTCTGCCCCTCACTAAAAGCCCCACACCATGCTTTTGACTTGATCATTCATTTTATTCAATAACCTGGCTATGAATGATTTTTGGTCATCTCATATAAATGTAGAGTTGCCTCATGAATGATTTTGATTTATAACCCTCAGACAGCTCAACATTTGAAGAAATAGGAAGTACAGACAAAATCTTAGGCAATAATTGGGGTAAAAGGGCACTGAAACTGGGCATTCAGTGTCAACTAAATGTATTGTTAAGTTTAAAATAGAGCAAGAGAAAATACCCGCGGAATTTTTAAAACTATTCAACTGGAACTATTTCAGCTATGTGATAGCAAACAGGACATTAACATAAAAACCCACTGGTAATCATCTCAACATGCACAGGCTAGCTAGTGATGAGGGTCCTAAAGATGTAAATCAGGTCCTCGGATCCCAAAGGTGTACAGACCTGCGCATCCGCACCTCCTGACGTAAACAGCTCTCCATCCTTTGAGAACGTAACAGTAAAGACAGGTCCCTAAGAGACAAAGGGGAGGAAAGGGAAGAGTGTTGAGAGAGCTCTTTTCTCAAGGCCAACAGGACTGAGTGCCACTTCTGCGTTCTAATTTGTCACCCAGTGACTAGTGTCCGATGGGCGCATCCAGTGGCTAACAATGAATGGTGGCCGAGTGCAGACACAGAACCAACCCAAGTATGGCAGAACACAGTGTTACCAAACAAAAGAAGGAACGGCCATTTTCTCCTCTTAAGAAGAATTTGCACATGTATAAGCTGTTAAGAATTTCTGTCAAACCTTTTCTAGCGTTCTGGTTTGTATTTAACCAATTGCTAATAAAAACTAAACAATAAATGTGAAGCAATGACATTGAGGGAACATGAATACAGGTCATTTCCTGACCATATCAAGCCCCACTGGGTGTTCTCTTCTGAAGCAGGCTACAGGGAGCCACTAAAAGTTTAAGAACGGGACACAGGAGGAGAGCTTCAAGTAGGAAAAGTCAGCAGTACAACCATGGCAATGAGCAGCTGGGAACAGCTGGAGGTCGGTGGGGAACTTATCATCTGAGAGATAATAAGCACTTAAAATTCAACAATTCCCCTGAAGTTGGACATCTTCACTTTGCATGAGATCAAGATGCATAACCTTTCAGTCCATCAAGATTGGAGGAATTATTCCTCATCTTTAAATGTTAACGTTTGTTTATTTTATTTTTATTTATTTACTTTTGGGTTTTTCAAGACAGGGTTTCTCTGTGTAGTTTTGGCCTTTCCTGGAGATGGAAGGGATCTGCCTGCCTCTGTCTCCCCAGTGCTGGGACTAAAGGCGTGCGCCACCACCGCCCGGCAAGTTTGTTTATTTTTTTTAACACACACTTAAACTAATATACAAAGGTTTGGAGAGAACCTCTTGCTTTACTCACATACACCTGTGTTATGCATTGAATGGGAAATGCCCCCACAGGTTTCTATGCTTGAACACTTAACTCCCAGCTGGTAGTGCTGTCTGGGAAGGTATGGAGTCTTCAGGAGGTGAAAGCGCATCACTACAGGTGTGCCTCGTAGTTTTATAGCCTGGTTCCACTTCATAGTCTCTGTCTCTGCTTCCAGACTAGCAGCGCAGTATGACAGGCTGACTTCATGTCCCTGTTGCCATGATGAAGCCACCACTGTAGACCACCCCTCCTGAAACTGTAATGGAGTTTCTCCCTTCAGCTGCTTGCCAGGGTTTCTTATCAGCAACAGGAAAGTAACCAGGACGCCCTGTTACAGACTTAGGCTGTAGCTCATACACACCTTTACTTCTAGATGGAAATGTCATCTGTGTGCAACGTTTTTCTCCTAAATGCTGTGCTACTGTTTCCCTAATTATGTAGTACTTTACAGATGTGTCAACCCTTAGCCATTGTTATTGACTGTCTTTATTTTCCCTAAATGCACATGTGGTGACATTTTGTTTGTACTGTAATAAATAAAATTGGCCTGAAGATCAGAGGACAGAGCCAGCCACTAGATTAAACATAGAGGCCAGGCAGTGGTGGCACATACCTTTAATTCTAGCACTTGGGAGGCAGAGATCCATCTGGATCTCTGTGAGTACAAAGCCACCCCGGACTATATGAGATTAATCAAGCCTAAAAGAGAAACAGAGCCAGGCAGTGGTGGCACACACCTTTAATCCCAGTATTTGGAGATCACACATCTTTAATCCCAGGACTAGGAAGGTTGAGACAGAAAGTGATAGGGCTGGGCAGAGAAAAGAATATAAGGCAGGAGGAGACAGGAGTTGGGCGCTATTTTGGCTGAGGATTCAGAGGCATTCAGTCTGAGGATTCGGTAGAAGTAAGAACACTAGCTGCTCTCCTTCTCTGATCTTTCAACATTTACCCTGATATCTGGCTCCAGGTTTTTATTAATAAGACCAATTATGATTCGTGCAACACGCACATGTCTGCATGTGACTGAGCTGGTTCTCTTTGCCCTAACCCTGTTGTAGAAGAAATGAGCAGAGGAGGAAGTCGGGCAGGACAGATGGGGCAGAAAGAACCTTTCTCTTTCTAGACCACAAAGCCATTCTATTTTGAGCCATGAACAGCTTATATTCACCTAAAAGAAAATACCCAGTGCATAAGGCAGAAAACAAAGAATTTATTTTAAAAAGTTTACAAGTTTGAATATTTACCTATAAGAGAAGTTTATAGACTTAAAAAATATCAATATTTTCCTAAACCAATTGAGAAATAAGACAAAAGAATAAGGAATACCAGAGCCAATATAAAGTTCTCTCCAGTAAGTTTGTTAAAAGGAGAATATTGCTTATCTGGGAGGCAAGTGGGTGTTCTAGAAACAATATCCAGAAGGAGCCAGGTGTGATGGCCCAGTGACAGGCCACACTGAGTGTGGACAAGTCTTTGCACAAGAATTATCAGAGGAAAACAGTAAGGGCCAGCTTCTGGGCAAGAGCAGGCTCCCGGGCAAGGGTAGGGGAGCAGGTGTTAGGTTCCGATTGCTGAATTTCCCTAAACTCACCAATCAGATTAGGAAAGGAGGGATGGGGAGAGGAGGGAGGGGCTGGGTGTCAGAGGGAGTGAGCCAGCATCCTCGAGGGAAATATATACATATTATACTCCATCGAAGCTATAGCCTGGGCTACCCACGGTCAGAACAGTACAATGGCTAAAGTCATTGTTTTTGAATAGTTGCAATAAACATTACTTTTAAGAGTTGCTTCTAGAGACTAAAACCTTAGAAGTGTGCTGGGCGGCGGCGGTGTACGCCTTTAATCCCAGCACTCAGGTGGCAGAGGCAGGTGGATCTCTGTGAATTCAAGCCCAGCCTGGTCTACAGAGAGAGTTCCAGGATAGCCAGAACTATATAGAGAAACCCTGTCTCAACAAACAAACAAACAAACAAACAACAACAACAACAACAACAAAAACCCTAAAACTTAAAAGTAAAAAATCAAATTCTAGGAGTAGCAGCAAATGTACATTACTCCTAAAAAAAACCAAAACTAATAAAGGCATATAACAAACGGGACCAAACTTTAAAGAGTATCTTATTACAAAACAGAAATCTTAGTGTTGATACCGTATGTCCTTGAAGTGTGTATATGAGTCTTCCCTCCAGGAGATCCAGAATCTTAAGTGTTCCATCAGAAGAGGCAGTGACCAGGCTGTTACCCAAAGGGTGGAATGACAGACAGTTCACACCGCAGCTGTGAACTAATTTGTGGGGGAAAAAACACAAGGAATTCAGGAAACAATGGTTTCTTTACGATGTCTTTAACATCATAACTGTAATTTGATATAACTGGCCTTCTTTATGACCCTGTTCATTGTTGGCAGAGAAGGATGCTTAAGTTCGAAGCATTTCCTTTGCTTTGGTATCAGCATTGCTGTGAAGACAGGATCAAGGCAGCCTCTCTGTCACAGCCAAGCCAGAGCTCCCCAAAGCGTTTAAATGTTCGAACATCATGTGGCACGAAGCTTCCAGCTAGAGACCGAATCACGTCGGAAATGAGAGTATGTCACAAAGAGAATATTATTGGGCACACAGCTATAAAGTCTTCGGCTATAGTACCAAAATAATTAATAGCTGATTATTATCAGTTCGTATAAGCTCTGTAATTCAGCCTCACATTAAATTTAAAGAGCAACTGGGTACTTGGGATTACTGAGCGGTGAGTGTGGAGGCGTATGTGAAGGAGAATTCACTTCTGGACACCGTCCTTCCAATAGGAGGCAGTACAACATAGTGATCAAAAAGTATGGTTTCTATACATGATGTTCCACAGGCTTAAGTTTACTCCATCAGTTTTCTTACCCTTAAAACTAAAAGAAGTCATGATGCCTATTAGGAACTGTGTAAGGCTTGACTTGTTTATCTGCTACATAGAAATCATGGAGTAAGTGGTAGAGATGATCTTCATGCACAACAATGTAGATTTAATATAGAGCTAATATAAACCTAGAAAACCATTTCTTTCTCTTTCAGCTTTAGTACACCCACACAGAAGGAAGCTAGTTTCCTCCAAGTTAGCTATTCCCATTCATTTGGGATTACATCAACTACTGATTCTCCCACTGAGCAGGCAACCAGAGCTTGAGAACTACCATAGTAACTTTGTTTTTACCGTTCCCACGTCAGTTTTAAAGTCCCTTTAAAGAGATGGATGGGGTGGGGGGCATGACACCAGACCGCTTCATCTATTCCTCTTCCCAATGTGGCCACATTGACTATACCTCACTGTGCTTTTCAGTATTCTTCCTCTCTTTAATTGGCATACTGGGGGTGTGTGGCCAAGGTGAGCTTTTAGGAGTTGCCAGGGCCAACACTTCTGCCCTAAAATCTCTGGGTACAACTTTGTCGAGCTGAATCAGGATCAATGACACCTTTTTCGCATCATCCCCTCAAGCCCATCAAGCCTGGATGGAGGGGAGAGACTGGTGGTCCCCACAGCTGCTGAATCACTTTTATTCCGGGAACTTTTCTGATCTCTCCACTGTGGCTGGGTTCAGCTGCTTTCTGCTTGGATTTGGCGAGGTGGAGAGAGGAGTGGTTGGCCCTTCAGGCCCTTGAAGCTCTCCCAATCAGTGCACCTGAGGCCCCGCCCTTTCTTTCCCCTGTCAGTTCGGAGGCTCTTTGGAGCTGTCTGGGTTCCTTCTGACTGAACTAGTTTGAATTTCTGCGGTCCCTTATCTTCTGAGCCACTGTGGAGTCTTTAAACCTTTTGGGGATTTTCCGGTATGATAGGGATGGCCGAGTTCCGGAATTCTGTGTTGGTAACTAGTAGAGAGTGGATATAAGGTATACCAAGACATAGCAGTGTTTGGGATATCTTAGTGTAGTTTGTATCACCATGGAATATGAACTTTGTCCTGTCATGGAACCCTTAGGGAGTATTCTCACTTGTCCTTTGTAGCTTCTGGTGGCTTATCTAAGATTGCACTGTGAATCACGTAAACTCTTTTTGTGTGCCATATCATTTTCACTCCATTAGAGTCTATGATGACTGGCTTAACGGACACTGAAAACTACTTGGCTATAGCAACAGTCCAGTTAGAATCGAATTGAGTAGAAGAGACAAATGTTCCCTCTGGCCTGCTCTGGGGGACTGGAGTCTTGAGGTGTCAGGCCATGGGCTGTGCTGAGGTCTCATGGGGAACCACAAAGTGCATTCGTGGCTTGGAAGGACCCCAACAGTTCAACCAAGAGGTGCCCACACTGAACTCCTTCGTGTTGGGGCTTCCTGAGACATGTCCAGGGTGACACTCTAAGAAGGAATCATAATAATATTAAATATTACATCTTACTGGTGCAATACTTGTTGAGTATCTGTGTATTTGCTTTGGCTTCCAAGATGAGCCTCTAGTCAAGAGACTAAGAAAACGGGGACAAAAAAAAAAAAAAGGCCACACACGTAAACTGCCGTTCTTGGCAGGTCTACTTTGAAATGCATAGAAAAGAGTGTTTTGTGATGATTTTCAGACTACATATGTCTAGCAGTTGCTGCCTGGTCTGTCTGCCGCCCTACTCCCTGCCCCCCCCCCCACTTCTCTACTTTGCTGCTGCCATTTTGTTTTGTTATTTTAAAAGGGAAAAAAATAGTTTTTCAAGATCTTTTTTAGCAAGGCCTGACATGCAAAGCATTTAAGAATTCAATGTAGATGGTGGAATTGAAGGAAGAGGGGGAAAGATTTTAAAACCAAGCTGTTGATCCCTGCTTAGATAAGGCTTGAAGGACACATTTTTCATTTAGTTTTGTAAGCAGGTAATCTTAATTTGCTTCATTCTCTCATAAACCCAATTTGAAGCCATCTCTCATTTGTAGTACAATTGAACTATTAACAACTGTGTTTTTATACATTGCCAGTTATAGAGAAATAGATTAAGACTGCTTTCTTTGCTGGGTGGTGGTGGCACACTCCTTTAATCCCAGCACTCGGGAGGCAGGAGCCAGGAGGATCTCTGTGAGTTCGAGGCCAACCTGGGCTACAGAGTGAGTTCCAGGACAGGCACCAAAACAACAGAGAGAAACTTTGTCTCAAAAAACAAACAAACAAACAAACAGATTCCTTTTTTCTGGAAGCTTTGCTTCTTTGCTGAAAGATTATCTAGAGTTAAATTTGTAATTAACACATGAAATTTTATGTCTAGGAAATATAAAAGAATTTAAGCCATATAGATGAAAAACCTATGAAAAGGCATAAAGTTTTTTAATTTAATTTAATTTTATTTATTTATTTTTTTGGTTTTTTTTCGAGACAGGGTTTCTCTGTGTATCTTTGTGCCTTTCCTGGAACTCACTTGGTAGCCCAGGCTGGCCTCAAACTCACAGAGATCGCTTGGCTCTGCCTCCCGAGTGCTGGGATTAAAGGCGTGTGCCACCAGCGCCCGGCTAAGGTTTTTTATTTTATCAAGAAATAATTTTTGGACTGGAGATGTAGTAGAATTACAAGGCCCTCAGTTTAATTCTGAGTCCTAGGGAAAAAAAAACAAAACAATAAACCAATTGCCTATGAATACTTGCAAGTAAAGATGAATGGACTAATGGGTAAACTATGACTCAATGGTCCACACTGCAGCTTCCATGACAAGATTCTTCTCATTTATTTTTTGTGGTTTTTGTTTGTTTGTTTGTTTCTGCTTTGTATTGTTTGGCTTTTGGTTTATCTTTTAAATTCGGTTTGGATTTGGGGGGAGAAAGTTGCAAGGGCAAAGGGTGGATGTGAGGGGATAAGGTGGGATCAGAATGCATGATATGACACCCACAAAGAATCAATAAAAGTTTTAAAAAAAACCAAACAAACAAAAAGAAAAAACAATTGCCTAACTTCAAAAAGCTTTTGGGAAAGGTGTTTCAAAATATAAATTTGTCTAGAGGGTTTTCTAAGGCCAAAAGTTAATGCACCGTTGTAAGGCTTGAACCTAATTCTTTATATCTAAGGCAGTAAGACTTTAAAAAGCTATTGTTCTGCTCTTAGTAACCCTTACAAAGAAGAATCCGCATTAAGGACAAAGGTGCCTCTTTGTTGATGGTAAGGGTTTCTGACCCAGTCTTAACAAAGTCAAGGTCTGCTCAAGTATCTGTTGAGTTAAAGCCTTCAAAGCGACCATTTTAGAAATAATATTTAGTGGTGGCGCACGCCTTTAATCCCAGCACTCGGGAGGCAGAGCCAGGCGGATCTCTGTGAGTTCGAGGCCAGCCTGGGCTACCAAGTGAGTTCCAGGGAGGCGCAAAGCTACACAGAGAAACCCTGTCTCGAAAAACCAAAAAAAAAAAAAAAAAAAAAAAAAGAAATAATATTTAAAAGAAATTCTATTACATTTACTACCATATATGTCTATGTCTGGACATAGAATGTATGTCAGAATTTCATCTACATAGTATGTGAAAAATGCAGACTTAAAAACCATGCTAATACATTCAAAGTGACCAATAAATGTTCCTTTAAGTAATAATCTGTTTGGCTTGGGTGAATAAGCATTTTGATTTTTGATTATAAGATGCACATGTACATCAGAAGATAAGTCTGTCTATGACACTAGCACTGGGACCTAAATTTGTGAGAAATCTACAATTTTACTTTTTGCCTATAGATCTATTATCTTACTAAGTCAGGAAGTCCAAATTTTTGCTTCAGAAGTAGGAGACAAACTTCTATTGATGAAATGTGTAGCTCTGATGCTAGTGGTTATAGGCTCCTTGGTAGGTTGAATGTATTTATGTTCCTCCAACGGATAAACTTTTTGTTGTTGTTGTTGTTGTTTTTTTTGTTTTGTTTTTTTGTTTTGTTTTTTGTTTTTCGAGACAGGGTTTCTCTGTGTAGTTTTGGTGCCTGTCCTGGAACTCACTTGGTAGCCCAGGCTGGCCTCAAACTCACAGAGATCTGCCTGGCTTTGCCTCTCGAGTGCTGGGATTAAAGGCGTGCGCCACTGCTGCCCCGCATGGATAAGCTTTTTAGAAGGGAAATCTTGAGAACACTTTACTTAGTTGCCATCGTCCAAACTAGAACTGTGTGTATGTGTGTGTTCTCTGGGTGAGTGGGCCAGGCCAGAGGTTGATGTCATATGGCCAGTCTTCCTTTATCTCCACATCAGCGAGACTTCTTATCTCTGCCCACGCAGAACTGGGGTTATGTTTGTGTTGCTGCACTGGGCTTCTATGAGACCTGGGGATCTGAACTCGGGCCTTCAAGGCTTGCACAGCAAACACTTTACCCACTACGCCATCTCCCCTACTCCCTCTAGAATTGTTAGTGGTACTAATCCTTTACCAGGCTTGTATTCCCCTATCTTGACTATCATTTCTAAGCAGAGTTAACTAGAATGTTTCTCATTATATCCTCCAAGTGTGCTTCCCTAGTCTTTAAAAGCACAGACAACAGGGACCGCTGTGGAACAATCTTTGTACACTGTCAATACATATTACTCCCATTGGTAACTAAAGAACTGACTGGCCTATAGCTGGACAGGAAGAGACTGGGCAGGAAAGCCAGACTAAGAGGATGCTGAGAAGAACAGAGTCTTGGGAGATGCCACGAGATGCAGAGCAAGCAAGATGGGAAGCACGTACATGAGGTAAACAAGCCTTGGGGCAGCACATAGATGAATAGAAATGGGTTAATTTAAGTTATTAGAGCTAGCTAAAAATAAGCCTGAGCTACTGGCCAAGCATTTATAATTAATATTAAGTCTCTTGTGGTTATTTGGGAGCCACTGCTGGGACACAGAAAAACTCTACCTACAGAGGATATCTCCAAACAAGTCCATCTACTTTATTTAGAAAACCTTTGTTTATGCTTAGAAGACAAAAATGACTCCAATGTACATATTTTTCAGGGCCATCCAGTATCAAATAATCAATTGGTGTGCTCCTCCCTGGGGAAGACTATTTCTTTACTCTCACATTCCTTAGTTGCCTGAAGTTCCTTATCTAGGTTGGAGGCCTCTTAGCTTTCTGTCTTTCCATGTCAGCATGTCTATTGGGGTCCTCCTTGTTCAGCTCATGTTCAGGCTGCCATATTGGTGAGGCTTCATGGGTGCAGCTTCTCACATATTTAGGAGACAAAATCTCACGGCAAACTCCCTGTTCCTCTGGCTCTTACAACAATCTTTCTGCAATGATCCCTGAGCCTTAGGAGGAGAAGTTGTGTTGTACGAATACAAGTAACATTACACAGACTGAGCAGGTTGTATTTATGATTTTAGGAACACACACACACACACACACACACACACACTGCAACAATTAAAGAAAAAGAGGCGACAATTTGAAAGAAAATGGGGGAGGGGTGGAGATGTCATTAAAGTTTGGGTTTGGTGGTAGGAAAGGGAAGGGGGGAATAATATAATTTTGTTATAATCTCAAAAATAAAAAAATTATAAAAAAGACAAAATTAAGCCGAACTTATATATATATATATATATATATATATATATATATATATATATATATATATATATAAGTATCCTGTTATTGATAAATTATACTATTCTTTCAATGGATGCAAATTTAAATATATTTCTAAGAAGAGAATTAGGACAGCTTGATGGTCATAATGTTGTCAATCGTAACATTGAATGTAATGAAATTACCAAGGCCATTTGTCAATTTTTCGACTTCCTTTTTTATAAAAACATTTATTTACTTTACAATTTTATGTGTAAAATGTTAAGCTTGCATGTACGTTAAGTGTACTGTGTGTGTGCCTGGTGCCCACAGAGGCCAGAAGAGGTCACCAGATCCCCTGCAACTGGAGTTGTGGACAGCTGTGAGCTGCCATGGGGGTGTTGGGAACTGAACCCAGGTCTTCTACAAGATCAGCAAGCGCTCTTAACCACTGACCCATGGCCCCAGTCTCAGTTTTTCAACTTCCTGCAGAATTCTAAATATGAGTGTTCTAAGACTTTTGGTTCCCACAGTTTTGATTCTTGTCTAAAGCACTTAGAATCAAACTCAGCAAAAAATGACCCTACTACATATTTATTTTTCAATCCCATATGTCTTTAAATATTTGCTCGTGTTGGTAGTGATTTCTATTTTCTTTATAAAGTTTTTTCTGTTGTCTGCTAATACTCTGTATAAATACATCTTCTAACAAAATGACCTAAGGATTATCAAGATGCCAGGTTATCACCCATAGGACAGATAGAATTAAGTTAAGAATGAATTCCAGCCTAAGGGCCTTCTATACTTCTTATTTACTTGAATTTGGCTCCAAAGGGGAAGGATGGCATTTAGGGAGCCTTCGTGACACTGGCTCCTTGTCATAGCTCATCTCCCCTCCCCTACCTGACACAGGACCAGATCAGACCAACGGGGACAGCTCTCAGCCTAGTGACTAAGGACAGTTATGATAATCACTAGATGATTAATCGGCCATGCCTTCAGAGAAAACTGTTCCTAGCGAATGGGGGATGTCTTCAGAGTCAAAATAAAGTCATGCTAGACATGGTGGTACATACCTACAGTCCCATCACTTAGGAGGGTCATGACTGGGACCAGCCTAGTCTATATAGGAAGACCCTCTCTCAAAGTGAACAACTAAAACAGTTACTTATGTGAGCCCTTCCAAATGTAACTGCAGCCAAGGGATTATAGAGAAATGGTTCTTCAGTATGGCAGTATGGCTGCCTGACACCTCCTTCCTCCAGCGTCCATTCATTCCTAGTAGTCCATACTCAGAGCAATTAGCCAGGAAGATGACTCCCTATAGATTTTATTTCATTGGATTTTTTTTTTTTTTTTTTTTTTTTGCTTTGGATGCTAGTATCCAATTTTGTATTGGGATTTCCACTTTTAGACTTAAACATCTGGCTCATTTCACATGGATGCCCGGTTATCACTGCCTGTTCTCTTCTCAAGCACTCATTTATTATTGAGCAATATCTAAACACAGGGAAAAACGGAAATGGGCGCTTAGAAGGTGCTTTTGCTAAAATGTCGGCTCTTTCTTTGGGCCACAAGAAACTGACAGCCTGGGATCTTTGCCCTCATTTTGTGTCTCTCTGTCTCCTTAGCTATGGCTAAAAATACGCACATAAACACATGCATGTCCTAAACCTGTAGTCACCTTGGACCCCTGGAAAAACAAAACCTCTCAGAACAGACCAATCTCCCAGAGGAAGATAATGATCCACGAAGGTGAGCCTCATCATGGGACAGAAACGAAATGAGTGTAGGAAGGAGAGTCATCCCCTCAGCAGAGGAATTAAAGGGACTGTCCCTGCCTCCTTTACAGACTCAGACAAGGAAGCCTTGGCCAGGACTGCTTCAATACGAATACCTCCTTGCATCCTGCCTCCGTTCTTCCTAAGCTCCTCAAGACTGACGTGCTGATCAAGGGGCCCTTTATGTGTTTCACCCCCCAACACGGCCACACTGAATACATTTTCTGTCTCTGCTTTTCACTAAAACATAAAATGAACATCTTTTGTATCTTTCTTTCTCCTCTCGTTTCTTCTGGTGGTGGGAGTCTACTACTGTGTTCTCTAGCCAGCTAAGACCAGCCTCTGACCCCAGGAAGAGATCTAAACCCAGCCACAAGCCTTTCCCAGCCTTTCCTTTTCCCAGTCATTTGGCAGTGAAACTTCTCTCTGGTTGGGGGAACTGTTACCTTGATAGTGCTGGAGTAATTTATTCACTCTGATATCCCAGATTTTCACAGTGTGATCAGAACCTGCTGAGGCTATGCATGTACCATTAGGGTTAAAGTCCACAAAATTTGCAAATCTAGGAAGAAAGAATATGAGGGCTTGACATTTCAGTTTCTTTACCTTCATTTTAAAGTCTGAGCTGCTTATAATACACGATCTCCTTAGCAAGCAGATCCAAATACATGTACAGAGAATGAACTTACCCTACGGAATCTGAGAAGTTATTCACACACTGCTTACTTGAAGTATCCCAAATTTTGATAGTTTTATCCTCACTACACGACACGATTAATCTTCCATCGGGCGAGAATCTAGAAAGCAGAAGGTTTTACACGTGAGCAATTCTGGCGAATTACCACCACATAGCTCCATACCACACACAAGTCAAGCTAGACAGACAGCAGAGGCCACCGTCACCACACTACACTGACCACACAGCAAAGTTACATTTTGTAACTGATATCTTTGCAACAACGTATCACCATGACAAACACTGGAGACCCTTGAAATACCAAACATGTCACATAGACTAACCATGTTCCTTTTTTTTTCTGTTTCTGTTTCTATTAAATAATTAATTAATTCAGTTTTGTGGCTCTCCTGGAGGTTTGTGATTCAACTCGGCACTCCTTTCAAGCCAAATACCTTGTGTGTTTAAAAGTCCTTCATTTCCTGTTTGTTTTTAGTTTTCAATTTTTTATTTTCTACCATTATCTATTCAAGAGTTTTTTTTTTCCTACTCATCCCATCAAGCTGGTAGTGAAGCTTTTGTTGGCTGTTGGATTGAGAATCAAAGTGAAATGACATCAACCTGATTCCTAAGGTCAGTGGCTTCCTGACAAGTCACTCAGTGAGCAGCTCTGTCCTGCTCCAGCTTACACCCGAGTGCCAGAGAGAGAGAGAGAGAGAGAGAGAGAGAGAGAGAGAGAGAGATTGATTGCAGACACCCTGTCTACTGCTCCTACACTATTTTCCATATTTATTCCTTATTTGTAACAACAATTGCCTTTTAAAGTCAGAACGATCAGAAACCAAACAGAAAACAAAGAGAAGTTTAGAAGGAGAACTACAAGCAGCTTCTTGACCAGCCGAATTTCCGCAGCTGCAAAGCTCAGGAAGGACAAAATCAGCTCACAGACCAGTGATGATGAGCACATTTATGTGTAGTTTAACTCCAGCCCAAAGTCCAGATTTCTGTTGAATTTTCAGTTTAGGTGTGGAATATAATTAAAGGCTTTATGTTTATTTCTCTGCACTCCTAACACACACATACACACACACTCTCTCTTACATATACATAAAATTTATATGTAATTTATTTTTATTGAATGTTCATTGGTGTTTTGCCTACATGTATGTCTGTGTGAGGGTTTCAGAAGCGCTGGCACTGGAGTTACAGACAGGTGTGAGCTGCCTTGTGGGTGCTGGGAATTGAACCCGGGAGAGGCCAGTGCTCTTAACCACTGAGCCATCTCTCCAGCCCCCTAACTTATTCTTAACAGAGAGCTAGAAATAATTCTTCACAACTGAAACTTTGAACCCCACACTTCTGAACTCATCATGTAAAAAAGAAAATCATACAGACATATTATTAAGCTCTATGTGAAGCAAGCTCTTGAAATGTATGAAAATAATCCTCCAAGGAAGAAAATCTTCCACTCTTAGTAGTTTTCTATGACTTTAAAACGACAAGTAATATTTTACTAATCTTTTCCTCCAGAAAATACACGAGAAATACGCAAATATGGGAAACAATATTATAGAAATATTTCAAATAGAAAACCTTATCTGACATGGACGTAGAAAAAACAACTGACTCATTACCTTCATGGAACTAAATTTTTCATATAATTTTTAAATATAAACTATTTTTCACAGTAAATATAAACTATGCAGGAATCAATTCAAATTGCCTTTTTCTCCTCCTCCTGTGAGACAAGATCTCACTGTATCCTGGCTGTCCTGGAACTCTATGTAAATCAGGCTGGCCTTGAACTCACAGGGATCCACCTATCTCTGTGTCCAGAATGCTGGGATTAATGGTGTATGCCACCACACCCAGCAATCGTATTTCTTAATCAGCCTTCTTTTAGAAAAATTACTTAATGTGAAAATAGTAAGAAAAGAGACGAAGATGAGGAAGTAATGCTAAAAGATTTAATCAACTGGAATGATGCAACACAAATCATCCTATTACAATTATTATTGTTGCTGTTGTTATTGTTTTAATTGTGGTGCTGGGCATCAAAATCTGAGTCTTGTGTATAGTAAGCAGGCACTCTTCCACTGAGCTATATCTCGATGGCATTACTGATGTTTTGAATGAGAATTTCCGTCTTTCAAATTTCAAAAATCAGATACACAGCCTCATGTATTTTATCACTTGGTCCCCGGCTGGTTATGCTGGTTAGGGGTGTTTAGTAGGTGTGGCCTTGTTGGAGGAAGTATATCAATGGAGGTAGGTTTTGAGACTGGCTTTAAAGACTCATGCCCTTTCCCATTGGATCTCTCTGCTTTGGCTTGTTCAAGATGTGAGCTTTCAGCTTGCTGTACCTACTGCGTGCTACCATGACCTCCCTGACATCATGTACTCTTCACACTCTGTAAGACCAAACAAACTCTTCCTTCTGTAAGTGGCCTTGGTCACAGTGTTTTATCACAGCAACAGAAAAGTAACTAATAGAGAATTTGGTACCAGGAGTGGGGTGTCATCGTTCACAACTTGACCATATTGTTTTTTGGAGGAATACTAAAAGATTCCGGAACTTCGGACTAGAAATGTGTTGGAATTGGTAAGCAGAGCTTAATGGGCCATCCTAGTGGGAGCTTTGACGACAGTAGTACTGACACCAATGCAGAGTGTAGGGGCCCAGCTCAAGAGGTTTCAGAGAAGAACAATATTAACAACGGGCCCAGAGACTGTTCCTGCAATATTTTGTCAGAGAATGTGGCTTCTTCCTGCTGTTGTCCTAAGAATTTGTCTGAGGCTAAATCAGAAAGAAATGGACTGCTTTCTTTGGTGGAAGCAGCATAATATTGCTCTCTGTGGCATGGCTATTATTAATGACTGTTTTGCAGGTCTACAATGAAAAATAGCAAGCAGGGGAGAAAGAAATACAAAATGTACAATGTAAAGAGAAAAAGAGCACCAGGGAACTATAGTTACAGTTAAGACTTGTTCTGAAAGAGATAAGGAGATAGGCACCAGGAAGTAGGGGCCTGATCTGCATTTTAATAAAGGGAAGGCTGACCTCAGGGCAAGACCCCACCCAGTATTTCCTCACTGTGTCCCATTTCTCCTTTTTGGAACGGCAATATATATTCTGTGCCAGCATATGTTGGAAATATACAATTTGCTTTTTGATTTTACAAGAGGTTACAATCAAGAAATTGCATTTTGCATTATGATATGGCCCCCAGCCTACAGGCACCAGGGAGTAGAATGTGGCGGCTGAAATGTGAATTTCCCAGTGGGCTTATGTATTTGAATGGGTCCCTAGTTGGTAGTGCTGTTTAGGGGATGTTTAGGAGCTGGGGCCTTGTTGGAGGCAAGCTTTCAGAGTTTCAAGGCTTGTGCTATTTCCAGTTGGTTCTCTCTACTTTGTGCTTCTTCAGGATGTGAGCTCTCGGCTTGCTGCTCCAGATACCTTGCTGTCTCTGCTACAACAGACTCAGATGTTCTGCATCTGTAAACCCGTGAGTTGCCTTGGTCTCATTGTTTTTTCACAGCAACAGAGGAATAACTAATACAGGAGTAAGGAAAGGGTCCAGAAGTGAATCAGGCTGTTGGTTTCCCGGCGTGCAACTCTCGGACAAAAGGGAAGTGTTTTCTAACGGCAAAAGCACTGAAAGTTTTGGATAGCTTCTATGTGATCCCTATCGTGTGTGTGTGTGTGTGTGTGTGTGTGTGTGTGTGTGTGTGTGTGTGTGTTAGTATTACAGAAAGAGAAATAGGAGAGAGAGAAAAGGAAGGAGAGAGAGAGAGAGAGAGAGAGAGAGAGAGAGAGAGAGAGAGAGAGAGAGAGAGAGAGACAGCCAGCGCATGTACACATGCACCATAGGTTTACTCCAGAAAGGTCTCCTACTGGGATGGGGCTCCCTGACTAGGCAGGCTAGCTGCTAATGAGCCCCAGGGATCCCCGGCTCTTCCTGTCCAAGGACGATTACAAATGCGCATGCGGCTTTTGCACGGTGCTGGGAATCAAATTCAGGTCCCGATGCTTGTACATCAAGCATTTCCCACAGTGAGCAATCTTCCCAGCCCCGCCCGGAAGTTTTCCAATGGAAGGAAAGCACGAGGCAATGCTGAGACACAGATGACCCTTCTTCTAAATGTCTGTTGGGGGTGGGTAGGAGGCGAAGTGGAAGGGAGGGGGTTGGGGGTGGGTAGGAGGCGAAGTGGAAGGGAGGGGATTCAGTTTAGACTTGATCAAAACACGTTATATGCCCATAGGAAACCTCAAACAATAAAAACGAATAAGAGAAAAAGTACACACACTGCTATTGGTTGCTATTAGCGATTAAGTAAAACAAGCATGGTCTCTCTCCTTGTGACGGTTCCTGAGGAGGGCAGTCACTCAAAGATGAACAGAGTACCTGCCAGCTCCCAGCACAGGGCTGCCCTGGACAGGAGGAAGGTAGTTAGAAGTGAGGTAAGATTTCTCTCTCATGGTGTTTTCACAAACGATATAATTAGAGATGTTGGTATCGGGATATTTTTAACAAAACAAACAACAACAACAACAACAACAACAACAACAAAAACCTGTCCTCCAGAAGCTCCAGGGAAGACACTGAAATGTGTCAGTGAGAAAAAGCAGGTTCTCTTCAGTATGGAAAACTCTCCCTCAGCAGGAGATTCAGGGCTGGGAATAACTTCCTGGGACCAAAGGTATGGAAGGGGCTGTGCACCCCAGGTCAGCAGAAAGGGCAGGAGGAGGCTGGGGAGCAGGTGCTGGGGGTGGGGCGGGGCGAGGCAGTGCAAAGCCTAAGAGGTCAGGCCTTTCTCTCCCCAGTCACTTTAATTCCTACATGCTTCTCCTCTGAGAGGTCCAAAGTGGGCGTGTTGTTTCTCCTCCTCCTCCTCCTCCTCCTCCTCCTCCTCCTCCTCCTCCTCCTCCTCCTCCTCCTCCTCCTTTGATTTTTAATTAGAGACTTCACAAATAAGTTAACATCCAAAAGACAGGTTTCTATTTGTCCTGCCTTTCATGAGCACAAGTTAGACTTTAATTGTCAAGGTTCCAACGCCATCTAGCAGGACTGTTAGTTTTTAAAATGTTAGAAGGACCTAAGGTTTATACTGACAATGAATAGATTTTCAATCTCAATTCAGTTCCACTCAGGCACCTTTTAAGACTCCAGGAATTAGTCAGTGGTGACTAATGGGTTCTCTGAAGAGCACTTGACAAGTCCACCCAAAATGACTGTGAATCCCTTAATGATCATTGGCACACCAAAAGAATGAAGACATTTTCCAACTTTTTTTCAAGAAAAACTGGTTTCCAGGTCTTTAAGAGTAGCCCAAATTAAACAGCAGGAACTCTTTAACTTGGAAACTATAGAAAGTTGTGTGTCCACACTCATACTTGAGGAACTGTTCCTCCTGGACTCTTTTCTTTCCTTATTTACGCGGGGATGGAGAATCAGTGCTAGGCAGGTGCTTGATCCCCTGCTTACAGCCATAACCCTCCTTCGATGGTTTCTGATCAGTCAATGTATTTTCTACAAAAACACATTCTCAGCATTCAGAGCTCTAAGATCAAACCGTGTGGGTGTACCGTGTCTTGTTTGGTAAGCACTATGCCCTTAGCAGGAAGAGGAGGAGGAAGCCACTCAAAATAATGAAATGCCCAGTACAGGCCTGGGTCCAGGGCCATTCCACTCTCACCCTTCCTCCCCCGGCCATGTAACCCTGTGAAATTCACTACCACACGGATGTGGTTTTCTCTTGGTGTAGTGAGAGTCTAGACTACAGGCAGATTTCAAACTCTCATACATGCCTTGTAAACTAGCAGACTCTTCTCTGATCGGATCTGTGCTTCCATCCTGAGGGTGAAGGTAAGGCAATGAAGAAAACATTTGTATCTATTTAAATGGTAAGAAGAGAAGCCATGTTGACTATATTTGTAGAATTCATCCCTGCAACTATTGAGAAATGAAAGTCAAGTGGAAATGGTAAAAGAGGAGTGAGTGTGGCACCGAACAGTCATTAATTTTTAGGTCATTTACCACTTACGTGCCTGATGTCTCTCTTGGGACCTTTACTTATAAAAATACAGTTGCCTTCAGGGCGTCCCCTCTAGAGCACCCTGAAGATGCCTCCAACACTGGACCCATCTCTGTGCATCATTTCCTCTCCTAGTTATCTGTCTTCTTCTCAGGAAATAGTTTCTCTATCCAGAAACTACACACTCATGGCTGATTTCTAGTTCTCTTCCACATCTTCAACTTTCCCTCCATCACCATGGTCTCCTCCATCTGCAACTGGCACTTTGCTCGCTCGTAGTCCACAGCAACAGAAGTGAACTCGAAATCTTCAATCAAATGCTGTGTGGCTTTACACCAGCTGTGGACAAAAGTCTGAGTCAAGCCTGCTGACGGGAGGCCCTCCAGGACCAGCCTATCTCCTCATCTGCATCCTGGGCTCTTCTTGGCACTGTACCCATCTCTTCTCAGGGCCTTGCTCTTCCTCACAAGCTGCCCTGATGCTACTCCTAACTTTTTACCTCACTGAAAACAGCAAATGGCCGGGCGGTGGTGGCGCACGCCTTTAATCCCAGCACTTGGGAGGCAGAGCCAGGCGGATCTCTGTGAGTTCGAGGCCAGCCTGGTCTACAGAGCGAGATCCAGGACAGGCACCAAAACTACACAGAGAAACCCTGTCTCGAAAAACCAAAAAAAAAAAAAAAAGAAAACAGCAAATGGAGCCAGGGAACCAGGGAGGTGGTCTTCAGACCCCCACTCTCCCTCTGCTCCTCCTCATCTAATGCCCCAGTTTCATCCCCAGATATGGAGCAGAACACTTGCTGTGACCTCCCCCTCCTCTCTGCCTCCATCTCCAGCAGATCACTCAGATCTCTTATGGCTCCCTCGCCATGCCCTCTCCAACTTCTGCAGACTCTCCACGAGAACCCATGGGACAGCTGGCCACCATCCCAACCAGAAGAGCAGGTAGGTCAACAAAGCAGGTAGGCAAGCTTCAGATCTTCACTCTCCTTCCTCTCCTCCAAATCCAATCCCTCAGTCTCAACCCCAGCTCTGTAGCAGACTACTGGCTGTGGCCTCACCTCCCTCTCAGCCCCCATTCCCAGGGGACTAAGCAGATCCTGGTGGCACCCCTTGCTTTTCTCCCTCCAGTGGAACTCCCCCAGACCCTCCCTTCTAGCCCATGTCCATCCCTAAGTGTCAGCTCCCACCACCAGGAAATACATTCTACTCAGCACCACCAATGACCACACCTGACAGGATCTCAGAAGCATTCCATTCCAGGCAACCCACAGCCACCACCCTCTCCTAAGAACCAGGAAGAACAACAGAAACCAAGGGACTGAACACGTACCCAATAAAGAGAAGACCAGATACCAGCACCTAGAATTACAATCATCCCAAACCCAGACACCTAGAAACCAATGTAAAAACACAATAATAGGCAGGAAAATGTCTCCACTAACCCCAGCAAGTCTACTACTAAAATATGCAATATAGCTGAGGCATAAAAAAAAAAAGACCTTAAAATAGCCATTATGAATATGTTAGAGGTCATGAACAGGAAATGAATAAATCCATTAAAGAAATCTATGAGAATACAAACAAAGAGTGAAATAAAAACAATTGAAGACTTGCAAGTGGAAATAGAATCACTAAAGAAAACTCAAACTGAGGGAAAACAGGAAATGAAAAATTTAGAAACTTGAACAGGAAGCTCAGAGATAAGCCTCACTAACAAAATATTCAGGAAATCTGGGACACTATGAAAGGACCAAATCTACAAATAATAGGAATAAAGGAAGAAGAAGAAATCCAGGTCAAAGGCCCAGAAAAGATTTTCAACAAAATCATAGAAGAAAATTTCTCTAGAGAAGAGGCCTATCAAGGTAAAAGAAGCATACAGAATACCAAATAGGCTGGACCAGAAAATGAAGTCCCCTCAGCACATAATAACAAAACATTAAATGTATAGAAAAAAAAGAATATTAAAAGATGTAAGGGGAAAAGGCTAACTTACATATAAAGGCAGACCTATTAGAATAACACCTGACTTTCCAGTGGAGATTCTAAAAGCCAGAAGGGCCTGGACAGATGATGTTCTACAAACTCTAAGGATCACAGATGCTGACCCAGACTACTATTCCTAGCAAACTTGTACAGCCAGTATGGAAACCAGTGTGGTGGTTCCTCAGAAAGATGGGAATTAATTGACTTCAAGATCCAGCTGTACCACTCTTGGGCATATACCTAAAGGACACTTCATCAACTACAGAGACACTTGCTCCACCATGTTCGTAACAGCCAGAAATAGGAAACAACCTGGATGTCCATAAATGGCTGAATGGATAGAGAAGATGTGGGACATTTACACAATGGATTATTATTCAGCTGTTAAAAAAAATGAAGTTATGAAATCTGTAGGTAAATAGATGGCACTGGAAAAATGAGGTAACTAAGATCCAAAAAGACCAATAAGGTATGCACTTGCTTATATGTAGATGTTAGCTGTTAAGTCGTTGATAAGCAAGCTACAATCTGTATAACCACAGAGGTTAGGTAGAGATAAGGGACTAAGGCGAAGGGCTGGATCTCCCTAGGAAGAGAAAAGAGAATAGAGAGTTATGGATGGACAAGGCAAGGTAGGATTGCAATGGCAGGATCAGAGAGGGGGAGAGAAGAGAGAGGGAATACAGGGAGGGACAGCTAAAACTAGGGGCCATTGGGGGTTATATGGAAACTTACTACAGTAGAAGCTTCCTATAATATATACATATATGAAGTTAGTCTAAATGAAATCACCAAATAATGGAGGAGACAGACCCACACTGGCTGTCTCTTGTCATCAAATGAAGCTTCCAGTACCCGGAATGAGTTACATCTAATTGAGTTCTTGGCCAAATGGAGTTGCAGAACATTTGCTTAACTATGCAAAGATGTGTTGCATTTATTTAACGATATAAAGATGTGTTGCACTTGTTTATGTTGTGGAATATTTGTTTAACTAGGTAAAGATGTGTTGCATTTGTTTAATTATGTAAAGATGTGTTGCTGTTTTACCTTGCCTGCCTAAGGCACTTGATTGGTCTAATAAAAAGCTGAATGTCCAATAGTGGGGGAAGAGGTACAGGTGGGACTTCGGGCAGGAAGAGTAAGTAGGAGGAGGAATTTAGGCTGGAGTTGGGGCAGAAAAAGAGATGCCAGAGAAACACCAGGGGGCCAGCCAGCCAGACACAAAGGAAGCAGGAAAGTAGGACATACAGAATGAAAGAGAGGTAAAAAGCCAAGGCAAAACGTAGATGAACAGAAACAGGTTAAATTAAGTTAAAAGAGCTAGTGGGATAAGCCTAAGCTAAGGCTGAGCATTCATAATTAGTAATAAGCCTCAGTGTCTCTATTTAGGAGCTGGTTGGCGGCCCAAGGCAAATTCTAAGTACAAAATGATACCCATCAGAACCCACAAACACCCCAGGCTATTGCCAAGGCTATTGTTGGCTCTCCACAAACTGACTGTAAGGCCCCAAATCGCTGAAGACAACACCTACACAACTCAACACCTAGAGCCTTCCCCTATGGACTAGTATTCATGACACTGTTAGGTACTCTGCATGGTACCATAGGAGAAAGTTGGTGTTGGTAAACACCAACCCAGCTACAAACCCTTCAGTCTACAAGAGTGACCTGTCTGCAAAGTATGCTAGTGTAACAGTGGCACACAGCTTGTGGGAGTGACCAAACAATATTCGATGTGAGTTAACACCTACTCCGTAAGATAGAACCCACACCCAATGTTGCTTGGGCAGCCAAGAACCTGAGATTAGACAGGCCAGGGCCCTACGGGAAAGCCAAATACTACTGTTCTGCTACAGGAACACAGCCAGAGATTAACTCCTAAGGACATTCTATTATATTCATGGATCTGTTCTATGTGACTTATTCATCCATTACCAGAGAAATGTCAGCCTGTAGCAGAGGGGAACAAATGCAGAGACCCACAGCCAGACAACAAGGAGAGAGTGAGAGACCTTGGAACACTCAGCCCTGGAAGGGATGTCTTCATCAACTGTCCCCCCAGCCCAGAGTGCAGAGCACTCTGAGGAAAAGGAGGTAGAGAGAGTGTAAGAACTAGAGGGGATGGAGGACACCAGGAATCAAGGCCTTTTGGACACAACAAGGCTAGCAAATATATGAACTTGAACTCACAGAGACTGAGGCGGCATGCACAGGGCCTGTAAGGGTCTGCATCAGATGGGGTCCTGGAGCTGAAAGAAGTGGACACATGCCCCAAGCCCTAACCCAAAAGCTATTTCCAATTGATAGCCACTTGCAAATGAGAACTTAAGCTTTCTCCAATGGAGTCTCACTGGGGAAACAAACCACCCTTAAGGGTAAACTGCATGCCCAGCGGTAGGTGGTCAACACAAAGTGAACTCAACGGCACTGTTAGAGAGTCTTCAATCACAATGTTAAGTCAGACTGTTCTTTTTCTCTTTTTCCCCTCTCCCACCTTCACAGGTCCTTCGCACACTCATTATGGCTTCCAGTTTTGTTTTTTTAGGGGATTCCTGAGTGTGTCTCTGCATTTTCTTTGGCTCATTTTCTTGTTTGGTTGTTTGGTCGTATTCCAATTTGTTTTTATTTATTTTATTGTAATTCCTTAGATGCCTGTTTGTGTGTTTTCTAACAGAGATAGGGTGTGGATCTGATGGGAAGGAACTGGGAGGAGTAGAGGGAGGGGAAACATCATTAGCATGTATTGTATGAAGAAAAAAATCTATTAAAAGAAAAAAAGACATGCAAAGACGGACCTTAAATATCCTTCAGACTACCTACTTACTTGCTACCTCCTCAACACTCCCCAGACTGTTTAACTTCCCAGACACAATCTTACAATGGCACATATTCACAATCACACTGCACCCAGACTGTTTAACTTCCCAGACACAATCTTACAATGGCACATATTCACAATCACACTGCACCCAGACTGTTTAACTTCCCAGACATAATCTTACAATGGCACATATTCACAATCACACTGCACCTCCCAGTGAGAGTTTTATGTCTGCTTAACATAAAATAAGACATAAGAGAGAAATCTACCCACTTATTCTTCTAACCCCACACAATGCTTCACTGTATACTCCCCAGGGAGTACCTAGGAAAACAAAATAGAAAGAATTGAGACAAATTCAACATTATATACCTGTTTAAAATATTCTCAATTCATTGCACAAAAATGTTACATGTACTCAATGCTATGCAACTGTATACATGAAAAATAGTGGAAATGATAAATTTTATAAAGATGGTTGGACTCAGTGATTTTTCCAACTAAAGACTGGAGAAGCGTTATGTGGTTGGTAAAATTTCCCACCTCATCCCAGGCTTGTGGCACAAGACACAATCCATGTTGGTGCTGGGCAGAGCCAGGAGCAGCAGCTCCAGCCAGCCAGGCGACCACTAGAGGAGACAAGTGACACCCTAACATAGTGTGCTGCCCAATCAGGTGTCCAGCAGACTATATATACTGCATGTTCTTTCAACTTAATACTTCCAACTTATGGTGGGATTATAATGATACAACCCTATCAAAAGTTAAGAAGCATCTAAATAGTTTACTGTACACATACACACACAAAATCTGGGACTGGGGAGATGGCTCATTTGATAAAGTGTCTGCTCGCTGCCTAAGCATTGAGGACTGCTCATCCCAGCACCCATGTAAAAAGGCCCAGTGTGGTGGCACACGCCTATAATCCTGGAGATGGAGAAGCAGAGATGGAAGGTCCCAAGAGCTCACTGGCCAGCTCGTCTTGCTGACTCAGGAAGTTCCAGGCTCAGTGAGAGACGCTGTCTCAGAAAAAGTAAGTAGAGTGCAATAGAGGAAGAGAGCTGACATCAACCTCAGGCACACACAGGAACACAGGCGCATGGACATAGGCACACATACACAGGACACACAGACACAGGCACACGGACACAGGCACACAGGAACATGTACACAGGCACACAGGCGCATATACGTGCACACAGGTGTTGTGGAATAATCTTTTTGTGCACTGTGAAGACTTGTCACTCGGATTGATTTAAGAAAAAGCACAACAGCCTATACGTAGGCAGAATTTTGGGGGCAGAGAGGATGCTGGGAAGAAGAAGGTGAGCTGCCGGCCAGATACGGAGGGAGCAGGAATGACGCGTGGGCGGTAACAGAGTGAAGGTAATAAAGCCACAAGGCAGGAAGTAAATGAACAGAAATGGGTTAATTTTAGTTATAAGAGCTGGTTAGAAACAAGCTTAAGCTATAGGCCGAGCTTTTCATAATTAATAATGTCTCATGTGGTTATTTGGGAGCTGGTAGGAGGGACAGAAAAAAAAAAATCTGACTACACACAGGAACACGAATACATGTACACACCATACACACAGAGACATACCTTTTTTTGTAACCCATGAGCTCAAAAGAGTACTCAGAATTGCAAGAACAACTAAAAATTAAAGGCAGATTCTTTCACTGCTAAAACTAATGCTGGAAACTTTTCTCACTCTTAACCTCTGTTTTCTTTTTCTTTTCCTGTGGATACCATAAGGAATTCTAGGTTATTTTGGAATATGTATCAAGTAAGAAAATAGAAGGCTATAATTAAGCCTTGAAAATATTCCCTTTCAAGAGTTAGTATTTCTTACCTATGTTTCAAATTATATCTTCATTAATATTTTAAATTAAGAAACACTAATATTTTTAAAATTAAGAAACATTAGTATTTTAAATTAAACAACCACTGCTCTATGTGATAGCATAATCCATAAGATGAAACTTTAAGCTATCTTTGAGAGTATAAAAAAATCAAAGAACATACAATAAAGAAAATTTCACCAAGGTATTATACAAATGTTGAAATTAGTGGACAAGGTCTGTAAAATAATTATTACAAATTTTTTTTTTCAAAGTCAGGGTTTCACTCAGCTGGCTTTTTCCTTTCCCCCCTTTTACTCATCCCTTTCCCTTTTTTATTCAGCTCAAGACCACAGACCATAGGATGACACCATGGTCAGGATGGATCTTCTCCCTTAACTAGTTCTCTCTGCAAAAGCCCTCGGATACATACATACTCCAAGGCACGTGTCACAAATGGCCTAGACATTTGTTATAAAGTCCACCCAAGCTGACAACTAAAATCAGCAGTCACCACCCACTCCGAAGAATGGGAACACACTCATTTCTTGTCTTAGACAGGAGAAGTCCAGGCTCTGCAGATGTTGGCTTTCGGGACCTATTCCAGAGGCCGCCTCAAGGTTCGCAAGTGTCGGTCCCGGAACAAAAAGTTACATCATTGTCTTTCCTGATTGCACTTGGACTGAGTCATGTTACCAGCATCTCAGCGGCTTCAGCCTTCAGACTACTGGTTGTGGGGCGTCTCAGCTGCTACACTCACATAAGCCACCTTCCTAATAGATCTCCTTTCATGTATCAATACATATTCCATTGGTTTTGTTTGTCTAGAGAACCTTAATATAAAGACCATAGCAACTGACGCTTCATAAACTGTGATTATATATCTCTGCAAAAACATCCTTTACAAATGTGAAACAAAAAGCTAGGGGAGGTATGGCCAGGAAAATGGCAACCTAGGATGTGATGACTTTTTTCAAGCTCGAGAAACGACAGCAAATGGAAACCTGGATCTGTACAATGAGTAAATTATGCTGAAACTGGAAAACATGGACACAAAATGCAAAAGTAACTTTTTTCATTTTGTTTCAGATAAAACTGGTGGCTTAACAATCTGGGCTTTTATCACGTGTAGAAGTGGGTAATAGGGATATACTTCTGTAAGTTCTGACATTTTGTCTAAAACGTTATAGATTGTGTTAAGGATGCATAATCACCTTCCAGATGTTACCAGTGAGCAGAGAAATGACAAAGAGTAGACTGAAAAAGTCAGTAAAGGAGGAAAAAATGGGACCAATGTACAACTGAAAAGGCCAGCAGGAAATAAGTGGGATAACAACACAGCAAGACACTGGGTCAGTCACAAGACCGCCCACACCGACGGATCTGGACTGTGAACTGCAGCTAAAGAGTAGGGATTCCAGTAGGCTGAGGCAGGACGAGCGCGCATTTAAGGCCAGTCTAGCTAGATAGTGAGAGCCTGTCTCAAAACCAAACAAAATAAAACAGACAAACAAAAACAACATAAAAATCACAGGTATAACTACTGAGAAATAAAATTACCTGTGATGCTCAAATACATTAAGTACATTAAATAGATGATACTCACTACCTTAAGAGCATTCTCCCAAATTATATGTAAATATGCATAATGACTTTTGAGCCTCACATAAATGTGACCCCAGCACAACCCCAGGATGAAGAGATGGAACACAAGAGCATCTGATGGTTGATATTTATTGACACCCCACTATATGAGGAAAGTACCTCAATTGTACTCATTTTATGGGACAGTGATTGAGGCCCAGAAAGGTTAAGCGATGTGCCCAGGATCACATGCTTACTAGTGAGCCCGTTCTTGTAATTCCTCTGTGTTGTTTCTCTGTCCGACCAGCCACTGAGGGTGGGCGGGATTCTACTTCAACAGACAGAAGGTGCCCAGCAAGAGGCCAAGAGCCACAGCAGCCAGCATGTCTGCACCTTGGCTACAGGGCTACCTGAGCAGCAGCTGTGTCCTCGGCGTGGATGGGTATGAGACTCACTGTCAGAATGAGACAACTACTCCTGGAGGTCCCAATGAACCCTCTTGTTTTAGCCTAGGTTTTTTTTGTTTGTTTGTTTTTGTTTTTTTTAATTTTATGGTTTTTCGAGACAGGGTTTCTCTGTGTAGCTTTGTGCCTTTCCTGGAACTCACTCTGTAGACCAGGCTGGCCTCAAACTTACAGAGATCGGCCTGGCTCTGCCTCCCGAGTGCTGGGATTAAAGGCGTGTACCACCACCGCCCGGCTAGCCCAGGTTTTATAAGCATCCTTCTGTACAGTATTTGGACTTCGTTGTCCAAGTTAAGAAGGCTCTCACTGAGGCACGAGAGGTCTAGGCCTTCTGGCAGCTGGCGGTATCATCATACATCGGAACGCTGGCTTCTGTTCCAGATTCTGCTAACTGTTTAAGCATGACTCAGTTCCCGATGCGCTCTCACCCCTTGGCTGAAACCGAAAAGAGGACTTTACACGCTGCAGACCTTCTCAGTCCTGCTTCAGGACAACCTCTCGAAGACGTACTGAGCAGTCTGCAACTGAGTGGCCACCTAGACATTCCTCGTACCCTTTTTGTCCTAACTGCAGAAGATGAGCCAAGATTAAAATACAGATATGAAAAGAATCTCTAAGAGTGCTGGAGAGCATATATGTGGAAAGTTGCCAAGAAGTGAAATGCATTAACTGTCACCAAAGTATTTATCAAGGAATACTCCTGGGGGCGGGGAGGGCTCTGCAATTTGATGAGTCACTGTAATAGCACAGAAGCAAGCGATCTTTAAACAGTCCCCCAGAACCGCAGGTCCCAGCAAGACAAAGGTATTCCATCACAGTCGGGTATGTGAGTGAACACCCTGTCAGTGTGAACAAGACTCAACCAAAGGTACAAGGAACAGGTGGGGCTGCGTAAATGCATGATTAGCATGCATATATAATATTCCCGAGTTGGCATTAAAGGCTCACAAAAATGACTCAGCCCCAGAGAAACCCCTGGATACTCCATCAAAGTTATCTGATCCATCCTATCTCATCTCTGGGTAATTATTCGGAGCTCTCCTTAGCCCCTAGAGACAGAGGTTCTCATAATGCACGGGACTGTCTCAAATGTCCACTTTCTAGGTACCTGCATCACTAGCTCCCTCTGCTCTGTCGGGTCTTAGCTCCAATGCCACACTAGCAAATGTGACTTCTCCAACCTGTGTGTGTATGAATATTAATATAGTTGTTGTTTGTCTTGTCTCCCCTTGGCAGAAGGGGCTCTACCAGCACAGGGGGGACTTGCTTGTTTCTGTTTCTCTCATATCCACAGAATTCAGAGCAGGGCCCGGGGAGAGAGCAGAGCATGAATGGCATCTAATAATTCAAAGTCTACCTGGGAAGGAGCCCATACTAACAGACCTCCTAGACACTGTGACATCCCTAGGCTCGGGCTGGGACAGTGAGGAACCCTGTTGGAGGAAGTGACGCAGAGCAGGGTCCGAGAGCAAAGCTTCAAGCCTTGCCTGAAAAGCAGACGGTGCAGAAACTCAGGACACACAGCTGTGCTCCGGAAGGGCCGTGCGCAGCTGTGCTCCGGAAGGGCCGTGCACAGCTGTGGGAAGGCAAGTGAACAGTGAAAGGGACAAAGAGGGACAGGTTGTCACAGAAGGAAAAGTACCCGTGCCTCAGGAAAGAGTCACTCAGAGGTCCAAGGGGGGAAAACAGCATGGTCAAATCTGCCTTTTACAGAAAGCAGTAACAGGTGTAGAGCGTGTGTGTGTGTGTGTGTGTGTGTGTGTGTGTGTGTGTGTGTGTGTGTGTGTGTATGTGATACAGAAGACTCTGTAGCAAGGAGACCTTTTACAAGATGACCTTAAATGCTGTGGGATGGTCTTCCTGTACATTGTGAATATGTGGTGCTACCATTGGTTAATAAAGACGAGGCGCTGAGCACTCCCTGGGGGCTGGGGGTGGGGGGAGATGATGTAATGGAACACAGGTAACACCATGAAGCCACGTGGCAAAACACAGATTAATAGAAATAGGTTGAGTGTTAAGTTGTAAGAGTTAGTTAATGATAAGCCTCAGCCGTAGGCCAAACAGTTCGTAATTAATATAAGCCTCTGTGGGTTTACTTGCGACCAAGAGGCTGCGGGATACAGGAAAACTTCCGCCTATACTTAAAAGCCCAGTGTGGTGGTGCACACCTTTAATCCCAGCACTGGGGAGGCAGAGGCAGCCTGGTCTACTGAGTGAGTTCCAGAACAATCAAGGCTACACAGAGAAACCCTGTCTCGAAAAAAGAAAAAAAAGATGACCTTGAAAGTTTCCACAAGGACCAATGATACTCAACTAAGGCAGCTAGATTGGGTACAGAGGCAGAACAGGTACTCTGACTAGAAACTGGTTCTGTTTCAGTGTTGTCTTGTACAGAAGCATCTCGGCTGCACAAGAAGAAAAGCAAAGGGAGCATCCCAGGGACTCTCCTCTCCCTTTTTCTCCTTCTCTCCCTTTCTTTCAGCAATGGCTGTATGCAGAGAGCCGAGCACATGATTAGAGAGCATGTCACCTTTCTGCACCTCACGGTCTGCTCTCCTCCAAATCAGTATTATTTTTAAGTCAGTTCTCTGTCCACGGTATCTGTTAGGATTCCGCTGCCACTCCAGCTGCATGGCCACACATGCGCAGTTCAGCAGCTAAGCAAGGGGTCTTGCGTCTTACATCATCAGTGCATGCTGGCGATTACGTGTGCGTGGCATGGTCACACAATCAGTGTATGCGTGGTGTAGCTCCGTAAACCCACTTGTGCATGTTCATGGGAACCCTTAAAAAGCCGGACACAGACTCCTCCTTTTCTTCTCTATTCTCTCCTCCCTCCCTCCCTCCCTCCCTCCCTCTCCCTCCCTCTCCCTCCCTCCCTCCCTCTCTCTCCTCTTTCTCTCTCTCTCTCCTCTCTCTCTCTCTCTCTCTCTCTCTCTCTCTCTCTCTCTCTCTCTCTCTCTCTCTCTCTCTGCATATGCTTCTTCTCCAGGCCTGGTTCTTTTGTCCCACCCCCCAATAAAGCTCTGATACTGGGTTTTGTCGTGCGTGGCTCGTGCCTCATGACCTTTCCGCCCAGTAACCAGCGCGGCTTCTCATTTTTTAAAACAGCAGTATCTCTCAGAAACTACATACTTTAACCTAAAAAGGCGGAGGGCAGGCCAATGCGGCATGACAGGAGATGCTGTGTCCCCACAGCACACAGAGAGGTGAGGGAGGCTCAGCACTGCCACACAGACAGGGGGAAGCTTGGCCTTTCACCACGGTCTTCTTCCCACTCAAAAGGGGGACAGCACTTTCACAGGCCTCTGCTGAGTCTTTCCATAAGTGACAGTGCCCAGCTGGAGAAAGCCGGTCCAGTGGCAAAGCTCAATCCCAAACGCCATGAACGTCCATTTCTCATGCTTACAATAGTCTATAAAGGAGTGTCATTGGTGTGGCAGAGAGCAGGGCAACAGCGTGGTACAAGGAGGCATATAAATTTGGACGTCTTGTCGCACCACACTACCGCTGTTCTAACCACATCGGGTAATAATGCTCCTGCAGGTACACTAGGTCCCTCAGGCCAGAATGCTTTTCTCCTGGTTTCCTCTGCCCTCTTCCCCTTCCTGTCCCTCAGCTCTGGACCCAGACTGTCTCTCCTGACTTTCTCTTGACTTTTCATCACATAAGCCTAGTTCATTACCTCAGTCACACACTCCCTCATTCTTTCATTTATCATTTTCCTGTCAGTCGCAACATTTCATAATAACTCAGTTTCTTGAACTCAAAGGTATTTTTGAAGATTTTTTTTTGTCTTATATTGCTTTGTTTGGACATTTTTTAAACCTTACTGGTCTTTTGCTTGCATAGTTTTGGTTTTGTGTTTTGATAGGTTTGGGGTATGTTTCTTATGCTTTTTCTTTGTTTTGTTTTATTCCCCCCTTCCCTTTTTTTTTTTTTTTTTTTTGTTTTCAGAATTTTGAGACAGGGTTTCTCTGTGTAGTCCTGACTGTCCTGGAACTCTCTCCAGGCTGGCCTCAAACTCACAGAGAGCCACTTGCCACTGCCTCTGAGTGCTGGGATTAAAGGTGTGTGCCACCACACTTGGCTTGTTTTGTTTTATTTATTTATTTATTTGGAGCTGAGGACCGAACACAGGGCCTTGCGCTTGCTAGGCAAGTGCTCTACCACTGAGCTAAATCCCCAACCCCTGTTTAATTCTTGTTTGTTCGTTTTACTTGCCTGCTTGTTTTCTTAAGGAAGAGAAAGAAGGCTCGGAATTGGATGGGTGGGGAGATAGGGAGGATCTGGGAGGAGATGAGGGAGGGGAAACTGTGATCAGAATCTATTGTCCGAGCACCCACATGGCAGCTCATGTAACTCCAGCTCCAGGGGATCCAACGCCCTCTTCAGCCTCCACAGGCACCGCCTATAAGAGATGCACTTATACACGTGTAAACAAAACACTCACAGACATAAAATAAAACATAACTTCAGTTGGGCAGTGGTGACTCCAGCATTTAATCTCAGCACTTGGAAGGGGAGGTGGAGGCAGGAAAATCTCTGTAAGTTCAAGGCCAGTCTGGTCTACAGTGAAGTCCAGACCAGCCAGGGCTACACAGTGAAACCCTGTCTTGAAAACCCCCCCAAAAAACAACAAATGTGTATATATATATACACACACACATACATGTATATATTTATGTGTGTGTTTATATATGTATATATTTTATATATATTTTAATTTTGTTCCTTTTATTAAATATAGGCTCCTTTCTCATACAATATAATCTGAATCCATTTCCCCCTCCCTCTACTCCTTCAGTTCCTTCCCACATCTTCTCCCATCCTCATCCCACTCCCTTTCTGTCTCTCCTTAGAAAAGAACAGGCTTCTAAGAGATAACAACCAAACACGACAAAATAAAATATAGTAAGACAAAACAAAAACCATCATATCAAAGTTGGACAACCAAGCCAACAGAAAACTAAAAGAACCCAAGGGGAGGCACAAGAGTCAGAGACCCACTTTTTCATGCATTAGTCCCATAAAAGTACGAAACTGAAAGCTATGGGCTACATGCAGAGGGCCTGGTGCAGACCTGTGTAGGCCCTGTGAACACTGCTTCAGTGTGTAAGTTCACAGGAGCTCTGCCCAGCTGTTTCAGAGGGCCTTGTTCTCCTGGGGTCCTCCATCCTCTCTGTCTCCCTTGCCTCCTCTTCTGTGGGGTTCCCTGAGCTATGAGGGGAGGGATTTGAATGTCACACACATTGCTTTACATAGAAATCAATTCGCACCATGTTGAGTGATGGTGAGGATGAAGGCAAAGACTTATGTAGTGACTCCTGTGCAGGCAGCACTATTCCAAATGCTACCCCCATATTTATGTATTGAAATATCCTAGCCCACTCTTACCATCATCCCATTACTGCTGTGGGGTGTCTTTCTGTACGCTGTGAATATGTGTTGCTCTGACTGGTTGATAAATAAAATGCTGATTGGCCAGTAGCCAGACAGGAAGTATAGGTGGGGCAAGCAGATGAGAAGAAGGCTAGGAAGAGGAAGGGAGAGTCAGGAGTCGCCAGCCAGACACTGAGGAAGCAAAATGTGAAGGCAGAACTGAGAAAAGGTACCAAGCCACGTGGTTAAACATAGGTAAGAATTATGGGTTAATTTAAGTGTAAGAGCTAGTTAATAATAAGCCTGAGCTAATGGCCGAGCAGTCATAACATAATATAAGCCTCTGTGTGTTTACTTGGGGGACACGAGTGAAAGAGAGTTGTCCTGACCGCCGGCAGGCCGGGACACAGGAAAACTTCCAGCTACACATTACAAGTAAGAAAATAGAGAGAGTGAGAAGCAAAGCAACTCCCTAAAGACCACACGGTTGAAGAATGGCAGGTGTGCAGTTTCAACCCATGCATTGTTTGGGTCCAGACTGTGTGTTCTTAACCATACATGTGTGTAGAGAGAAACGACACTGAAATGCCTGCAGCCAAGAAGTAACCGAGCTCTTTGGAAGAAAACACGATTCACTAAAAGTGTAACTTCAGCTCTGTCGATTCCTGCTGGGCTCGTTACCATAGATCATAATCAGCACCTCCTGAGTAATAGCACCCATTGAGACCATAGCAACCATGAAGAGGTGAGCTGTTAGGTCACAGAGCTGTCTAGACTCAAACTCCCACTCCACTCTAACCTGCCCGGGACCACAGGGGCCACAGTTTGCCAGTGAACATACCTATGCCACATCATTCCTGTGACATGGCTCCTCTGTCCCCGCGCTAGAATATGGGGTACTCCTGGCCAAAGCAGCCATTTCTACCAGGTACTTGACTTGGCCTGAGGGAACCACCATTTCTCACCACTAGATGAGGGATGGCCATAGGACTCTACTCGGGTCTAAGTCATTTCTAGCCTTTTTCTAACAGAAATAGAGGGAAGAGGCTTTTCCTGGGCACCCTCAAAGCTGTGAGGATTTAAGCCTGGAGCCTCAGTACCAGTGTGTTTGAAAAAGCAAAGCAAGCATGCAGAGGCCCAGAATCATTCCTGGTTCTGGTTGTGCCTATCTGGTTGTGTAAGGTTATTAAGCACACCAGGTAATTAACCCCTGTAGGGAAGAAAAGCCAATGGAGCTGGGTTTCTGACATTGTCTAGTAAGTGAGTCTGAGCTTCAACTCTCTGGAATTTATTTTCCTCATCTGCCTAATGGGAAAGCAAACACGCCTTCCTGTCTAGGCCGCAAATCCAATTCTGCCTCACATTGCTTGGCCTCAGCAGAATTCTGGAACCTCGGGAAAGCCTCCACGAGCCCTTCACTCTGGCATCTTTCATTTTGGTAGCAAGCTGACAACACTGGCAATGTGGTTGCCAGCTGGAGATGTAGTGTGGCCCCCTGAGCCAAAGCTGTAGTGGCCGGTTTGTTGAGGTGGTTGCTTTCCAGCAGGGAACCTCTTCAACCAACTTTCTCAGTTCAGGTTCTCTACTCAAATGAATGTTCATTTTTACAAGCTGCAGCCTTCAATGGGTAGACTTGTGCCTTTAGGGCACCTTCCATATTTTCCCCTGGACAAGAATGAGTTTTCTCTTTAATGGTGTGCATCCTTCTCTCAATTATAGATGATCTCTCTATGCTGTTCTCATCTGCAACTTTAAACTTGCTCCGATACTTATAAGAGTTAGGTAGTAACAAGCCTGAGCTATCAGCCAAACTTTTATAATTTATATTAAGTCAGTTATTTATGAAGTGGCTGCCAGTTATTTGCGAGCAGGCAGATGGGACAGGAAAACTCTGCCTAAAAATGGCACCTAATGTCCAGAGCTACATACATCCACATAAAGCCTGAGAAAGCTTTAAAAAAAAAAAAGGTTCTAAACACATAGAAAGGGAGCTAGACTCAACTTCCTAGTCTTGTGTCTCTCACACCTGCTTTTGTACAGAGTTGCTGCATCTCCC
Organism: Peromyscus eremicus; assembly: GCF_949786415.1. Classification (NCBI taxonomy): domain Eukaryota; kingdom Metazoa; phylum Chordata; class Mammalia; order Rodentia; family Cricetidae; genus Peromyscus; species Peromyscus eremicus. The sequence continues at coordinate 28,457,003 of NC_081434.1, forward strand.
AGCAACCGCCAGCACACCATGGCATACACACAGGCTGTGGTACAGAGAGGTGTCTCCCAGCTGCTACCTGTGGGCTTAAACTAGCAGAGAAAGCTCCACCAGTACACTGCATGGTGGGTTTGGGGTTTTTGCTCATGCAGACAGAAAAGGTTACAGGTATGCAGTAAAGACAGATTCAGATGGAAAAAAAACCCTCTAAATGGGTTACAGTGTGTTTAAAAATATACACAGGCTTGGGAGAGAAAAGAAAAAGGGTAGAGAAAGTCCTTAAAAAAGGAATAGAGCAATAAAAAAATATAATAAGCCATGTAAAAATGGAAAATACACAGAGTCTGGATCCTGTATGTTACTGTATTATCTTTGAATTTTTTGGCTGCTAAGAGACACTGGATTATAAAAACTGCTAGATTCAACCAATCTATATATTTTAAAAATATCTTGAATTCAAACTTTAAGCTAAAAGATGTGTTACTTTGGGGGAGAAAGATGCTTTTATTTCCACAGGAAATGAAAGGTTGTGGATTCATTCTGGGTTAAAGAAAACCAGGTTTGAGTGAGGAAAACACCTTGAATTCCTGACTACAGACGTAAAGAAATAATCCTAAAAGAACTACAAGACAAGCCGGGCGGTGGTGGCGCACGCCTTTAATCCCAGCACTCGGGAGACAGAGCCAGGCGGATCTCTGTGAGTTCGAGGCCAGCCTGGGCTACCAAGTGAGTCCCAGGAAAGGCGCAAAGCTACACAGAGAAACCCTGTCTCGAAAAACCAAAAAAAAAAAAAAAAGAAAAAAAAAAAAAAAAAAAAGAACTACAAGACACATGATGTATATTTTACCTGCTCAAACACATTAACAAAAAAATCATCTTTGGCTAACTTGTATACAATGCACAGTCTATATTTGGTACAGATATGTATGTTACCTTTAAAAGTTTATATATTCTCAGTACAAGGGGACCAAACACTAATAAAAACAGATGGACCAAGTGATCCAGGATCCAAAACAGCTTCAAGGCTGCTGACTGAGATGATACAGCCTCACAGAATACTCCAGCCAAGACTTAACAATTATCCTGATTTTCTCAAGGTTCTCTCAAAGATTACCAGTGCACCCAGACAAAAGGAAGCAGTCTAGAGAAAACAATATCCACATACCCAAAATATTGGTTATGGATATTTGTTATCATTTAAGGAGGGATTGGTTACAAGTTGTTATTGGTCATGGTCAGGAAAAAAAGCTGAACAAAGGAGATTAGATTCAAGGATCTCTTTCTGCAAAGAAAAAGGGGGGGTGGATATAAAAATGATAGGATAAAAGGGTAGATTATTGAATCTACTTTTAAACCAAACAAGCAACTACTAGTCTTAAATATTTTACATTGGTATGGATTTTTGTATATTGATACAAATTTAAAGTTAATTTTGTTATACTGTATGCATGTTTCTGCTCTGTGTGGGTTATTGTGCTTATGCAACTCATTTAAAAATTTAGTGTATAATTAAAAAATACAGATTATTAGGCATCTATAATAGTCAAACTTAGTCTTGTTAGCTATGTTTTCAAGGTCATAAACAGATACATTTAGATAAATAGATGGTCTTCAAACACTCAAAGACCTTCAGAACATTGGATAAATAGATAGTCTTCAAACACTCGAAGACTTACAGAATATGGCATTTAATACATTTAATAACCCAAGGCTTTTCATGACAGTGAGACATGTCTGCTCCTGGCAGCACCAATCTACTTCAGAGAAGATGATGGGCACTGAAGAAACTCTGTATGGAGTTTGTGTTCTTTATGAAAAAGCTAGCCACGTGGGCAAAGAAACTGCCCTTCCTCAATTGGGGACAGTTAATGTTCAAACTGGACCAGCAGGGCACAAGAAAGGAGAGTGCCAAACTTTGCCAAGACAAGATAGGACAGTCCTTCAAAATTCTCTGCTTCACAGGAAAGTCTGTCAGATATGCTAGGTCTGTAGGCCAGAGTTGGATGCCCCAACGTTGCAGAGGAACTTTGGGTGACTGTCCAGGTAGCCTGATGTACCTGTCATTAGGCAACATTTCATCCTTTTGGGATCTTTGATGGAATTATAGACTAAATAATAGTTTTCCTTAGTTATGATAGAAAGCAAATTAAGTATATAACTTGAGACTCACCAAGATAAAATAAATAATAGAGTATTTTCTCTAATTTTGCCAAATACAAATAGACTGGATATTCTAACTATAATAACTGTTTTTGTTGTATATAATTTTACTATGTTAAAGTTAAAACCTTCCTTTTTTATTAAACAAAAAAATTTATTAGGGAAATGCTGTGGAATAATCCTTCTACACACTGTGTGAATATATGTTGCTATGATTGGTTTAATAAACAAGCTGACTGGCCTATAGCTAAACAGGATAAAGTTAGTTGGGAAAACCAAACTAGGAGAATGATGGGAAGAAGGGTGGAGTCAGGGAGACACGAGCCAGCAGCTGAGGAAGCAGGAAGTGTAGAAAATGAGGTAACAAGCCATGAGCCACATGGTAAAGCATAGATAAGAAATATGGGTTAATTTAAATGTAAGAGTTAGGTAGTAACAAGTCTGAGCTATTGACCGAGCATTTATAATTTATATTAAGTCTCTGAATCAGTTATTTGGATGGGACAGGAAAACTCTGCCTACACGTGCCTTTCCTCATCAACCTTCACACTTTCCCTACCTTGTGGCTCTCTCTTACTGTAGATCTGAGTAAGAGCAGAGAGCAGTGGCCATCACACCCTGAATTCTATACTGTCTTGACATTTCTGTCACAAACAAACTAGCCTATTACTTTCGAGTTCACTTTCATTCAAGTTCTCAGGACATGGGCAGAATGCTGCCAGATTTGTCTGTAATTCAAATGGTCTGTAGCACTGTTCTCTTCAATAGATACCTGTCCCACCTCTGAACCCCTCACATTCATCCTGGTCTCTCCCACAAGAAGGGCCCATTAAGATCTGCTTATAGGGCTGTTCTAGGACAAAGTTTCAAACTCTTCCACATTCCTGCACAAATCAGTTACAAAGGCTTAAGAACCACATGGTCAGAATGATCACAGCAACCACCCACTTCTGGCTACCAGTTTCTATGTTGCTTTTCTTCATCACTTTGACAAGCAAGTTAGGGAAGGAAGGGTTTCTTTAGGCCCACAGTTAAAGGACACAGTCCATCACGGCAGGAAGGTCACAGTGTAGGAGCAGGAAACAGCAGGTCACACGGCATCCATATTTAAGAAGCTGAGAGATATGAATGCTGGTGCTCAGCTAGCATCCCCCCTTTCTATCAAGTGCCCACAGAACGGTGATGCCTATGGTTAGAGCAAGTTTTCTCACCTCAGTAAACATGATCTAGAAACGCTTTCATAGTGAGTCCCAGAGGTCTGTTTCTTAGATGATTCTAGACCTTTCAAGCCGATAATGGCTATCCTCACACACACAGCTACCCCAGTACTAAGTGAGCTGCAGGAAGGAGCATGTTCTACTTTGCACCACACAGCACACGGCTACCCCAGTACTAAGTGAGCTGCAGGAAGGAGCATGCTCTACTGTGCACCACACAGCCCACAGCTACCCCAGTACTAAGTGAGCTGGAGGAAGGGGCGTGCTCTATTTTGCACCACACAGCACACGGCTACCCCAGTACTAAGTGAGCTGGAGGAAGGGGCATGCTCTACTGGTGTTTTCTTTCTGACTTCTTTTACTTCTACTATCTGCTCCTTGCTTTTCTCAAACAACCACAGGCTCTCACCTCCTTTGACCAATCTCCTCAAGCCATGCTCTTTCCTCCTTTTCCTCCCTTAGGTCTCTACTTAAAGACAGACTTCTCTGTAAGGCAGCACCTGAACACCATTCATAACTGCACATACAGACTTACTGTCATATCTATATAATGTATATATGTCTGTCTGTCTGTCTGTCTATCTATCTATCTATCTATCTATAATATATATGTCTATGTATCTACCTATCTATGTATCTATACATCTATCTATATATCTATGTATCTATGTATCTATCTATGTATCTATGTATATCTATCTATCTATCTATCTATCTATCTATCTATCTATCTATTTTTAAATTGCCTGATTCTAGACTGTAAGCTCCATGAAAACAAAGGATTTTGACTGCTTTGTTAATAAGTGAGCCCAGCACTACAGCAGTCACAGAATATTTGAGTGAATGACTGAATATGACCCCAATCCCTTTCCTGGAGGTTGGGGGATCCAATACCGTCTAGAGCAGGAAACGTCCTGTCGGAAGAAGCATCTGCACTTACTTGGCACAGCGTACCCAGTGCGTGTGTCGGTACAGAGAGTAGAGGAAGCGCTGGCGGTACATGTTCCATATTTTAATAGATTTGTCTTCCGAAGCTGTAACCAGAAGCTGGCCATCGGCTGAAAAGTCCACACTTCGAACCGGCGCCGTGTGCGCTTTAAATTCAGAGGACTTTCCTGTCCTGTAAACAAAGTTCAATAATGATAAATGACTTAATTTTACTATCTACCCACCACACAGAGTTGGAAACTTATGAGTAGCTCAGTATTCACGCAACCTTACAGAACTGTGTGCAGGCCATGTGCTGTGTCCTTCTCTGGTCCTGTTGGGCACTGGCTCGGCTCATGGAAGCCACAGCTCACACTTGACAGGAGGGAGGCTGCTTATCCCCGCCCCTGAAACGCGCTGCTGCTTCTGTCTTAATGGGAAACTGGGACTACTGTTTGAACCTGTCTCCACACGACACTTTCCATTACTGTAGAAACAGCCATCTGTAGTTTAAAGAAGTTTCAGCCTTGAAGAGCTAAGGCTGACTAAAGCTGATAGCCCCCAGGCAAAGTTTTGAACCCATGCCACATGGAGTTCTGTGAGCTAATAGTGTGGCCCAGGAGAGGAAGGTGTCTTCTGTGCTACACGCCTCCTTTCCCCTACTCCCTGGGTCTAGACCAACCAGAATCAACTACCAAGGCTCCAGTGTGTATCAACTGCCTTGCTGACCTCACGGCCTCCATCTTATGCTCATTAACAACCAAAGTGCTTTGAAATTTCACATATACATCTTTTCTTAACTGAGGGAAGGAGAAAAGATAATAGAGCAATGGAGAATACAGTGTGAGGTGTTGGAGGTGAGGAAAACCTTTGAAAAATAGATGAGGACGGGTAACTCTCTGGAGAAGCCCTCACCCAACTGAGTGGACACTATTCTTTTCCCAAGTAGCTCTCCTATGAACACGTGCTAAGTTAAAAACTTGCTAAAAACTCAGCTCCTCTTCATTTAAAAGAAGAAGAAGAATCAGTAGGTCAAGTGGTGCTGAGTGCCAAGGTGAATGCTGGGAAATTCTGTGCCAGTGTTAAGTCCGCAAGGCATGGTCACTTTGCACTATAACCAGGACTTAGTCATTTTTTGCTCTTAGAAAATCATTTCCTGGCCGGGCATTGGTGGCTCATGCCTTTAATCCCAGTACTCAGGAGGCAGAGGCAGGCGGATCTCTGTGAGTTTGAGGCCAGCCTGGTCTACAGAGCGAGATCCAGGACAGGCACCAAAACAACACAGAGAAACCTTGTCTCGAAAAAACCAAAAAGAAAATCGTTTCCTATAGTAAAGATGGCCACAATGCTTGAAGAAAATAACGCACCAGAATTCAGCCAGGGACATCTATCTTAGATTCTCAAATCTTAGATGCTCACATGACTGTAACTCACCCCGTATTTGCTCCCATGGGAGTGGAGCAACAGCAGTGTGTCTCTATGAGGGAAGAGCAGAGAAGTCATATGCAACTTCTCCTCCACGCACAACACTCCTAACCCCATGGCTACCACTTCCTACGTGTCCTCTGAATATCCTCTTCTTCCTACCCCAGCGCTGCTTGCCTTCAGACACTTAAATCCCTAGCACCCTTCACCTAGATTAGTGCAAAAGCCTCTTAGTAGTCTCCCTGTTCTAATCCTTTATTCCCCACCCCCACCCTACCTCCCATCCCCGCCACCTACACACTGTGCTTATCACTTGTTGAAAAGGTAATGGCAAGCACATAAATCCCAGTGTAAACATATTCCTGGCTCTCGCAACCTAAAATACAACGCCCTAAGCTCACTGGCAGGATATCCTGCCACCGAGCTGAACTCTGTACCCGGAGCAGTCAGGGTGCTTCACACACACCTGTGCCTCTGCATTGGTGCTCTTAGGAAGACTGCTGTCCATCTGCAGACCCCCGACCCAACCACACTGCCCCGATCTGCTACAAGGATTTGAATCACTGCAGTGTTCCTGACTTTTGAGAACTAAACTCGTTTCTTGCCTATTAATCCGTAAGTGTTCTGAGGAGAGGAATGACCTTACTCGCCTTTGTAAGATCACCAGTTGACATATGTCAGGTACATAGAAAGAGTTCAATGACTCCCCACTGAATTTCACTGGGAAGAACCAATACTTTAAAGCTTCCTAGACTTAGTCTGGCTTGCCCAGCCAGTGGCCTACGGGGGCAAATGTGACTTTATCATTAATTTCCATCAGCAGGCATAGAATACTACATATGTAATAATTGATATTAGTAGTAAACATCCAGGAGACAGTCCTCGGGGACTACTGACTTCAGTTTTCAAGGGGAACTCTTGTGAAAACAAATCACGAGACAAGAAAGGAAAGACTTGGGATCTCCAGTGACCAGGAAGCCACAGTCAGTCAGTCAGTCAGTCAGTCAGTCAGTCAATATCATTAAAATAGTCCCTGAACTTCAGTCTGCACCCCACCCAGCAGTTTGTGCTACTACTCGGGTATCTTTCTGGGCCTCCTCTAAGCTGGGCGAGCTGGGCTGGCCTGCCCTGGGCCCCACACACAGGAAGCTCAGCAGACAGCAAGGCAACAGAGTTCATGTGCTGTTTACTGGGCTACGGCCTCACTGACCTCTTCTTTCAAATCTGGTCTGATTTTGTGACTTATTCTGTCCAGCACATAAGACACTGTGCAGGTGAGGGCCTGGTCCTTAAGATTGTAAAAGCTTTTGATTTACAATCCTGGAGCTCAGCTGTCACGCTGTGGGAAAGCCTAGGCTATTCTGCTGGATGAGAAGGCTCACCAAGGCCCCGGACTTGTGACTGAGGCACACACCGTCAGCTCAGCCACCAGCTCATGAGGCTGTGTGGTAACCTTAGCCAACACCAAACTGGGAGAAAAACATCCCCGCCACCCACAACATGAAGAGAGGAGGTAGTTTTCGAATTAAGCTACTCAGTATGGGGGATTTTAAGCAGTGATGAGTAACTTGAGTTAAGCTACTCAGTCTCGGGGATTTTAAGCAGTGATGAATAACTAATCACTGACATATAAATTCCCCATTGCCACGATTCACCATTGCCCTGGCCCCACTGCGACAGTATTTAGAAAGAGAAACCGGCATACAGAAATACAATCACCATGGAGATTTCTACACCAAGCTAATGGGTCAGTGCGGTTTTAGTGCACCCACCCCGAATGCTTTGTTCTCAAATCAGCAATAGAAAACAGGCTGCAACTCCTTCAACAATGGACGAGTCCTAAATGTCCAAAGCTAAGGCTTTTAAAGAGCACGCTTCCTCCTGAACCCCAAACTTACCGCTTTCACCTCCGAGTTTCCCTACAGTCCATGTACATTTTCATGTCAATTCTCTTTAAGAGCTTTTGTTTCTGTCAGCATAGTATTCGGATTTTTCAGAACAGAACTCCCCTTGGGTGGTGGCAGAATACAGCACTTAGTGGCAGGCAATCACTCCGGAGCCCATTTAGTGTACAGACTGGAAATCAGATCCTGCCACCACAGAGTCGAGGGAAATGCTGACAGTCCATCCTCTGCCACACACAGAGGGAAATGACAGTACATACACGAGTCGTTCCAAAAGTCTTCTAGGAAGAGGAGGGGTAGATACATGATACAAGGAAGGCTGGATGTTGGCGGGTATGGTGGGGGAAATTGTGCGATGCGTTTTTTTATGGGTGTTCGAAATTTTATATACTTAAAATTGAAAACTTAAAAAAGTATCCTAACTATAAAGCCTTTTATAATAGACAGGGTGTCAGTTCACGTCTCAACAGTGCCTCACAGAAGATCTGTAATCAGAGAATGTGACTTCAGCAAATGCAATGATATATATTGGCTTTTCAAGACAGGGTTTCTCTGTGTAGCCCTGGCTGTCCTGGTCTTTGCTCTGTACACCATGCTGGCCTCAAATTCAGAGATCCGCCTGCCTCTGCCACCCGAGTGCTTGGGATTAAAGGCATGTGCTACCACTGCCAGGCAATGATTTACATTTTTGTCAAAAAGTATTTCTTTCTTTCTTTCTTTTTGGTTTTTCGAGACAGGGTTTCTCTGTGTAGCTTTGCGCCTTTCCTGGAACTCACTCTGTAGCCCAGATGGGTCTTGAACTCACAGAGATCCGCCTGGCTCTGCCTCCCGAGTGCTGGGATTAAAGGCGTGCCCTACCACCGCCCAGTGTCAGAAAGTTTTTAAACAAGAAAATTCTAGAGCTCCAAAATGAATAACAATCAAAGGACAGTCTAAGCACAGGGGTGTTGACAAGGTTCCCAGGGCCCCGAAAAACTGATGAATGGGCACAAGGAGCCTAATAAATTAAACTCCTGATATATGCCACTGTGTTTCTTTCAGATTTACAGAGATGGCAAGCCATGTCCCCCCAAAAATTCAGACATATTGTATGGATCTCCAGGTTAGAAATGGTTTTTCAAAAGGAGGACTTAATTTTGAGTTGAATGAAACAGTTTGAGTTTAAAACCAGGGCGGTATTTCCGTGACCCCAATGAGCACAGGCCATTAATGAGCTGAGGCATCCCCAGGAAGCACATTAGGAGCAGCCAGGCCTCAGGAGCCTCTCACAGTCCCGGTCGGAAGCTTATTCGAGTGTTTGCTCCTCTTACCTATCAGGAACCCAGAGTCTAACAGTTCTGTCTCGTGAAGCCGATGCCAGTAAGTTTCCTTGTGGAGAAAACTGTACGCTGGTCACGACGTCCTTGTGGCCGACGTATCTGTAAGCTCTGGTGTGTGGCTTCAAACTCCATAGCATGAGGAAGGTGTCCCAAGAGGCAGTGGCTGTCAGGAAAAAAGGGAAGAACAAACAAGCCAGGGTTAAGACAGGGTCACATGCGTGCACCACCAATAACAACAGCCTGTGAGTAACAGAGAAGCTGGGGGTTGTAGGGCTGACCAGGCACTGGCAAAAGTATTTTACTATTGAAAACTATTCTTATTTTATTACGAATATTAAAATTTGGTATGCTTCCCAGCAGGGGGACTAGGCCCAAGATGCAAGGAGAATGCAGGAACTACTCGCTACAAGAAGGAAGCGGGCTGGAGAAGAGTACATTAGGCTGAGTCATTCTGTCTGCCTGGGTGACTGGAAGTTACTCAACCTCAGTGTTGGGGTAATCAATCTCTTCAGAGGGACAGGTGAGAGCTACTTTCAAAAACTATGTTGAAGTGAGTTCACACAGAGGTCATAATAGCATAAATAGCGCTAACACACTCTTTGCCTAATCCTACCTGTTAATATTGTCTGTATGTCCTTGGTGCTTCACTTTGTATACGAACACGTGTGTATGCAGATACACTCTCCTGAACCATGTGAAATGCACTGTATAAATCACATATCTTTATTGCTAAACATTTCCATGTGCTTTCCCTAGGAATATGGTTATTCTCTCACATACCCACAGTGCAGGTAAGCTTGAGAAATTAATCACCCACCCACCAAAGGCATTCTAACCTCATCAACTCATCCAGAAATGCTTTTAAAGCTGGGTGAGATGACCTTAAAAAATCTGTTTCTGCTCTGTAAGTTTATGACATGTCCTGATTAATAAAAAGAACTGCAAGTCAGACATTAGCTTAAAAATCTTTAAGTGAAGGAAAAATGAATGTGATCAACGGTGGAAAATCAATTCCTTGACAAAGAATGAACTAGTAACCCTTAGGAAAGTGGATTTAACTCATGCCCACAGAACAAGTTCTATTATACACACATCCCAGAGGAGCCCCAACAACAGGAATCAGGTCACTGGGAATCACTATGTCTCTAGAGAATGAGAGGGGAAAACAGCAACTCTGTAAACCCGAAGTACAGTGAGCATCACTGACAGGCAGAAACGGGGCCCGGCTTTACAAAACTATGGCAGTCTCTCCTAAGTTCTCTAGCTTATGCGTTAGCTCCACACTTACAGGCTAGTGGGTTTCTAGGTTTCAAGCCATAATTTTGTTCAATGTCTTTCCTTTAAAAAAAAAAAAAAAAGGAGGAAAGGAAGAGTGCAAGAAGCTGATACTCTGCTACAGTTCATCCAAACTCTAAACCATCTGCATTGGGGTCTGTTTACTGGGGATCAGTGTTGACAACTAGGGAATACAATTGGTTACACAAGCACTACACTTAGGACCCTATTTTTGTTCTGTGTCTTATGCTACAAACACAATGTACAACAGCAAGAAAGACATAACCTGTTCCCTCTAAGAAAGGTCACATACGGTAGTGAGACATCATTAGCACCATCACACATGGCGGGAGCATCTTAACATGTATGTCATTTACTCATGCTAGACACTGTGATGAGGGGGTCTGTTCTGGGGAAGGTGGATGAAATGATCTCACTAAGATGGTAGGAAGAGCACTCTGAGTAGAAGGAACGCCCCTTCATCTTAGCCAAAAGGCCTAGGAGCAACTTTTGTTGTCATTTTCAGAAGGGTTTTATTTTATAACCCAGACTGGCCTCAAACACGCCATCTTCCCACCTCGGCTTTCAAAGGACTGGGAATACAGGCATGCTCCACTGTGCCCAGCAGAAGGAAACTCATGTGCAAAGCCCGAAACTGTACTAGGAAAACAGAGGACAGGCAAGAAGGTAAGTGGCATCCCAAGGCACAGACTTAGGTCAAGGAGGCATGGGGAGAGGCAGAGTTTACTCCAAGGGCAGTAGGAAGTCACTGGGTTTTGAAAAGAGGTTATTCCATGCTCTGGGTGGGAAAACAGTCGCTGTCACTGGAGAAGAGAATTTGTTTTCAAATGAGTAGATTCTGTATGTGCTATGGATTAAAATGTCATTAAACATTAAGCTTTTAGAGAATATAGAATAGCTTTATGAGCTTGAGGTAAGCCAAGTCTGCTTGAACAAGACACATAAAGTGCTAATCATAAAGAAAGAATGACATTTGGTGTTATAGTAAAATGAAAACATTTTCCTTCCTTGAAAAAAAAATCATTGTAAGCAGAGTGTGGCAGCACACGCCTTTAATCCCAGTGCATGGAGGAAGAAGCAGGCAGGTCTCTGTGAGTTCAAGGCCAGTGTGGCCTACAAAGTGAGTTTCAGGCCAGCCAGGGCTGCATAATGAGACCTGTGTCTTAAAAAACATAAAAAAAGGAAAGAAAGAAAGAAAGAAAGAAAGGAAGGAAGGAAGGAAGGAAGGAAGGAAGGAAGAAATGAAGAAAGAAAGAAAGAAAGAAAGAAAGAAAGAAAGAAAGAAAGAAAGAAAGAAAGAAAGAAGAAAAAAAAGAACACCACTTTGTTGAGCATGGTGGAATACACCTATAATTACCACTTTGTTGAGCTCAGGAGATAGAAGCAGAAAGTGTATGTACGAGTTAGAAGTCAGCCTAGTAAATTCCTACAGTAAATTCCAGGTCAGACTGAGCTACATGGAGATATCCTATCTTAGAGCGCGCGCACACACACATACATACACACACACACACACACACACACACACACACACAGAGAGAGAGAGAGAGAGAGAGAGAGAGAGAGAGAGAGAGAGAGAGAGAGAACTAACCAAGTGAAAAAACATACTGGGAGAAGATTGCATGTATGCATGTATGAATGAACACTCCAATAGTTAATAAAGTGTGCTTAGAACTTACACGTATCATATCAATCAGTAAAAAAAAATAGGCAAAAGTTAAACAGATGGCTCTTTTATAAACCACAAGCCAGTAAATAAGAAAAAGTGCTCAATTCTGTTAGTCATCTGGAAACCACAGTGTCACCACACCCTCCTCCAAATGTTTACAATGAAACAGACTGAATCTCAGAGGGCATGGACTGACCAGGACTCTTCCCTCATGCTGGTTGGTATCATCACTTTGGAAAGTGTCTGACTGTATCTATCTGAAGTGGAACACACACTTATCATCTGAGTCAGCAGCTACACTCCAACCTATATAACCAAACAGACATTTCACAGAAGGCATGTCAGCATTTGTAGCAGTACTGTTCAAAGCTACTGTAGTGGGGGGTTGTCTGTGCCAGGCCCTGAAGTACCGCCCCTAGTGAGGCAGCAGGTAGCTGCTAGATACCGGCCCCTTGGGCATGGCCAGGACGGCGACTCCTAAGACCTGGGATGCACGTACATGCCCTCCTCTCTCCTCGCTACCTCGTGGTCTTGAATGCTGGTGCTGTGGATCAAGGCAGAGCTCTCTTGAGAACCGTGTTGGACCGTGCCCCACCCCTCCAGGATTCCTCGACCAACTCCTTTATGTTGTGAGTTAAACCCCGAATAAATTCCTTTGACCATCAAATAGACTCTGCGGAATTATCCCATTATCTGGCGCCCAATGTGGGGCACGAACCCATGACCCTTAGATTAAGAGTCTCATGCTCTACTGACTGAGCTAGCCATGTTGTAGTCCTCCTGTCTGACTGGAGCAAATGAATTGTGAACTAATGAAAACATTATACAGAGGACAGGGAGCTTTTAAAAGAGAACACGGCAAAATCTGCTTAAATAAGACATTAGAATTACCCATCATAAAGAGAACGACTTGAATGACATTGTAAGGGACTTCAGCCAGGCCCATGTGGTTGAGGCTTGGTCACCCCTTCATGGTATTATTAGGAGGTGGTGGATTTTAAGAGGTGGGGCCTAGTGGGAGAGGTGAGTTTATGGGGAAGGACCTTGAAAGGGTATTAGGACACCAGGCCTTTCTGTCTGGTCCCAGTCACCAAGAGGGGAGCGGCTTCCCCTATCACGTGCTTCTGCTGTGACATACTTCCTTACCATAGGCCCAAAAGTGACAGAAGTAACTTGGCTGCCAACTGAAACCTCCAACTGGAAGCCGTGAACTGCTAATCTTAAGTATTTGTCATAGTATTTTGAGCTGACTAAGGGCTTACTGGTGGTGGGTGGCGCATTTTGCTCTGGGGTTGATTTAACAAGCACATCACACAGAAAACAGAGAGAGGAAGCAGAAGAAAGAAATCAACTCCAGTATTACAATAATGCACTTTGGAGGGGATGGTGATCTTACTCAGCCTGAGGCTGTGGGAATTGGAGGGGTAGAAACTGTGGGGTCTATTGATGGATTTAATGAAGAGAAGCAGAAGGGTCCTGACTGCCAGGCACCCAGGAAAATCCAAAGGTCATTTAATGAGATGGGAAAGACCGGTATAAAAGGAGCTCTAGAGCAGTGGTTCTCAACCTTGTTGATGCTGCGACCCTTTAACACAGTTCCTTTCATTGCTTCTTTATAACTGTAACTTTGCTACCATTATAAATCATAAGGTAAATATTTTTGGACACAGAGGTTTGCCAAAGGGGTCTCGACCCACAGGTTGAGAACCACTGGTCTAGAGGCAGGATAAGGTGAAAATCAAGTGTTTGTTCAGAGATGCTAATGAGACCTGTGTGAACATCAGGTAGGGAGTATATACCTGCCTGGAGCCCAGAGAGATGTTTAACTTCAGTATGATGGCTAAAAAACTGCAAGCTGTGGAATCAGAATTAAGTGAGGTCTACCAATTATATATAACACACCAGAAATAGAGATGCCCCAGTTACAGGTGTAGCTTGGTATACTTTATCTTTTCCCTTACATTTCAGGAAAACAGAAAAACTACTAATGTATTATTTTTAAATGGGGCTGGAGAGATGGTTCAGCCATCAAGAGCACTGACTGCTCTTAATGAGGACCTGGGTTCAATTCCCAGCACCCACATGGCAGCTCACAACTGTCTGTAACTCCAGCTTCAGAGAATCTGATGCCTTCACACATACATACATGCAGGCAAAACACCACCGCACATAAAATAAAAATAAATAATAAACCATAAAAAAAGCAAGCAAGCAAACAGGGCATGGTGGTGCAGCCTTTTCTCCAGCACCCGGGAGGCAGAGGTAGGCAGATCTCTGTGAGTTCGAGGCCAGCCTGGTCTACATAACAAGTTCCAGGTCAGTCAGGGCTGTTACACAGAGAAATCTTGTCTTGAAGAAACAAAAAAGAACAACAACAACAAAGTAAAAATATTCATACTAATATGTAAACCAGCATCGGATCTGTCACCCACATTCCCTTCCTCCTTTGTTATTTTTATTCTCTCTCTCTTTTTTTTTTTGAGGCATGGTCTCAAGTAGCCCAAACTGGACACAAACTTGCCATGAGCCAATGATGACCTTGAGTTCCAGATCCTCCTGCATCCCTGCTGCTCTAAAGTATTGAGATTACGGATGTGTGGATGTAGAATTTGCTTTCACACATTTCTATGGAACCACACCCTACGTAAACATTACCACACCACTTAAAATGTCAACGCTTACAGTATTCATCATTCTACTGCTCTATTTTAAGATAAAATCCCAAAGGGAGGATGTTAAGAAAAATATTAGCTAGTAAATCTACCAGTGAGCATATATTATATGTATGAGTATATATTATATATGTTACTCATATTCACATATCTATAAAATACATGATCAAAATCGCAATCCATTGTCTGAGGACATCCTTGTTAGGCCATAGAAGAACAAAGTCTGCTGTCGTGGTTCAGTTTCTCTGTGGCTGCAATCTAAAACACTAACCAAAACCAGCTTAGGGGAGGAAGGGTTTATTTCCTCTCACATCTCCCAGGTTCCAGCCCATCACTGCGGGAAGTCAGGAGGAGCTCAAGCAGGACCCTGGAGGCCGAACCGTGGAGGAACGCTGCTCACTGGCTGCTCAGCCTGATTTCTTACTGTGCCCAGGACCACCTGCCCACGAGCGGCACTGACTGCTCATCCTCCATATCAGTCAACAATCATCACGAAAACGCCCCACAGAGGTGCCAGCCTGATGGAGGCAATTCTTCATCTGAGGTTCTCTCTTGCCAGGCGACTCTGGTGTGTGCCCAGCTGACAAAAAACAAGCACACTCTGCTGTCCCCCAGCTCTGCTCTGTCCCTTGAGGCGAGCTCACAGAACACTAACTTCAAGTGCTTTTCTTCACACTGACTGGAGGGTCAGCATGCACTTTTGGTGTCTGTCACTTTAAGGAACAGCGTCATTCTGTAGACAACCTAGTACTCTTCCTCACTAATGTGACAAAAGCTTGCTTGAGGTTACTTACAGGTTCATCTGTCAGAGTACAGTTTTCTAGAGCTGGGTGTGGTGGCGTACATCTTTAAGTACATGGGGGCCGAGGCAGGGGGGTCATGAATTCAAGGCCAGCCAGAGCTACACCATGAGATCCTGTCTCAGAAAGCCAAAACTGAAACAAAACAAAATGCTATTTTCTAAAACTAAGTGACATTTGCTTCAGTTTTGTGGGGTTTAAACATCATCCCACGTCTCCTTTCAGTGGGTAAAATCAATACTGTTCCAGAACTCGAATACTATGAAAGGGTACGTAACGGACTTCCTTCTGCTCCTTGGCCACAGGGTTCCTTTCCTGCAGCATGACCACTGGGAATCCTATGTGCTCACAGACATTGGGGTGTCCATTCCCACGTATTCTGTATATGAGGGGACAGTAGTCATCTCCTCCTCTGTACCCTACCTTTCCCTTCCCCTTCTACTCAGTGTATGCTGGAGCTTATGTTTTGTTAATACACACAACTATCTTACCCTGTGTTCCCTTTTCTGGTCTTGGTACACTTTAATTTTCATAATTCCAAGCCTAAAGAAAAATTACAAGACAGTACGAGAGACCCCCCCCCCTTGCCTTCTTCCTACTGGAGATTTTATCATATCTACATGTAATCTGTTGACCCTATCATTTTTCTCTATATATAGAAATACCTTTAAATATGTATTGTTTCTTAATCACTTGTAATAAAGCTAGAACTTAAAGTCACTTGATGTAACACGAATCTTAAAAGGTCTCATTAATAAAAAACCCGGAGCCAGATATTGGGATGAAATCTGAAAGATTAGAGAAACAGAACAAGCCACAGCCAACCTTGCCTCACCAACTCCTCAGCCTCCACAGCCAGACTTCCTGTTTACTCATACCTATATACCTTTCTGTGCCCTGCCATCTTCCTTCCTAGTGCTGGGATTAAAGGTGTGTGCCACCACACCTGGTGTGGCCTTGAACTCACAGAGATCCAGAGGATCTCTGTCTCCCGAGTGATATGATTAAGGGTATGTGCCACCACTGTCTTGCTTCTATGTCTAATCTAGTGGCTGGCTCTGTCCTCTGATCCCCAGATAAGTTTATCACGGTACACAGTATATTGGGGGTTCACAATATATCACCACAACATACTACTAAGTGCTTTGTCCCTACGGAAACTCATGTTGCAGTTTGGTCCCAAGGTGACAGTGTTCACAGGTGGCGGGGCTTTGAGAAGGAGTCCTGTGGATCCTGCCCTCCAAATGGAGTAACCTGCTCTGTCCATGTGTTTCTTGGCCTTCAACCAAAGCTTTAGGACAAGAGCCCATAGACAGACATGCTTCTGAGGCTGTGCAGAAAAATGTCTCAAGAACCCAGCCTCTCCAGTCCATCTGCGGAACAGCTTGGCCATGGGACATGCTGGTTCTGTTCTACTTTTCTGTTATCCTCTAGGGTGAGTGTGGCTAGGAAGAAGGCAAGATGTAGGGTTCACATTGTGTGCTGTTCTCCTACAAAGGCCAGGGTTGGCACTCTGGCTCAGTGCCTGAAAAAGGTACATTGCGTATTGAATCTTGTTTTACGGTTATTTTCAGATTCCAGTTACTGTTATAACTGAAGGGGGAAATCTATATACCATCCTATTGTGTAAGCTATCTTTCAAATTATTTAATGAAACTACCCTATTTAGGTTGGTTGTAATCTTGTTGCTTTTTTATACGACACTGCTATGTAAATGGCATGACTATCATATAAACATATCATTCTGATAAGTCTGTAGAACAACTACTGCTCGGTCTAAGTCAGAAGACAAATACTAGAATCTGCTAAAAAGGTCCACATCTATATTTATCTTTAAAAACATCTGTGTGTCTCTGGGCAGAAGTGGTGCACGCCTTTAATCCCAGTACTTGGGAGGCAGAGCCAGGCTGATCTCTGTGAGTTCGAGGCCAGCCTGGTCTACAGAGCGAGATCCAGGACAGGCACCAAAACTACACAGAGAAACCCTGTCTCAAAAAAAAAAAAAAAATTGTGTGTGTGTGTGTGTGTGTGTGTACGATGTATATGTGTGGGCATGTGTCACAGTGCAAGTATGGAGGTCAGAGAACAACGTTGTGGAGTCAGTTAGCTCCTTCTACCTTTATGTGGGTCATGGGACTCGAACTCGGGTTGCCAAGCTTACAGGAGAAGCACCTCTGCTTGCCAAGTCATCTCGCCAGCCCCACATCTGTTTTTAGACAGTTGAATTACATGTTCTCTCAGGTCTTTTCATTGTATATCAAGAGGAGCCTGGGATTCAAATCACCTTCCTAGCTGAAGCCTTCCTTGACTTTTGCAGTTCCTGGGGAAGTCCTATGCTCTCCGCTCCTGTCTACTACCAGTTTGCAGGTCCACACTCCGTACCTGCTCCTGCATTTCCAGCCTCACCGTAAAAGAAAGCAATGGACTGCTTTCCTTAGGGAAGAATAAACAAGGAAATCTAGAGAAATTAATAATAAGGCATTCTCTAGCAATCATTAAAAAAATTAAGATGTAATCCTTAAGTATACACATTTATAAACCCAAATGGAAGAGGGTTGCACAATAAACTCACAGTATTCTAACTGGAACTACAAAATGTAAACAGCTTAAGAGTCTCAGAATCTGTTTTTACTATCCAAACACTGAACCACAGTTTAGTTAAGTGATGGCCCTAGTTTAAAATTTCTCTGCCCTGGATGAGAAAAAAAAAAAATCTTCTAACAGAACCATGGGTGCTTTAAAAAATAAAGTTCCACTAAAGATAACCTGGGTGCCTTAAAAATAAGCTTCCCCTAAAGATAATGTGTGGGGGGGGGCAAGTATGGGAGAAAGGGGGGTATGAATGTATGTATTCCACCACGCTCCATGCTGGCCTTCCTCCAGGTATGACCGGAAGTTACGCCTTAAATCTCTAAGTTCGTCAGTTATGATGTAAACTTACATTTTCATAGAGCTTTGCATATCCCTTAGCTAAAAGCCCAGTACTATGCTTGATCTTCTTCCCAAATGTGCTGGGTGGGCCTGAGAAGCATGGCTACATGATCTCTCTTAGAGGCAGAAACCTCCTCCACCACTTCAGTCTTGAGCTGACTGTTTGGGGACACCAAGTCCTCTGAAATCCTTTAAATCCTTTGTCTCTCACAGTTCACCCCCTTCAGGTCATGGCTGCCTCCCCGACTCCTGTCATAATTAGTTTACTCAGGAGCACTGCCTCGGGCTGGTGAGTTGGCATGGTTGGGAAAGTGTGCTTACCTCGCAAACAGGAGAGCCTAAGTTCAACCCCCAGAAGCCATATAAAAAAACCAGGCATAATGACACACGCCTGTAATCCCTGGGCTGGGGACAGGTATTAGCCAGCCAGGCCAATCAATAAGCCAGCCAGGCCAATCAATAAACTTCAGGTTCAGTGAAAGAGCCTGTGTCAAAACATTAAAGGTGGAAAAAGAAAAGATGCCTGACATCAACCTCTGGTCTCCCGCAATCACGCGCACACATGCACCTACACACAACGGAACTAGGAAGTGCATACACCACACACACACAATGCACACCACATGGACAAAACCATACAAGGCACAAGTGGTACCTGAGGAATGATACCTGAGGCTGGCCTCTGGTGTGCATATGCGTGCCCCCGCCCACCCGAATAGTATCTGACCTAAACAGGTGAGGTGGAGTGGGAGGGGGCGGGGCTGTGCCGGTGTTAAAACAGGGCAGATCTCTAAGTGAGGCGTCCAAGTGGAGAATCGGGCAAAGACATCGCATGCACGTAGGCAAAATGTAATTTTAAAAAATATTTTTTCCCTTTTATTGAAAATAGAATCTTGGCTACTAGGTACACCTTTAATTCCAGCACTCGGCAGGCAGAGGCAGACAGATCTGCGTGAGTTCAAGGCCAGCCTGGTCTACAAAGTGCATTCCAGGACAGCTAGGACTGTTACACAGAGAAACCATGTCTCGAAAAATTAAAAAAAGAAAGAAAGGAAGGAAAGAAGGAAGGAAGGAAGAAAGAGAAAGAAAGAAAGAATATAGAATCTTGGCTAGGTACACATTTAATTCCAGCACTCAGCAGGCAGAGGCAGGCAGATCTCTGTCGAGGCTAGCCTGGTCTACAGAGAAGAGCTCCAGGACAGCCAGGGCTACACAGAGAAACCCGGTCTCAAAAAACCAAAATAAATAAATAAATAGAAGATTCCTTTCTCATACGCTATATCCTGATTAGTTTCCCCTCTTGCTGTTCCTTCCAGGTCTTCCCCCTCTCATCACCCTCTGGATCCAGTCCCTTTAAGGACATTTGTAAAATCACTGCCAGTGTGTCGAGGCGGGTGGCTAACAACTACAGAGAAGGTGTGTGTGAAGTGGGTGATCTCGGGTTTACAGTGTGGGGGTGTGTCTGGGAATTGCCACTGGCTCCAATACTATCTCAGACATTCCAGACTGATTGGATTTTTGCCTGGAGCATGTAAAGGTGGGAATGGTGTGTTGGAAGCTGCATGGTGAGACGCATTTGTGAGGGGCCTCGGTGAAACACATGGGCAGGCAAAGGAGTCTCGAGCTGAAGCTGCTGAGAAAGTCACGGGACGGAAAACCTCCTGTTAGGTTTAGAACATGGATTTAGGAGGCAGACGATCAGGGTCTGCTACTGACAAGGTCCAGCGTGTGACCACAGATGGAGCTGCTGGAGAGGCGTGGAGACATCTGAAAAGGCTCCCCTTTTTCACTCTCTGTCACCGCCTGTTCGCCCTGCTGACCCCTCCTTCAGTATTTTACTCCACCACAGACCTGGCCTTCTGTTATCCCATACAATGGCACTCGTCCAGCCTTTCCGATCCGTTGCCTATCTCTTCGAATCTAAAGCTCAGAGCTAGGATGGGCTCAGGCACAGGCCATTTGCTCATTCTTCAGCTTCTTCCCTGTGACCAGATCCCTTCCTGTGACCTTAGATGTCCTTTATCTCTTACACTCCCTAACGTCTCCCAGCAAAGCCTCACTCTAGCTTGAGGATTACCGCCCTCACACGCCCCAATGCTTTTCTGGTGGAACTTCTGGAACAGCTCTTGAGGACTTCTTTACTATACTATCTGGTTTACTTTGTTTCCACACAGTAGCCATGATGATAAGGTCAAAGCATAAATCAGATCCTAAACCCGTAGACTGGGTCCCTGAATATGCTTCTGTTTCCTGTGGCAGCCGTAACAAAATCACCGTCAACTTAGAAAGTTAAAACAACACAGGTTTATTGTCACAGGTCTGGAGGTGCTGCCAGAAAAACAGTCCCTCCAGAGGCCCTGGGAGTTCCATTCCCTTTCCCTCTCTGCCTCCCTCACTGCCGTCTGCCGTCTGGCCTCTGGCTTCCTATGGCCGCCCCTTATCTGTTTTCTACTGGTTTGTTTGGTTTGGGGGATTGGGTCTCTCTATGTAGCCCAGGCTAATCTAAACTCTCAATAATCCTGCCTCGGCTTTGCTAATGCTCGGGCTTCCAGGCGTGTGCCACCACGCCTGCCTGACTGCTCTGTGTTTTCCGTTTGAGCCTGTGTCTCCCTCTGTATCCCAGACCAGCCTCACTCACAAAGTAGTCCTTCCTCTGCCTTTCCAGGGCTGCAGGACAGGTATGGGCTACTGTGTGTTTTTCTTCTAAGGGCGTTTGTCACAGAACTTACCACTCAGATGATCTCACCTCAAGACCATAAATTATGATTGTAAAAATCTTTTTGCCCAAATAAAGACACATCATAGGTTCCAGGGACTAAAAACTGAGGCAGATCCTCTCTAGGCCCACCAGCCGCCATTTGCCTGGCATTACAGTCCAAGTCCCACCTAAGCTCTGGTTGCCCATCCTCAAGCTCACCTCTCCCTGTCTCCCTGAGTCCCAGACTCTACCCTTATGGTATTTTCCTGCTTCTCTAAGACAAGGTCATTCCCACCCTTAGCCTTTTCCTACACGGCTCCTTCTCTGCTGTCTACCTAGCTGACTCTTCAGTGCTTCAGTTAAATATTCTGCGCACAATTATTCCTTTACCTCTTACTCCATTTCGATGGTCACCCCCAAACACGCGGTTGCTTTTCCTCAGCTCTGACTGTTCCTTTGTTCTATCAGGCAGAGTTAATTAGTTAGTTACACAGGATCTGTGGGTTTCCTTGTGCCTGTTTGTCTTTCCCACTGGACTATGAACCTTTATATCATTTTAGGAAACGCATCGGCTTTGTTCCTGTGCATGTATATTTAGAGCGCATGATAGCATGAACTAAAGGAGTATTAAGTCAACAGTCCCTCCCTTCCCCCTTTTGAACAGGTCAGAGAACTGCAAATAAAGGGCTCAGAATCCGGAGCAGACAGCACAGAACACCTCTCACCTACTGAAGACTTACTGAGCCCCGCCTAGCCAGGGAAGCAAACGGAAAAAAAGCATATCTGATTATTATTAGCAAATTATAATGGCCATCCATTCTGCCACGGGCACAGCTGGATGAGGAAGGTATTCATTCCCCATTTTGTACTCTCCACCTCCTAGCCAAAGGACGGCCTGTAGTTTCTCAGAATTGCTAGGAGAAACTGATGAAGACTTTCACCTTCGACCTAATACTGAACTGGAAGATTAATGTAAGTATTATGAAAAATCTCTTCCTTGGGACGCCTGGAGTTTCCCAGCCTCTCTTCTTCTCCATAAGTCATTTTTCAATTGAAATATAATTCGCAAACCACAAACCCCACCCTTTGCTACAGGATTCAGTGGTTCTCACCAAGTGGAATCACTGTCACCCATCCCAGAATATTCTCATCACATTACCCTTCCCTCCATGAACAACTCCTCCCTCTCCAGAGCCCTGGTAGCCACGAATATACTGCACATAGTTGTCCAGTTGTTTTTACATTCATAAAACTGAAACACAGAGATACAACATGATTTACAAAGAGTTGCTTAGGGAACAAGCACCTGCATTTATAGAAACTTTTTGTATGTAAAAGCAAAAAGAGCCGGGGGTGGGGGTGGAGGGTGGAGGGTGGGGGTGGGGAGGTGGCCGTGGTGGGGAGGTGGCGCATGCCTTTAATTCCAGCCCTCAGAGAAGGCAGAGGCAGGTGTCTCTATGAGTTGAAGGCCAGCCTGGTCTACACAGTGAGTTTCAGGCCAGCCAGGACTGTTACAGAGAAACCCTGTCTTGAAAAATAAAAAAAACAAAACAAAGAAAAAACGCTTAATGTATCTAGTATGTGCCCTTAAATGTGGCCAATACATCAGCTCACCGGAAAGAGGCAAGGCAGGAGGATCAGAAGTTCAAGGTCATCCTTGGCTACATAGCAAGTCTGAGGAGAGTCTGGGATTCATGGGACCCTGTCTCAAAAGGAAAAAAAAAAAAAATCACTCATGCTTCTGGTGTAAAGGAACAGGACTTATGGACAGGGAAAAGTGTGAGGCTGCAATTTAGGAGACAAGCGTTTTCTTTTCAGCTCAAGATTTTAAAAGGAGGAGTGTCCATGTGTCCAGGGAACCGCTTGTGTCCTTGTACAGCAGACAGGATGGGTCCCCGGGAGCCTTATCTTTTCCAGTTTGTTCATATGCAGTTAATGCACAATAGTGCTGACACCACTTCTGAATCCTTTCTGGTTAACACATCTTACACAGTCAAGCAGGAAACCTGACTTTCTAAATACCCTATCTGAACTGTCCAGTAAGGAAAAGAATCATGTTTATGTAACTATCACATAGGAATGTGCACATAGGAATATTAATTCTATGGACTAAAATCATCAGAATCCGTTTGCAAAAATAATTAGGCATACATTTTATTGCATGTCTTAATCAACAGTACAAATACCACCAACAAAAAGAGTCACTGCTCAAAATACATAAATCTGAACCTCAGCTTTGTGCTCATTCAAAAAATATTATTAAAATAGCAATTCAAAAAGACAAGTCAAATCTAAATTTTACTCATTAAAACCAAGATACTAAAACAACTAAGAGTAAACAACTTAAACTCTTGCCTAGAATGTTTTAATCTGCTAACATCAACGTACACGAAAGTGCCTACTATTGGCTGAGTAAACACATTTTCCCTTACAAACGAAATATTTAAAGTTATAGAAAGCCTTCTAATGACCTTCATATTATCATTTTTTAATAAGAAAACAACTGCTAAGCTGCTTATGTAGATAATCTATTCACAGGACTGGCCAGTAAATGACAAAATGGAAACTCCTTGCCTATCAAATACTTTCATAACATTTAATTTAAGCATGTAAATTCGCTTAAAAGATCAACCCCCAACTATCTACAGCAAAATAGAGAACTTGGGCAGGTAACAATAAATTGAAAATAAGAAGTGAAAGAATATTTTGCATGTTTCATTATGGTGTACTTTTGTAATGAAATTGGAATACGCCCACATATAAAAACACAACTCTAGTTTCCTTTGTTATGAATTATGGATATAAATAAGCCACCAGCCTAACAAGTCATAACCACCAATATAGAGAAAAAAGAAAACACTCAGAATTAAACACTCTAGTCTTAAAGGCTTTTTCCTTTTTTGATAGGGGTATCAAGGTACTAAATAAAAGTAATTTCAATAGTCACTTCCGGAATATATCCATTTTCATTCTCTCATATGATAGGGGGCTGACAAGAACAAAAAGGCAAAAAGAAAAATTCTGCAAAAAAGTAAAAAAAAAAAAAAATTGTTCTCAAGAGGACATGGGCAAGGCCAGAGTGCATTTAGGAGAACTTCTCTCTGAATGGATACTTTTATATATTTTCCTCTAATAAAACCCAGGGTCAGGTACTGCCCACAGAATCTAGACAAATCTTCCACAAACTTTAAAGGTTGCCGGATAACTTATAGAACAGCAGTAACAGATTTTCATTCCAAGAGTCAATGAGAACGAAACGGTCACACGTACACACAAGCTTTAATGTTTTGAAATGGTCACCCGAAACAAGTTACTTAAATTCAGGGTTTACAAAGTTCCCTCTCTCCATCCAAGCTGTCAAGTGAACAGTGAAAACAATTTTCTTGTGAATTCCTGAGGACTGGTTCTCTGCAGAGCAACACATTTTTCATACCACAGTCAAGAAGCTGAGACTCACTCCCAAATTTACCCTGTGATTTCTGAATAAAATGTTAGTAGGGAACCAGTAAATGTCTTAAAATGTTTTTACTTCTGAAATAATTTAGTTTGGGAAATATTTATACGCTTAGTCAAAGAATTACTTTGAAAGTTTAAAACTTTTAAAAGACACAATCAGTTCAACAACTGTCAAAATAAAATGACTATACAACTGACTATAATAACATCCACGGAGAGACACACCACTTCAGGTGAGTTCAGCTCCCGGAAGTTTAAAACTGGCTTCTCTGTCTTCAGCACTGAACATTCCTCAGCTGCTCAGCACTACCTATGTTCAAAGTAAGGACACAAAAGAGTCCCTAGAAGTGACAGTGGATGCGCAGGGGACAGGAGGATGTACAACTGATCTTTCAGATCGAAAGGGATCCTCAAGAACCAATCCATGGGGAAACTGAGGCCCAAGCAAGATAAGGCACTCAGCCGAGGTCATCCTTCCGCTGAGCCAGTTGTTCACCCACCGTGAGAGCTCCCAGGCTGCCAGGTGTTGGCAATGAGCTTGAAGGCAGCCATCACCACCTACCAGTGCAGGCTTTCCCCCCTCGCAGTCTTAAGATACATCGTCCAAATTTCCAGGTGGGCAAGAACTCATGAGGAGCTGAACACTCTTTGCAGAACTGGGCCCACTTTCAGGTTCACACATTTCAGTAAACACACTGGGGGTTAGCTTCAGAGGTCTCAATGGTGTTTACTTGAAATGATTAGGCATTTAACAAAGGGAGGCGCAGTATTCTGAGTCCC
Organism: Peromyscus eremicus; assembly: GCF_949786415.1. Taxonomy (NCBI): domain Eukaryota; kingdom Metazoa; phylum Chordata; class Mammalia; order Rodentia; family Cricetidae; genus Peromyscus; species Peromyscus eremicus. The sequence continues at coordinate 28,482,245 of NC_081434.1, forward strand.
GTTCTAGTACATTCAAACCTTAAGGAAGTGCAATCAGAAAATGCCCTATACTCACAAACAAGTTCACGGAGAGGACAGCTTACAGAGTCAGAGTGATGTGAGGTATTGATATATAGGTCAGTTCAGTCCAATAGCTCACGTGTACAAAGAACGGAATGTCAATGTCTCACCATTTCATTTTGGCCTGAGTCAAGGTTTCTGAGCAGACTTGCATTCCAAACTTGCATGCAGACTAATACCCTCTGCCAATGAAAAACATATATCGACACCAGGCCTTTTCCTCAAGATCAAATTCGCCCAACTTCTACTTGATCAAAGACAAATTAGTTTTTAAAAACCTCAAATTTAATGTGCTGCCTAAAAGAAATTCAAATCCTACAAAATCAAAATAGTAATAGTTCTAGTTACACATTCACAAGTTTTGATAAAAAGAAAAGGACAGGCAGTGAATTTACCAATTAGCATGATCATACCCCATTTTGCTTGGACTTTTACATTCTTTAGTATTAAGTCTTGAACTTAAGTGTGTATTTCGTGGTGCTGTGGATCAGACACAGGGTCTTGCCTATGCTGCTGAGCTACACCCACAGCCCACACTTAAGGGTTTTGTGCATCTCAATTCACAGCAGCTTCTTTAAAAAGAAGGAGGGGACCACATGGACAAAGCTTTTAAATAAAACAGCCCGCGAAGAAAGAAGGCACTTTAAGATACTGAGCAGTGCACCAGTTTCAGAGTGATATCCCCAGAAGAACCGTGGCTTTCCAGTGTTCTCTCGGCCAAGCTGCTGGGTGACTTCTGGGAAAAATGCAATCATCACTGGGCACTTTTGACTTTCCAGAAGCTACTGTCAGCTCCCCCAAAGAAGATGCCGTCCTGCTCATCTATCTCTCAAAACTCCAGAGCTGATTTTTATCAAGGGCATTACAAGTTTTCATCTGTACACTGGGTCGGCCTTCAGCTGTCCGGAAAGCACTAAGACACAGTCCTGTGTGAGGGTGAAAAATAGTTCCGTCTTCTTTAAAATGCCAGATGATGTTTACTGGAGTGGGGAGACCATCTTTGGGACAGTTCTGCATCCCTACGTGATTCTTTTGTTCGGGGACCTCCGCACATAACTCGGTCACAGAATTAAATCTGATTTCTTTGTTGGAAGTGTACTCAAAAAACTGATTGCCTCCTTGACCGTGGCAGCCAAACAAGGAAAGGTTAGCACCCGTGGGGTTGTTGTCAGGCGCATTATAATCTAAGCACTCGGAAGAGATGCCCATACTGCGAATAGCCCCGTGCCAGCCAGGTCTATCCTCAGGGACGTGTAAGTTAGAAAACACGTTTTTCAAATACCAGTCGAAGCTCTTGCATTTCAACCGCTCCCTCAGTAACTTTCTTTCAGAAATATCACCGTAGGCCTCTTTCCGAGCTGGAGGGTTCCGGTTATAGAAGTGTTCTTTGTATTCATCCATCCAGACTTCGGCTGCCCTGGCAGTATTCTGTAGGAAATTGGGGCGCGCGTATGGCGCCCGCTTGGGGAACACATGGCCCACGTGAGAACATGGGTGGATCTCCAGTTTGCCACCACATTGCCAAACCCTGAAAGACAGCTCAAGGTTTTCCCCTCCCCAGACTTCCATCCCGGTGTCGTATGTTCCCAGGTACTGAAAATACTTCTTGCTGACAGCAAACAGTCCCCCTGCCATGGTGGGTGACCGGATGGGGTCAATTCTTGATGTCCGCCTGTCCCTTTCATGTTTGGGGACAGAATGCCACTGGAATGTTAACCGCCAATCAAACCCACCAATCATGGGCTCCCCAGTCTGCATGTAGAATTCGAAAGTATTCCAATCGATTGTATCAATAACAGGGCATACAATTGCCGTTTCATCTGTACTAATCCTTTCTAAAAGGGGTTCCAACCAGCCAGTGTTACACTCACAGTGGCAGTCCAGGAACGTGAGGACATCCCCGGTAGCGAAAGTGGCCCCAATGAGGCGGGCTCGGACCAGCCCCTCTCTCTTATTGGTTCTAATCAAGCGAACTCTCTCGAGATTGCTGATGTAAGTTTCAAGCTGTCCCTTCAAATAAACTCTATCACTCAAGTCATCGACCAAGATGATCTCCTTCAAAAGCACCGCAGGAGACGTTTCTAAAACGCTGTGAATGGTTCGAAGCAGAGTGGACCAGGCTTCATTATAGAAGGCGATGACAACGGAGGTGGTGGGAAGCGACCTGTAGTGGAACTTCTTGGCTTTACACTCAGGCATTCTTTTATCCTCTATGTGGCGGTGCAGGGAGATCTTGTCACTGACGTAAATATTGATGGCATATCTCTCAATGAGTTCCTCTTGCTGCTTCAGTTCACCCTCGCTGAGCTGGAGTTTGCTTGCTCTCCCCCATTCCCCAAGAGCATGGGAATCTGCAGGGGGCTTTAAGTAAAGAGGCTGAGACAAATCCTCTTCCCTGGTCTCAAGGTCTGAGAGCCGCCTTGGCCCCAGCTCCCTGGCCTGGCCGGCTCCTGGGGAGGCATACAAAGTGGAGACTGAGAGCTCCACCAGGATGTAAGCCAGTGTTAAAAGCGCCAGCAGCAGGCAGCTCTTGCCTGCCCAGGTCCACCTCACGGCCATCCGGATCCTCGCGGGTCGTGCGTAGACGCGGCCAAGCCAGCCAGCACGCTGGGGAAGGGCTGCGGAGCCTGCAGCTGGAGTTCCCGGCTCAGGTAGGGGCGGACTTCCACCCAGGTCCCTCCTTTCATGTAGGCGCTCGGCTCCGTCCCGGACACCGGAGTTTCCCAGGGGTCACTTGAGACCCCCCCCACACACACACCTCGCTCCTCGGCCTCCCTCTGGTGCAGCTCAACTGCTCGGTCCCCACTTCCTCCTGCTCGCCTCAGAACTTTTCACAAACTCTCCGGCCAATACTCCACCCTCCCCGGGCCGATCGCAAACCCCTCCCCTTCCCACTCACTCCTCCTGGTGGTTAGTTCACGAAAGTTGTCTGTCAGGCCCAGACCGGCGACGTCGGTACTGAGCAGAGGGACCAAGAGTGGGGCCCGGGGCGCCCCATCGCGCCTGGCTCCCTCGGACAGGGACGAAGGAGAAGGAAAGAAAGGTTTTCTTTCAACCAAGTGAGCTTTGGTTACCGTCACAAAAAGAAAAGAACCAAACAAGACAAAAAAAAAAAACCCAGAACAACAACAACAACAAAAAAAAAAAAAAAAAAAAAAACCAACAAAAACTTACCAAGTTGTTTGCAGTTGGGGCTGAAGCCCACGGAGGTGATCGCAGCTTTGTGACCTTTAAAATAACGTTCCAGAATCGGGTCCTCCTAGGATGGAAAGTTGTCAAGTCTGAAAGCAGGTGCAGAATTCGGAACTCTCTTCGGGCATCAGAGGTCAACGTTGCTTGTCATTTCCTCGCCCCCCTCCTCCCCCTCCGCCCCCGAGACCGGAGAGGACCCCCGGCTCATCGGTGGGCAGCGAGGGAGGCGAGGGCATCACCTCCGGGGTGACAGGCTCAGGAACTGCCCCTGCCACCCCCTTCCAACCGGAGGACCCCCCTCCCCGGCCCCCCGACATCAGCCCCAGGCTCGCAGCCGGGGGTGCCGCCCCGGCCCGCCCACCGCGCCGGGGAGCCGCCGGTGCACGCCGCTGACTCCCGCGCCCTTTAAACCTCCCAGGTGATTCTGACGCAGGCGTGGCGCGGAGACCGGCCGGGGAGGCGCAGGGGAGGATCCGAGAGCCGGGATCCCCGGGATCCCCGGAGCAGAGCTCACCGCCCCGCTTGGGGCACGGCGCTCCCGCTCGCTGCCAGGCAAAGGCGCCGAGCGAACGAATTATTCGTTCGTTCGGCCGAGCTCCCGGGCCGGGGCTGCCCACAGCCGCTGTGGTCCCCTAACCTGGCCCCGCCGCCGTGAGATCGGCTCAGACAGCGGCGGGGACCTTACCGGGGCGGAGGCCATGCGGGGAGCGGGCAGCTCCCGGGGCCGGCGGGAGCCAGGGAGGGGGGACCGTACGGCGCCCGGAACCGTCCGCCCCGAGCGCCGGCGCCTCCCGGTCACTACAACAACGGCGGGCCAATCAAAGCCCGCGCTCCAGGCGTGGCCAGACGAGCCCCGAGACGCCGCCCGCCCGCTCGCGCTTGCAGACGGCTGACGGCCGACGGCCCGGCGGGAGCGCGCCGCGGGGGCTCCCGCGCTCGCACACAGCCAAGCCCGCGTGCAGCCGAGGTAGCGGACCCCCCCGGGGGTTGCTGCGGGGAAGCGGGGAGTAAACCCGGGGAGCAATGGGATGCGGCGGCGGGGCGGGGCGGAGGTGAGCCGGTGATCGATGAGATCAGAGTTCTGTTACACCTTAAAGAGACCGCCGCCCAAAGCGCTCCAGCTGATGCCGGGACACCGGAGAGGGAACTTTGATGTTCAGGCAAGCTAGTTAGTTACGTGTAACAGTGAATTCAGAGGAGCTTAGGTTCCTGGCGGAAGACTTGGTTTTGTTTAGTGACAGTTTTTGCACGTGGTAGAGATACAAATGCTGGCAGCACAGGATGGATGAACATTGTATTTAAATGTTCACCCCGTTATTTGCTGTATGTTGTGTTCTCATCTGCGTGTTTACATACGCTTTGTGAAACTCACACATATTTTGAAGTCGTCAGAAGGTTTGGAGACATATGCTTTAAAGTTACTAGACCACATGGTTACTATAACGGTTTCCACTCTCGGCTTTCTTACACATAGTGTCTATCACTTGTGCTTGGGCAGCATGAGGTTGGTAAAGCTACAAAATGTCGATGGCCATTTATAAAAGAGAGGCCACATCTAGATGGTTCTTCAAAGCCCTTGACACCAAACGATAACAAACCCTGCCCTGAGGCGTAAAGGACTCATCTGAAAATTATATATGAAACAAAAATTCTTGGCAACAAAATGTCATGATAACTGGTAAGAAACATGTTCCATGTAAATGAAAGATGTCTTAATTACAGGTTCTCCAACTGGCTGTATTGTGATTACATTTAGTCTTAACCACTATGTAGCAATTAAGTAGGTCCAGAATGACTGCAATACAATATTAGTTTGACATACTGGTGGGTGGTTGTTAAATGTCTTTTGTATGTTTGACCCCAAGGGCTAAAACAAACAAACAAAAAAAACAACACATGGGTGGGGGGCCAATATTTTCCCTGCCCTCAAGAACTTGCCATTCTTGGGCTGGGCTGTAGCTCAGTTGGAGAGTGCTTGCCTAGCATGAACTAAACCCTTGTGTCTCTTGTATCTACCTACCCCCAGCACCACACCAACCCAACCAGGCATTGGTGAGTTAGAGGCAGGAGGATCAGAAGTCCAGGGTCATCCTTGGCTACAATGTGAGTTTTGTGCCAACCTGGGATACATTGACTCTGTTAACCAATACTAAAAGCAAACAGCAACAAGGAGGCCTCAGTATTCTAACTCCAGGAGTCTCATATTTTAATATTTTAATGCTGGTTGGGGGGAGGAGATCTGTTGCCAGAGATGCTGATCCAACATTTATGGGGCAGGACCTAGAGCCCTACCTATATAACAAACTCCTTGGGAGATTGCTATGGGAGTCTTGACTGTGTACATGAAAAATGTTGCTCTAATAGAGGAAATGATGTGTTCAGAGTTTTGCTGTGATGGAAGGCAGTGGTGCAGTTCATCTGGCTAACAGGCATAAGGACATGGATTTGATCCTCAACACTTAAACACACAGAATCAGTTCCTACCCTACCCCATGTGTGTAACAGAGGGAGAGGAGGGAGGGAGAGGTGAAGAAGGGATGGATGGAGGGAGGGGAGAGAGAGAGAGAGAGAGAGAGAGAGAGAGAGAGAGAGAGAGAGAGAAAGAATAAGATAAGAATTGTATGAGAACTGGTACTGGCAACCTGCTACTTTGCCATTCTATGGTTCACCTTTTTAAAATGTTTAATGTTGGATGCTGATGAAAATGTAAAAATGGTACATAGCATTGTGAAAAATAGTCTGGCAATTACTCAGAAATTAAACAATTTACTTATGATCCAGCAAAGCATGGACCAAACATCTATATTCACCAGCATTTATAGCAGAATTATACAAAGTAGCCTCAACCTAGAAACAACTAAGTATCCAACAGATTAATAGGTAAATATTTATACATAAAAGGAATATTATGTGGCCATAAAAACAAATGAAATTTGATACATGCTTCTAGATGCAAGCAAGTGAATAAGCCAGACATAAATAAAATCATGTTGTGTGATTAAATTTGCATTAAATAGCAGAATAAGCAGATGCTTATTTCTGATATATTTGATCATAGTGAAATAATGTCAGAAACAGGAGAAATTAAGGCTTCAGGAACTCACATAGCTATGTCTAATTTGGGGCACATCACATTAAAAGGAAGAAGATTGGAGAGATTAACTCAAAAGAAAAGAGGATACAAGTATAAAATTTGTTCTGATCATCTAAGTAATGTTTTTGAAATCTTCAATTTATCCCAAATGAATGTTTTTTTAAAGATAAACAAGAAAGCCAGGAGACAAAGCAAGTTCTGAAAGCAGATGTATCACTGCAAACCATCCCTATATCTGTGGTAGGTATTCCACAGCTACTTGTTGAGTTCCCGTATTATCAATCATCTATTGCCATAATAGACAACTATAACTGTCAGAGGCAGACAAAAGTGGACTGTTATTTACTTCATTAATAGACAAGACATGCTCTAAATAGATAAAAGACAAAAGCCCTAGGGTATAGCCTGCTACGGTTACTTTACTAAATGTTCATGCTGTCAAATTGCCTTCTAAGCATTTATGCTTATACCAATAAGCCTGGGCTACTCTCAACATTGGTTAGATGCTGTGGAATAATCCTCTTGTACACTGTGAAGATTTGTCACTTGAATTGTTTTTAATAAAACGCTGATTGGCCAGTAAGCAGCCAGGCAGGCAGTATAGGTGGGACAACCAAACTAAGGATGATGGGAAAGAGAAGGGTGGAGTCAGGAGTCACCAGCCAGCTGCACAGGGAGCAGGAGATGAATGTGTCATGCTAATAAAAGTACCGTCATATGGCAAAGCATAAATAGAAATATGGGTTAACTTAAAATGTAAGAGCTAGTTAGTAATAAGCCTGAGCTATTGGCCGAGTATTTGTAACTAATATAAGCTTCTGGGTCGGTTATTTTGGATCGGGCGGTCAGGATAGGAAACGTCCATTTACAGTTAGAGAAGCTGCTTTTTGCAGTTGACAGCAGTCAACACAGAGACCCGTAACTGGTCAAAGTGCTGAGAATAAGAATCTATGAGTGCTTTTTCCTAAACAGGAAGGACCCCATCCCAAGCCCAAGCATTCAGGAACATTGCAAAAGAGGAGCCAGAGGATAAGGATGAGGAGTGCTTTGACATGCAGTCTTCTGGCCACAGCAAGCCTATTGCACATGCACAGCAGCTGCAGTTACCTTTGCAGAATCAAGCTGGTCCGAATTCTAGCATGGATGTTGGTGGTGCTCTGTAGACCCCACCCCCAAACTGAGGAGCTATAGGCAATTGGTAGATAAAAGGGAAGATCATTCTTCTTTGAGAGTGTGGCCACTAGTTGGATCTTCCAGTCGATGGTCCCACACCCATGCACATATGGGCAGCTCCCACTGGACTTGGTAGATTATTAATAAAGATGTGAAGTTGGGAGAAGGACCTATTGGGAGGGTTGTAGGGGGAAAATGGGAGGTAGGTATGTTCCATAGTATACATATATGATTTTCCTACAGAGTAAAAATGTAATAAGAATATTATTGTCTTACCGGGTGGTGGTGGAGCTCGCCTTTAATCCCAGCACTCGGGAGGCAGAGCCAGGCAGATCTCTGAGTTCGAGGCCATCCTGGTCTACAGAGCGAGATCCAGGACAGGCGCCAAAATGACACAGAAAAACCCTGTCCTGAAACACCAAAAAAAAAAAAAAAAAAAAAAAGAATATTATTGTCTCATCACCCAAAGTTGACCTTAAAACCTTTGTCATATTCCCAAGAACAAAACAACACAAGATTGTCACATCCTATGATGCTCCCTACAGCTACATGCCCTTCTAAGTACCTGCTCACATCTTGACATTTAACCATCATCATAATCACGTTAGAGACTCTTATATTTCCATTTGAAGTACAAAGACATTGTTTCTAGCCCAAGGCACACTGCTCAGAAACGGGAGAGCTAAAAATTTTTAGGCATTCAACCATCCAAACTGCAAAGTCGCGATGCCTCTCGTATGATGGCAAGCTTTTGTTTTCAGTTTTTATTTTTGTTTTGAGACAGGGACCTCACTGCATAGCCTACGTTGGCCTCAAACTCAAGATTCTCTTGCTTCTGTCTCCTGAATGCTGGGTTCTCAGATACATGCAACATTGGGCTTAGCCTCACAGTTTCGTGCATATTGTAAATATACAGAGTTGTGTCCGGTGAGGCCAGCATGATGGCTCAGAGTGTAAAGGCGCTTGCTGACAAGCTTGGCAGCCTGAGTGGAAGGAAAGACCCAGCCCCTACTGGTTGTCCTCTGACCGCCACATGAGCTCTCACGGCAGGTACATTCCCCGCTCCAGTCAATTTTTAAAAATTGTATACTAGCCATGGTTTTAATAAGTTGGGCCAAGATTAAAAAAGCAAACTCTCACTTACATTCATCCAGCAGCCCTCATCTCTTGCTCTATGCCGTCCCTCCTGTAAGCCCTTCCCATGTTTGGTTTTTCTTCTCCCAACTCTCTCTGCCAGCAGCAAAAGCTCATAGGTAGACACCGAGAAACACAGCCGAGGCCGTGAAGTGTTTTCTGCTCTCAAACCTGTAGGAGTTTGTCTGTGACCCACTTGCCACAGTGATTCTTTTGCACTTCACAAAATGTCAAATTTAGCATCGGCATGGAAGTAGCCACAGGCAGGGTGGATCAATATTTATAAGCCTACAAGGCATCACTGGGGACTGCATACTAGGTAGGGCGAAGCAGCCTTTACTTGGCTCTGATTTGCCAGGCCCCCCTCAGACTAGGTATTAAATGTGTCTGCTTGAGCCCTATAAAGGGTTGTTTTCAGTGTGGATCATTCCTAGGTTAGTGGCATTCCACTTTGGAAATTCAGGCACTTAACTGCCACCTACTGTTCATGTTACTGTACGGCACTTGCATTAAACAGCAGTTCATAGGCAGCGAGTGGTACTGCCTTCTTGATACAAGTGCTCCCAGAGTGTGGGAGACTGTATAGACAGGGAAAAACACGAGCTAAATGTGAATCATTAAAGCGTTGCACACATCTTGGGAGGCTGTGGATGATCTGTGTCAACGTTCAGTCTCCAAATCTTACCGATTATATCCTCCTAGGTATTCCTGTCTCCCCATTTTCTGTCCCTCTGGTACCCGCCACAGAGGTGGTGATATGCTCTGGAATTAGGTGTTCATCCTCTATTTCCTAGAATATTTTTGTAACCGTAATGTGCTTTCTGACGTCAAGGCTTTCTCTTTCTGTTTACCTTATTTACTGACAGAAGCTACCACCAGTGCTGCTTGCTAAAAGTAGATTCCCAAGCCCCACCCCGCCCCCAATCAGAGGTTTTGATATAGAAAGTCTGGTGTGAATCCCAGAACTTCACATGTTGCAAAGCAAACTTCCTGGGCAATTATAAGTTGCATTACCATCGGGGAACTCTATGCATACTGGATATGGATCTTTAAAAATGCCTCAAACCCAACTCGTTTTTTTTCCCTGTCTCATCACACATACTCTGGGGCTAGGATGTAAGCCATTGCGACCCATTCTATGCACTCTGACTCTGGAGGCTTTGCCAGGAGCTTCCTGAAGCTGAAAATGCCCGTGCCGCCATTCTTTCCAACTTGCACACGAGGAGACCAACACCAGGACCTAGAAAGATGTGTTTATGTGAAGTGATCTTCTCCCAGCCCGTACACCCTACAATACATAGATAGCCCTTCTCCCATTTCCTTTGTGTCCCCTTACTGTGTTATGTACAGTTCCACTCGGCACGGTTTATGCTGTTGCGTTATATCTGTATCACGTTGTGTGTCTACCAGCTGCCATTGTGGTGGAGGGCCAGTCAAGACCGGCTGTGCTGCTTTTGTGTTGGCATTATTCTGCAGCCTCTCAGCCCCTGAAAAACAGTAGAGGCCTTAACGTCATTTAAAGAAGTAGGATACGTTACGTGAAAATGATTAATGGGAAACCAGTCAGTACAAAATTAAATCATGTCAAGTTATGCACAGTCCCTAGTAAATATTGGAAAGATGCAAGTATCAACCATATTGTTGTGACCATATTGTACCTTTACAGCCTCAGCTATGCATAAGACATCTGACTGGTCTCTGGAGCTGTTCTTAGGAAAGATTTTATTGGAGAAGGGGTTTTTCAGTAATCATTTTAAAAGTTGTGCTTGACAAGGGTTAGATCATGAAAACACTGGGAATGATGACTGATGAGAAAGGAGCTTCCTTTAAGATGTTCTGGAATTAGTGACTAATGAATATGCTGAAAATACTTAGTGGGTTTTAGAACCTTCATTTATCTATCTATCTGTCTGTCTGTCTGTCGATCCATCCATCCATCCATCCATCCATCCATCCATCCATCCATCCATCCATCCATCCATCTATCTATCTATCTATTGACAGGGGTTTGTTTTTATAGCCTTGGCTGTCCTGGAACTCACTCTGAAGACCAGACTGGCCTCAAACTCAAAGACCTGCCTGCCTCTGCCTCCAGAGTGCTGGGATTAAAGGCGTGTGGTACCATGTCCAGATCAGAATCTTTTTAACAATTGGTTGCAATAGATTTTTCAGAGTTCTACCCACAGTTGAAATTTCAGTGGGTCTGGTATAAGGCTCCCAGTATTTTGTATTTATACTAGTGCAGATCCCCAAATGGAATGCTTATGCTATGGGTGACTCTTCCAGGGAAAACCAGTGGGCTAAACAGAAAGTAGGAGTAAGAGAAACAAAATAGAATAGAATTTGCCAGGACCAGGGGAAGTGGGAAGGACATTGTTAATGGGCATGGAGTTTCATTTTGTGGATGTGAAACCGTTCTGTAGATGGATGATGAGGCTTGTGCAGTATGACTGTACTTTTACATCACTGAAATATAATCACAAATTTGGTTGAAAATGTTGTGTGTCTTTTACTACCATAGAAAAGGAAGGGGGCTGGAGAGACGGCTTAGTGGTTCAAAGCACTGCAGAGGACCTGGGTTCGGTTCCCAGCACTCCTGTGGTGGTTACAACCACCTATAACTCCAGTCCCAGGGGACCCTTCTTCTGACCCTTGTAGGCACCAGACATACACATGGTACACAGAAATACATGCAGGCTAAAACACTCATCCATATAAATAAATAAATCAAAATTAGCAAGGGGCTGCTGAAAGGACAGACATCATTAAGGTGTTGTTCATGTGATGAGCTTCATTATGGTTGAGAACAAAAGAATGAGAGATTCTGCCCTGCTGGAGAAGTGTAAAGAAAAGAGAGAACATAATAACAGAGACATATTTGTGCAGGTGTGACTAGAAATGAAGTTAGAGGCCTACTACTGGATGTGCTGTCCTTGGTCCTGAACCGATAACACCTCGTTGCAAATGGTTCTCACCTATCCAGATAAATTAGTAACTCCTCCATAAGGCTTATCGTTTTAATATTAAACCCCATTGCTAAAGATGTTGTAGCTTTTTAATATCTCAGAAACAACAGGGTCACGTTTTCCTTAACCGATTTTATCTATTTTAAGTTTTACATTTTTTTATTCGCGTATGCAGGTGCGTGTGTGTCTGTCCGTGTGCAGGTGTGTGAAAGTTAAAAACAACTTGTGAGAATTAGTTCTCTCCCTTGTGGATTTCAGGGATCAAACTTCGGTTATCAGGCTTGCAGCAAGTACCTTAACCCTCTGAGTCATCTTGCCGAATCCTCTTAAAATTGTGTGTGTGTGTGTGTGTGTGTGTGTGTGTGTGTGTGTGTGTGTGATTTAGCAGTTTCACTAGGTTTCTACTTAAGGAATTCTCTCCCTCTTCCCACTAGGCAATCTTGCTTGCCTTCCCTTCCCATCCTAGTTAAGATGAGGCATTGGTACGTTGTGTGTGAGGCATCAGTAGCACTTGCCAAATGACTGTATAGAAGGTATGGGGGTGAAGGTGGAATGGGGGTGACTGTCAAATCTGTGCTAAAGAGTCACTCCTAAGGAGACTTCTTGGAACAACCTGTTGACCTTGGCCTCCTGTCCCAGGAGGCTTTGATGCTCTTGTCTCCAGAATTGCTGCATAGCTCACATTGCCTTCATTCTTACACCTTTTCAAAATATAGTGCCTCATTCTCTCTCATTCGACACTTCTATTTTTATTCAAAAGCTTGTGCCTTCCGGCTTTAAAAAAAAAAATGGAAATAATGGACTTTTCACCAAAGAAGGTACTTAACAGTTCCCATCTTAACCACTAGGGAGATGTAAATCAAAACCACAATGAGATATTGCATCACACCCCTTAGGGGAGTTATGATCACAAAGAGTTGATAATAAGAGCTGCTGGAGCTGTAAAAAGTCTGATGAGTTCTGATAAATTGCCTTTGTGGGTATGAAACAGTACAGTAACTGGACCTAGGAATGGAATGTCTAGGTCCCATGGAAGTATGTTTAATTTTTGTGCAACAGCTGCAAGTCCACAGGCTGTCTTCCTTGGTTATTAAAGTGTTAAAACATTTAAAAATATATACATAGCATATAAGTAAGCACTCACACTTCCAGGTTTCTGTTTGTGACAATCAGACACACACATCCACCTGGAAACAGACACTTGTTCATAGCAGCATTACTCACAATAGTTGGAACAAACCAAATGTCTTTGAACTGATCAGTAGCAAACAAAATGAGGTTCATACATACAGGGGAATACTATCTGGCAATAAAAAGAAATAAAGTACTGGTTAATGCTGCAGTGTGAGGGAAGCTTAAGAACATCATGTCAGAGATGACAGTAATATATGATTTCACCCATGTGGTGGTTTGAAGGAAAATACCCCCCAAAAGGGTCACCAGAAGTGCCACTATTATGAGGTATGGCCTTGCTGGAGTAGGTGTGGCTTTGTTAGAGGAAATGTGTCACTGGGGAGTGGGCTTTGAGGTCTCAGATGCTCAAGCCAAGCTAGTGGCTTACAGTCTCTTCCTGCTCCCTACAGATCTAGATGTAGAACTCTCAGCTCCTTCTCCAGTACCATGTCTGCCTGTATGTCACCATGATTCCCACCATGATGATAATGGACTAAACCTCTGAACTGTAAGCCAGCCTCAATTAAATGTTTTCCTTTATGGAAGTTGCTATGGTCATGGTGTCTCTTCACAGCAATAAAACCCTAACTAAGACAACCCCTGTGAAATGTTCAGAATAGGAAAAACTACAAAGACATAAAGTAGATTGGTAGTTGTCCCAGATAAGGGAAGGAAGGAACAGGGAGATACTTTGTGATGGCTATTCTTAGCTATCAACTTGACTACATCTGGAATTAAACCCAAAAATGGAGGGCACACTCGAGGGATTTTTGTTTAGTATGAAATGGGAAGATCCACTTTTAATCTGGATTTTTGAATTGGGAAGATCAGCTTCTAATCTGGATCTCTGAGGTGGGAAGACACACCTTTAATCCAGATCTTTTGAGGTAGGAAGACATCTCTAATATGGGCCATGCCATCTGCTGAAAGCCTATATAAGGGCATGGAGGAAGGAAGCTTTTGCTCTTTGCCTGCTTTTGCCTCACCAGAAAATCCTTCACTGGCATTAAAGCCTACTTCTTTGAGATCCGGGTGTATCCTGAAGACCAGATGAGACATCCAGCCTTGTGGAGTGAACAACTACTGGATTCTCAGACCTTTCATACATAATCAGCCATTGTTGGATTAGCTGACCTGCAGCCTGTAACTCATTGTGATAAATCCTCTTTCTCTCTATATAGAGATAAATGTTATAAGTTCTGTTACTCTAGAGAACCCTAATTAATACACACTTCTAATGAGAAGTGTTGGGATGCTGAAAATGTTCTGAAACTAATGGAAATGGGTTTGTAGCTTCGTGAATGTACTAGAAACTACTGATTCTAACACTTAAAAAATAAAATGTGACTTTCTTCAAAATAAGCAAAAATGATCACGTGTTTCTTACCAGAATATATTTTAGGTTCCTGATTAGACTTGGTTTGCAGCTCACGGTGTGATCAAGGAGTGGAACCTCTAAGACAGTGGTTGTCAATGTTTGGGTTGAGACCCCTTGGGGGGGGTGTCAAATGACCTTTCACAGGAATTGCCTAAGACCATTGGAAAACACAGGTATTTATAATTCATAACTGTAGCAAAATTACAGTTGTGACATAGCAATGAAAATAATTTTATGGTTGGGGGTCACCAAACAGGAGGAACTGTATTAAAGGGTCACAGCACTAAGGACATTGAGAACCGCTGTTCTAAGAGATAGGGTCTAGGGGTCACAGTGGTTCAGGGTGACCTCACATAACATTATGGGACCCTCATCTTTTCCTTGCTTTTGGTCTGTTCATAAAGCGAGCAGTTTTCCACCACATGTTCCCCACCCTGGTATACTGCCGTGTTACAGCCCCAAATCTTAAGAGCCAGTTGATCACACACTGGGAATTCCAAAACCATAAGCCAAACAAACCTCTTTTATTTATAAGTTGATTTTCTTGTGTATTTGTTACAGAAAGAAAAAGCCAATGGGTACACAGCCAGCGAGCCTTAGGGAAATGCCGCACACCATCCGAAGAATGTGCTGGACTCGCTTGTAGGGTTGTAGTACTATTTTTCTATCATTGTGGCTGCAGTCCCTGACAGAAACCTCTTGATAGAGGAAAAGTTTGATTTGGTTCACGGTTTCAGAGCATTTCAGTCCATAGCTCCTTGGACTTAGGCACTGTGACCCCTAGACCCTATCTCTTAGAGCAGGACATCGCAGTAGCCCAGGGCAACTGTTTGTATCACCACAGACCGGAAGCAGAGAGTGAAGCAGGAAGTGGAGTTGGGTAGACCCTTCAAAAGCCCACCCTGCTAGCTTACTTCCTCCAGCTGGATGTCACCTCTTAAGGATTTTAAAGTCTTCCAGAATATTGCCACCAGCTGGGAAACAAGTGTTCAAAATGAGCCTGCAGGGGACATTTTAGATTCAAAATATGGTGAGAACCATCACCAGGGTGTAAAACCACTGTCTTAATCTGCTCTTGGGTCTCGAATGTTCCCACCAAAACTCTCATTAAGATGTAATCCCTTCTGATCCATAGTCAGACGCATTATCCATTGCACCACTATAAGAGACCATGATAAATGAAGACCACATGAGAATAGGAAGAAGCCAAGTGCTAGAGAGGTCCACAGAAATCCACAAAGACACCTCCACAATAGAGTACTGGCAATGGTCGAGAGACAGCCCAAACTGACCTACTCTGGTGATCAGATGGCCAAACACCCTAACTGTTGTGATAGAACTCTCATCCAATGACTGAGGGAACTGGATGCAGAGATCCATGACCAGGCCCCAGGTGGAGCTCCAGGAGTCCAATTGGCGAGAAAGAGGAGGATTTGTATGAGTGAGAATTGTTGAGACCAAGATTGGAAAAAGCACAGGGACAAGTAGCCAAACGAATGGAAACACATGAGCTATGAACCAATAGCTGAGGAGCCCCCAACTGGATCAGGCCCTCTGGATAAGTGAGACAGTTGATTAGCTTGATCTGTTTGGGAGGCTCCCAGGCAGTGGGACCGGGACCTGTCCTTAGTGCATGTGCTGGCTGTTTGGAACCTGGGGCTTATACAGGGGCGCTTGGCTCGGCCTGGGAGGAGGGGACTGGACCTGCCTGGACTGAATCTACCAGGTTGAACTCAATCCCCAGAGGAGTCTTTGCCCTGGAAGAGATGGGAATGGGGGCTGGGCTGCAGGGAAGACGGGGGGGGGGGGGAATCCGTGGCTGATATGTAAAATTAAATTGAATTATAAAAAAAAATAAAGTTAGACTAAGGATAATCTCTAAAAAAAAAAAAAATGTCATCCCTGGTGAAGTCTGACGAAGGTGGAAATGGAACACCACTGTAGTCAGGAGTTAGCGCCCCTTTCCTCTCTGGGAAACACCTGCTAGACAGACACTTGCTTATAACCTCCTGCTCTTGCTTTAATACACTGCTCCTATCGCAGATTACTATACTAGATGAAATTGTAAGTAAGGATGGCTTGCAACGAGCCTGCCCTCATTTCAGGTAGGAGAACTCAGACCATCTTCGGTAGTTAGTGTTTAGCAGGAATTGGCTTTTTAACCTTTCATTTGCTGACATCCTAAGGTTTGGTTAAAAATTGCAAGAAAAGAATTTATATGTGTGTGTGTGTGTGTGTGTGTGTGTGTGCGCATGCACATGTATGCACACACATATATGGATCCCAGTGTGCCACTCCACATATGCGGATCAGAGTACAACTTCTGGGAACTGGTTCTCTTCTTCCACCACCCCCTTGGGTCCTGAAGATCAAACTCTGGTCATTAGGATTAGCAGAAGGTTCCTTAAGCTGCCAAGCCCCGTTTCTCCGGCCCCAGGGAAACATTCTTTTTGTTTGTTTTTGTTTTGTTTTTTCGAAACAGGGTTTCTCTGTGTAACAGTCTTGGCTGTCCTGGATCTCGCTCTGTAGACCAGGCTAGCCTTGAACTCACAGAGATCCGCCTGCCTCTGCCTCCCGAGTGCTGGGATTAAAGGAGTGTGCCACTGCTGCCTGGCCGCTGAGGGAAATATTCTTACTAGAGGAAGGAGAGGGACATGACGATACCTTGGTTTACCTAGCCCAGTGAACACAGAGCCTTAAGAGAAGAAAGGACAGAGGACACCAGCAGAAGCTGTTTGACGGTCAGGGCCCTGGAGGCAATATAGCAAGCTGAGTGAAGACTGATGCATCTTCCTGCCAGGTCTTCACAGCCCATAGCATTTTGGCACAGTCAAGACTACAGAGAGTTGACTTTGCCGAGTGGCTGGAAATTACCCAAATCACTCGGATAATTTAAATCAATGGCTCTTAACTAGAGACAATTTCCCCCACAGGGAATATTTGGCAATGTCTGGGAAATTTTATGTTGATCACTACTGTATGGGCGCTACTGGCATCTGGTGAATAGAGATCACAGAAACTGAAACACACTGAATGCCCAGCATAGCCAGTCAGCCCCCTCCCCCTCTCACTCCCCTCAGCTTCAGGTGTGAAGAGTGAGTTTGAGAAACCTGGATTTACACAACAGCACTTACTACAACCCTGCTCTTTCAATTCATTATTGTCATTCAATTCATTAAGTCAATTCATCATTGGTTGAATGCCTAGTGTCTCTAAGACTTCTAGGTCTTAAAAATCATGTCTTAAAGCCGGGTGGTGGTGGCGTGTGCCTTTAATTCCAGCATTTGGGAGGCAGAGCCAGGCGGATCTCTGTGAGTTCAAGGCCAGCCTGGTCTACAGAGTGAGTTCCAGGACAGGCACCAAAACTACACTAAGAAACCTTGTCTCGAAAAAAAAAAAAAATGGCGTCTTAAATTGGCATGAGATGTGGTTAGATATGACCTTTTCTCTTAAGATGCAGTTATTAAGGCCGGGCGGTGGTGGCACATGCCTTTAATCCCAGCACTCGGGGGGCAGAGCCGAGCGGATCTCTGTGAGTTCGAGGCCAGCCTGGTCTACAAAGAGAGTTCCAGGAAAGGTGCAAAGCTACACAGAAAAACTCTGTCTCAAAAAACCAAAAGAAAAAAAAAAAAAGATGCTGTTGTTAGATCATGGTGTGCATGTCACAGTGTCCACAGCATCTTGAATTCTTAAGATGGTACGGACATCTTCCTCAAAGTTTCTATCACATCTTCTTCAAAGCTGTATTGCATCTATTGAGAGCAGGAATTTTTGAAATCCTGCCTGGGGATGTGGAAGAGTAACCTATCGATACACTAGCTGACTTGTTTTACAGGTTATATCATTAATAATTGACTTTTCTCCTCCCACTGCTGAGGAGTGCTGCTGTCACATTTTCACATGCTGATCTTTATGATACATATTCAGAACAACAACAACAACGAAGTATATTAGCTTTGGTGAGCAAGCATTTCAAAGATAGGAAACCAGAGGCCCAGGAAGGCTCATTGACTTGCCCACCTCTGCTCAGCCTGTCAGGGAGAGACCAAAGCCTTTCGGGCTGGGTCCTCAGTCACCAAGGTGCAGTCGTACCCAAGCTGAGCTCAGTGAGACATGGTTATTGTTGGATCATCTTTCGGATCACATGTGTTTCTTGCAGATCATAGTTTTTGCCCTGGGCCCATATTGGTATTTTCTTCCCACAAACGGACCACACAGTTACATTAGGCCCTGAACAGTAGTAAGTGTGAGTACACACAGAAAATCCATTTTAGTAGCCATATGAATGACAAGTGAGGCAGACAGAGTTTCCAGAGGCAATATAGTCACCCTAACTCCAGTGCGTGAATTATCCTGGATAGAGTTATACCATTACTACTCTACTAATAATGAAATCACCACAGAGCAACTTCGGGTTTATTGGATCTCCTTTGATATTTGCCAAATCCAGTAGGCATGACTGGCTCGGAACCAAGGGGAGCTCGAAAACTCATCCTTATCTATAGGAGGCAGCTTCTGTTCATCCTCCGAAGTTATTTCTAAGAGAAATACAGCCCCAATGATAGCAGATTATTGAAATTATCATGGTAACATGGCTGTTAGCTTGGTGTCTCTGTGGGACTCCTAATAGTGGGGTGGGGTGGGGTGTCTCTGACTCTGGCTTGTCCTTGGGACTCTTTTCTTCCCACTGGGTTGCTTTACCCAGCCCTGATATGAGAGTTTGTGCCTATTGTTATTGTAATTTGCTATGCTGTGTTCGGTTGATATCCCTAGGAGGCCCATTATTTTCTGAAGGGAACTGGAGGAGGAATGGGTCTGGGGAGAGGGGAGGTGGGGAAGAATTGGAAAGAGTGGAGGGAGGGGAAACTGGTCGGGATGTATTGTATGAGAGAAGAATTTTTAAAAATGTATAAAAAAATATTCAAAAGGGGGGATAGGAAGCCTTGCTTAAACATTTCTCTAGTAGTAAAAGGTGTAAGTGAGCCGGGCGGTGGTGGCGCATGCCTTTAATCCCAGCACTCGGGAGGCAGAGCCAGGCGGATCTCTGTGAATTCGAGGCCAGCCTGGGCTACCAAGTGAGTTCCAGGAGAGGTGCAAAGCTACACAGAGAAACCCTGTCTCGAAAAACCAAAAAAAAAAAAAAAAAAAAAAGTGTAAGTGGATTTGGAGAATTTTTTTTTTTTAAACTGTGGGTCATAGGAGAAAATTTTCAAAGGTCAGCATGCCTGTGGATTTTGATAGTATTTACATGAGCCATAAAAGATCCTTCTCTCCCATCCACGTATTGAGCCCTTTGAGCCACACACATCATGGGTATTTTGTATTGATGCTATAATAACAATGGACTTGGCTTTACTTATCACCGGTTAGGCTTATTAGTTAACTAATCATGCCACTTCCTCCTAAATCCAGTCCCCGAGGACAGCATGACAGCAGGTACCCTAGAGCAAACCACGTCTGGCAACAGACAGAAGCAGGTGTACCTGGTTGAGCTGCAGAGACCTGGCTTCTTCTTCCAAACTCTCCAAATGGCTTTTCACACGGGAGGATAATGAAAGCCAAAGGTGAGAGGTCAGCTTAGCTACTGCTCCAGGAAGGAAGTCCTTCTGTGTGGAAATATGAGCTAGACAGGAGTTCGTTGCTTCCTAAGTCAGTTGGATTTCATCCTTGTACCTTTGTTTTTCCATCTGACTCAGACCCTGGCTTTCAGTGCCCCATACATAGTTCAACAGAGGGATTGATGGAATCAGTCAGGTACATCAATACACTACCAGCACTTGAAGGAACATCTGTGCAGGGGCTGTCCAGTCGGTAGAGAATGCCACCAGCTGCAAGACACATTTGCACAGTAGGGACCCTTCCTGTCCTCTCTTTTCCTCAGTGTCTGCTGAGGTCTCAGGACAATAGGTGGCCTGTTCTCCAGTTCTGAGGGAAAGGGATGAAACACCATGCCAGGCCTCTAAGAACGAAGAAATAAATCGATTGCTCTCTGTGACTAGAGTTGAGGGAGACAAAAAGCTTTAAGGTTGAGATGATTGCCAAGGTCTGGTGATGCAGAGAGATGAATATTTTAATTACAGAGGAAACTTTTTTTTTCTTTTTAAATTAGAGGTAACTAGAGGATATCTTACTATCAGCAAAAGCACACATAAGGCTTGGGTCTTCTCCTCTACTCATATACTTCACCAAGATTTCATCTAATGTTCCGTTAGCAGCATTTGAATGGACAAAGGAAGAAAATAACTCAGTAATGGAGCTGGCTTTTTCTTCACACATGATCTTAGGCATCCCGCTCTTAGGCATCCTTGAACTCTCTATGCAGCAGCCAAGAATGACCCAGAACCCCTGATTCTCCTACCTCCACCTTCCAAGTGCTGGGATTCGAGGTTTGCAGGACCACCCTGTACAAAGCTGGAGACAGAACCCAGAGTTTCGAACATTCTAGGCAAGCAAACAGCCAAGTGAGTGGCATCCCTAGCTGTCTTGGCAATTACATCTTATATATGTTTCCTCCTTGCCTTAGTTAGGGTTTCTATTGCTGTGAAGAGACACCATGACCACAGTAACTGTTATAAATGAAAACATTTAATTGGGGCTGCCTTACAGTTTCAGAGGTTCAGTCCGTGATCATCAAGGCAGGAAGCATGGCAGCACGCAGGCAGACATAGTGCTGGAGAGGTAGCCGGAAGTTCTACATCTGGATCGGGAGGCAGCAAGAAGAAAGAACGACACTGGGCCTGACTTGGGCATTTGAAACCTTAAACTTCCTCCAACAAGGCCACACCTACTCTACCAAGGCCACACCCCCTAATATTGCCACTCCCTCTGACCCTATAGGGGCCGTTTTCATTCAAACCACCGGTCGTTAACCAAAAATGTTACATATATTTACTTGGTTAAAAACAAAAATCCCGTCCCAGATAGACCAGCTTGCAAGACAGTTGGGACCTAGTTTGATCAAGGGTACAACTCTGCTCCCCATGATCCTCTTAATTCCATTCTCCTTCTTTCCAAGTTTCTTTCTTACAGCGGCAGTCTTCTTAGTGAATGGTGGCTCCCAGTGACAGGTGCCATCGTATGTGCCCCCTCATTTTGAAGGAGACAACATCACTTCCCACAACCATTCATCAAAAGTCCCGAGCAGAACCCTTCTGAAAAAATCCCCATGGCTAGGGAAATGTTGTCTGGGGGTTGAGTGAGGCATTATTAATTAGTCACAAAATGCAATTAAACTACCCAAGATCCTCATAGCCACTGAAGAGAAGGTGAAACCAGCCAAGTAAACGGCAGCTACTTAATAGGGTAGAGATTGCACAGATGTCAACCCCGTAAGAGAAAATGTGTGCCAAAGGCCGGAAAGGACTAATTAGAAGACAGCCGTTCAACAGCTTTAAAATGATGGAAAGTGAACTGGGCTGGGTAGGGATCAGAGGGAGAGCAGGTTATGTAGGAACTGAGCAAGGAACGCTGGGGCCTGGCCGATGGAGGTGTTCTTGAGAGAATCTTGCCATATAAGCAACATGCTTACATTATTAGAAACTTCAGCAATTGGTTTAGTGAGTACAAGATACTGGGGAGGCTGGAGAGAGCTAAGGCTTACGTCAAAAATTTAGATACATTATCAGTAGAACCTGGCAGGAACCAGAAAATAAAACATACTCAGACTGGGTAGTAAGGAGAGCTTAATCCATGGGCTATTTACAAAGAAAGGCACGTTCAGGATTAAGGGACACCAAGCTGAGACAGAACGTGCACTATAGGGCTAGCCTCGTCAGGGAATAATTTCTGTGCTGGGGGAGGCAACACTAGAGAGCCAGGCATGGTAGAGCATGTAGGTGTGCGTGATAGCAGCTGTGATGTTTGGTAGAGGAGCACTGCTTACCCTTATCAGCCTGGCTTGGAGGAGTCGAGGAAAAGAATATCCCCCAAAGACGTCTCTCTTGTCGGTCTGGATGATTGCACTGGTTAAAATCAAGCTAAGAGGTGGAGGGTCGTAAACGAAGCCTTTGCAGATCACCAACCTGGATTCCAGAAAAAAAAGTGGAAAGAAATGGAACTAGATGTCAAAGGACAAACAGAACTCGGCACAAGAGAAGGGACAAACATTTGGAGAAACAAAAAAACAGCAGCACACATCTGGAGAGTGGTAATGGATCAGACATTTGGAGTCCTACTGTCCCCTAGAGGGCGCTCCTGGACTTCACTCCTTAAGGAGGTGAACTGATTGCCACAGGCTCAAGAAGGCGCCTTTGACCAGGCAATGGAGCTTGGAAGAGTAAAGGGATTAGGTCTGGGATAGAGACACCCCCCCCCCCCCTTTGCACTTAGATTCAGCACACTGGGATTGCTGTGTAATAAACAAAGCTAGTATTAACTATGTGCTGTGTGCGAAGTGCTTGATTTCCACTAAGCCCAAGTCATTGAGTTAAGTACCAAAGTAATTATATTATAGAGATGAGGAGAGCCTGTGTTCAGACCGCTCACATTCAGCTGCTCTCTGTACTGTTTCGTTCCCATGCTACTGGATTCATCAGCTGGGTTAAAGATTTCCCTTTCTTCAAGGGCTTAACAAAGTCAGGGCAGGGTTTGTAAGAAATACGTGTCACCAAAAAATGTGTGAAGAGCCCAGAACACTGCCTGGCAGATTGTTCATGTTGCAGAGGCGTGTGCCACATTTCTCCTGACTCGCTGCCAGACTTCGGAGCTCTTCCGGCAGGTGGGGAGACAGAGCACCCACATCAGGGGCTTAGCAAAGAACAAGGAAACCCAAAGGGCTGCCCACCAATATGTCAGCAAGGCCGAGGCTGTGGGGACGAAGAGGTTCTGGAAACTTCACTTGGTTCCGTTCGGTTTTTGAATTTGAGGCCAAAGCTCTAATTCAAGCGTGACAGAGAGGTTCTCACCAGGTATTCTAATTGACCAATGGATAGTGGGTACCTGACCCCATGTGCTAAAAGAGATTCTCAGACTGCATTGATGGACTTGCTGGAGACATGAGGGACATGGTTCTAGACCAGTGTTCTTTGACCTAGAACAGCCCCTGGGCCACAGCAACAGTTGGGCAGGACTCAGGCTCCTGATAATAGCTATTGATTAACAATTCGTGTTTGTTCAGGTCTGTCCCGGTTTTAGCCGTAAAGGGCTGATCCTGGAAAATCCCTTAACTTTGGCGCCTACAAACCAGTTTCATAAGATTTTTTTCTCACTGATAATGAAAAGAACAGTGACATCTGACCAGTAGAGAGCATTGTTTTTGTCTTGGCCGATTTCAGCATGTGAAAATGCATCTTACTCCGTCCGTCCGGCCTGTTGTAGTCTTCAGGTTTCCCCTGATTTCACAATCGCCGCGGCTACTCTTCTCCCAGCTCTTTTCCCGTTGACGTATTGAAAGGTAACAGATGGAACCCTCAAAGGGCTTAGCTGAGAAGCGCTTCACTTGGGGACCACTTCCAAAGGTGTGGGCAGGCATCGTTAACACAGACGCAGCACATACTGAGGATGCACTTAGGGATAGGTCCTTACAAGCGAAGGTCGTCTGCAGGGACACCGGGAGGCAATGTCCTCCTGGTACTCTGGGTCTGGCAAAAGCTAGAACCACACAAGAGAGCTCTCCTTGGCTGGCAGCCGGAACACGGCCTGCACTGTGGCAAGGCAGGGATGACAGAAAAGGAGGGCATCAAAAGACCTGGCCTTGTTCTCTGCTCTGGCCTCTTGCCAGGGTCTCCTGGCAGAGAATGAGAAAAAAAAAAAAAAAAAAAAAGCAAATGGGGACAGCAGGCCTAATGGAGGTCAGTGTCCAAGGCCACGGAGCTTGACAGGAAAATGCAGAGAACTCATCTAAGAATAACAATCCCAGGCCATCCCGCTGTCACTCGGCCTCCATTCTGGTCTCTCATTTAGCTGTAGACACTCAGGTCCCAAACACAAGGCCAACAGCTTCATCGTCTCCCATCACTGAGTGCAGATGCAGGCCAGTCAGGGTCTTCCCTGGAACCTGAGCTGCCCTATCAGTCATCAGTAGGACGTAGACAGTGAGGGAAAGAAACACCTAGAATGAAATAACCCACCCCAGGCCCACATCTGGGCAGGCCTAATCCTATAGCCATGGATTCTTTGTTCCGGGTCTTCATCCCATGACTCAGGACCCTCAGCTGCTACTTGACAGGGTCTCTCACGGCATCCAGGTATCTCTGTTGTTTCTGCTGCTGCCTGTCCACTGTGAATATTGGGCATGCAGTGTGATGAGGCTAATGTGTTCCAGGCCCAGCACCACTCCCATTCGATAGGAATAATTCCAATTTCTCTCGATAAGAAAAGTCCAACACACTGGTCTATGGGATCATTGTCCACCGTTGATCAAGGGTATGAATAGACTGAAACTCTCCTGGGGGAGTCTCATGTTCCCTGGTGGAGGTTCTTCGTGTGGTACAAGGACCTCAGACCCAAAAGGTGAGTGTTCCGAGAAGAAAACAATATTCTTCAAGTGAAAAATTAAATGTAATGGTGAGAGAAACTGTTCCCAAACCCATGGCTGGGTTTCCAGAACATATATTGGTCATTGATCTGACCACTTCAGAGGCCAGCACCATGACAACACAAAGTGTCACCTCTCGGCAGGCATCTCAGGAGAGTTCATGATGCCATTCTGTCGTCGTTGTCTTTTTCTCCTCCTCCTCCTCCTTCTCCTTCTTCTTCTTTTCTCTCCTCCCTTTTTTTTGGTTTTTGAGATAAGGTTTCCTTTTTTTTTTTTTATTAAAGATTTATTTATTATGTATACCGTGTTCTGCCTGCATGTATGCCTGCAGGCCAGAAGAGGGTACCAGATCTCATTCTAGATGGTTGTGAGCCACCATGTGGTTGCTGGGAACTGAACTCAGGACCTCTGGAAGAATGGCCAGTGCTCTTAACCTCTTAAGCCATATCGCCAGCCCCATGTCATCTACTTCTACATGATGTCAGAACAATACATTTCCATGACGAGCCTGATTCTACTCATGTTTAACTGTGAATGAGGTCCTGGACCACTAGTAATGGTGTGCGTGATGTTGTGAGGTGAATAAGCCAACCAATCGTGTAGAAGGTGATGCTGGCAGAAATGTGGAAAAGAAAGAGAGACTGCTCTTCAGAATGTGCAGGTATTCCCATAGGGACAGATCACTGTCCTTATATAATTAGCCTGGATGATGGCTGCCCCCAGGAAATGGCACCAGCTGAACTGAGAACTCTACCTAGTTTTTACTCCTATTTTTTTTCATTTTTATTTATTTATTTATTTCTATTATCAGCTTGATACAGTACAGATTCTTATCCTAATAGTAAAATGTTTCATTGAGGCTTGCCCAGTAATTGAGTAAAAGCAAAACTTATTATAAGCCACAGTCATCCTAGGGTCCCCCCTGCTATGTAGCCTCCCTGGTTCTGTGGGTTGCAGTCTGATTGTTCTTTGCTTTATAACTAGAATCCGCTTATGAGTGAGTACATGGAACTAGAAATTATCATCCTGAGTGAGGTAACCCAAACCCAGAAGGACAAAAATGGTATGTACTCACTCATAAGTGGTTACTAGATAAGTGGATACTAGGTTTTTACCCTTATTATTGTCTCTATTTTGATTCCCACATCCACTTGCTTCATGGACATAAACGTGGCTAGTGTCTCAGACTCTCCAGACTACTGCAACAAAATGCCACAAACTAGGTGGCATATAGACACAGAGATTTAGTTGTCACAATTCAGGAGGGCAGGAGATTCTGAGACCAAAAAGATTCTATATTTCCTCATTCACACAAAATACCTTCTGTGTCCTGTGATGGAAGGGTCTTCTCCGTCATGCTACTAATCCTATCTGTGAGGGCAATGCCTCGATGAACTAATCATTTTCCATGGTGGTTTGAATAAAAATGGCCCCTATAGGCCCATAGGTAGTGGCACTATTAGGAGGTGTGGCCTTGTTGGAGTAGGTGTGCTCCTGTTGGAAGAAGTGTGGGGTGAGGTTTCAGGTCTCAGATGCTCAAGCCAGGCCCAGTGTCACTTTCTCTTCCTGCTGCCTGCCAATCCAGATGTAGAACTCTCAGCTCCTCCAGCACCATGTCTGCCTGCATGCCACCATGCTTATCCCCATGATGATAATGGACTAAACCTCTGAAACTGTAAGCCAGCCCAATGAAATGTTTTCCTTTATAAGAGTTGCTGTGGTCACAATGTCTCTTCCCAGCAATAGAAACCCTAAGACGTTTTGCAATAATGTTATCATACTGGTGATTATGTTTCAGAATCTTGAGGGGCTAGAACTGTTCCAAATATAGAAGTCAGGAGAGAGACTCACTGATAGCAAGCCAGAGACCATCATGGCTGCTGCCTCCTTTAGCCTTCTGTATATGTCCTGTGAGAGAACAGTATGGGACACAAATAGCCTCTTAGAGGGTCATCGTATACGCTGCTTCCAGATGATCTTGTCACCAATCTTCCAAGCCTTGCATAAACCGGCCACTTTATTAATCGCTCTCTATAAATGTTCCTACCTCAGGAAACCACAAGTTATCTCTGACTTCATGTGACCAACCACATGTACTTCCCCAAATCCTGTCCACGATGCGAACTCCGTCTGACTTTCAGGACCGACCCAGAGAGAGCTACCTTCTGAAATCTGGCAGTGTCCCGTGCTTCCTCATCAAATGATCATAGGAAATTCCCCATGACATCAGAGTCGTAGTGGGAGGGAAAGTTGGGAAGCAGCAAGAAGCCTGAGTCATCTGCTTAGGCAGAGCAATCGGTGCTGAAAATAGAGCGGGAGAGGTGAGGGGTGCGGAACAGCTCACCCACACATGTGCAGTTCTTCACCCTTCAGTTAGAGGGAAAGGGCTCCTCAGCAAGCTCCTTTTAACTGTGAGAACCACCCTGATAAAGGCATCCACACTAGGTGCCAACAAGGCAAGGAGAGATTATCTTAGCTTATCTTGACACATTCCAGATAAGGAGTGTATCTTACGGTCTTTCTTCAATGAACCAGAGGTCAAAAAGTAGATAGATCTAAAATCTGTGGTTAACTGGCTTTTGCTAGGAAATGTTAAAAAATATTTTTGTGTGTATGTGTGTGTGTGTGTGTGTGTGTGTGTGTGTGTGCTCTCACTTGTGTGTGGTTATCACACATGCCTATGCGGGTGTACATGCATACAAGGTCAACCTTGGGTGTCATTTCTCAGCAGCTGACTGCCTTGTATTTTGAGACAGGATCTATCACTGGCGTAGAGTTCACCCATTAGGGTAGGCTGGCTGTGTAGCAAGAGACTCCTGTCTTCACCCCTCCATCCCTCCACCCTCACCTCTGCACTGGGATTGCAACCACGCACCAGCATGCCTGTATTTTCGTGTGGGTGCTTGGGCTGGAACTCAGCTCCTCATGCTGTGTAGCAAGCATTTTACTAACTGAGTCATCTCCTCAGTCCCCAGGAAGCCTGTCTTTAAGTGTGAGCATTTGATAAATTCCTTTGGCTTAAAAAAAAATTCCATGGGGGATGGAGAGATGGCTCAGTGGTTAAGAGCACTTTCTGGTGTTGCAGAGTACTGAGTTTGGTTCTCAGCACCCATACCCAGCAACACACAGCCACCTGTAAGTCAGTTCCAAAGGATCCAACATCGTCTTCTGGCCTCATCAGACATGTGCACACATATGGTACACACACACACACACACACACACACACACACACACACACACACACGAGAGAGAGAGAGAGAGAGAGAGAGAGAGAGAGAGAGAGAGAGAGAGAGAGAGAGAGAATAATAATGAACCTTAAAAAAAAACAACAAGATCCTTGGGGATGGAGAGATAGCTTTTCAGTTAAGAACATTGGTTGCTATTGCAGCGGACCGGGGTTCAGTTCCCAGCACTCAAACGGTGGTTCACAGTGGTCTGTAACACCCCCAGTTCAAGGAGCTCCAACATCCTCTTCTGGCCTCTGCAGACACTACACGTACGTGGTGCACATACATGTTGTTTTAACTTTGACACAGTGTCTGTGCCCTAATCTACTGCTATTTCAGCCAGCAATTGCGACTCTGCAGTTACCAGCCTGCTTCCTTAGCAGTGGCCTGGCTGCTCAGGCCACAGCCTGGCTGGAATTCTGCTCCTACAGGCAGTGGCCCTGCCGCTGCCACTAAAAGGTAGCTTACCTAAATGTCTGTCGTTCTATTTATGAAGAAGACTAGAGATTCAAAGGTTGGGGTGAAAACCTGTGAGCTCAGAGAAGCTGAGTAGCAACTAGCTGACTCTCTCTCCTTGCTGGAGTCCACGGAAGCCCCGTGCTTCCAGTTTGCCAATCCAGAAAATGCTGCACCACTCCAAATCCCTCCCTGCTACTTCCTGTGTGTGTGTGTGTGTGTGTGTGTGTGTGTGTGTGTGTGTGTCTCCCGGATGCCTTCTGTCAATTATTTCTAATGCAGTCTCCTGACCCAAGGTTAATTTTATTTAACTAATGCAAATGCAAATTTGGGGTTCACAGCGTGATTGACTATCCCCCAACACATACATATACACAGGCAAAACACACATTATATGTTATATATATAAATATAAAACACACATTATATATTATAATATATATATATAAACTATAAAGATAAACTTAAAAAATAAAAACTTCATTTTTATAGTTTCTTTGTCAGTAAGGTGAGAAAATTCACATTATTTTTATGAGGCTGGCTTCATGCAAGCATTAACGACACTATTAGATACCTAACAGGAATAAAATAACATGTGCCTAATTTGTGAAATTATAAGTCAGGAAATGAAGCAAGAGGCGGGCACCGAGAGTTGGCAATGTATTCTCTCCCCCTGAGAAGTTACAGGGGTGGCTTTTATTTTGTGAAATTACCACAAGTTGTATGTTTATGATTTATATGCTCTCATATACATTTATTCCCATAAGAAAAAAAAAATGAAATGGACTCTAATGACGATGCCCTTCCTTTAAATGTTTCCATAAAGTGGAAACTAGATGAGAAAATTTCATGAAATACTACACAACGTAGTGCATTCTTCCTGCTGAATCAGCAGTTTGCCAGAGATATTTATTGAATGCTTACAACACAAGGAATTGCTTTAAATACTGCTGAGCTGTACAGCGGGGAGAGCGATATAGAAAAACCATCAACTCATTCACAAAACAGTTATTCACCAAGCACCTACTGGATGTCAGACAACCATCCAGACGCATGAGATCCCACGAGTGAGCAAGACAGACAGAACTCCTCACCCTGCGGAGCCCATCCCTTGCGAGAGGAGACTGTCGATTAACAGCAGTCAATGAGCAAATTACAAGGTACAGGAGAAGGGAATAATGGTTCCTCAAGAACGTAGAGCAGGTGATGGAGATGCAGGGTATTTGGCAGGGGGCGGAGACTGCAGTTTTAAATAGGATGTTCGGGTAGGTGTCACCTAGAAAGTGGTACAAAGAAGTGATGGAGAATAAATCAACCATGTGCCTAGCCAGGGAGGAACCAATGGGGAGGCAGGGACCAAGTTCAAGGGAAATGGGCCGATATGATTAGGTTAAGTCAGCAATGGGGGTGGAATTGATCTGAGGCCAGATACCCAATAAGGGAGAAGATAATGGTAGACTGTTGTAAGATTTCAGTTTTTCTAACTGGGACACTGTTGTCATCTGGATGCACATGTCCCCACGGACTCATATGTTTGAACGCTTGATCTCCAGCTGGTGGCGCTGTTCCCGAAGGTCATAGAATCTTTAGGAGGTGGATCCTTGTTGGAGGAAGTGGGTCACTAGTGTGGAGCATTGAGGTTGGTCATAGTCAGGGTTTTTATTGCTGTGAAGAGACACCATGACCACGGCAACTCTTATAAGGTAAACATTGAATTAGGGTGGCTCTCTTCCAGGTTCAGAGGTTCAGTGCATTATCATCATGGTGGGGAGCATGGCAGTGTGCAGGCAGATGTGGTGCTGGAGCTGAGAGTCCTACGTCTTGCAGGCAACAGGAAGTCAACTGACCGTCACACTGAGGGAAGCTTGAAAAAAAGACTTCAAAGCCCGCCCCCACAGTGACACACTTCCTCCAACAAGGCCACACCTCCTAATAGTGCCACTCTCTGGTGACCAAGCATTCACATCTATGAGCCTATGGGGATCATTCCTATTCAAACCACCACATGAGATTTGCAGAGTAGTAGTGCACAATTTCCAGATTCTAGACCTGAGTAGGTGAAGCTGTTGACTGAGATGAGGAAGGCTAGAAACTGAGGTTTGGATACACTGGGTCTGAGATGTCCGTCAGCTTTAGGGAGAGGGGACAAGGAGGCAGCTACATTGGGTTAATGAGTTGAGAGTTCAGGATCGGTATGTGAGTGCAAATGTAAACCTCACATTAATAAGAGTAGAGATTATATTTCTTTGACTTACAGGAAGTCCAATAAAGTAGAACAAAGAAGAAAGTATGAAAAAGTTAAGAGAACCCAAGACCAAGGCCTGCAGTACTTTAAGAAAAGCACCCAGATGGATGCACCTTTAGTCCCAGTACTTGGGAGGCAAAGGCAGGTGGATCTTTGAGTTTGAGGCCAGCCTGGTCTACATAGTGAGTTCCAGGACAGCCAGACTACACAGAAAAACCCTGTCTTGAAAAACAAGACAAAACAAACAAAAAAGCACCCAAAAGGCACCCAAAGAAGAGGTCTGCCCGTGTCTGTCCTAGCTGGTATTCCAGGCTGGGAACAGAGCGGTTGATGGACACACCACTTGCTGCTGTAATAATTTCCTCCTAGGAACATAAGTCCAAGGACGTTTTTTCCAGGTTTCATGCCAGGCCACAATTATGAGTAATTGTACAGTACCTGTCCCTTCCTAATTATTGCAAATTGTTGAGTGAATTGTTTTCAAGTTTCTGGGGGCAGGCCAGATCTCTTATCATTTGAGTTCTTATTAGAGGTTCCTGGTACCTGAAATGTACTTATGCTTCCCTCCCTTCTGGCTGCGCCAGGAATACTAGGGACCAGATGCTTCAAGGTGGCTTCTATTTGAGTTGAAACGGAAACCCAGCGATCCACACATACTGCACCTGGCCCTTCTCTCTCATCGACTCCATCTGGATCAACTCTTTTGGGCTGCTAAGCATCTATCTTTCTGCCATCTATGATCCTTCACTGTTTGAATAGCCCACTGCCTCTTTTAGGCGTCATGGTGTAACTTAGGCTGGTCTCAAACACAGTCCTCTGGTCTCACTTTCCCAAGTGCTCGAATTAAAGGTGTGAGCCATCACGCTTGATTTACAGCTTTTTACTGACGCCTCTACTTAAAGACCGCCATTACAGTCCACACCACTCCACCCTCCTCTGCTTATCATTTTCTGTATGTGTCTCACTGCTTCTTGTCATTGCAGAATGTCTTTCTGGCCGGCTGGTGATTCTTTGATGCCTCCACTGAAACGTAGTCTCCTTGAGACAAGGAGTTCTCTTGTTCTTTCTTTATCCCCAGAACATAGATCTAGAAAAATGCTTTGACTAAAACAGACAGCTCAATACATGCTGGTTATGAATGAATTAACTTCCTCCGGTCTGGTAAAGACACCACGTAATTACATAATTAAAATGGGTGAGGTTAGTGCTCAGTATGAAGAAAGGTGAAGAGCAGACAATCTCCAACGCACAAAATGCCTGTACTCTGGTGGGCTGCTAGGCTGACTGTAGTCCACTCCCAAAGTTCAAACTCCCATGTCCTGCCAGGTTGTGGAGAAGAGGGACCTTGGACCTTCATGCAAAGTGATTCCACTGTGTTTTCAGGGAGAGTCACCTCCGGGCAAAAAAGCAGGTTTCAAAGTAAAAGTAGTTCCTCATGTGGGATGAATATTCTATTTTGCCTTAAAAAAAATTGTATCCAGCAATCCTTTCCTCACCACGTAGCCCAAGGAACAGGAGAAATGGTGTTTCTCACCTCACTCAAAATAGGCCAGGCATCCTTTATAAAGACACTTAAAGGAAAGGGCTTGAGAAAATGAGCTTCTCAGGGGAGTTTCTATGTGAGACCTTGTATTATTATTATTTTTAAATTGAACTTTGAAAATTTCCCCAAGCACATCCCTCCTTCCCACCCTCCCCTACCCACTGCCAAGTGAGCAGACTCAGGCTGCAGCCAGCTTACACAGTAGCACATTGTGTAGAGGTCAAGGCTCTCGGGTGACCAAACTCCGTGAGCCCAGAAATGCAAGAACCCCGATGATGAGGGATTTTTGCAGCCCAAAGGCAAGGATGTCAAGAATGCATATGGCTGTAAACAAACAAACAAACAAAATGCCACGGAAGATAAGCAAGAAGGAAAGCCTTGAGAGTGTCCTGTCTTGATCCTCTTTAGGAGTTAAAAGGATTCTAATTCTGTCTCGAGCGTAGGCTTGGGCAAACTCTCTGTGGTGGGCTGTGAGTGGGGTAGATGGAAAAGGGAAATTCCTTCAGCCCTCTCTTGGAGATGGGACAAACTCTTCCAGCTAGTGAACTGTGTTTCCCCATTTCCCAACTCCGTGCTAGCTTGCCCAGTCAAACTTCCTCTAGTCTTTTACTGATTTCACAACTTATTTTAATTTTTGTCTTTCATTTCTTAGTTCCTTTCCCACAGATGGTACTGGGTAAAATAGAAGCCTGTAAAAGTAAAACTCAAAGATTTCCTTTTCTTTTTTGGCTTTAAAATGCTTCATGTGATTGCATGATAGGCCCACCTCATCCACCCACACGTGTATTTTTCCTCTTCCTAGCATTAATAAGTCTAAACGTTCATTTAGGGAGAAATGCACACTGAAAAACTGCATCTTTTTCCTTTTGTTCTTAAAGGAATTTCTTTCTCATGATGGGGGTTCTGACTCCAGTACAGTGGACTCCACTGTTTCCCCCATGGAGTAAAGCACTAGAGGTGGGCAGAAATGCACGAGACACTTGAGTAACAAGTGGGAATCTGGGCGGTGGCGGTGCATGCCTTTAGTCCCAGCACTCGGGAGGCAGAGCCAGGCGGATTTCTGTGAGCTCGAGGCCAGCCTAGTCTAATGACAGAGCAAGATCCAGGACAGGCATCAAAGCTATACAGAGAAACTCTGTCTCAAACAAAACAAAACAAAACAAAACAAAACAAAAACAAAAACAAAACAAAAAACAAGTGGGGCATGGTGGTACATTCCTGTAATCCTATAATCCTGGAGGCTGAATCAGGATCATGGCAAGCTTGAGTCTAACTTTGCTTACATAGTGAATTCCAGGCCAGTCTGGGATATATGGCAAGATTCTGCCTTAATTAAAAAAAGATAAAAAGAACAAGTAAATCGTAGTAGGAAGGTTGAAAAGAAAGTCAAAACGATGAGTTTAACACCCCAGCATTTAGCATTTCTTGGAATGAACTAAAGGTTGTCTGGGGCCAGAAGTGGCGACAAGGGCATAGGCAGTGCTCAAGATGACCTCTAGCTCTGGCTGGGAGGACAGGAAAGTTGACTCCAGGTGCTCAGAGCAGCCAGGGAAAAACTATTACATTATCGTCTTACCTTTAGTTTGCTTTGGTTTCCCAAGACGGTCTACTACAGCGGATGCTCAGGAGCCAAAGCTCTGTGGAGGCCATCCTTGTCTGCTGGAGTAGTTGTGACACCAGGAGAATTCACAAACTCATGCTTCTTTTCTCACGTGGTGTTCTCTCACCACTTGGCATGAGATGTGGGGGATAATTGCAGGAAATGCAAAAAAAAGACAATACTAGCAAACCGCAGCTTCTCAACCAGGAGCGCAAAGAGGACCCCTGGGAAGCTCGGAGGCGCCAAACAGATGAGAGATGAGGAGCTTGGATGGCTGCTCCTGAAAATTGCTCATGAACTTCTGATCTTACCCTTGATTTGATGTTAAATCACATGGACATCAATGGCTGAGTGGCCGGACCATGACCTGGACCCTGGATAGCCAAGATCATTGACTGTGCATTGGCTAGAGAGAGAACTGAACTTGGTGAGTTTCGAAGCTTAGGTTGACACTGGAATCGTAATCATAGTTGACTGGTTGGAACGTGTAAATTCAACATCAGTTGCCTGTTAAAACAAAGCTGTCAGTGTTCTTTGTAGGATGTAAATAAGACCTCCAATTCTATAATAAAAATTTGAAAAGGTCAGCCAGACTGGCCAAGTGGCTCAGTGGGAAAAGGTGCTCCCTGTGTAAGCCTGATGACCTGAGTTTGATTCCACGATCCCATGGTGGAAGGTGAGAACTGACTCCTGAAAGTTGTCCTGTGATGCTCACACATGCATGCCCACACTCATATAACACACACACACACACACACACACACACACACACACACACACACTAACAACAACACCAGTGATGATAAACTTTTTTTTTTAATGCTGAATGCTGTTTATTTATGGACGGAAGAGGTCTTAAATACAGGCTTACAGCACAATGGTAGAACCCCGGAGGGCAGAAGTTCGCTACCCATGTTTTACAATCTTGCATCCAAGCTGTTAATGCCCATTATGCAGGATACATAGACAAGGAACTTCCCTTAAGCATTCAGGAGGGTGAAACCCAGGAGGGAATTAGCATAGGGAGGATATCAAGGTCAAGGTCAGCAAGCAAGGCAACAGTTACCCAAAACAGGGGCCAGGGCCCTACAGGTCCCCCTTTTACTAATAAATGAGCTTCTGACTTAAGTTGCATGGGACGTCAGCAGGTCACCTTACCTGTCATGGAGACGCCTGCCCAGGCCACACAGGCGCTCTGTCTTAGGTTGGTGAATGCCCCCGATAAACTTTTTTTAAAGATTGAAAATTTCCAGAATACAATCCTGAAGAATAAATGCAGTGTGTAAAGAACCAGTGACCCTGAGCCACTCGAGGAAACCAGCATTGGGTTACAACACATCAACAGACCTGGATCCTTCACGTGGAATCTGGGATAGAATGTGGTGCCTCATTCTTGCATAGCCAGTGCTTTACTGACTAACCTTTCTCTCAGCCCAACAAAAATATTTTAAACACACTAATTTAAAAAAATAATTAAACAAGAGTTCTATATTCAATAAAAATACTCTTCAGGAATTAAGAAAAAATAAAAACATTTTTATACAAAAAAACGAGAGAATTCACTGCCAGCAAGCCTCTCCTAGAAGAATAGCTGAGGGGAATTCTTGAGACACAAGTGAAATAGTGCCGGAAAGAAAGACATGGCAGACACCTTAGAGAATCCTCTTCTGTCCATTGCTTTGAATATGCCTGATGATTGACAGCAACAATTACAGTTAATGGGGTTTTCGGCGCATGCAGATGCACCGAAATAATAAGAATGTAATAAATAAGAAATTACAAAAAGCAGGGCAAGAAACGGAGCTAGATGGCAGTGAGGTTTCTGTATCCCACTTCAACTGATAAAATATTGATTCTAAGTAAATCTGAAAAGTTAGGTACGTGTGTTGAAACTTACGAGCCTCAGATGGAGAGGCACTCAGAGGGTATTTGTAGCACTAAAAATTCATATTAGAAAAAAAAGTCTCAAATCAATCATCTAAATGTCTAGTTCAAGAAGCTACAGGGAGAAGATTAAAAATAGGCTCAGAGCAATTATAATGAAGAAGTAAATGACAAGGATACACCTGATGAACTGCAATGGGAGGTCAATAAAGCTCCAAAGGTTCTTAATATATAAATGGTAGAAAGAATGCAGCAATTGCCAATATATGACATGTAATGAAATATTGCTGCAAATTCCATAGGTATTAAATATTAATATAATAAGAGGATAGTATGACTTACTATTTATAAGTGGCAGAAGAATATATCAACACAAAAAAATCCAGCTATCAATATCCTCTTTTTAAAAAATATTTATTTATTTTTATCTCATGTTGGGCACAATCCCAACCTGTAGAACAGTCCTTGAAGGGAGGAGTGAGGATTAACAAGTAATAGATATGAAAAATAGAGACATAAAGGATAACACCTAGTGTAATAGATGTAAGAGAAAAAGACAGGGACACAGGATAGCTTCCGGAGGGCTCTGGGTCAATACCACAGTCGCCTTGAGTTTATTCCTAACGGGACTTTTATATACCAGCAAGGGGAGAGGCAAAAGATCTTCCCTTTCAAGGTCAAGGTACAAAGTACAAACAAGTGTAGACCCTTTCTTAATTATCAAAACACCTGGTAACCACTCCTTATGGCAAACCATCTTATAATTAGGCTTGAATATAAGACACCTGGTAACCACGCCTTTGGCCAAAACAACTTATTATGCAGCCTTGCAGGGCAAATCAAACTTGGACTCTCTGACCCTGAGTCAAGATGGAATAAGGCCTCACTATGGAGTCTCTGTGGGCATCCACAATCTTATGTGCATTGATGTTCTGCCTTCCTGTATGTATTAAATATTAAAATAATAAGAGAATACTATGCCTTCTGTGTGAGGGTATCAGATCCCCTGAAACTGGAGTTCCAGACAGTTGTGAGCCTCCATGTGGGTGCTGGGAATTGAACCCAGGTCCTCTGGAAGGGTAGTCAGTGCTCTTAACCACTGAGCCATCTCTCCAGCCCCCAATATCGTCTTCTGATGAGACGGATAGTCTGAACAGTCTTATGACATTTAAAGAAAATTTAATTCTCAGTTAATAAACCTAAAAAATTCAAGGAGTTTCCAGTTACAGATGGTTTTCCTGGTAAAGTCTACCAAACAGGTAACACAGAAGAGAGAATCCAATTTTATAAACTTTTTTCAGGAAAATAGGAGACAAAGAAATATCACCTAGCAGCCCATTTTAGGGGCCACCATTACCTTGACAAGGAAACTAAAGGCAGTGAAAAAAAACTACAAACCAATATTCATATTTCAATGTTTCATATATGAAAACATATGCCCAACCCCTCAAGGAAATGAAACCCAACAATATGTAGTAAAGAGAACACACCACACTGTCTTCAAGTTTGGGTTTCTATTGCTGTGAAAAAACACCATGACCAACCAAGCAGTGATGGTGCACACCTTTAATCCCAGCACTCGGGAGGCAAAGGCAGGTGGATCTCTATGAGTTCGAGGCCAGCCTGGTCTACAAAGTGAGTTCCAAGACAGCCAGAGAAACTGGCTACACAGAGAAACTCTGTCTCAGAAAACCAAAACCAAAGTAAACAAAACAACAAAAACACACCATGACCAAAAGCAGTTTGTTAGAAATGATTTATGTGGCTTATACATTCTGGGCTTCATTAAGGGAAACCAAGGCAGGACCTTAAGGGAGTAATTAAAGCATAGGTCATGGAGGTTCCCTGCGTGCTACTCGCTCATCATTGTTTGCTCAGCCTGCTTTCTCATATACCTCGGGCCCACTTGCCCAGGGTGGCCCTGCCCACAACGAGCTGGGTCTTCCCACATTGATTAAGGAAATACTCCAAAAGCTAGCCTGCAGGTCAGTCTTATGGAGGCATTTTCTCAATTGTGTTTCCCTTTTCTTAGATCATGAATCCTAGCTAGTGTCAAGTTGAAAATGAAACAAAGAAAAACCCAACCAAGTGGGATTCATCCTGTGACTACAACATTGACCAACATGGAATATCACCCAAGGTAATCCATCATATTATCCATTGAAAGAATAATAAAAAAAAAATGCCACATAGATTATAGACCCAGTTGCAAAGTTTATACTTGTGTGTGGACGTGGTGTATGCTTGTAATCTCAGCACTTGGAAGGCCGAGGCAAGAGGACCACACGTTCCAGGCCCACTTGGGATACACTGTGAGATCCTCTCTCAAGACAAAAGCAAAGCAAGCAAACAAAAGATATGTAACACACACACCTGTAAAGCCTTTAGAAGAAAACCAGATTAAAAGCCTTCATGATTTAAAGCGAAGGAAAGAGTTTTGCCATGATGCAAAAGCTTGAGCCAGGAGATAGGGGGAAAGGCTCGGTGGATGAAGTACTTGGTACGTAAGTCGGAGACTTACATGACCCCCTTGTAAACTCAGCACTCCACGGAAGAAACAGGTTGGCTAGCTGGACGAGATGAATGGCTGAGCTCTGGGTTCAGCAAGAGACACTGCCTCAGTAAATAATATGGAGAGCAGTCAAGGAAGAAAACACTTAACATGAACCTAAGGCCTCCACACACTTGCACATGTGCATGTGAACCTGTACATGTGTGCCTACACACATGCACACAGGTGTTGTTGGTTGTTTTCTTACTCTTTTGGCTCTTTGCTCTTTGGGGGCCCGCCACCCAGCTCCCATATAAATCACATGGAGGCTTATTATTACTTATAAATGCCCAGCCTTAGCTTGGCTTGTTTCTTGCCAGCTTTTTTTAACTTTAAATTATCTCATCTACCTTTTGC
The DNA here is from genome assembly GCF_949786415.1 of Peromyscus eremicus. NCBI lineage: Eukaryota > Metazoa > Chordata > Mammalia > Rodentia > Cricetidae > Peromyscus > Peromyscus eremicus. The sequence continues at coordinate 28,520,754 of NC_081434.1, forward strand.
CTCTGGACTTTTTCCTTTCCTTCTGTATATCTTACTTTCACACTTACTCTGAGGCTGGCTGTGTGGCTAGGTGGTTGGGTGGCTGGGTGGCTGGGTGGCCGGCCCCTAGCATCCTCCTTTTCTTGTTCTCTTGATCTTTCTTCTTTTGTCCCCAGATTTCTCCTTCTATTTATTCTCTCTCCCTGCCAGCCCTGCCTATCCTTTCTCCTGCCCTCGTATTGGCTGTTCAGCTCTTTATTAGACCATCAGGTGTTTTCGACAGGGACAGTAACACAGCTTCACAGAGTTAAACAAATGCAACATAAAGGAATGCAACACATCTTTGCATCTTTAAACAAATGTTCCACAGCATAAACAAATGAAACACAACTTAAAATCATATTCCACAACAAGCAGGCACACATATCACACACACAAACATGCAGAAATTTAAAGAGTGAGTGCTTGAACCATAAAAGAAGAAATTTATAGGTTTCATCAAATAAAAAACTTGCTAATCAAAAGACATTTTAGAGCATGAAAAGAAAAGTTTAGCTGGGTTGTGGTAGTGCACACCTTTAATCCCAGCACTTGGGAGGCAGAGCCAGGCAGATCTCTACAAGTTCGAGGCTAGCCTGGTCTACAGAGCGAGATCCAGGACAGGCACCAAAACTACACAGAGAAACCCTGTCTCAAAAAATAAAATAAAAATAAAAGCTTGATGTTGGAAGGATATATTTACAGATCACATTTCCAACAAAACTTTTATCCAGAATGTATAAAAATCCCTAGACTTACACAGTAAGGAACAATCAAATTGTAAAGTGGACTAAAGAAGGGCACGTGTGGATGGAAAATAGCACATGAAAAGACATACAATTTCATTAGTCATTAAGGAAAGTAAATTAAAATCACAGTGTGACTGTAAAAGTGGCAAAATGAAAAAACACTGGAACATCAAATAATGACAGTGGGGCTGGAGAGATGGCTTAGAGGTTAAGAGCTGTTCTTCCAGAGGTCCTGAGTTCAATTCCCAGCAACCACATGGTGGCTCACAGCCATCTGGAATGAGATCTGGTGCCCTCTTCAGGCCTGCAGACATACATGCAGGCAGAACACTGTATACATAATAAATAAATTAAAAAAAAAATGACGGTGATGTAATTGATAGATTTCTTGTGTTCTGCCAGTGTGAGTGCAAAATATCCAGTCACTAGGGGAAGAAGTCTTCAGAGTTCTTAAGTAAAGTAAAACATTTATCTATCACCACATCCAGCAACCCATTCCTACATATTCACCATAGAAAAATAAATGTTCCCCAAACATTTGTGCATCCCCAATGAAGCTGTTCATAAATGTTTATAACTGCTTCTATTCATAGTCACCCCAAATCGGAAACTACATCAATATAAATGTCCTCCAAGAGGAACAAACAGTGGAACATCTCAACAATGGAATTCTCTCCAGCGCTGTGCAGAACCAGCCATTGAATCATGCAGAAACTTGGATGAGTCTCAAAGTCATTAGGCCAAGTGAAAGGAACCAGCCAGGCCTCACAGGGTAGATTCCACTGAGGAGAATGTCTCTAACAGTCAGCACGCTCCAGCGAGGCAGCAGACCGACGTGAGTTCCCCGTTAGGGTTCAGAGGCCAGACACAGTGGCCGCTTTTGTTTTGCTTGTTCAGTGTTTTGGTTTTGAGGCAGGGTCTCACTGTGTCTAGCCCAGACTCGCCTTGGAACTGGTGATGCTCCTGCCTGAGTCTTTGGACTGCCGGGATGATAGGTATGTGCCGTCACCCCCAGTCCAGAAATGTGTATTTTCATGGCATTGGTTGTAATGGGAACTGGATGAGTTTATAGACATGTCAAAACTTACAGCGCCAAGCACAGAAGAGGTCATTTTTGCTCTTTGCTACATTTTAAAACTCAGGGTACGAAGACAATGGAGGAATGCCTAGGCATTTGAAAAAGGCAGACACATGTCACCTTGCTGGATTTTCCTTTGTTTTCCTGGCAGGGGGGAACATCTTGGGCCTTTCAGACTTAGGACTCTACATGTTTGCCCATTCCCATCTCCATCAAAGCAGCTCTGTAACCTGAGTCACCAAGTCCAGATCTGGAACAGATAGCACAGAGGACAGGCTATCAGAAAGTTAATGACTTGGCTGTGTGCCGTGGCTTAAAGGAACAAGGAGGAAATTCAAACCTTACTGGAAGCATTGAGTCCAGGAGACAGGGAGACATGCTTTACTTTTAATCAGCTCTTGCGCTGCGTTCGGTTCCAAGTGTTTTGTTAGGTCAACAAATGCCCAACTTCAACATCGTAAAGCTCACAGCAAAGAGAAACTATTACCTTCCTATTTTGCTCAAAAATAAAAAATGAAAAAAATATAAAGAGTTTTCTGGGTACAACAGAACTATGCTACTGAGGATGAAGTAAGACTTGAGGTTGGTTGACTGTTTTTCTGAACTAAGGATTTATCGGTCCTGTTCAGAGTTGTCTTCAGCACTCTAGACATAACGATATTGAATTCAGTTAGTACTTATGAGAGTATAATTGGCCATTGAAAGTTGTCTTTAACTGGTTAACATTTTTTTTAGGTTCCCTGCTTGTAAACTGGATTAGTAATCATGGTATAAACAGAGGATAGTGAGAAAGGGATGTCGGTGAAATGATCTTAGATGTTCAAATACCATATTCCAGAGCAGAAAAGGGAAGCATGGGCACAGCCAGGCTTGATAGCTCTGTCCAGAGGAGAGGCTCACAGATCGAAAGAAGGTTGGGGACTGCCCATGTCCCTGGGAGGAGAAGAAACTTTTGAAAACATCAAGTGATCTGGGACTTGCTTCAGCTTGGCTAGGTTGGTTTGACTTGGCCACAAATACATCCGAACAACACTCCTAAGCACGATGGGAATGAAGACAAGAAAGTCCCTGGAAACTTCCAGCCCAGCTAGTCTGGTATACATTGTGGCAAAACAAGGGGCCCTGACTCAGACAAGGTGAAAACTGAGGACCAACACCCGAGGTTGCCCTCTGACCTCAACATGCGTATCACGGCATGAATATAGCTGCACTTACATGTGAATGCAGGGGTGCGCGTGCAAACATTAAAACATATACTGGGACCTGGGGAAGGCAGCTCCCTGCATGAGGGTTGTGAGAGCCAGGAGTTGGCATTTTTCAGGGCACAATCTCTAGATTTCTAAGGCCTGGCCAGCTAGTACTTTGGCGACACACTTCTTTGTCATTTACAGGACGCAGCAGGTGTAGGGGTGGGTGAGGGCAGTGTCTCTCTTTAAGCTGGAAGAACTCATCCATAAAGAGTGACTGAGACAGAGCTTTTATTGTTGGCCTTGGCAGAGCAAAATCTGGTCTTCTACCTGGAAACGGACTCCTGCTCCCCTGGCTTTTGGGGAGCCCTGTTGTGCATGTGTCTTTTGGGGGTGACAGAGTTTGTTGGCCAAGAGCATAGGTTTAGGATGTGGATGTGCCAATCCAAGCACGGTCGGTCACTTGCTTCGTGATTTTTAAACCTATTACCATTCCCTCCAAATGCTGGCTTTATTAGCGATAAAGCCAGGATTGTTTCTTGCGGGTTACTCAACTCAAAATCCCAATCTGGTTACTTTGTTGCTTCAAGTCAGACACAGCTAGCTTCCCATTGCCCGGAGTAAAATCACAGATCCTCCCACGGGCTGACAACATCCTACGTGTTCCTCATTCCCTGGCCCCCCTGGTCCTTCCCTTGTCTGGCTCTGCGGGGGGCCACATTGGCTTCCCCATTGTTCCCTGTGCATTTATTCTAGTCACGCCCCTAATGCAGACTCCTCAGGCTCTCTGGCTGTGTCTTCCTCCCCCTTCCCAAACAAACAAACAAAAAATAAACAAACAAAACAAAACAAAAAGCTTCTCCCCATAGCCACGAAGAGTCAACTCTGCTGAAAGAGGCGAGAATCATAGACCCTGTATAGGTCTGAGCTAGGCCCTCTGCATACATGTTATGATTGCATAGCTTGGTGTTCTTGTGGGACACCTAAGAGTGGGGATGTCCCTGACTCTTTTGCCTGATTTGGGGACCCTGTTCCTTCTCCTGGGTTGCATCATCCAGCCTTGATATGAGGGTTTTGTGCCTAGTCTTATGGTAACTTGTTACGCAGTGTTCGGTTGATATCCCTGGGTGGGGGGTGGGGGGTGGGGGGGTGGGGGCGCCTGCTCTTTTTGAAGAGGAAAGGAGGAGGAGTGGATCTGGGGGAGATGGGGTGGGGGTGGGGGTGCTGGAAGGAGTGGAAGGAGGGGAAACTGTGGTTGAGATGTAATGTATGAAAGAATTAAAAAAAAAAAAAAAAAAAGAGTCACCCTGCTGTCTTCCACGCCTGAGCTGGAACATATTGTCTCGGTCCCCTGCTGCGTAGCTTACCCGGTAACCGCTCACTCTCCTTCTGCTCTAGTTGTCCTCTGCCCTGTTTCACTTTTCCACAGGGCATATCTCCTCTAGCACGGCAAAGCGTTAATTATTGATCTTGTTTATTGTCTATCTCCCATAGCTGAATAACAAGGCCCGGGGAAGTGGCGGTTTCTGCTTTCTCCCTTGGCCTATCTTCAGCCCCGGGAAGGAGCAGGTGAAAGAGAAAGTTGGAAAAAAGATGTGTGAAGAAACGAGAGACCATCGGCTCCCGTGGTTTTATTCCTTTCTCTTGCAGTCTCAACTTTTGATTATCACCCCAATTAATGTCTCTCACCTTTGGATTTCTGTTTATGGATTTGTCTCCTGAGTCATCATTTATGCGCATGTGCTGGACAAGAAATAAGAGGACAGTGGGCTACGTCATCACTACCTTAGTCACCAAGAGTCCAGGCTGTAGAAACATAAAAAAAAAAAATCCTGTCATTAGTCATTAACAAAGGTGTCGAGAAGGCGAGGTAGACGGTGCTATTTTAGGTGAGGATGGCCAGGGAGGTGCCCCTGGGGAGAAGTGGCATTTGAAGTGTGGGTGAGGGGCCAAATACATGGCTGTGATGAAATGCGGTTTTGGCAAGAGAACAGCCCAGGCAAGGGTCCAGCAGAATGATTGGCATGTTGCTGCACGCACCCAGCCAAACATCCGATGTACAATCTGCCACGGCCACACCTATCCCTGATCGGCCCAACCCGTCAGGAGGAACTCACCCCACCGGGCTGACTGTGGCTCTGTAGGTCTGTGGTCTCATCCTCCAGTGGGTTCTCAGTGCTGTTCTTACCTTACTCTTTCATCTCCTTCCCTTGCCTTACCCTCATTCCAACTGTCACCCCACACTTAAAAAACCAGAACAGCAACAGCAGCATCGGCCACCAAAGAGCCACAACTGAGTTGTGTTCATGTGGTCTATGGCCCATTCCCCCCCCCCCACCATGCATGCATACCATTTGATCTTTACAGCAAATGTATGCATTAGGACTGTTATTTTTATAGACAACTGAAACCTGAATACATCATGCAACTTGACCATACAGCCGGCCTAGTAATTGGTGGAGCCGAAGGTCAAGCTAGAGCAGGGATTGTACCAGCCAAATCCAACGTCCAACCCGATATCTATTGGCCGACTACTTCACTCCATCCCCTGATTGACTTAGAAGACGAGAGCATGGAGTTGGTCAAACACAGTCACACTCAGATTACTGACATAGTAATGACCTGGCATCAAATCTTGCTCTGTAGACCAGGCTGGCCTCGAACTCACAGATCCAGGACAGGCACCAAAAACTACACAGAGAAACCTTTTCTTGAAACACCAAAAACTAAAAAACAAAACAAAACAAAAATGATAGAACAAATGCTGTAGTAGTTCATCTTGCTTGTCAGCTTGATGAGATTTAGAATTACTTGGGAGACACAGCTCTGGGCATGTCGGTGAGAGGGTTTCCAGGGAGGTTTAATTGAGGAAGCAGTGCCCACCCTGGATGTGAGTGCCACCGTCCCATGGGTTAGAGTCTTGGACTGAAAAAAAGGGAAAGGGACTGCAAACATCTTCTGCTCTCTGCTTCCTGGTCTTCCCAAACGGGAGGTTTCAGATGCCTTCATGGGTTGCCATGGAGTCTGCACTGGGTAGTGAGGAATTGCCTCCATTTTCTTGGCCTGTGGGCATATCTGGGGGGCCATTCTCTTGGTTCATGATTGACATGAGAGGGTTCACTCCATGGTGGCAGTGCCACCCCCCCTCCGCGGGCAGGCAGTCCTGGGTTCTATAAGAAAGCAGGCTGAGCAAGCCATGGAGAGCAAGTCAGTAAGCAGCACCCCTTCACGGCTTCAGTTCCTGCCTCCAGGAGCCTGCTAGAGTTCCTGTCTTGACTTCCCTCAGTGATGACTACCTAGAAATGTAAGGTAGAATAAACCAAACCTCCCACGCTGCTTTTGACCTGTGTTTTATCACAGTAACAGAGAAGCAGACTAGGAAACCTTCCCTCTGGGGTGAACGACCCTCCATGAGCATCCTTTCTCCCTTAAGTTGCCTTTGTGGGGCATGTTGTTATAGCAACGAGAAAGGAATGGAAATGCTAACATTATTCATGTAGGAGAAACATTTCAATGTGAAAATGAGCTGTGCTCAAAAAGAGAGGGGTTTAAAGTGTGACACACTCATACCCTTTATTTATACCCAGTCTTTTCATTTCTTGCACCCAAATATGAAGTGTGCTGCCTCAAGACCAAAGCCCCTTTCTAGTGTTTAGTCTTTCTCATCATTGACTTTTTTCCCAGTGATTTTTCTTTCTTTTCAGTATTTCCTTTACATTTTTGACTTATTTTCTTTGCTTGTACATCTTGATGCAGTGTGACATTTCAGCACACGCAATCAGTGTACACTGCTCAAACTCAGCCCCCTTGCTAACCTCTAGTAATTATGATTTTTTTAACTTCATATGAGAAAAAAAAGATATAATACCTTTCTGTGTCTGGCTTATTTTACTTAGCATAATGTTCTGCAGTTTGTAAATCATGAGATTTCATTCTTTAATGCTGAACGGTATTTAATTGTGTATATATTTTATGGATATAACACATGTATATGTGTGTGTATGTTCATGTACTCATTGGTTATTACCTACTCTGATTTCATATTTTAGCTGTTGTGCCATAATACACTTGAGTGTGCCATATCTCCATTCTGCTTATTTTATTTCTTTGCATATATGCAGAAATGGGATAGCTGGATCCTGTGACAGACATATTTTCAACTTCCATATTGTTCTCCATAATGGTTGTGCTAATTTACATTCCCACTGACAGCTGAATTCCTTTGCTTCTTTCTCTTTTATTTGACAGCAGACCATCTGAATTCTCACCAGAACTTTCCATTGCACCTTCATCAGATTAAAACGTTTGTCTCATCCCAAAAATCATCTACTTGATTTACATTATTTTTCTAGTTGTTTTTTTTGTTTGTTTGTTTATTTGTTTTATTTTATTTTCCTAGACAGGGTTTCTCTGTGTAGCCCTGGCTGTCCTAGAACTCACTTGGTAGACTAGGCTGGCCTCGAACTCACAGAGGTCTGCCTGGCTCTGCCTCCCAAGTGCTGGGATTAAAAGAGTGCATTTTCTATTTCATTTTTGTCTTCCCTTCTCATTCTTTTACCCTCCTGTGTAGCTGAAGTTTTCTCTGGTCCTGCCCAGCCCCTCAGACCCCACAGCCGCTTATAAAATAATCACTCAGAAGCTTATATTAATTAAAACTGTTCGGCCATTAGCTCAGGCTAACCACTGACTACCTCTTACATTTAAACTCAGCTCATTTCTGTTAACCTATATGTTGCCACATGTTCTGTGGCTTTACCTGTGTGCTGTTACATGCTGCTCCCTGGATGGTGGGCTGGCGGCTCCTGACTCAGCCTTCCTGTTCCCAGAATTCTCCTTCTCTCCTTATCCCACCTATACTTCCTGCTTGGCTACTGGCCAATCAGCATTTTATTATCAACCAATCAGAGCAACACATTCACAGCATGCAGAGCAACATCACCCATCACTCCTGATGTCAACCGTTCCATTTAATATTTGTGGTAAGACCTATAAAGGCTATCACAGAGATAACAGATAATTCAGCCACAATTATAAAGCCAAACTTATGTACAGTGTAATTATTTCAGGCATGCTGTGGTTGGTTCTGCCCAGTAACCCCCTGCTTTGGGTATCTAATCATCCCCTACAGTATCCCATGGAAATATGGCTCAGTGTGTATGGTTCAGAATGACTGACAGCGCAGTTCCTTCCTCTTGAGTGGGCACTAGATCTAAAACTAGACAGAATTCCACATCAAGACTGGCTGAAATGAAAATGGTCCATCACACAAGTCAATCAAAATCCTGTCTGGTACTATCATCTGTGTGTTCTCAGGAAAGCTGTACCCTTTCTGCAAGGAGATTTTTTTCTTGCACCCCTGGTAGCCACCTTGTTTACTTTGTGGATGAAGGCATGGATTCCTCATGTCATCCCCTGGTTGCTGATCTTATTACACAGATCTAAAGGTGTGTAGAGCAGAATTCTTCTAAACATCGCAAGCACATGAGCTGTACGTTCCCCTGTTGCATTTAGTGTTTCTATCACTTGCAATGAAGAGTGTCAGCACAGCCCTGTGGTTTCCTCAGTGTCCATGTGCGCCATTTCCCACGAACTGGTCTTGCCCGTGACAATTTCAAGGACTAAGCACAGTTATTTCCAAAATGTCTTGAAATACTGTATAATTTTTCTTTCTTATTTGCGGATCCTAGATTTTACATAGGGACACTAAATTATGCATGTATATATGGTATGAAAGAAAAACACGAAACTGTCTAGACCAGTGGTCCTTAACCTTCCTAATGCTGTGACCCTTTAATACAGTTCCTCATATTGTGGTGAACCCCCCCCCAAAACACAAAGTTATTTCATTGCTACTTCATAACTGTAATTTTGCTACTGTTATGGATCATAATGTAAATATCTGATATGCAGGCTATCTGATATGTGGCCCCCAAAAGGGGTCGCGACCCACAGGTTGAGAACAACCAATCAGGCTCCAAGAAGGAGATGAATGGGAGTAAAGAAGACAGACAAAAAGGAAGATAGGCGTGTATTGAAGGGAAATACGCTCCAGGTATATATGCACATTATATTTATATGCAAATGTCTTTATGAAGCCCAGTGCTGTGTATAATGAGTATACACCAATATAAACATTACCTAAAAACATATTTGCCGAGTCACATGGGTTGCATATTGCTGTCACCTCATTTTATCTACTGGTGTACTGAGATGAGAGAGTTAGGTTAGCGTGGACTAGATTAAGAGTGGCGTGGGCATGGTTGGCCATGGTTGTAGACTAACCTGGAAGGGCCCATCTAACTGGACGCCTGTGAGTTCCAGTGTAAGTGTCTCCAGATTCATTTAAATCATCAGATCTACAGCAGTTTTCAACTCTGTCCCATGAGGCTTTTCTGCTTTATAAGCCCCCATTAATCCACCATCCACTCAGCAGCCAGAGTGGTATTGTTGAATGAGATCTTCTCACCCTCCTGATTTCAACCCTTCCATATGTTTCCATCATTGAGGTCTTTGTGTTACCTCTTGCTCCATCTCTGATCCAGCCTCGAGCCTTCTCTTCATTCTAGAAAATCACACTTCTCTCCTAACCAAAGGCTTTTTCCTGGAGCATCCTTCCCGTTCTTCTTCCAGCCCACTTCTACTTCCCCTGAGGCCTTGCCTGGGCCCTCTTTACCTACTCTCTCTGTAGATCCATGCCTTGCAGCCCATTCTTACCCCACATGTTGGTTTTTCTAGCACCCATCAGGGGGTCACGGTGATGAGTGACTGTATCTCCGCAGACCATCTTAAGCTGTCAATCAAGGTCAGTTTAAAAGTGTCTCCCAAGGGGGAAGTCAGGAATTGATATTTCTAAGGTTTTGAAGGCTAGGGTCAGGTACCAGCTTCAAGGGGAGTTGATAACATTTAGAAACGTCAAACAGGTTGAGGTGAGAGTCTTGAAGCAAACCTTGATGGGTGAAAAGCTGTGTGATAAGTGAGTTACACCGGGCCTCTGTCCTAAGGTATTGGCTGGTTGAGAAGCTAGACAAATTGATTTAGGGCAAGTTCTTAAAGCAAACAATAGGAGTGTTGATGGTGTGTAGTCTTACCTCCCTGGGCAAGAATTACCGGAACAAATAATGAAGTCACGTTGATGTAGGCGGCTTTGGTTCTTATCCTGAGTTGAGGTATCTGGCTGTAGGCAATCTCAGTTCTCATGACATACCTGTGTTTGTGTCTCCCCTTCCCTAGCACAAACGGCAATTGCGGCTTTAGATTTATCATCTATCTGTCCCTGTATTCCATGGGTTCTGGAGGGAAGACTCCCTGTTCATATTGGTCACCATTTTACTTGAAGAAATACCTGGTAGATGAAAGGTACCCAGTTCATACTTGCTGTGTGATTGAGACCTTGGGCAGTCGTCTGAATGGACAGGTGGAGGGGGTGTGGATGGGTGAGGGGAGGAACCCGAGCTCACTTTGGCTTCGGTTCTGAGTGAAAGCAGCTTCAGGAACCTCAAGGTGAGCTTTGGCGATAATAAGCAGTCCCAGGCAGAGCAACCGAGCCTTAATAGAATTCAGTAGAGACAAAGATCTCGGGCCCCCGAGGCAAACTTTATACATTTCGTTTGTTCAAAATGGCTTTTAAAAAATCAAAGCGACATGGAGGTCTCTTTTTGGCCCACAGACAGGTTATTTTTCCCTTTCATGGCTGTTCCTGTGTGTCTGTAAAGAGAAAGGCATGTCCAGGATTTCTTACTCTTCTTATAAAGACACCTTTGCTTTGGAGTCCCGATCTCATGACCTCATTTAACCTTAATTACCTCCTCAGAGGCTCTGTCCTTAAAGGAGTCACATTACAAATCAGGACTTCAACACATACATTGGAGAAGACATAATTCAGCCCATAATCCATTGCTTCAGAGAAGATTTATCATAGAAGATTCTTCTTTGGTCTGTCTGGGGCAAGAGTACCTGCATTGAGTTCTAGGTATGGTGCTGAATGCATCCCGAGAGTCTTCTGTGTGCTAACCCCCTTCTAAGAGCTCAATTAGCTCATTAAACCTCATGATGTCTCTCCAAGTAAGTGCTTTAATCATCCCCATTTACAGATAAGGGACATAAACAGCAAATGAAAACTGCTTGTAACTCCATGAGCAAGCATGGGCTACCCCGACGTAACTTTTTTTCTGGGAGGTCTTGGGGTAAGACGATAAAGTTGTCAAATGCTCACTTCAAAAACATCCCTGAAACTTCATCTATCTTCATAACATACTGTTCAACTGGGTGCCGAGTTACTTATCAAAGGGATGTCTGCTTATTGAGAGTTGCTCCAAAACCCAGGCCTCGCCGAACTTGCCAAAGCCCTATCATTATGCCGCTAAACCAGGAGAGTAAAAATCAGATCCCCATGCTGAAAATCCTAACCACAAGCTCCCTAAATCCAACAAATATTCACCTCTGGAGTTCTTTGAAGATACAGCCAAGATTTTACCGAGGAGCCCCCTGTTCCTGGCTCCATGACCACCAGCAGGTTCCTTTGGTGGTCTTTTCATAGAGTGATCACACAACACAATCAAGAGATGAATGCCTTGTACCCGGTGCTTTGCTGTGCGTTCCCTGATTCTGTCTAGACGATGAAGTAAAGTTGGGATAGTTAATCCAGAGGGGCATACATTGAGCTTGGGTGAAGCAAGTTAAAATTCAGGAACATTAAAGCAGTAATCCTTTATCTGTATCTGTTAGATGGCTCAGCGTAGGGCTGAACTGAATTAAATATGTGCCCAAGCCCAACTGAATTAAATATGGTTCTCAAACTGTGGGTCGGGACCCTTTTTTTTGGGGGGGTCAACCGACCCTTTCACAAGGGTCACATATCAGATATCCTGCATATCAAATATTTACATTACAATTCATAACAGTAGCAACATTATAATTATAAAGTAGCAATGAAAATAATTTTATGATTAGGGTGTCACCACAACATGAGGAACTGTACTAAAGGGTCACAGCATGAGGAAGGTTGAGAACCACGGGTCTTAGCTAATGACAAAAGAAAGATACTTAAGTGAGTATTGTCCAAAACATCATCCAGGCGAGGACGACAATTAGGAAAGGTCCCAAGGTGTCACTGAAGGATTGGATTTGGTTCACAAATGGGTTTACATACTGGCTTCATCTTTACTAGTGATTTAAAGTTGGGCAAAGTAGCGTCCTCTACTCCTCAGGAGCCAACTGTAAAATGGGCATAGTATTAGGACTGATGTTAGTGAGTTCATTTGAGAACCCAGCGGGACTGTGAACACAAGGTTGGCCAGGGGGCAAGGGAAGGTATTAGTTGTCATTATCGTAATTGTCTTTCAAGTTTTGGGGCTTGTAAAGACAGAAGATGTGATTGTTGGTGTGTCTAATGGCAGCTGGGGAATTAGAATGCAAAAAAATTGCATTTCAAGGAGAGAATTTAACACAGGATTTTTCTGCACTAGTTTATTATTTCCGCCCCACCCCCCAAATGCTTGTTACCTGGGCCATTGAGGCCGTTGTCTTGGAAAACTTTCCTGACTTGGATGTCAAAGTGCTCTGAACACTGTATTTAGATGGGGGGCGGGGGAGAACTGCCGCAGAAGCCTGACCTCAGAAGGTCAAGAATCTGGAAGCCTGAGAGAGATGAGATCTGTCAACGAAACGCTTTGTGTTGGTGGGGGGGGGGTGTAGGAGGCTGTGCTCTTGTTCTCTAGATGCTATCACGGGTGATGCAGGAGGAATGATCTCACCCAGCCCAAGGTCATTCCCTTCCAAGTGTGCTCATTCCACCAGCAAGTGAGTCCTGTACCAGCCGGGGCGGGCATGACGCAGAGTCCGACACTTTTCCCTTGCCACACCAGTTTGAGGTCTAATCTCCACAGGTGGATGCTGTCGGAGGCAGTGGGAAGGCAGTCTTCTTACGATTTCTGTGCCTTGACACTGAGGTCCACTCTGTGCCACCACGTGCTTCCAGGTCCCTGGCTTTATGTGTATCATCTTATTTAATACTTCTCAGGAATCTCTCAGGTCCTATTAGCATCTTTACTGAGTTCTTAGATGCTTTATTTGTATTATTATTATTATTATTATTATTACTATTTGGTTTTTCAAGACAGGGTTTCTCTATGTAGCTTTGCACCTTTTCTGGAACTCACTCTGTAGCCCAGGCTGGCCTCGAACTCACAGAGATCCGCCTACCTCTTCCTCCCAAGTGCTGGGATTAAAGGCGTGCGCCACCACTGCCGGGCTGTATTTTATTATTAAGTATGCCATTGGGAAAGAATCTTTTTTTAGAGTGGTTTGTATAGAGACATGAAAGAAGTGGTGTGGTGTTTGACTGAATACTAGAGCAGAGAAGTGTATAGAGAATCCATGATAACAAGTTCAAAGTCATGACTGCAAGGTCAGGAAGAAGCAGGTTGAACAAAGAGCATGGCTGACTGCTTTGATTTTAACACTTTGGACTTAAATAGCAACTACATATCCAGGGGTGAGTCTCTTACCATACACTCAGACATCCTGAAGAAGACTTAGAGATTTTGAGTCTTAAAAAGCTGGATTTTTGTCCTTTTCTGATATTTCTTTTGGGAAGTTGAACAGTTTTTAGACCACCCACTCCAAAATCATTCTTAGACTAACATTAAAAAAATATACAATGGAATATCATGTGTGCTTCTTACGCTCACTTCCAAGTTTATTTTTTGTGACTTTATTTCTAGGTTAAAAAACAGTCCCTTCCCCTCAGTGCAATCCACTGAGATTTAATAATTGCACTCCTTATCCTATCTCAGGATACAAGGGTGATTCATTTCTGTGTTATTTAATACCAGCCAACCCTTTCTCAGGAATAGTCAAAATACAGATAAAAGTTCTTCAAAAGTAACCCTAAGGCAAGAGCTGGGCTGTTCCAATGTGTGAAGTAAGCAGCAACCCTTTCGTAAATGTTCTAACTTGCTGAACAGTATGTATTTCCAAGTTAGAAACCTACGGGGCCTGTTAAGCAATCTTTGAGAGAGAGAGAAAAATGAACACCACCCTAGAAAATATGAGATCTGCAAAATTCTTTCTGCCACAAAGACTCCATGAACTCCAGCATCCTCTATGGGTGATGGTTTTGCAAGCGTCTCCATAGGAACACAGAGATGAATGATCATGAACCTGGGCATGCAAGGTGCACAAAATATTCACTCAGGCGCAACAAGAGGCTGGCAGATGGAGGGCCTGAGGGAGTGGTGGGTTTAAACTTGGTCTTAGATAATTAAGTAGGGCAGCAAGGCTGGAGACAAGGAATGCACCTTAGATAAAGTAGAACAGTTTATTATTAGTCTATATTGACTGGCGTTGAAATGAAGGCATTGGGGTCTCATGGCAGTGTGATGTTATAACACGCTAGGACGCTTTCTAAAGGGAGCCATCAAAACCTGGGCAGAGGAGTAATTTCCTTTGCATATTATTCCAGGAACAATAACCAGATATGTCACTCAGTATTCTACGTTTCCCACCCTCTCCCCTTGGCAGGCAGGCTCTAGTGGCTATATTATCAAGGGTCTTCATCCTTTGATCTGGCCAGTGGGGTAGACCACAGAGATGGAGATCGCTTTCTAGGTTCCTTCCTAGGGTCATTTTGGGCTGCTGCAGCCCATCTAAGAATTTCAAAGCTTCTCTCTGGCTTTGCATTTTAGTAACTTGTCTTGCTCCTCTTCTGGCCGGGCTCAGGAGTAATAACCTGGCTTTGCCCGCATTATACCACATGTCTAACCCTTCCTTAAGTTATACTGGAGTGAGCAGTCTATCAGCAGGCCTCATTCAGAGGAGAGGACTGGGCATTGCTCTATTTCAATCATCAAAGTAGCACTTAGTAAGGTGAAGGAGCTCACCCTCCAGGGGGATGATTGGATACCTGATCTAAATTAGGCAATTCTGATATTCGTTTTTGAGACTCTGAATTCAAAAACATCCCATGCTGGGGCTGGAGAGATGGCTCAGAGGTTAAGAGCACTGGCTGTTCTTCCAGAGGTCCTGAGTTCAATTCCTAGCACCCACATGGTGGCTCACAACCATCTATAGTGAGATCTGATGCCTTCTTCTGACCTGCAGGCATACATGCAGGCAGGTCACTGTATACATAATGAATAAATAAATCTTTAAAAAAACAAAAACAAAAACAAAAACATCTCATGCATTGTGGAAAAGAGGATAGAAAGAATGTAAGGGCTGGATGACAGGTTGGCATTTTGCAGAACAATGTCTTCCAGGACATGTGGCTATGGCATTCCTGGACTCACAGCAGCTGAGATCATCTGCAAAGGAGTTAGCCCATCAATATCCAGTCACAGGAAGAGGGAATGACTCATGTGATCCTATCCCTCCCTGAGGATCTGAAAGTGTTAATGGTCGCTGATAGAAGGAGAAACATTTTATTCATTAGTGTAGCCGTTGCTAAGTCTCTCATACTCCTGTGAGCAACTCTAGTAAAATTCACTGGGACAAACACAGAAGCACACACAGAGGCACATACACACACACACACACACACACACACAGAGAGAGAGAGAGAGAGAGAGAGAGAGAGAGAGAGAGAGAGAGAGAGAGAGAGAGAGAGAGAGAGAGATATGAAAGTAGAAGAGGGATGGACTAGTTAGGAAGAGGCTACAGGGTGAATATGATCAAAATACATTATGCACATGTATGACATGTCATAATGAAATGTAGGCTGAACTTTCTGTCCCACTGTGGTCTGGCAGCAGGTTACAAAATAATCACGCTGAGGCTTAATTAAAAACTGTATGGCCTATGGCTCAGGCTTCTTGCTAGCTAGCTCTTACAACTTAAGTCAACCCATTCCTATTAATCTATGTTTTGCCACGTGGCTTCGTGGCATTACCTGTTCTCTCACATCTTCCTTTTCCTGGTGGCAACTCACAGTGCCTCCCCGACCCCACCTTTCTTCTCTCTCTCTTGGATTTCCTTCCTGGCTCCATTCTCCCTCACCATAGGCCATAGCAGCCTCTTTACTAACCAATGGTAGCAGCACATATTCACAGCATACAGAAAGACATCCTACAGCAACGAAACCTGTTATTTTGTATAATTAATACATGATAATAAAAACATTAAGAGAAGAAACTCCATGGTTTGGTGTGGTGACTCGTATCTGTAATCCCTGCACTTGGGAGGATGAGGAAGAAGGACTGCTAAGAGTCCCCGGATCAAACTAAGTGAGAGAATGAGACCCTGTCTCAAACACCAAAGCAACAAAAACTAAGGAAGGAAGAAGGAAAGAAATTCCCCAGATGGGTAGGAGGAGAAGAACTTAGGAACCGGATTCATTTTTGTCCTCTAAGTGGGCTGAACAACAGCAAAGCGAGTTGGTCTGGAGAAATTCTCTTGTTGAAGTTGTCCAAATTTAGGATACTTTTCGGTCCTTTGATCCAGCCCCTCCTGAGCACTTGGTAAATTCTTAGGTCCAGTTACCACCCAGTAACTGTTTTCTCACAATGAACAACACATATACACACCCACACAGTTTGTCTGTTCTTCTAACCATATTGAAAGTATTCTGTTAGTAGCAGCCAGAGTTTTAATGAGTGCAAGATCCAATACACATAACCCCAGTGGCCACTCTTGAACTATACTTGCTGTGGTCCAGACTTCCCACAACGTATCCTGCCCACTTCTCTCAACTAGTGTAAGAAATTTCTTCTGACTCATTTCATTTTGGCATAAAATTGCCTTCCAATAAATCTCTTGAAGTATCTCTCATTTTTTATGGGTATTTCCAAATGGGTGTTCATAGTTTCTCACAAACTAGTGACAACCTCACCCTATTCTTTTTGTTCATTGATTACTTTACCTGTAAATAGCACAGCACACCACAAAAATGATAATATCTACATTCAAATATCTACTGCCTGGAGATGCTTCAAAATGTTTTGGTTCTTGGGTGCTCAAACACCCCGATCTTGATGAAGAGATAGGGAGTGTGTTTCATTTCTCATCCTGTGCCATAGAACTATTTAGCAATTCTCCATGTAGCTAAAGTTTATATAATGTCTTCTGGTGAGATTTATGAGTTACAGGCAGAGCTTTGCAGCCATGCTCCATGGTACATTAATGTGCCACTAATGTTACAGGGGCACCTTGGCTCTTGGGGCAATCTGATGGATACTGGGTGCCTGGAGTCCTGTCATCTGTTTATAAGTCATCTTATTTCATCAGTTCTAGCCTGGCCTACACATACTATTGTTTTCTATAAGGACAACGTCATGGGAGAGAGCTTAGTGATTTACAATACACACAGTTCCCTCTTCAGTGCCAAAAGAACACATCACAGTAGGTACTGTGATATTACTTGCATAATTGTCCTTTCCTGTTTTCTGTTGAATGGAGGTTCTGTGTGTGTGTGTGTGTGTGTGTGTGTGTGTGTGTGTGTGTGTGTGTGTACATGAGTGCTCATGTGAAAATATATTTTCTGAGTGTTGTTTGTGAGATTCCCCCAAATACCCTCACATACACATGTATGTGTGTATGTACACACACACACACACACACACACACACACACACACACACATTTCCACAATCTTTGCTACAAGGATTCAGTTTTGGAGAGACTTGGGAGTTAGGATTTCTATCTGAGGTCACACACTAATTGCCAGAGCTGTGATCCCAAATAGGCCCTTTGTCTCCAGAGTCCTGAGTTGTTTTGTTTTGTTTTTCTAGTCAAGTTGGGAAAACTGGGATGACAGACCTGTCTGAGGTGAGAGTCCCACTTTGTCCTCACCGGCTGTGTGGCTTCCACTGTGTCCTCTGTAAAATGGAATTGAAATGCTTTCATATATACCTAAGTCAGGAGTAAAGGCCTACAATATAGTTAAAAAAAAATCTTCTCTCTTCCCACCCCAAACTTCATAGCATCCTGTACTTAGAGCTCAAACCCGGAGTATCATTTAAAAAAACATTTCTAAATGCAGAGCTGAGGGGGTGGCTCAGTGGTTAAAAGGCTTGCCGAGCGAAGGAGGACGAGAGTTTGGACGCCCGGTGCCCACATCAAAGCAGGGAGTGGTGGCAGATCCCTGTGATGCCAGAGCCAGGAGTGGAAGGGCAGAGGGAGGAGGAGCCCAGGGGTGTGTGGGCCAGTCTGACTTCCTGAAAATGGGAGGCTTGGGTTCACCGAGGGACTGAACAAGATGAAGAGCTCTAGAGGAAAATAGCTGTGCTAACCTTCAGTCCCCACAGTTACACACACACTGTCTCTCTCTCTCTCACACACCCTCTCTCTCTGTGTGTCTCTCTCACGCACACTGTCTCTGTCTCCCTTTCTGTCTCTGTCTCTGTCTGTCTGTCTGTCTGTCTCTCTCTCTCTCACACACACACACACACACACACACACATACACACACTCCAACCCACATTGCTACATAAGGAAACCATTTTTAAGAAATGGTGAAGATGTAGAAAGTAAACCGAGGTTATATTAAAAAATTAAAGAGCAATTCAGCCTCTCTCTCTCTCTCTCTCTCTCTCTCTCTCTCTCTCTCTGTCTCTCTGTCTCTCTCTCTCTCTGTCTCTCTCTCTCTCTCTCACACACACACACACACCACTCTCTATGCACGGACATAGACTAAATGCTCAGAAAGTATGTGTTAGATGAATGGAGGAAATTGCTTTACATAATGTTTCTGGCTTATTCAAAATCCTAACTTCAGTTTCCTCCAAGCGTTGGAAAATGAATATTAAAAACATAATGTGACTCGACAGTTAGACATAGCAGCCAGGCATGGTGGCACACGCCTTAAATTCCAACACTACCTAACCATGGAGGTCTGGAGGTCTGTACAGACAGACAGGAAGTGACAGAGCTGGGCAGGAAGAGGAAGTGATGTAGCTGGACAGAGAGAGCAAATCAGGTGGCAGAACAGCAAGGCATATAGGGTAGACAGGAAGTAGCTCACCTTTGGAAGCTGCTGAGTTGGTGATGTGAGGTGAGCTGCGGCTTTTCCTACTTCCCTGTCTCTCAGGTTTTCACCCCTATATCTGGCTCTGTGATTTTTATTTAATAAAACTATTTAGAAATTCATCTACAAATTAGTAGAATGGGACTCTGATTACTATATAATTGATGCTCAATATTTCTCCAGTTCAAGGCTATCTGGTATAAGCCAGCATTGGTATGAAGAAGCAGCTTGAAGTAGAAGTGAATTTTCTTCTACTGTGTCCACAAGAAAATGTCTCTTTCATCTCCCCAGACTTCCCAAGTGCTTGGCTGTTACATCAAAGATGGAAAAGAGCAAGGCATAACTAACCTGAGAATTCTGGGGGATGTTATCTGTGTGAGCCCTCCCAACAGAAGCATAAAAGAGTTTCTTACCATTGACGCTATCCAATAATTCTGAACATTGCCTGGGCTCATTTAGGAAGTTCACACTTAGAGCCTGGGGTTATCTCACAGGCTTTCTCATCATGTATGGTGGCCGATGCTGGCCAATCAGGTGCCTATCAACTAGATCCGAGACATAACTATTATAGGCCCTTCTCTGTACATCACACCATCTACACAGAATCCTGTTCCAAGAGCAAATGCTTCAAGAGCTTGACACTGGAAGAGTGGTATGTGTGTGTGTGTGTGTGTGTGTGTGTGTGTGAGAGAGAGAGAGAGAGAGAGAGAGAGAGAGAGAGAGAGAGAGAGAGAAACACAAGTATGCAGGTAGAGGCTGAATTGCTCTTTATTTTTGAATATAACCTCGGTTTACTTTCTACATCTTCACCATTTCTCTTGCTATCAGACCCTCTCCTTCTTGTGGCACTGGTTCCTTATACTCCAGACTTCATCAGTATCTTACTGTTTTTTTTCTATGACGCGTTCCTCTTAGCACACCTCACCTGGGAAGCATACCGTGACTGTGACATTGCTGGTCACGGTAACTGCGATCTGTGGGTTATGACGGTGTTTGTCGTCTCTCTTCTCAGGAAAACGCCTGTATTCTTCCCTCTCCATGTTCTGTGTTTTGGAAACAAGTTGCGAAATCTAAGCAAGATTGAAAGGGAAGGGAAGGGAAGGCTCTTCTGCCTCCTGCAGGGGGTGCATCTACATAAGTTGTTTGAAATTCTTCTATATGGCAGATTTGTCTTTGCTCTCTTGGTTATTTATATCTCTATAGATTCATGTATATTTATTTTATCATTTGGGTGGTAATCCAGTACCTTGTGATTTATTTTACAGTTCAAAAGTTTCCAGTTTTGAGCACTGAAGGTTCCTTTAGTTTGGAACTAAACTGTGTCCCTTTTTACATAATCTCCTCTTTTAATTTTTTTTCATCATTTCCTTAGATCCTAGCACCTCAGGATGCCCAAGTTCTCTTGAATATTTCCTATGCTACCTCCAAAATTAGTCATTTTGCAACGCCTTTTTAAATTTTTATGTTTCGCTCCACCACCACCACCTCCAACTCCACCTCCACCACCACCACCACCACCACCACCACCACCACCACCACCACCACCACCATATTTTGTGTTTGTGTGTGTTTCGTGTGCATGCAGGTGTGCATATCACAGGTCAGGGGACAATCTTTAGAAATCATTTCTCTTCTTCCGCCATGGGTTCTGTGAATTGGACTCACATTGTGAGGATTATTCAGCTCTAGCATGAATTGTTAGAAGATCTTATTAATAAAAACAAACCTGGAGCCAGGTATTGGGGTGAATGCTGAAAGATCAGAGAAACAGAACAAGCCACAGTGAACCTCACCTTGCCAACTTCTCAGCTGATCTTGTTTCCTCAGACTGGAAGCCTCTGTGTTCTTATCCGAATGGATCTCAGCTGAACTGCTGCTCAAAAGCCTAAAATCTTAATGAGACTCTAGTTTCTGGTCCTCACACCTTATATACCTTTCTGCTTCCTGCTATCAGGATTTAATTCCTAGGATTAAAGGCATGTGCTGCCATGCCTGGCTATTTCCAGTGTGGCTTTGAACTCACAGAAATCCAGACGGATCTCTGCCTCCAGAATGCTAGGATTAAAGGCATATGCCACCATTTTCTGGCCTCTATCCCAGATAAGTTTAATAGGGTGCAAAATATATTGGGGGACACAATATCACCACATTCAGCAAGCACTTTTCCCCACTGAGGCATCTCATGTTCTCCCCATTATTTTTTTCTTTAAATGGAAGAATGGTGTTATAACGCCTTGCTTCAGATGGCAGAGAAAAATCTTCTGGTTGAGATTTCTAATAAGACCACATCAAAAGGCTCAAATGCAGGCCAAGCCAGCCAGAGGAATAGATCGGTACCTAGCCCAGTTGTCATCAGAGAGGCTTCATCCAGCAGCTGATGAGAGCAGATGCAGAGATCCACAGCCAAATATTAGGCAGAGATCGGGGAACCCCGCAGGAGAAGAGGAAGAGGATCACAGGAGCCGGAGGGGTTGAGGACACCAGGAGAACGTGGCCCACAGAGTCAACTAAGCAGGTCTCATAGGGGCTCACAGAGACTGAAGCGGCAATCTTGGAGCCTGAAAGGGTCTGCGCTAGGTCCTCTGCATATATGTTATGGCTGTATAGCTTGGTGTTCTTGTGGGACTCCTAACAGTGGGAGTGGGGGTGTCTCTGACTCTTTTGCCTGTGCTTGGGACCCTGTTCCACCTATTGGATTGTCTAGTCCCGTCTTGACGTGAGGGTTTGTGCCTAGTCTCATTCTAACTTGTTATGCCATGTTTGGTTGATATCCCTGGGAGGCCTGCTCTTTTCTGAAGGGAAGTGAAGGAGCAGTGGATCTGAGGGAAGAGGATGTGGAGAAGGGACTGGGAGGAGGGCAGGGAAGGGAAACTACAGTTGGGATGTATGAGAATAAAAAAAGACTGCCAAAAGAGGGAAAGACGGAAAAAAATTCAGAGGCTGATTGATGAGACACTGCAGCATTAAGAAAAGAAATCAGCCAGGCAGTGGTGACGGTGGTGGCGCACGCCTTTAATCCCAGCACTCGGGAGGCAGAGGAGGGTGGATCTCTGTGAGTTCGAGGTCAGCCTGGTCTGCAGAATGAGATCCAGGACAGGCTCCAAAGCTACACAGAGAAACCCTGTCTTGAATGACTTGTGTTCTTACAGGGACACAAGTAAGGCAATGTGTCATGGAGGAAGGTGGCCACGTCATCACACGGTGTCAGTGAATTCAGTACATTGAGGCCTGAGCATTCGATTTAACAACACAGAGGTCATAGGGCAGGTACGTGGAGAGGCTGGAGGGAGGGCTCAAGAGGTAAAGCACTTGCTGCACAGTCATGAAGACCTGACTTTGGATCCTCGGCATCCACAAGAAAGGTCCCAGGCATGGCGATACACGCCTGTAATCCAAGTGCCAAGACAAGATCCTTGGGGTTTGCTGGGCAGCTAGTTTTGCCAAATTGGTGAGCTCCAGGTTCATTGAGAGATCTTGTCTCGAAAAAGAAGGTGGGAGTGGGGTTGAAGAAGACACTCAATGTTGACCTCTGCCCTCCATGGGGGTGTACACACACCTGCATGTGCACCTACCCCCAACATGTGCCACCCCTGACACATGCATGCACACATACACGCACACTCACAGTTTTTGTTTTTAGTTTTTAAAAAACAGATTTAAAACATGTAGTTAAGTGGAATCAAAAGGGTAAAAGGCCGAATGTAGTGATTTAAATAGAAAAATGTGAGGTAAGGAATTTGATATAGTAGAGCTTGCTCTTTGAGGAATTTTATTTACAAAAAGGAGTAAAAAGTGGTGTGACCATAAGTAGGGGGAAATGAGTTTAAGGAAAATTTGACGCATGTCCATAGAATAAACCATTACGAGGGCTGGGGACTGAGGAGAAAGGTAGCAGACAACTGGAGCACTATCCTTGTCTAGGTGACAGAGCTCGTGTTGTGTGTGTGTGTGTGTGTGTGTGCGTTAGTGGGAGTGTGTCTCACTCCTCTAACTCCATCAAGGAGGCAGAGTGTATGGATGCAGATGCTGCCAGCATGTCCGTTGGAGGTGAGGACCCGTTGGCATTCCCTTCCGATTGAGCCAGTTAGGTTTGATGGAGTAGGAAGGTCTCAACTCGTCACAGGAATGTAAGAGGGTATGTTAGAGGTTTAAGAAATGAGAAGGCGTAAGCCCTTTATTGAACACGAGAGTGAATGGACAATGAGTGACAACATGAGGTCACTGAGGGTCCTTGCAAAGCGAGGACAGCAATTGAGGATGTTGAAGGTACACCAAGGGGTTGGTGGTGGGGCAATGGAAAGTTGTGAACTATAGAACTGAATGCTCTGGTGAATGTCCTGTGCAAGGGTTAACTTTTATAGAAATAAGAACAACCATGTTCACCAGGAATCTGAGCTTTAGGAACACATCCATCAAATTATCCGTTCCTGTTCCCTGGAGCTGGGAAATGGCTTAGTGAAGAGTTGACATAAGTTTGGAGTGTGGAGAAAGATAATTATACTTCCCCCACCAATAATATTCACCATAATTAGACAACGTAGCAACCAAAGTTTTTTGCAGATGTAATAATGAGATTCATGAATTTGGGCTGTGGCTATAGCTTGGTGGTGGAATACTTGTCTGGCATGCCCAAAGCATTGGAAGCAATTCCCAGCAGCACAGGGTCTCCAGTAATCCTTGTCATTTCTGCCATTGGAGAAAGCTTCTGGTATCATATCAAGTCACAATATTTAGTTTAATAGTCTTTTATTTTTGTCCCATACAGGGTGTTATCAATATCTTTTGCCCAAAATTTGTTTAGAAGTTGATAAATGTTGCCACACCCAACTGAGAGAATAAAGAGATTTATCCTCCACTCTTGAAGAACAACAGAGTAAGTATCCAAGCTAGGCTGAGCGTGACTGAGTGGGACGGGGCTGGATGAGTGTGGTAGAGGCAGAATGAGGTAAGCTTGTTTTCTGGAAGCAAGAGATAGAATGCAATTATGTTCTCACAGGCTTGGCCATGTGCCGGGTAAAAAGGAGGAGAGTTGGAACCTGAAACCATTAGTGGTCAGGAATGAAAATGCAGAATCAGCTCAGGTGAGATGGCTCAGTGCACAAACGTGGAATATTATTTTAACATGTGTTACATTCGTTTATGTTGTCAAATATTTGTTCAATGATGCAAAGATATGTTGCATTCTTTTATGTTGCATCTGTTTAACTCTATGAAGCTATGCTACTTTGCCTGTCTAAAACACCTGATTGGTCTATTAAAGAGCTGAACGGCTAGGCAGGAGAAAGGATAGGCAGGACTGGTGGGCAGAGAGAATAAGTAGGAGGAGAAATCTGGGAAGAAGATCAGGGAGTGAAAGGAGAAGGAGAGGAGGACTCCAGGAGCCAGCCACCCAGCTACACAGCAAGCCACAGAGTAAGAAGTAAAGAAGCGCATATAGAAAGGTAAAAGCCCAGAGGCAAAAGGTAGACAGGATAATTTAAGAAAAGCTGGCTAGAAATAAGCCAAGCTAAGGCCGGGCATTCATAAGAAAGAGTAAGTCTCCGTGTATGTATTTGGGAGCTGGGTGGTGGGCCCCCAAAGAATAAAGGGTAAAATCAACCAACTACAGGTCAAGGTGTTTGCTGTCAAGCATGCTGACCTGAGTTTGATCCCCAGGACCTATGTGGTGGAAGGAAAGGACTGACTCCCCCCAACTTGTGCTCTGACCTCCACATGTGCACTGTCGCAGGCATGCACCCTGTCCCCTCCCTCACACACAAATAATAAAATAAAATAAAATCAGTCTTTATTACAGATGTTGCAGGTGCTACACATCTGTTGTGCGACACGGTAACTAGAATCCTAAGCTCTGGGGTTAGATCGGAATTTAAACCCCATGTCCTTAGCCTTGTGGTCCTTCTTAGCTATTTGGCCCTATGGAAATTACCTAGTGCTCCATTCCGTAAGACTTCCCTGCAGGTTGCAAAGGATCAGAATAGAACTATTCTAAAACGGCCTCTTCTCCTTATGGCTTCTGTCTCCTGTATTAAACTCCACCCCCCACCCCCCATTGGAGTGGAATTCTGTGTTTGTGCACTGCACCTGAAATGAGAAATTTTGACGTCTATCGAATTTCAATTAATCTAAAAAGTACGAACAATCCAATACTTTGCCGGTAATGCATTTTTTTTTTTTTTTTTTTTTAGCATACTTAGAACAAGTTTTGTTCTGTATCTACCTCTTCAACTGGTTTTTTTTTTTTTTTTTTTTTTTTTTTTTTTTTTTTTTTGGTTTTTCGAGACAGGGTTTCCCTGTGTAGCTTTGTGCCTTTCCTGGATCTCACTCTGTAGCCCAGGCTGGCCTCGAACTCACAAAGATCCACCTGGCTCTGCCTCCGAGTGCTGGGATTAAAGGCGTGTACCACCACTGCCCAGCTTTAACTGTTAATTTTATGAGATCTAAATAACCATATACACATTTCCAACGAAAACTTAATATCTGAATTAAGATACACCCAAAGTGTAAGCACCATATTTTGAACACTTAGTTTGTAAATAAGTGTACTTAAAATATCTCGCTGATAAATTTTCTGGATTTTTGGGGGTGGTGGTGGTGGTGAGATGGTATTCTGTAGTCCAGATTGGTCTTGAACATACTATGTAGTTGAGGACAACCTTGGATTCCTGACCCTCCTACACCCATCTCCCAAGAGCTGAAATTACAGGTGTGCCATCCTACTCAGCTTGGATTACATGTTAAATATTTTCAAAATTCTGGCTCAAGATAGACTATTCAAATTAGTACTGTCTTTTTGGTTTTAAAATGAGACTACTCAAACGCCTAAGTTATGTGCCTGGCATGTATCACAATTAACAGATAATTTCGGCACAGAGTACCCATCTCAGGCCTGGCTTTTATGTTAGCTGCCTTCTCCTGTCTAAATTCAGTGGCAGCCGGCTGGAAAGAGGAAGAGAAGGAGGTGGGATGGGACAAACTTTCTTCTTCCTCAGCAGGAAGCTGTGGCAAAGACAGCATTCATAGTGAGTTCTTTGGCTCAATGGTTTCTTCCGCACTGGGGTTATTTCTACTACATTCCAGGCAGGCTATCCTTTCTGGAGAGGTTCTGAAAGATGTTATGTCAGCAGCTCAGACAAACTGTTCAAAGGCAGCCTTCATGAAGAGATGCTTGATTTTCAAGAGTTAAGGGTCATGGCAGAGAGACCGCTCAACTCAGCCTCCTCAGTGTCATGGGGGTGGGGTGGGCGTTGATTAAACACAGTGATCTCCTTACCAGTAGGCTGCATCATCTCCTGCTCCACTCAGCAGCTTCAAAGGAGGCCAAAGGTGTTGTGTAGAACTGTGAATAAGACTTCTACAAATGAGACACTGACCAAGAAATTAGCAAAAAGGAACATGCAGAAATAAAAGTTGGCTTTGCCACCTCACACACTATATTATAGTAATGCACTCTCCCACTCTGGTTAAAAAAAAAAAAATTTAAAAACAAGTCAGTTAAATATTTACATGCAGAATCAGCCCTGGCAGCAAATTCAAAGTTGACTATTAAAGCCGGCAGAAGCTGCTTCTGTGTCGGAGGCTTTGAGATTCTGGGCCTCAATTAACCTTTCCAAATAGGAACCGACAGCCCTGGATGGAAAGTATGGGGAGACTAAAATGTTTCTGAAGAATGTTTGACTACAAAGTAAACAGCCCGAAAAAAATATTGAATCAGATGCCGCCTCCACATTCCATGAAGCTGAACACAGCAAAAGTACACCGTTGAGTTGAAAGAGATCGCAAAACAAGTTGGGTTTAACCAAACTACATGAAATGAGTTGTGTTAGAATAAGACAGAGAAAAAAAATTTCTCCGGTTATTTTAGGTCTTGACATGATGTTGCTGACATTAAAGGCATAACTTCACAGATACTTATCTGCACACAAGCCTTCCTGTCATTTCTGGAGCCAAAGCAACGCATGAGAAAAATATTTACTAGATGTATTTATTCACTTTGAAGAAGGATGCTCTTCTTCTGGTAGCCAAACTATTTTCTTTTGGCGCAAAATAGCACAGTACATATTCTTCAGATTCAGCATTTCATTATGATAGAAGAAGGAGAAGCGACTTTAGGGAAAGAGGGAGCCCCAGAATGCTACAAAACAACACACACCAATGTTAAATGTCGGAAGCACCCATCCACAAGGCGGTGTCTCATGGTCAGTGCCCACAGCGTTTATTAGCCAGCACAGTATTCTCTGCAGAATGCTGGCATGTAGCTGTAAGAAGTTCAGGGCTGTGTCTCAGAAAAGCCTTTTGCATCAGCTAGCTGACAACATAGACTAGAAAAGTCTTTGTGACATGTTAAGCATGTGTCGTTCATTCGGTAAGCCTTCAAGGGTGGTGAAGCCCAGCACTGTCCTTCACCCGACTGGCTTGTCCACTGTGAAGAGAATATCACTGTTTTCTGATCCTTTGCACTAGCTAGTTCTTGTCTGGACTCCTATCTCTCTGAGCTGGTGAACCTTGCCCATCTCTCTCTCTCTCTCTCTCTCTCTCTCTCTCTCTCTCTCTCTCTCTCTCTCTCTCTCTCTCTCTCCAGGGGATTTCTCTGTTGAGTATTCTTTAACTCTGAATCTTCATGCTTATTGGATTTAATCCTGCCAGTGCCCTGACTTGGGATGGCCATGGCACTTAGAACAGTATTTAAATGGTATTTTAAAGTTATTTTTAATGGCTAATACACATTACCCTCAGATACAGGAGTTGTGCCTTTTACATTCCCGGTCCCTCTTCTGCCTACTATAGTTCCTGCAAAAGATAGAGGCACTGAGCATGTTTCCGGAACAGAACTAAAAGTCCCACTTTGAGGTTTCAGTGTATGAAGACAGTTGGTTGCTATCGTGTCGTGGATTCAGGTGGCTCTTGCACTGTTACTCCATTGTTCCTTCCACACCTGCCCTCTAGGGCTATCGCACTTCAAACCCTTCCATTCAGCCTGCTTCTGCTGCCTGCTTCCTGTCGTCTCTGAGGCAGAAATGCTTTTCTGGTTACACTCCTCTCTTACCTTAGAAGGACGCCACAGAAGAGTGGTGTGGGCCGTAGGTGAAATCATGGCTTCATTTGACAGTTCCTTAGGACTGAAGCAGCCTTTTCAGAATCGTTGCTGAAATTTTCATCACACAGCACATTCACTCTTTCTCACAGATACGTTGTGTTCTTTCCCCCCCAGATAGCCTGGTCAATAGGGTTCATGTACCATGCCTTTAAACCTTCACATGTATGGGGTTCTTTTTGTCTTGAACCTTTTTAGAATTTGGACTGCAGTGGGCCATTCCCAGCTCCATCAAACGTGCTATAATGAACAATGTCTGAAACATCAAATGTGCTCAGTGCCAAAGGTTTGGCTAGATGTGAGGGGCTGGATGTATTTGCAGAGAAAAGGTTTCTAAACATAGATGCTAGAATTTAACCTGGAAAGAGGGGGTAGGATATTTTCTTGCATTACATACATCTCTACTTTAATAAAGAGCATGGATCTGAGATAAAAAACTGAAGTTCCTTATCTTTAGAAGCATTTTGTAACAAGTATATTGTAAAATCTCCCCACAGAATGTCTCAGGTCTTATGATTAAAAACAATACCCCCAAAGAGAAAGTATAAAAGCCTATTTCCTTAATGAGACTACTATCATTCTTCTAGCTACATCTTCAAATTTATTCAATTAGTCCCATGATCTCAAAAGAGCTTTTAGTTTTAAGTATTTTTTATTATTATTATTATTATTATTATTATTATTATATTATTATTATTATTGTTTTCATTTTTGTTGCATGTGTCATGGCATGTTGTATGTGTCAGAAGACAAAGTGTTTCTCTCCTTCCACCTTATGTGGATTCCAGGGATCAAACTCAGATAACTGGGCCTGGGCGGCAAGTGTCCTTACCCACTGAACTATTTTGCCGCCCAAGGAGCTTGGTATTTGGTACCTGAGAATAATGGCCCATGTCTTCGCTCATGATCCAGCTGTGAACTGCTCATGTTGCCTGCTTTCCAACTCCTTTGGGCTGGAAATAGATAAAGGAATTGCAAAAATAAGCTGAGTAATTCAGTCGCTGCTATTTGCATCCATCAATCTTTTAGAGAAGAAACTTGAAATTACATATGAAGGTGGATCTGTTATTTCTAGGTCTTTCAGTCCACAGTTAATCATCAGCCACCACATTTTTCCTGATGTACTAAATGAAATTTATAACCTATAGCCACCCCTACACATACAACCACCCCACCTCCATACCCACACCCACACTAATAACCACTCCATATCTACAACCATCCCTCCCACAACTACCCCCATACCTACCACCATCCCCACACCTACAACCACCCCCACACCTACAACTACTCCTACACCTACAACCAACCCACACCTACAATCACCCCCACACCTACTACCAGTCATGCTTACACCAGTCACCCCCATATCTACAACCAGCCATGCCCACACCTACAATCACCCCCACACCTACAACTACTCCTACACCTACAACCAACCCATACCTACAATCATCCCCACACCTACAACCAACCCACACCTACAACCAATCATGCTTACACCAACCACCCCCATATCTACATCCAGCCATGCCCACACCTACAACCACTCCTATACCTACAACCAACCCACACCTACAATCACCCCCATACCTATAACCAATCATGCTTACACCAATCACCCCATATCTACATCCAGCCATGCCTACACCTACAACCACCCCCATACCTACAACCACTCCTATACCTACAACCAACCCACACCTACAATCACCCCCACACCTACAACTACTCCTACACCTACAACCAACCCACACCTACAATCATCCCCACACCTACAACCAACCCACACCTACAACCAATCATGCTTACACCAATCACCCCATATCTACATCCAGCCATGCCCACACCTACAATCACTCCACATCTACAACTGGCCATGCCCAAACCTACAATCACCCCCATACCTACAATCACCCCCATACCTACAATCACCCCCACACCTACAATCACCCCCACACCTACAATCACCCCCACACCTACAATCACCCCCACACCTACAATCACCCCCACACCTACAATCACCCCCACACCTACAATCACCCCCACACCTACAATCACCCCCACACTTGCCACCACTGCCCCAAGCATGCTGGGTGATTCCACCAGGCAGGTGCCTCTTCAGCTCGCCACTGCTCAGAAAGGGAAATGAGGGGCAAAGGGTACATCTTTCCAATGCACTCTTCACATTGGTCACAAACCTTGGAAAAAAACTAGAGCTTAGTAAGCTAGATAGCTCCTTGAAGCTGTCAGAGAATGTACTTGTAGAATGTCACGCATCACAGTGTTTCATAGTGGGAAGAGGTGTTAGGCCAGTGGTTCTCAACCTGTGGGTAACGACCCCTGATTTCAAATATCAGATATTTACATTATAAGTCATAACAGGAGCAAAATTAATTATGAACTAGCAAGGAAATAATTTTATGGTGGGGGCCGGGTCATATGAGGAACTGTACTAAACGGTCACATGTAGCTTGAGTTTTTCTGCCTGGCCTACAGTCAGGATAAATCTCTGTCACCCGCCAGTCCCACAGCCTCTCAGACCCGACCAAGTAAACACAGAGACTTATATTGGTTACAAACTGTATGGCCGTGGCAGGTTTCTTGCTAACTGTTCTTATAGCTTAAATTAATCCATTTCCATTAATCTATACCTTGCCACATGGCTCGTGGCTTACCGGCATCTTCACATGCTGTTTGTCATGGTGGCAGCTGGCAGTGTCTCTCTGACTCAGCCTTCCACTTCCCAGCTTTATTCTCCTCCTTGCCCCGCCTATACTTCCTGCCTAGCCAACGGCCAATCAGTGTTTTATTGATTAATCAGCAACACATTTGCCATACATCCCACAGCAGTCACAGCATTAGGGAGGTTGAGAACCACTGCGTTAGAGGGGTAGTTTACAGAGAATTGACCTCTATCAATTCTGTAACTTAAAATCAAGGCAAACATTTGCAAGTTTTTTTGTCTTTGTTTTTGTTGTAGTTGAAGTGTCACTATGGAAGCCAGGCTAGCCTTGAGTTTGTGACCCTCCTGTCTCAGCCTCCTGGGTGCTGGGATAACAAATGTGTGCGACTCCACCAAACTCAATAAATAAAACCCCTTGAAAGGCCCAATCAACGTAAAGAGAAACGTCACTGTATCTTAAAGAATTACTTTAGTTCCTAACTAGAGCCTTGGGCAAAAAGGTACAGTCATTCCAAGACTGATTCACTTATTCTTATGAGGAAAGCATGGACACCTGACCCACAGGGCTGGCTCCTCTCCACGGCCCTAACATTTTACGACAGGTTATAGGCTCTACACAAATGCCCGATGGACCCAGGCTGGCACCACATACGAGTGAGGATGACTGGGTTAGAAATTTTCTTTAAATTGTATCCTGATCAGTTCTTCATTATTTAAAACTCAATAGCAACAAAATTAATCTCACTCTCCTCTTAGTCCTACTATGAGACAATAAACGGCCCAGATACTGATAAGTGACATTGGCCTAGGGGAGCACTGAACAGCATGCAAACAGCACCTAGCTAGAATCGCTATGGGAATGAGAGTCCATGTGGCCAGGTGCAAATATATATATGTGTATATATATATATATATATATATATATATATATATATGTGTGTGTGTGTGTGTGTGTGTGTGTGTGTGTGTGTGTATATGTGTATATATATATATATATATATATATATATATATATATATGATGCTTTTATGTCAAGCTAATTTTCAATGTAGGAAATCCATGAAACAAACAACCAAACCCACCAGCCAAACATACACACACTATGACAACTGTAGCCAATTATAACACATCAGTGAATTAGACACGCTCCTGAGACACCAACCCACCGGTCCTCTTTGCTGTACTGGGACCAGCACGGATTAACTGGTTCATTCTAATAGTGCATCAGTGAAAGCTCTTCCTATAGGAGCTCCCAGCAGAGTCCCAGTGTTCTCTGTCAAGCTGTGCTCTGTGCTAGGGCTTTCTGACACTTCATCAGGAAACCCTGAGAAACAGCTAGTTAGTCTGTGTTCAGTATGAGGGAAAGATCATACAAGCTGAATAATATGTCCTAACTCATTGTTTTCAGAGTCAAGTCTGTAATAGTCACATGGAAATATTTACAATGCTATGATCAATAAAATAATAGGAGTATGAAAAGTCTCTAACATTTTTGTTTATATTTTAACAACTGCATAAATTTCACCATGAAGGTATGAGACAAAATACCTCAATAGGCTTCTGCTACTAAACGCTGGAGCCTCTAATTAAAATTATGTCGGAAAACATCTTTTAAAAATAGTGGCTCACACATTTAATCTCAGCACTCAGAAGGCAGAGGCAGGCAGATCTCTGAGATCGAGGCCGGCCTGGTCTACAGAAAGAGTTCCAGGACAACCAGGGCTACATAGAGAAACCCTGCCTCACAAAACCAAAAAAACCAAACCAAAACCAAAAACCAAAAAGTGGCTTTACTTTTGAGTATTCACACAAGTCCATATGATCACATTTGTCCCCTAACTCCACACCCTTTTTTTCCTCTCTCTGTTAGTTCCTTTTGTTCACTAGCAATATTCACATCACACACACACACACACACACACACACACACACACACACAATTTTTATGGTTTTATTTATTTTTGTTGTTGTTTTGAGACAGGGTCTACTGATCCACCTGTCTCCACCTCCCAATGCTTGTCCAACCACAACTGACAGGAAAGCGCCTTCTTCGAACCCTGTCATTCATTTGAATGAATGTCAACCACACTGTGGCATTCCATCCTCACAGGGAAATCCGATACCCGTTGTGCCTCTGGGAAGCACAATTTATCATAACCAAATAAATAAAATATTCCTTAGACAAGGATGAAAGGCTTCTCAGAACATTGAGAAAGGGCTCAGCTTAGCTATGTACATCTTAAGGAGGTTTCAGCCATCAGCTTTGAAACAACAGCCAGTTCCCCAATCACACTGTTGTATGATCTTTTGTTTGTGTTCTGACAAATAAAGCTTCCCTGGAGATCAGAGGGTAGAGCTAGCCATTAGTTAACCATAGAAGCCAGGTGGTGGTGGCTCACACCTTTAATCCCAGCACTCGGGAGGTGGAAAGAGGAAGTGATAAGGCAGGGCTTGGAGACAGGATCTCAGCCCTTTTGGTCGGAGGATCCGGAGAGGTAAGAAGTCACTGGTGGATGCTCCTCTGTGTCTCTGATCTTTCAGGTTATTACCCTGATATCTGATTCCTGGTTTTCATTGATAAGACTAATTAGGTTCATGCTTCATCACACCCTCAGGTTCCAGCTTTGGGCTGAAAAAGGGTGGGCTTGTTTGGCTAATACCACAGTGTGGTTGACATTCATTCGAATGAATGACAGGGTTTGAAGAAGGCGCTTTCCTGTCAGTTGTGGTTGGACAAGCATTGGGAGGTGGAGACAGGTGGATCAGTAGACCCTGTCTCAAACAAGCCACAGCTAAGCTCTGGACCCTTTGCAATCCATTGGAGCAGGCTTCTTGGCTAGACATTTATGGACTGAACTGATACACTCAGGAGCCACTCTGTCACCTGTTCAGACACAAAGGGGCTCCACGTCCTATCTCAACTTTCTACTTGCCATCGCAGTAAAATCCCACATTCTACAATCTCAAAATGCCTGCCAGGCTGCCAGCACAGAACACACATACCCCAGGGGAGTGAGACCAAGAGAATGAAGAAACTTGGGGATGTAACTTTTACCATTCAAACCAGAACGAGTTGGTGGGGAGGGTGTGTTAGTGATCACCTGGAGATGACCAAACCACTTTGGCAAGCTGGGACAGATGGTACGTCATTGTGAGGGACAGCTCTAGGTACTGGATCCGCGAGTGTGGGGACAAGAAAGTGAGGATGGAGCTTGGGACTTGGGGCCATGAGAAGTTGCTGCTCCATTCTAAAAAGCTGCACGGTGAACTGACTGATAGGATTCTCTGCCTCCCAGGCTGTAAGGAATGCTTGCAAATAGATTCAAGCAGCAGATGCTTCTCAAGTACTACACATGAGTAGACTGGAAGGACTCACGGTGGGACCCAGAACAGAGCACAGTAAGTACCTGTAGTGCACCATTGCCGCTTTGGAAACAAGTAGGGAACAGGCCCTAGTGCAGGATGCTGAGGGATATTTCAACTCTTAACCCAATGGACAGACATAACCAAAACTTTTTAAGATTAAAGTGACTTAGAAATTGCCCTCAGAGGCAGAAAAAAAAAAAACTCAATTAAAACTTTTTTTTTTCCAGATTGGAGAAAAGATTTCTAAGAACTCGTATTTTAATTAAGTAGATAGTCTTTATATTTTGATCATATTTAGTGTTTACTAATGATCATGGACTTTAATATTTACCTATCAAGTGATAAATGCTATTTGCTTTTAGCAATGGGGGATGACGTAGAAGTCAACTTTAGAAATGGTAGATTGCTTCAGACAGTATCTTTATTTTAAAATTTAATGTTTACTGCCGGGTGGTGGTGGTGCACGCCTTTATACCCAGCACTCAGGAGGCAGAGTCAGATGGATCTCTGTGAGTTTGAGGCCAGCCTGGTCTACAGAGCGAGATCCAGGACAGGCACTAAAGCTACACAGAAATACTCTGTCTCGAAAAAAAAAATTAGTGTTTATTATTTCTAAATGTGTGCATGTGTGTGTGTGTGAGTGCAGGTGTCCAAAAAGGCCAGAGGTGTCAGACTTCCCTGGGGCTGGAGTTACAGGTGGTTGTGGGCCTTCTGATATGAGTGCTAGAAATCAAAACTCGAGTCCCCTGGAAAAGCGTCACGTGCTCTTAATGGCTGAACCATCTCTCCAGCACAAGTGCAGCTTTAAATATGGACTTGAGTTTTGGAAGCAAGGAAATGCTTTTGTTTTCATGTAACCAACTAATTTTAAAAGTATTTGTACTTGCGAGATTTCAAACTTGCTATTGGTGTGCTTCCACCCAGTACAGATCTCAGGTTAGTTTAGAAGCCTCTGTTAAGTGAAAGAGCAAGTTTCAGAACCTGTTTTTTCCTCTGTACACTTTTTAAAGAGCACTACAGACACTTTCATTTTTTTCTTAAAGGCATCTTTTTGTTGTTTTTTTTTTCAAGACACGGTTTCTCTGTGTAGTTTTGGTACCTGTCCTGGATCTCACGCTGTAGACCAGGCTGGCCTCGAACTCAGAAATCTGCCTGGCTCTACCTCCTGAGTGCTGGGACTAAAGGCGTGCGCCACTACCGCCCGGCCTCTTAAGCGAGCAAACTGCATTTGTGGTCCTCCACAGCAACCTTGCGGGGAGAGCTTACCATTTACCTTCTGTGCAGATTTCTGCATTCTGGGACTGCCATGTCAGTGTTTCTGAGTTCTCAAACTCTGGCTGCATATTTGAATCATTTGGGAATTTTAAAAAAATGTTGCCGATGTTCTGGTCACACCGTTGACCACTGGAGGCTGAGCTAGCACCAACATTTAATGCTCCCTCCAGTCATTCATTTCTAACAAAGCTTGGGGGATACTGACATACTTCATCATCGTTATGAGAATAAATATAGGACCAGGGACAAGGGAATTAAACCAAGGTAACTGACTCAACACATCAGAGCACCTAGTGGTATGGTAAATGGCAAAATCTGACTGGGTCACTGCAGTCATTAGAGCTCTACTTGCCGAATGTGCAATAGATAAGTCCACACCAAAGCGGAAATGGGAACAAGTACTATTATTTCTCTGATGACTCTCCTTGGTTGTCTTCCTAAGGCTATGTTTATAGCTAAGATGGGATTTGCAAACTCTTGGCAGCTCAAACTTTTTATTTCAACTAAGCCAAGGGAGGCAGGAACAGCTTCTCGCAGGGGTCCATGGCTGCCGAACCACAGTGCCCATGGTGCACTCTTCTTAGAGTCAGGAAAGCACTTTCACATCTGTGATTTCACGTGACCATCAAAGGGCAGGGGCTGGACTGTGTTCCTGCTGAGTCAACTGGGGGCTCAAAGCGTTGTTAGAGTAAGGCAGAGTTGAGACCAGAACCGGGTCTGTAGACCGTCAGGTCAATGCTCTTCCCACAGAATGGTGCCTTTTCCTACCTCTTACATCCAGAGCCTCAGCATCCTCTCCCAGAAGGCTGATTCTCCCCCAGTGATGCTTCTCTGTGATGCTGGGGCCCAAACCCATGGTGTTACAAAAGTACTCTACTACTGGGATATTTTCCCAGTCCTTGCTTTTCTAGGTCTTATGTTTATCAGGCTAGTAGAGAACTTATGATTCTCCTGTCTCAGACCCTCAGGGGAGTGCAACCACACCCAGTGAAAACACTCACTCGTGACCATTTGTCTCTTGTAGTTGTATGAAGGACAGAGGCGGGGTGGTACAGGTACTGAGAAGAGATACAAAGTGCAAACGGGTCCAGAAAAGCATGGGGTTCAGGAAAGAGCTTGGGGGTGCTGGGAGAACACATGAACAAATTGCTCCCAGCAGAGAAAGGGAATAGTTAACAGCCGAGAGCTTGGGGGTAAGGGCTATTCAAAGCTTCTTGGGGGTCA
This sequence comes from Peromyscus eremicus, assembly GCF_949786415.1. Classification (NCBI taxonomy): domain Eukaryota; kingdom Metazoa; phylum Chordata; class Mammalia; order Rodentia; family Cricetidae; genus Peromyscus; species Peromyscus eremicus. The sequence continues at coordinate 28,557,386 of NC_081434.1, forward strand.
CTTAACTATTTCTTTTTGTTTCTTTTCTTTCTCTCTCTCCCCCCTTTCTTTCTTTCTTGGTTTTTTTGAGACAGGGTTTCTCTGTGTAGTTTTGGTGCCTGTTCTGGAACTCACTCTGTAGACCAGGCTGGCCTCGAACTCACAGAGATCTGCCTGCCTCTGCCTCCCAAGTGCTGGGATTAAAGGCGTGTGCCAACACTGCCCGGCCACTATTTGGGAAAACTCATGATAATGGTGAATTTTTGGTGTGGCATGTACTTAGTAGACAGGGTAGGGACAACAGGAAGTCAAGAAACCATTACTATGGACTTGAGATAAGAGAGATTAGGGCAATAGTTGAAATTAAGGATATTGACCAAAAAAAGTTGAAACTAACAAAGAGGTAATAGAGAAACAGCAGTGCAATAATCATTATCTACTGTTGGATCCAATGGCTACTGACATGTAACATAATGGAATATTTAACAAGGTGGTCTTTAACTGATTATGGGTTAAACAGCAGCCTGGTAGATAGGGTTTACAAAAAATCAGGCAAAGATTCATTTGCAGATCGTCCTTGCTTGTGCCTTTTAGTTTTTTCCAGGAAAGCAGTGGCTTCAGCAAAGTAGCAAACCTTAATACGGTTTAATACAGGCAGATGTAAAATCTTGCTTTGGACGAAAGCCTAACAACACAGTGAGAATGAGCAGCAGATGTCGAAATGGGAAATGCTGTCAGGGCCTGACAGCAAAATGCTCCAAGTTTGGACAGAATAACGCAGTGTGGATTTGAGTCAGCCAAACCAGGGCTTGAATCTTGGTTGAAGGGATATATGAAGATCTGGAATACACGCAATGAGGAATGGACCCGAGAATAATAAAACACAAATAAAAGGTTGGCTTGAGCATCAGTCAGAAAGCAAGATGAGTTTTCTTTCATTTCTATCAAGACTAGGAGTGTGCTGTAAAGCTCCGAAGAGGTATGAAGTTGAAGGTCGTTCAGGTTTAGGCACCAAAGTTGTGTGCCCTCAAGGAGGCAAAGCCCTCCAGGCCTCCATGTCAGTGACAGAACAGGATGAGGGAGCCAGCTCAAATACATGGTAACGATGAAGTCAACAAAGGTTACTAGGCAAAGACAGGAGACACAAGGTGGCAGTCATGCCCAAGATAAGTATGACCAGCAGGTGCCAAAAAGGGTTTTTCACAAGCCAAACAAAGGTGGGTTGGAGGAGACCTGATGCCATTAGACCGGATTGCCGAGAATGGCCATCTTTTATTTCTATAGTGAAAAACACCGAATACAAAGGTTATCCACAGGGAAATGTCCATACAGGCTGAAGCTAATGAGGAAGAGGTGTGATGTTTAAAAAAAATGGTACCGGCCTTGGGCAGGACAAATGTAAATTAGCACAGATAAGGACATAGGCGGACCTTTAGAAGGGGGCAATAAAGAGGCAGAGAGCACCCAACTGCCATAGAGCAGATGTTAAGGTAATCTCTACCCAACTGGCTCCTTAGCTTCCAATCATATCCACAAACAGCCATGATCCTTCAAAAGGCAGCCTGTTTCTCCTCTGCCCTGTGGCTTCTGGTTTCACTCAGCTTAAGAGCCAAAGTTCTTATACTGAAGCCACGTGGTCCCCTACTGCCTACTTAAGTTTTAAAAACACTCTCCCACTGGCCCAGCCATTCCGGCTACACTGACCACTTCATTTTGGCCCTCTAACTTGACGAAGTACCAAGCTACTAGAGCCTCTGTGTGAAAGAATCTTCCTGATAACCTTCCTTCGTCTCTGCTCCACTGTTACTCATCTGTGAGGACCTCTTTGACCACACAAAGCAACACAGCATCACCCCCTCCATGATCAGACTTAGGTCACATCCTGTTTGATTATGCTCAGGGTCAGAAAGGTATGAATTCGTTCTCACAGGTTCCAGATACTTGTTGAATGAGCACCTGGAGAGCAGGAGACATGGACAAGGAAAACCATCAAAAGCAGTTAGCAGCTAGTTTAAGAGGAAGTGAGGTGGGGACTAATTCCCAGGCAGTGATCTAAGATCGAGACAGGATCAGACTCCTTAGAAGAATTGGAGTGGCTGTACTATTTGAAGGCCCCTGCCCTCACATAAGTGAGGTATTACTTCCCCCCAAGCAACAGCAGGGAAATGAAACACAAAAGACCTTTTGACACACTACGAATTCACCTCAGAGAAGGCTTACGATGAAAAGGATCTTAATTTGAATTTTGAATGCCATACACCCCAGGTCTTAGTGCCTGCTTTTTTTTTTTTCCCCCTGTCCAGCTGTTCATTAAGATATACTCTAAAGACTGGTGATTTCAAAAGCAGTCTTACTGAAAACAAAACCTTTTGGTATACTTTATCTCCACGAAGATACCTTAATGACCATAGAAGCCAGCAAGCAGCATCTCAGTTTTATAAGCCAAAGGGCTAGAGTACTCATAAACTGCATTAACACAGATGAACTAAGATGGTAGACAAACAGGGTTGTCGTTTAGTAACTTGGAGCACCCCAATCCCATGTGCAACAGTATCACCTCCTTTGGCTAAATAGTCAAGCATTAGGACTTTCCGTCAAGGAAAATGCTATTGAAGCGCAAAATAACTCACCAAAGTCAGCTTAGGGAGGATGCGGGGTGGGTGGGATCAAACACAGCTATGAAGATTTCAGAGTAAAGGAGACAGAGCAGCGGAAAAGTGAACAGCGTGAGAGCAGAGCATTCTATGCCGCAGGTCTAGTTTCTGTGCCAACGTATCGCCCAAACTTCACAAATTTCATCTCATTAACGTGATAAATTTTCACCCGGCATTAGTCAGAGTGATGACCTGCTAATGCTTTCTATGAAACTTAAAAAATACCCATCTAACTAAAGTTATGTTACGAAAGAAGATCATTGTCCTGTCCTCCTCTGACCCTTCAGCTAGAGGAGGCCTGTGAGGAAAGCCTAGGCTACTTACACCCTAAGCAGCGACTCTTCACCTCAGTCTTTGTGCTGTTGTCTAGGGAGGGATCTTGGGAGCCTGAGTTATCAAGACAGAGCAGCAGTGAAGGTAACAGCAAGTAGACTTAAGTGCAGAGTTTCTGTGACACTGGGCTGACTCAGGCAGGGGCGACCAGCTGGGGCTCTTCAAAGCTGCTTCCGGTGTAAAGCCTAGTTCTACCGTGTGATCCAAAGCAAGAGATTTAAACTTCCTAAGCCTCAATTTTCCCGTATGTACAATGGGAATACACAGGGCTATTATTTACATAATCCATATAAAATGCAAAATGCTGCATAATTACTAATTTATGAGTCAATAACTCATTGCTAATATGGAAAAACTATGACGTTTAAGCCTTGATTTAAATAAAGAGAAGCTTCGTCCTGAGTTGAACCCAAACCCAGATGTGCTGCTTAAGGAAACTGTGCCAGGCATCAACACTGTAGAAACACACACATTAAGTCCCTATTTTGGGGCCATTAATGACAATTTGAACTCAGGAACAACAGATTAAGCCAGTCTGCTTGTACTAGATTTGATTATAAGCTTTTTTTTTTTTTTTTTTTACAAATATGGAAAATGAAAAAAAGTAATTCTCATGGCAAAAGTATATAATAAAGAGATTGAGAGCTTAAAGGGAAAAAGCTACCCATCTGTTGAAAAATAAATGATCTGGATGAAGATAGTTTCCTCGCTGACCCGCGCCTATGGCAGCAGTATACCAGCACACAAGCAGACTTACACATGCGTAAGAACTGAGAAAGGGGAAGTTGCTATGGAGTCAGGGCCGAAGAGGTCTAAAGCAGCGCAGGTTACAGAGACAAAACATCTATACAAAACGAGTTCTCGCTGGGTGGCGGCGGCGGCACATCTTTAATCCCAGCACAGGCAGGGGCAGGTGGATCTCTGTAAGTCTGAAGCCAGCCTGGTCTATAGTATGAGTTCCAGGACAGCCAGGCTGTTACACAGAGAAACCCTGTCTTGTCTTGAAAAACAAAACAAAAGAACCCGAGTTTTCTAAAGGTATGGGGGGAAATGCTAAGAAACGAAGACTAAAGAAATTTTCCATTCTTAGTTAGCTTTACAAACAGAACATAATTAAAAATTCAATTCTGACAGAATACACATATAAGTTCCTCATCTGACAAGATGGAAAATACCTTGCATGTTGTATGTTACTTATATTCAATCCCTTAATAATTTATGCTATCTAAATATGGCATTCATAATTATTTTGCTGGTTTGGCATTTTTTTTTTCTGTGAATTTATGGTAATTATTTCTTCTAAAGATCATTAAGTGCAAATTTCATTGTTATGACTGTTTCATCACAGAGTTAAGATAATTGTTATTGAAAAGTCTGGATTGTTTGATGAAATTTTCTTAGTAATATGGAACACAAGTTTGTTCTAAAGCAAAACCACTAGCCCCTGGGCTGATACTGTGGGCAGGAGTAAGGGCACCATACACATTTTACTTCCAGAGGCGAGACCATGGACATGAGCACACCGAGTCACTGTGTCGATCGTTAACATTCCAAGTATATTATAGAACTTCCATTATGTAGATTAAAAAAAAAAAAACTCAAGTAGAAAAACAGAATGCCAAAATATGATGTTCAAATCATTCCAATATTCAAAAAGTTCAGTCCCCATTCAGAAACAGATAAACAGTATATTTATTAAATGAGTTAAGACAAATAAAACTTTACAAATAGACAAATAATAAAAGGCTCAGTGGTTAAAATAGATGGTAAGCATCATTAAAAGAAATCAACACCATCATGGTAGTATCTCGGTTGGCTTACACGTGGAAATGAAATTTTCAAAGAGCAATTTCACAGAAATGAAGCCAGGTTTTTTTTTTTTATCTTATAAACAAATCACCATTTCTTGGTTCAAAACTGATATCTGTTATGAAAAATGACTGTATCACATATTCGTAAGATGACCAGGAGTAACCCAGCGTCAAAGTGCAGCAAGTCTATTTACAACCACAAAAAAGGCAATGATGAGGAGAAAAGGATTTTTAAAAAATATACAAAGATTTAAAAACATTTGGGATGCAAAATCAAACAAGTTTTCTCTTTTGTTAAAGATAAAATGTGAATTACAGATGTTGATTTAGCTATACACTCTATAACGGGATCCAAGATCTTTAACAGCTTGCTTGCATTTTATTCCCCCCCTTACATAATGTTCTGGAAATCTCTAGTAGAAATTACAGCGTCTCAGAGAGAGAAAAACGCACACTGAGCGTGTCTTGCTATTACTTCATGGACGTCCTAAGACCCGTTTATGGACTGGAGGTGGTGTAAGAAGCCATTGCCTTGAGTTGATAAAAAGACCAGAAAGCTGGACACAAACCCTCCAAAGCACATGCAAGTCTAAATCTTGTGGTAATTACATTCATATTTAAGCATAACCAAAATAAAATAAAAAAAAAAAAAAGAAAACTGAAAACATTTCCCTTTTCTCTATTCCCTATGCCTTGCAGGCTTCTTCAGTGGATAGGGTCAATTTTTAGAGTAGAAAGGGTTCTTCGAGAGGAGTCTAGTCCCCCCACTCTTGCAGGGTGAGTCATTTCCCCCAAGATCATGCAGCACATTAATGGCAAAATCAAGACTAGGCACCCACTCTGGACGCCTGGTCTAAATATGCTTCCCAGCATATCATGCTACCTCTTTTTACAGTATGAGTAACTACAAATACCTGATGAGTAAATGTACAGTGGTAAATGCGACAGAGCCAGTACGTTCCTAAGACTTGCAGAGGATTACTGCAGGCAACTGATGGAGAGAAAAGATTCCTCCCACCCACCAAAAAAAAAAAAAAAAAAAAAGAAAAAAAAAATCGCGAGCACCATCAACTAGGTTTCTTTGCTGGGTCAGCATTCTTGGATGTCGCAGTCCTCGTATGCTTTATCAGCCTGAGGATGGTTTATCCGGTGAAATCTGCGCCCTGAAACAATACCAGTTTCAAAAGGGTGAAGACGCAGGGGAGACAAAGGGAGAAGGCAGACAGGAAAGAAGCAGAGAGCCCAGAAATTCAACTGACTCCGGGATGGGCATTTCCGCACATGGTTAATTATCACATCTGCGTATATTACGTTTAGAAGCTTTCATGTTTTCATGATTTATCATCTCCTTTCATCTAATGTTATTTGGCCACTTAATAAAAACAAGTGTGTCAGAGACAATGGCGGTCACGACTTTTTACAAAACGGTGACACTATTTTAGATAAAACTAGGTTCTATGAAGAATAGGGTAGGTGGCAAAACTGTGCTGTCTCAGCCTGACTCTATGAGGTGAGCAACAAAGAATTCAAACCGCACTTCGTGGGGCCATCACCAGCTTGAAATTTATTCCAATTGTAGGCAGAGGGAACAGACCGATGCATCACGCAGGCAGGACCGAGAATAGGGAGGTGAGCTGTCTTAAAACCACTGCCGTGTATTTATTTAATAAAAGGGCATATTCCTCTGTGTTTACAAACAAGTTCCAAAAACAAAAGGAAAACATGTATGCTTCTACCTATTAACCTTTTTCAAAATGCCAACAGCCCTGTCTGCTGTATGCAGGTCTCTAAGGAGTTCTTAGAAAAATCAATACAGTTTACTCACAGTTCACCAAGACATCACTGAACTAACAGATTTAGACAAAAACCAAAGGACTAAAGGTTCTCTTGTAGTTTGATAGTTTAATTTGATTGGCCTGAAATAACAAAAGCATTTCAAGCATCTTTCATTGTGTATTTGACGTCCGGCAATAAACAATCTAAATTCTGAACAAAAGGTTAATATTAGCAAGTTTTCAAAAAATTTAAAAATTAAACAGTTCTTTCAAAACCATTAAGTAGTAAATGTATTTAAGAAACTAATTAGGACAGATGCCATAACTTCATTAGAACACCACTGCTCATGTTTTTTTTTGTTGTTGTTGTTGTTTTTTTTTGTCTTGTTTTGTTTTCTTTTTTTGTTTTTTGTTTTTTAAACAAAGCATTAGTGTTATCTATTTGGCTATTAGTATTAGCAATTTATCTACAATATTTAACAAGATAAATTGTAGGCAAAAATTTAGTACAGTTTCAATAGAAACACCCCTTTTTTATTTCCTGAAAATACAGCAGTATTTGAAGGACTAATTTTTCTCTGCATTAGTTATAAGGAAGCTTCCCATCTATGAAGAAGAACAAAAAAAAAAGTATCTACAAACCTTGTAAACAGATCTGTATCATTTATAAACATAAATAATCCAAATTATTAACAGCCGACAGCAGAAATTAAAGTATTCATTCAATGATCCAGGGTTCTCTGTCTTGCCCAGCTTCACTCCTCCCTCTCTCCCATCAAGGACTGAGATAAACCACAGCTCTGCTAATACACCGTCAGGACCACGCCAGGTACCACGGATGATCCACAGGTCACGTATGCTGAGCTGTTCATCCGTCAGTTCATTTCTCCCACCCCCCAAAAAGCACCCTCAGTCTGGCAGAAAGCTTTGCATTTTTTTTTTAAAAAAATAAATCTACATTCGTACAAGTGTGTCTTCTGTTGAAGTCCAAAGACAAGAAATACTATCTTGTCCGTCACAATATGTGAAAAGACTCAGTTTCAATTTGTTTCTTTACAATGCAGCTAGTGTGTTAACATTCAGCTTACAATCAGAGTGATGTTTCCAAACTATGTAGTGGGCTTCCTGGGGATGAAGAGGTAGCAGACTTGTTCATCTCTACTGTAAGGTGAATTCCGCTGTCAACAGCATTGTTATTTTTGTTAGGAGAGGGTGGAGGGCTGGAGTTGCGTTTGGTAGGAGCATCATCTTCAGCATCAGTGTCGTCAATAAGAGGGATGTGAGGCTCTGAATCTTCTATCCTAAACTCAGGGTGTGTCATAAAGTTGTGGATTGAACTTCTTGATTCTGGCTTTTCTAACCCTTCATATAAAGAACTACGAAATGCATTCACCACTCGAATCTGTAAACAGCAGAAAACACAGAAAGATGTCAGAACACCAGCAGCTTAACTACAGTAATGGTTCACTTATGAGTTTGAATCCACAAACAGCTAGGTATGAGTGAATCATATTTGCATGTAATGCAGTGGAACTTGCAATACACTGTAAAAAAATGAATATTTTAGTAGGACACTACAGAACAACAAAACCACATACTCTAATTAAGAGGTATACATTCAAAGGAAAACTAACAAAATCTTATTGTCACTGGCTAAAAATTTAATAGCCATTGTGTAGAATTTTTTTTTCCCCTAAGACGACAAAAACAAAAAACAAAATGAGAACTTAGCCATACACAAGCTTAGTTGAATTATCTTTAAATCAAAAAGAACGTACTTCTCAAAACAACTCAAGTAAGCTAGACAAAGTCAAGCACAAAGGGTTACTGTTAATCATGCTAGGAATCGGGGTGTCACCAACCATGAAAAAGCCAGGCAAATATAAGCTGAATGCCACAATGAACTCACATCTGCCCCACTACTTCCGTAATTAAAAATGAAGACTAAAGACAAATCCAAATACGTATCTATAAAATGCTACTGAACGGCTATAAATATTTGAGTATATGCCATTTTTGTACACAAGTGTTAGTGGTTTTCTGTATAAGAGATTATAACTTAATCACTACAGTTTGCTGGAAAGAACAGATTACACACACACACACACACACACACACACACACACACACACACTCACCGTCTCTCACTCTCTCTGGGACTCTGAAAAATTCTCTGAGAAAAGGACACACAGTTTCAAAGTTTTCTACTAACTATTTAGACTTATGGCCTAGCAATTTACTTTTCTTCTTGGGTGTCTGCTGTATATAAGAAAGTAGGTTAAAGGGCAATCATGAAAATGTCGCTGTAGTGCCCACAAACCAGTGTCACTCAAAAAACACTTTCAAAGAAAAAAATCCATTCAGCTGAGCACTTACATTCGTTAAAAAATGTAAATATTTTCATAACATAAAAACGTTCACTTTTGTGTCAATTCTAATCATTTTAAGAATGAACTCATCATTTACTCATAAAGAGAAGTCACACCAGCATTTTAGAAGGAAACAGTCATCACTAAAATCATCTCAACATTGAAATGATGGTTAAGCACCATTCAAATATACATTCGAATGTGTGAATGTGTGTTTTAAAAATGTATGGCTAGGGTCATGTGCCCTTTCAAATGACCCTAACCGTTCCCCCCGTTTGTCTTTCCGGACTTAGCGTCCTCATCTGTAAGCCGTGTTAAGTCTAAATCGGCGGTTCTCAACCTGTGGGCTGCAACATCTTTGGGGGTGGTGTTGCATATCAGATATTTACATTATGATTCATTACAGCAGCAAAATTGCAGTTATGAAGTAGAAATAAAAAAATAATTGTATGGCCGGGGGTCACCACAACATGAGGAACTGTATTTAAAGGGTCGCAGCGTTAGGAAGGTTGAGAGCAACTAAGTGGTCTAAATTAACTCTGCCCTTTACAGAGAAAATAGAGATGGAAAATGAGTTTCAGGCTTCCACCTTCTAGAGGATCAGGAACTGTAATCAAATGGGATTCTTCAACAGTATGGTCCCTACACCTCGTAGGGTTGTTATAGGGTATGGTACAGTGTTAGCATAGACAAACAGTCCCAGGACCCTCAGACACTAATGTGCATATGCACCAATTGGGGGTCTTGGGAAAAAGGCAAATTCTGAGCCAGTAGAGGTCCGAGCTGACGTTGAGAAGCGTGGCCATGCCCACACACAAAACCAAACGTATCCTGCTAATATTATCTTGTGACTTGACTATGCTACTTTATAATTCTACTTCATTCATGCGTTGCTATTTCAATTTGACAGACGAACAGTAGTGAATACACTGTCAATTTTGTTTGTAACTGAAGAATATTGCCTATGATGCATTTTTAAGCTGAACTGATGCACAAATGGGAAAAGCCCAAGAACCCAAGCAATAGAAACAGCATAGAAACTTAGTCAAGGACCCTTCTTATAAACACACAGAGAACAAGGCAAAGCAAGCTCAAGTCAGAAGGCAAGCAACTGGCTGTCTACACAGGAACTTTACTTCATGCTACTAAGTTACAGGACAATATTCAGGTTGAAATGCTAAATTCATTCTTTAGTGTTCTAAATGTCATTTTCTGGTTCTCTTAGCTCAGTTTCAAATCACATGCTGCTGGGAACCATGCAGTATGAATATGCTTAAAGGCATATACTCAAACATTTATAGCAGTTTCAAAAGTGCTGAGCTACAATTTTATTCCCCACATTAGCTATAGAAGTTAACACAGAGACAAGCTCCCTGATTTCCTGTCTAGTCTTTGGTTGCAATTGCTCGGCTCTTGTCTAACCCTCTAAGAAATAAAACAACAACAAATGGTAACACTTGAGGTCTCAATCCACTTTACGAAAAGAAAGCTTTATGGAAGGCCTGAACAATGACTTTAAACATTAAGGAGAAAATGAGAAAACGTTAGGTGTGTGAAGTAGGAAATGTTAATTTCATGCACTTAGGAACACACACTCACACCCCACAGCAGTAGAAGCAGTAGAAGAGGAAAACACTACATGTGTAGGGGTAGAAATATTTGTTACATCATGATGCTGGCTGGCGATGGAGGGTTGTCGCCTTAGAGCCCCCTGAATGGAACTTCCACTCTGGAAAGCATTCACTACATCCATCTGCAAGGAATCAGAGATTGTGACAGCGTGCTGAGCAAGAGAGAGAGAGAACAAGAGAAAGGACCGTTCCATCTACCAACATTTACAACGTAAAGAAAAAGGCACTTTACAGAGCAGATAAACAGGCCGGAGTAGCATTTGGAGATGAAAGGGGCGGGGGGGGAAGCTTAGGGCGTATAAGAGACACTCCTTCATAATCAGTTAAGAGTTTCACCCAGTTCAGCCATCAGTAGGTTTCAAAAGAATAAATTTTGCGGGGTGGGAAGGCTGGAGAGGCAGTTCAATAGCACAGGTGGTCTGGACCTCTCCCCAGAGAGAATGCTTACTCCCGTCGGGTTTCCTACCTCTCTACCAGACCCATACCTGTGTTTGGATTCTGTTCAGACCTCTAAACCACAAGATCTGGCCACGCCGCAACTCCCTTTCGGCATGATCGATCTCTTCAACATCCTCGGCTAACTCCTCCTCGGGTATTTCTTCCTTTTGTGTTCCATGACCAGCTTCTTTTAGGAATTTTAAACGGCTAGTTGGAATTGTTGAAATAAGCTATAACACAGGGGAAAGATCTTAAGGTGTTATTAAAAACTGCAGGAGTATCCACTTATTTTCACTAGTGAAGCAATGAGATCTTGGTGATCAGACTTCAGAACAGAAATCACTCAGTTACAGAAAAGACCCAAGTTCACAAGGCAAAATGTTTTCTGAATACAAGTTAAGTTGATGGTATTTCTCATATTTTAAATTAGACATTCATGACATTAAATTGTACAACCATATTTTACTGTGTCTATATGCATAAAATCTCCACCTGAACTCATTATTAATTACATTTACTTCAAGTAAAATGAAATGGCGTGTGGTCTTACTGGATGCAAAACAAGCTTGTAATCCACTATTGCTATAAAAATTCAACAAGTAAAAGAGTAAGAATTCAGGAAATCTTTAAGGTTATACTGAAATAGTTCAGGTTACTATTTTTATAAAACTTAGCTATCTAAATTAAATCAACACTGATCGATAACAGCAATACATAACAATAGATGCCTCCACAAACACGAGCATTATCAGAAACATCAATACTACATATTAGCGTTTGAGCGTTAACAGGCAATACCTATGAAGTAGAGTTTACCAAAGGGAAATGAAGCTACATTCAGACACAGAACAGCCTGGAGAACTTCCCCTCCTGCCATATGAGTTCACAGAGGTAAAACAGGATCGAATTTGTGAAGCAACCTGCTCATGAAATGGTTAAGATTCCAGGTCTCCCTGGCACCAAAGTCAGGGCTTTTTTTTTTTTTTTTTTTCATAAGAATCACACATTTGAAATCAACAAGACAAAATCAATGTAAGCCTGCTGCTGCTGGCTCTGTATGTATGCAGCACTGAGTTTTTCTTCTTGAAATTAGCCAAGTTTTTAGGTTGTAGCCTTGTGCTCTGCCTACCAGAGAACATTGTGAAATAATTAGAATGGCAATCAAGAAAGAAATGTGGACCAATTAGGGATCACCAAGAAAGAGATTTTTTTAAGATAATAAAAACCATGTAGAATCCAGAAACACAACTACGAAAAACATAAAACCCAAGTTTGGTTGATCTGCAGAAGGACAATGAATGAGCTCACACAAGTTATATATATATCCGCTAACACGCGACCCTGTACTCATGGACACGTCAGTACCGATTGTCAGGAGCTTGCTTGAGACTAGTAACAACAGCCTGCTGGTGAACACTGCGTACGTCAGGACCACTCATCTCTCAAAGAACAGCATGCAGCAGTAGGTAAGACGACTATCCGCAAAACTGAGGCAGATCCGACTTTCCTGGCCTTTTCATTGATAGACAACTGTTAAAACTACTGCAGTGCCTTAAAATCCCGTTTTGTGGCTCGGGTTTTTCAGGTACCCACTCACTATGTAAGGCTCAAAATTTCTCCCAGGCTTTACAAGATATTAAATTCTACAGCAAAGCAATGAAGCATGCATATCCTGAAAATATGAAGGCAGGTGGTAAAGGCACAGGCATGACCACGCTAACCCGTCATAGACACGCCATGGTTGTAACGGCAACAAGTTCCTCTAAAACCTTAAAAACAATGAAAGTCCAATGAGCGTAATAAACAAGAGCCACCTTGGAAGAGCCACTTAGGAAAGGGACGAATCCCATGTCACTCGAGTTCCCTTTTGTAACTCAAGTGGTAACTAGAACAAGTAACAGAAATGGTTGAAAGTTAAAAAAAAAAAAAATTACTTTAGGTTTTAACAAAAACAGTGAGATTTTTACCTGGCCCCAGAGTAAGGTCCCCATTCCCAGGAATATTGACCACAGCCACTGTTCTATTGAAAGTTCTGAGCAGCTGAAAGGTTTCCCACCAAACTGCACAATTAGTATCTGGAGGAATAATCAAGAGTAAATTTATTTAAATGACAACTAAAATAAAGCAAAATCTCTGCCCCACGTTTTAAATAGCTAGAGTAAATTACGCTTCCTGAAAATAAAAATCACATGACCAAAAGAATACCTTCATGTTCTTTCCTATATTTATCCCAAATAACTACATTCTTTGGTGTGCTTTCAATAGTTTAAGCCTTTCATGGAAGGTAGTGTTTTGTGGGCAGTACCACATGCCATGGGGACACATGTGGACAGAATATGCCACCTGGTTTCTTTCCTACACAGCAATCACTCCTTGTCGACATTTAGATGTTAACCAACTACGCATGCTCTGTAATAGAAAAAAAGCAACCCGGCGAAGCTAGGAAGTGTGTGTTAGCTCTGCTAGTGTGTTCCACAGCAAGAGTAAAGTCCAATGACATACATACAGAAAAGTCACACTACGATGCTTGTGATTCCTTCCTGATCCTTAGTGTTCTACAGTAGTATACCTGGGAACAGTTAAGTCAGCAGCAAAATATTCACCTTTGTCTGAGTATGACAATTCTCTCTGATATAAGGAAGTAGCTGTGAAATATTGAAATTTAAAAAAGGTAATTTTGGTACTGAACAGTCATTACCTTTTTTATATTTTTAAAAAGCATTACCAATTTCATGCTTTGCACTTATTTGTTAATTTCATTGCTTTTTTAATGTCAAGAATATTTGTCTATTTGTCCAGATAGAGTCGTCACTGGTTTGCTAGAAGCCTAGCATGATAGCTGATATTATATATATTATAACCATTAAAACTGATTTGGTTATGAGGTCTGCATTTTCATAAAGGAATGACAGTGAAAGTTTTTCTTTTGTAAACGAAGAAAACAGGGAATGGGAAAATGTTCAGTGTTTCTAGTTTTTTTTAAAATTGAAAGTTTTATCTTTGGGTGTTTTTTTTTTTTTTTTTTTTTTTGGTATAATGAGGTGTGAAGGGAAGGCATTAAAATACTGGGACAACCAATAATTATGTGACTGGCTGATTTGGTCTCATTAAAAATAATTCTCTACTTTATAGCCGAAAGAAATAAAGCTGTTTGCTGAGGCAGCTGTGGAACTGACGTTTGAGAAAGCTAGAGAGAAGTCGCCATAGTTTTCAGAATATACCTGAAAGGAACATGAAGCTGGACAGACATCACAAGTTCATATACAGAAGCTCCCTCCTGGCTGGACTCATCTGCAGAACTAAGTACCTGTGTGTTGACTATGTTTCTTATAATCTAAACCATCCTTGCCATGTACTCACCTGGACCACAAAGGTGCCTAACACAATGGTACAGAAGATGGCATTATTAAAGATTCCTTCAAACACGTTTCTTTCACCATGAATTTTCCGGGCATTTATTTCATTGAAAAGCTGCATCAGCACAAAGGTATTGAACACAATAGTGTAATGTTCGGAGGGGGGAGCGTGCAGAGGAGCATTCCTTCCACTGTCGATATCAAAAAACTTCTCTCCTGAAATGAAAAGTCACCAAAATTTTGCAACTATCACTGAAAGAGCGTAACATGTTTCAATGAAGTGCATCATCACAAAGCTTGGCCAGTCTCAGGGCTGGCATGGAGCCTGGGATTATCTGGTGCAGGTTTAGTTTTACAGATAAGGACAGTGAAACCCCCTAGCATTATGGGGACAAGTCAAGATCACAGATCTAGGAGTGGTGGAGCCTGGATAAAAGCTAAGCCTCTACCTACTTCCCCCAGCATCTCATCACTCTCCCCAAACGGAGTAGGCAACATGAAAAGCAAGTAAAAATTTAAGGTATGTGGAGGCAGGAACAGAACTGAGGCTTCCGAAAATTCTGTCACACTATACTGAGTGACAGTAATGTGTTAAGAGAAACAGTTTAACTGAAACTTGCTCACAGTGAACTCTTACCAGCAAATAAGAGCGTAAAAACCACTACGAGTTGGTAGAATGCATGACCCAAAATATTCTTCATCATTGTGCGTGAGATGAGAGGCTTATTTCTACCATAAGGCTTCCGAAGCAGGAGTGACTCGGTAGGAGGTTCCGTTGCCAGGGCCAGGGAAGCCAGGGTGTCCATGATGAGGTTGACCCACAGCATCTGTACCGCCTTAAGTGGTGAATCCTGGAAAAGACAGGCTTCCTAATACACATTCACAACTGGGCAGGGAGGCAGCGACTTTCAGGAAGCCTTTAGGGTTACAGAGACTTAAGGAACAAAACAGATTACACTTTATGTTAATTAGCCTACAATATAAAGCATCTTACTTAAATACTTAAGCACTTTAAAAAGGCAGAGCATAAAATTTTGGCTTTGAAATAAATAGTAACAGTCACCTACTTGAGTAATACAAGCGCCCGTGAAAGCAACAATCACTGCTACTACATTAACAGTAAGCTGGAACTGAAGGAACTTTGAGATGCTGTCATAGACATTTCGTCCCCACATAACTGCTTTAACAATGCTTGTAAAGTTGTCATCTGTGAGAATAATATCAGATGCTTCTTTAGCCACATCAGTTCCAGCAATGCCCTGTTAAAAAAGTCTGTGAATTAGACTAGACGTTTAAAAAAATAACTTCACATATGCAAACGTGCACCATTATTCTTAATAAAAAAATAATCACACTTATGCTAACAGAAGATAGTACTGTCATTTTAAGATGCCACCGAGGAAGACATTCAGGCTGAGAAGACATCGTACATCAAGAATGAGGCATGAGAAGCAAGATGCAAATGGTGTTGCAAATAAAGGGAGGCCTCTTCCCCAGCCATGCAAAAAGTGTATTAAAAATACTAAGAGAAAAAGAGTGGACATGAAGGTGGGGGGCGGGGAGGCATGTTGGAGGGATCGGAGAAGTAAGAGAGGTGAAATGGAGGAGGTGGATATGATTATTATACACCGTACATACGTATGACTTCTCAAATTTAAAATATTACTGTAAAATTTTAGAAAATATTAAAAGTGACTAAATGTGAGGGAAAGGAATGTTTGCAAGAAAACCAAAGGGACTGGAAGCACATGATGAATGGCAAGTAACTCAGGAGACCGAAGGAATCTGAAGCTTAGGCCATCAGTAGGGAAAGCGGAGATGAGTCTTTCTTCCCCGCTACAGAATTCCTATAAGGCCCTGCACACTTAGAAACGGATGAAATGAGAGACGCTCTTGAAGACCTGAAGACACTGAAGAAGCCATGAGAAGCCTCAGACTAGTAACATTGTCAACAGTAGAATGGGTAGATTAACAGACTATGGGTTCATAAAAACGAGTTAACTATACTTATAAACATCCCAGATAACTTTCATATACTGGTGTTGAACCAAAGATGGACACAATGCATGTAACTTTGTATAGTTTAAAACAGGCAGAAGCAATGAGCTCCAGGAGTCACAGAGTCACAGGACAAGGGAACTAGATCTCAGAGCTCTCTCAAATTCATATCTCTAGGCAGGCTGTCACTGCTACTCCATGGCCAGATTCAAGCAGGTCAAGGGGTGGGGCAGAGGGATACTAAGGTAAAACTGCTAAGATCACCAACTGTCTCTGAGTCACTGCAAAGAGACTCTGGGAATGAGTGTGTGCCAAGTATGTTAAAAATTAAGGAAAAAAATTAAGTGGACATCAACAAAAAAATAATTTGTAGGGAATACGAAAAGTTGTACAAAAAAAGGGAAAAATAATTGTAGGGGATCATGAGGCCTGGGATGGAATGGCACTGTTACAAGAAAGACTGAAGACTGATCTAACCCAAATGATGACGTAGTACTACTGGAAGAACGGCAGGACAGGGGGAGCATGAATGTCCATGGAGAGAATGTGGTACTGTGCCTGTGTTCAGTGTTGAATCCTCATCTTCCTGGAAAAGCCAGTAGTCAATGCTTTGTATGGTGACAAAGCACAGGAGTCATATGGTTTATACGTATGGGGGGGAAAATAGCTAAAATAGTCGTTTCCTTTTGGAAGTCAAAAAATAAGGTGAAAGAGATGGCATGTGGTAGGAGCATTTGACACCAAACTTTAAAGCTGTTACAGACACTGTACTACGGCTCAGCAGGAAAAGCCGAAATGGAGCTTGACTCCAAGCATTCCGTTAGAAGCAACTATGATCTAAATTTTCAGTCTCTAGGTCTCCCTCTTAGCTTTACTCTCTCAATTCCAGCCATTTTTATAGGTTGTAAATGCAAATCTCTTCATGTCTTTGCTCAAATCCTTACCAATTTGATAGTTATAAACGGTTAATTGGTATTCAAAGAAAACTTAATTCCACAGACAACTATGGTTGGGAAAACTTTGGATCAAAACAGACAAGAGTTTTTAGTGAGTCTCCCAGTGTGACACAAAAACACACAGACCTAAACAGATTCATACTCTACCAGAAGTCAAGTTTTAGCAAAAAACGGTTACAAGACCAAGCCAACCAAGCAGTTATTCCTTCCCTTTACTTTTAAAGTCAATTTCATTTTTTAAATTTAATTTTAAGTTGTGCAAAAACCCACTACCCATACAGCTTGTGGACTGCATTTCTTTTTTTTTTGTTTTTACGGGTTGTTTTGCTAACAATTATCTAAAACTCACAATGTCCGTCTTATGCCCAAGTTTTGAGGACAAAAATCATTTGTTCTATGGATCTAGTTTTGCCATCCTGGTTAGCTATCAGGGTCACAGCAGCAGTGAGTCTGGTAAGTGCTGTGGTACAACCACTGGTGGCCGTGACGTTCCTCAAAGGAACTATGCTGCTTGCTTAAAGCACAAGGCAGAATCTGAAGCATCCCTTGGCCCACTTCTGGAATTCTTCCCCAGATTTCAACATTTCACGTCAATACAGCGTCTAGACAGGGGTAGGGTGAGTCTCTTTGGAAACTTTGCTTTTTCTTGAGGGGAAATCTACTCATATATTTCCTCTTACCATCTCTCTTAATTAAATCCTACTATGAGTCTTCTTTTAAATCTCTATTTTAGCAAAGTACTGAGGACAATTATGCACGTACACACTAGTGCACAGAAACATCTTCATACCTGGAACCCTTAGTGCCAGGCTTTTTTTTCAGAATTCAATGTCTCTTATACTTTAGGAGAAGGAGGCAAATTTAGCACCCCTGTAAAAAATTAATATTTCTACAATGGCCATGGACAGTCACATTATGCGGAACAAGTAGCTCTTCAGAAGAGATTTTTGTAGTCCAATGTAAAACTTTCCAGTCCAGTGCAAAAAATAAAGACTAGGCTGTATGTATATTAAACAAAAACATTCAGATATCCAGTAATTTTCTGGTTACGTTTTGGATTTGACAATTAGGATTATGGACTATTATTTTCTAAAAATAAGACAAAGAGTGAAGAAAACACTTTAGTTGAGGAACAAGCACCCCACCCCCGCCCCCTTTAAAGCAACTCTCTGGTATGTAGACTCTAGCCTGACAGACTATGTAAGGCATCAAAGTAGAAGGGCATACCGCAGAGGGTGAAGGGCCAGCAAGAGGGAGGGGGGTGAGTAAGAGGGCAATGGCTATGTGTGAATATGAGCAAAGCACGCTGTATGCACGTGTGAGGATGCCATAATGAAACACATTTTCACACACAGGAGACTGCATGTCTCTTATAAAATGATGACACTCAAGTATCCTTTAAAAGCTGTGAGGTCACCATTGTGATCCGCTTGTTTTAAGTAGGTGGTTCTAAGAGTCAGGTGAGTTGACACACGTTTCAATGTTTTGCAGAGCACCCAGCAAATGTGTACTGTTAACAATTGGCCAGAGAAATCATCTTCTAGCCAGACTTCAAAGTATCTAATAGAGCGAGCATATAAAACAGACGGATCAACTCACTCCGGGTTATCCTTT
The DNA here is from genome assembly GCF_949786415.1 of Peromyscus eremicus. Classification (NCBI taxonomy): domain Eukaryota; kingdom Metazoa; phylum Chordata; class Mammalia; order Rodentia; family Cricetidae; genus Peromyscus; species Peromyscus eremicus. The sequence continues at coordinate 28,576,300 of NC_081434.1, forward strand.
CTCTCTTAAACTAGTTTCGAGAAACGCTGTTTAAAATCAGCAGTCATTCTGGCAACAGATAAGCAGACCGCCCAGCTAGCCCACTGGACAGAGACACGCGAGTAAGCAGCAGGTTCCTACCATTGCAAATCCGACGTCTGCTTTCTTTAGTGCGGGGCCGTCATTTGTACCGTCACCAGTTACGGCCACAACCTGACGTTGCTCGGAGACAGTGCTGTCAATTATACCTTGAACAGAAGGAGACGTTTGTGCTATGAAAAACCCTCTGAACGAATAAGGTGATCCCGTGGACTATCCCGACTAGTCCGTCTCATAGACTCAAAGTCAAAAAAATACACTTAAGCAGACATAAAAGTATAAACTACTTAGCCATGGAGCGAAGATCAATTCTAGAAACTAAAGTTCTACTGAAGTAGTAATCATGCAAGATCAACCTAACTGTCCAAAGATATCAGAAGGAAATATATCTCCATTTTACTAGAAAACTGCTCTCTGTGACTCCATTTAATATTCAGGGTTTGTTTTAACGTAAGGAAGCAGAACGCGCTTCTGTGTTAAGAAACGTGAGACAGAGAACAACTGACTTACCTTTAACCAGTGTATGTTTGTCGGTGGGAGAGGATCTTGCGAGGACTCGAAGCTTTGGCCAAATCTTGTCTATCCTCTCTTGTTCGATCTGTAAAGTTTTATCCAAGTTAAAATGTGCCAAAACTAGTCTTATAATTCCAAGTTAGCTACCTGCTATGTTTACCAGTGGTTCTTTATTATGGTCCAAAGAGTACTAGAAACTCCTTGGAACGTCTAATTGCATTCTTGGGCAGGGCCTCGGGTCAAACAATAAATACTCTTGAGTGGGGCATGTCAATCTGTGTTTTAACAAGCTGTCTTAGTGGCTCTGATTCATGTACAGGTTTAAAAACCACTGCTCTCTACACTTTAAGGTCAAATCTTGACAAATCCCGCACTGCCTATGAAAATGCACTTCCTTAGCATGAGAACTGAGGATGGAGGGTCTCCTGACTTCCTCTCCACATCAGCTCTTCCAGCCCACCTTGTTACTCTTGGTAGTAGGTAGTACAGTATTTACGAAAGTAGTCTGGACATGCCTAACTCCTTTCGTAAAGCATTCTTGCAACACACAAGCCCTTTCAGAACCACTGTTCCTATCTCCTAGACCACAAGATGGTTTTGCTTCTGAACAGCATTACTGATGTATAGCGCCTAACAGAGAATGTATATTCAATATGTATTGGCTGAAGAAATTACTAATACACTAAGCATATCAATTTAAAACTTAAAAAAATTCTTACCTCTCCTTTCTCATTTCGTATTCTTCGGTTAAAATCTTTACCTTCTAAGCAAAGGAAATCTTCCCCTGGGTGTAAAATACCACATTTGGTAGCAATAGCTCGAGCAGTATTAATATTATCACCAGTGACCATGCGCACAGTAATTCCAGCTCTCTGGCACTTCTTTATTGCCTCTGGTACCTGATTTACACAGGGAAGAAAAATTCATAGGACAGAAAATTATTTCCAAAGAATAACGTCTCACTGAACAAGTATGACCTCCCAAGCCCACAACTGACAACTTTATCTCAATCACTGCCAATGATGTCTTCTTTTCTAGTACCGCCGGCCATTTTCAGCTGCCACCCTTACTGCAGATACGAACTTCCCAATGTTACTGAAAGCCTCGTTTCCCTCTGGAAACCATCAGGCAATTCTTATGTGCTAGTTGTCAACGATTCAGGTTTCCTGCCCAGGGGACACCAGGGTAAAATGCTTACTTACAAATGGCTCCCTTCGATTTCCCTTTCTCCTAATCCAGTGATGCTCCACCTGAGGGTCGATATCAGGTATCCTGCCTCTTAGATATTCGCATTACAGTTCATAATAGCAGCGAAGTTAAAGTTATGAAGTAGCCACAGAAATAACTCTATGGGTAGGGGTCCCAACTGTATTAAAGGGTGGCAGCGTTAGGGAGTTGAGAGTCAGCAGTATCCTAGGCCATCTTCTGTCTACCTCCAAACCATTTATGAGCTAAGGACTTTAAACACACACCCTTCCTTTACACTCTGAGAGCTATCTGTATTCAAGGTTCCGTCTACAAAGTGGGCATCACAATTTGGTACGGTATGCTTTCCAAACTAACCTGGGAGTCAACTCTAATTCCTCTACCATTTCCTCCCTATGCTTCCATTAAGGCCCAACGAGTCGTAACAGATTCTGTCTCAAGCTTCTCCTGAGTCAGTTCTAGCCCCGGGGCTTATTGCAACAGCTTTAACTGCTGCCCTCGTCTCTCTCTGTTGCTTCTTCTTTAGAATGTCTGATGCACTGTACGGTAGAATTCTTTTTCACATGGCAACACGTGTTAAAAATACGCTGTGACTCCTCAGCTGTTACACACAGAGCTCAGAGCTCTCAGTACTAAGAGTAACAGATGGCCTCAGGAGAGTTCTCGAGATTTACCGAAACTTTTCTCTACTACATATGGACGGACGTGGCCGTGTGTGTGTTTCTGCTACTGTAGTTTGCTCAGAAAAGCCTTTCCTGTTCCTCTGGACAGAGAACCCGTACAGACCCTCCTAGAGCAGAGGCTGCAAATTCAGATGGCTTCGGGGCCATGCAGACGGCAGCAATGAAGGAAATATGCTGATAGAGACACACCCAAGGGAAAAAACAAAACAAAACAAAAAAAAAGCTTAATCAAAGTGTTACTCAGCTCTCACCGGGTTTGGTTTTTTTATGGGAGAATGAAGACAGCCTATGCCAACGCAATTTACGATTTCAAGAGAAAGGAGAAACTCTCCTGTGTGTGATCTCTCTACGTTCCACACGTCGCATACATACATGCAGAAGGAGGAGTACTAAATTAGTCCCGAGAGCTGCCTGCCTATGACCACTCCAAGTCCAGTTTAAATATAACTTCTCTGGAGCTCCACTGAATTAGCTACCCAGATAAACTTGGCCTTCATCTTATTATTAAATATCTCTATTATTGGCTACTCCAACATATTACGGATATTTGTTTCTTCATGTCCTCTGCAAGTCTGTTTCTCAAGGCAGGACCTTTACTTTATCTCTAATTTAGCAATTTCTGTCATTTATTTACATGTTTAAGTATCTGGTAAGTAATCAGAGCTTAGTATTTATTGTGCTTCTGACTTTAATGTCTCTGAAGAAACAGTTACCACAGGGATGCTTTTCAAGGGTGGTACAAAGAGCAGGGTATCTGATAGTCTTATAACACATAAATAATTAGGAACAACTTAAATATGTATCTAAGTTTAAAGGTTTATATTGTTTTCACTTCCCTGCCAACTCTTAGTTATCTATACCACTGGAGGGGAGCCTTCTCTACACTTCCTGGAGCTAATGTTTACTGGGTGCCATAGGAGGTCCTAGTGATGCTTAGGTTATTGATTTTTTAATCAAGAACTGATTTATGAAATACCGGCCAGTTGTTTAAATATCATGTACCCCCCTGACATCTCATACAAGCTCAAGACACACTTTAGGTCAAACAGCTAAGCAAAATCTCTGACTGGAAACTTATCTGGGATCATTTAGACAGGGAGGACAGTATGGAGATGCTGGGACTGGTTTAAAACTATGTAGGGGTTGTATTTAGGAAGGGCACAGTTGGTCACCACAACTTGGGAGTTTAAAAGGTAGGGGGAATGGTGAGATGCAGGCCAGTCAATATTTAATTATAATGAGCTAAGAAGAATAGTTTTTGGTTTTTTTTTAAGTTCTAGGTAGGTAAATGTAGACACAGACATCAGACAAGTGCCTGGCACCACAGGATGCAGGATGGGGGGAAGAGGGAATGGGTACCAGTGACTTCTGAGCTTTTGTCTCAGGTGGTCAAACTACTCTGTGATTGGCTGTGATGACATCAGCCTAACTATCAGGAAGCAAAGGACGCACCACTAGACCACACAAGGTTTCTCTGGCTATACATCTTCCCCAGGATATCTCTTTTTGCCTCGCAATTTCGCCAGCCTAGACTATTTTGTTGGCTTCTAGGTCCAAAAGCCTACTTGACACACACAGGCTGTCTCATACACTTCACCAGGGCCAAAACACCAGCACGCTCAAACCTAACCTATTCACTCATCCCCATGAGCCTACCTCTGAAGTCATCTTTCACATTCCCTGTCAGAACTGTGGTCCAAGTACTGACGGAGACTGGTGAAAAAATTCCACTGGGTGTTCCGCTTCCCTTTCTCTCTTTCCAGTCTTCAAAATGGTATTTTAGCACACAAACACTGCTACAGTATCGAAACTGTTAGAAGAACTCAGAGGCCTTACAGTTTAGTTAGGCCGTGGATAATCTCATCTCCTGCTTCTTTACACTCAGCACCACACTGGCTTCCTTTCCATCTTCCTCTGTACAGAGCTCAGTGCGGGTTTTCTCGCCTCCTGCAGTCCCCTGTACTTTTTGCTGTCTGCCTGGGTAATGGCTGTTCTTCGTTGTCAATCTGACTACATCCGAATTAACTAAAGCCCAAGCGGTTGGGTCACAGTGAGGGATAGTTTCTTAATTAAACCAAAGTGGAGAGACCCACTTTTTTTTTTTTTTTAAGATTTATTTATTTATTATGTATACAGAAGAGGGCGCCAGATCTCATTACAGATGGTTGTGAGCTACCATGTGGGTGCTGGGAATTGAACTCAGGACCTCTGGAAGAGCAGTCGGTGCTCTTAACCTCTGAGCCATCTCTCTAGCCCCTGAGACCCACTTTCAATCTGGATCTTCAGGTGGGAAGACCCACCTTTAATCTGGGCCACACCGTCCGCTGCCAGCCCACCCAAAGGACACAGAACTAGGAAGCCTGTTCCTTTCGCCTGCTTCCTCTCCCCACTCTCACTGGCCAGTCCCTTCCTTCACGGGCATTAGAGCCTACTTCTCCAGGATTCTGGTGTACATGAACACCAGCTGAGATATCCAGTCTCATGGACTGAACAACTCCTGAATTCTCCCACTGGTAGACGGTCACTGTTGGACTAGCTGGACCACACTCTGTATGTAAGCCAGTCTAATAAATGTCCTTTCTATAGACATATAGATTCATTCTGTAAGTTCTGTTCCTCTAGAGAGCCCTGACTAATATAGTCTGGAATGTTCTTCTTGTGGCTATTTATATGCCTGGCTCGTAGTATGCCACCATATTTCACTTGAGCTCAAATTCTTAATATAGTCTTCCTCAATTATCTTATTTTATTACGCCGTGCAGCTCCTTTACAATCCTTTCGCTCTTACGAGAGTCCACGTCATGTCACATTCCCATTTGCGTCACCATAGCTGCCCCCTTTCCCATTTCAATGACACAGGTTATGAGCGCAGGGATCATCACTGTTCCTCACAAAGCCTTTCTCCCCTTCCCACGGGCACACTGTCCAGGCATCCATCTCTGTACTAGGTGGGGGTATTTTCTTCCAGCATGTACGTCCTCTGACTATTTTGCTCACTGAAGTCAGTATTTCCTGTTCTCAGTTGCCCAGTATTAAGGGTTGAATAAATTACTCAGTATAATCATTGAACAAAAGGATTTTTTTGCTTTGTGCCTTCTTGGCCTAGACGTACTCACTGTGTTCCCAAAGCTGCCTGTCCTACCTTCTTTAGTTCATTATGCCCTGGGACTCAAGACAAGTAATCAACCTTCAAGAAGTCTTATTTGAACCCTACAGTGAGGAATACAGTCTGATAATCTTTTTAACTTCTGTTTTAGAGTCAGAGCTAGGATCTGAACACATCATGTCTAAGTTTCCCACACATCTCAGTATTTTCCTGTCAAATCAGAGTAATTAATATTACAACCACCAGGTAAGCACTACATGAAGTTATATGTGAACTGCTCAGAAAAAAAACTTAATAAAAAAGATGCTACTGCTTTAGATTGGGTTGATACCCCTGGGTCTCCAATTACACAACATGCTCTGTATACAACTGGCAACGGACTAACATTAAGTACAGTGTCCACTGTCACCCAAGATTCTGACTTCTTTGAAGCTGGGGACCAGATTTCTAAATTCTTTCTGTCTCTAGTACCTAGAAGAGGGTCTGGGATACACTTCAAAACCAAAAGCCAGCAAGGAAACAAAAATTTCAATTCATTTAAAAGGCAAAGTCTAATGTTCTCTGCTAGCAGATATGGGAGATGTTTAAATGTAAGTCAAGTTAACAATTCGGTTCTCCAGTTGTATTAATCCCACCTCAAGAACATGATAGAGATACACAGCCAGTGGCTTTTGTACTGAGAGAAACGGAGACATTTCTGTCTTCCCTGAAAGCTCTGCTGGACAGAGTCCTGGTCTGCAGGACGAAGGCTAACCACTTAATGACATTCATTATTAAGTTAAACGTCAATTGAAAAAGGCACAGTTAAGGTTCTGTGCTAGGTTACAGTGCCATAACCACACAGGATACCAGGGAAGTTGTCTCACTGAATAGCAGCAAGAGTAACAAATGCTATTTTACTATTGGTCCATTATTATTCCACTCATTTTTGGTTCACAGAGAGTAAAAAATCACGAACATCAGGAGCTGTACTGGAAGACCGGTTTAAGGTTAATGCCCAGATCCACTACAGCACAAGATTCTACACATGCTGAACAGGAGATTTCACCACCTCAGGCCTCACAGGATCTTCAATCCCCACAACAGCAATACAAGTCAGGCCGGTGACGACATCATTCTCGTTGTCCCACTCTGGCTCGGGCTCTCCCGCTGGGAAATCTCTGAATGCCAGACAGATGGTTCTCAGGCCTTCCGATGCCATGGGTTCAATCACCGTTTTCACAATATCATCACGGTCCCTGGGTCTGAATACTTTGGCCTCACCATTCGCACTCAAGATTTTGAAACACCTAAAAGGAAACAATGAATCCAAACATCCATAATTAACAAAAGTAAGAGCTGACGCCATCCAAGCGAACTGCAAGGCAAAGGACATCGTGGGGTCTGACAGCTGGAGGTGAGGGAATCTCAAACTGTGCATTTTGTAGACTTGTTGACTCTCCCCCAGACTAAACAGTTCTCACCTGGTTCTTAACCAGTTACCACAGATAGTCTCTAGATTTTCTTTTTTTGGAAATGCTATTTTTTAAAAACATTTTCACAAAGATTCCCAAGTAGTCACACAAAATATTTTCTCCTTTTAAATAGACAGCGTAAGTTCAAATCAACTCCTTACCTGTGAGGTTATTTTATCACCTATACTGTTTTAACCACAAAAGAAAACAAAAAAGAGAATCTTTTTGTTAAAATATCGAAGTAGGCATTCTATTAGGGAAAGATTACATCAAAATAGTTTAATTTTTAGTGAGACTAGCCCCAAGATTCCCCCTAGTACACAGTCAAGTCACATCTTCTATACTTCTCTTTGGTGATGCCCTTCTGTGTGTTTCCACGGAGGTGTCTGTCAGAGCCACACTTTCTGTTCGACTGCTTCCTAAGGCTCTCCATCAGCGCTGAAGTGTTCTGCCCGACCTTTGAACCTCAGTGCACAGCACAGAAGGCTGCCTGCTCCCTACCTGTGCGAGTGCCATCAACATTACCACACTTGCTTCTTCATCCCCAAAGTACTGTCATCTCCTCAGCCCCACATTTCGCTTCTCTCAGCGGTCATGTGTTCATTCCTTTGGATTCTGTGCTACTTCCTCCTCGGGGCTCTCACCTCCCTTCCAGAGCTACTGTGGAATAGCCACAGCTGTTCCATCCATCCCTGGCATCAGACTCCTTTCACCCTGGCCTGGAATCAGTTCCTGTCTCAAGTCACAGCTTTCTTGTTTCTGTCTTTTAAAGGAGGTTTCACTATGTAGTCCAGGCTGGTGTCTAATTTCTAATCCCCATGACTTTCAAATGCTAGGATACGCATTTATACGCATACACCCCACCCCCATGTCTAGCTGACAGTCACAGAACTTCGATGAAAAATGCTTTAATGGTATTACCTGGTTTATTCATTCTTACCTGCCCAGTCTAACACTCAAGTCTTTAATCAGAGTATAAACATCACTGTGAGTTACTGTTTGCTTACTACACATCAACCTCCACGGGAGAAATTTACAGGCTTGGCTTTGCTGCTGGTTGCCACCCCCTTTTCGAATGGAGAATGGAAAGTAAGGAGAAAAAATTCTGCCTCAGATTTCAAAGCTAATTAGTTGCAAGGACAGAGTCAATGCCTGACTGATTTTGATTTAAAAACCAAAAAAAACAAAAAAAAACCCTCCTTTGCCATTTATCCGTTACCAAGCACGCCAGGGATACAACAGATTTCTAACCTGTCACACTGAAATCACATAACTAAGTATGCTATGGATGTGAGAAAGTCGTTTGTAATCTAGGTCTCACAAAACCTTCTCACTTCCTGCTTAACTATACAAGACGTTTTCCAGTACAACTGTATCCTGTCACCTTGAAGTCCTCACTAACTCATCCCCAAACCCGTTTTAAATGCTACATCTCTGCTAAAAGCTTGTGTCTGGATGAGGGGTGCCAGTTCAAGGACACCTAGGTCAGATTCCCCAGCACTGCATAACCAGGAATGGGGACAAATGCCTGTAATCCCAGCACTTGGGAGGGGGGAGCAAAAGGGGTACAGACTGAGATACATGAGATTCTTTCTCAAAACAAAACCTAAGACAAGACAGTAAGATAACTTTATCAATTTACCAAAAGCTGCTTTTAAAAATGTACTTAGTCTCTTAAGGCTATTAAGACTATAATGTGTCAGGTGCTCATTAAAATAAGATTAAATTATAAACCATACACAAGCAATTTAACAATAGAAACATTTAAAATGTTTTAAAGGAACTCCAAATTTCCAAAATTGCTCTGATGTTTTTCTGATACTTCTCTATTTCTCTATTAGAATAAAAGAAATCAAAGTAATTTTAATAGCTGTAATAACATAAATGGGGAATTATATGTTTCTACATGGATTTCTACATGGAATGTTAACTTTGAAACTATGGAACTATAAAAGGACAAAGAAACAAAGATTATATATAAAATATATAAAAGAGGTTATACTTAAAAGACAGTGCAGCAGCATAAATATAAACTTCCCTTTGATACAAATGGGGATTTTTCAGTGAGTGGTAGTGACGCACGCCTTTAATCCCAGCACACAGGAGGCAGAGGCAGGAGAGTCGTTGAGTTCGAGGCCAGCCTGGTCTACAGAGTGAGTTCCATGACAGCCAGGGCTACAAAGAGAAACCCTGTCCCGAAAAAAACTTGAATGAATGAATGAATGAATGAATGAATAAATGAATGAATAAATCCAAAACCCAAACAAACAAAAAAACAAAAGGGGATTTTTTTAAAGATTGTATAAAAATAATGGAATCAACATCTATTAAAAAAACTGAAACACTTAAGTTTACCTTACTTAAACTACCACACTAAATGTAAGAGGCTTATTTTCCCTAGAGCAAAATGCTGAGAAATTAGAAGCTAGAGTGTGAGAGGCAGAACCCAGTGGGCAACTCTCTGGATACCAGAAGTATGCTCCAAAGCTCTGTGATGCTATCAGATGCACGATGCTCACAAAGAACGTTAACAATACACAGAGGTATTCCATATCCAACAGTCGGCTTGTTCCTCCAAGCACCCCATGCTTACTTTTTCAGCATGATCTCAGATGCACCCTTGCTGAAGATGCGGTAACTTCCATCTGAATTTTTCAGGACTGTACTCATGGACTTCCTAACAGAATTGAAGGTGTAGACTTTGTACAGTGCTTCTTCCGGTATTTCATTTCTAACATCTTGATAATCCCGTTTTAAATCCAAGAGAAATCCCAACAAGGCACATTCTGTTTTATTACCCACATGACGAGGTAATCCACCCTCTTTCTCTGGGGGCTGTAAAAGAATAAGGGTTAGAAGCTAGCATGATCTTGCTTCCCTATTAAAAATTCAACTTAATGTAAAACAGGATATAGTTTCTGAAACAAAGATGACGTAGAAACTGTCTTCTAATATGAGAATTTCAAAGAAGGGCATAGGTAAGGTAGAAAGGGGTTTGGGGAAGGGTGACATGGGTTCCATCTCAGTCCAGATACTTGCTGGTCAAGTGAATGCCTAGAAGTCAAGCTTTCCAGCTACTCTGGTGGTGGCTTCAGTAGCTCTAAAGAGGAGTACTTATGAGCTTACAATTAAATGACATAAGATGCACCTATCATTTACTTAACTCCCCGTACACAATACGACTTCAATTCCTTTTCCCGTTTTCACTGAATATTTACATATTAAGTAACTCAAAATAAAGTCCGTATTTATAACTATAGAAAATAAAAACTCAAGACTTTCTGCTAGTAAATGGCAAGACTAGGTCCAGAACCAGGATCTCCTACCTCTCATCCACCCACCCATGTTTTTCATCCACCAACTTGCGGTGTAACTTTTGCCCAACGATTTAACAAATCACTAGACAATAAAAAAGTCAAACACACGGGTTATACTTTCTGTTTAAATAAAATTTTCAAGCTTGCAAAGTTGAGAATCCCTGAATGAAGCTCTCAGAGAATCCATGGTTCCTTCGTGAGCCTTTAAAGGGTCTAAAGACAGCTTTATGGGTAGGAAGTAGTGAAAAAAACATCCCAACAAGCACACGTTTGCTACTGATAGCAGATCCCACGATTGCTTTTAAATTGACACTGGATGTTCGACCATGAGACAGCCAGGTAGGCAGGTCTGTTACACAGTCAACCGAGTCACAGTCATTTCATAGGATGAATCCGTTGGCTGGGAGTAGCACGGTGGTGGGACACTGACTTCACAGACACGAGGCCCCGCGTTCTATACCCACCACGGCAAACGACAGTAAAAGTGAGAACGTAGCCTGGCGTTCTGACGGTAAGACTTCATCGTTTCTGAATACCAGTAATTAAAGATTAAAAAAAAAAGAAAAGTACAAGTGTGGGCTAGAAGATGGCTTTGGGGTTACGGTACTTGTATACACCTAGAGGCCCGAGTTTGATTCCTGGAGCACAAGTAAACTGAGAAAGAGGGACCACTTCCAAAAAGTTATCCCCTGACCTCCAGAGGGGCTCCATGGCATTTGTGCCCATAGAAATACCGTGCACACAAACCCAGCAATAATAATAAACAAGTAAATAGCTCTTGGAGTAATCCTATTATAAACAGTCACCTTCATGCATGTAAATTAAAGGAATCTTACCAGTATTTTTGATGTATAAGCACAATTCACAGAAATTCCTGTTACTAGATAGGACAGAATATTCGGAGGAATAGCTTCTGGTTCAGGAACCTTTTTGTAATGCTGTTCATTTATGTAAGCTTGAACAACTGTCATTCTGTTCATTGTCAGTGTTCCCGTTTTATCTGAACAGATCGCTGTAGCATTCCCCATGGTCTCACAAGCATCCAGATGCCTCACTAAATTATTATCCTTCATCATTTTCTACAGCGACAAAAAACAAAACCAAACCAACAATCTCAAACAGTTGAACTACACAGAAAGACAGTCATCTCATTACATTACAACGGTAAAGTCAATTAATGCAAACACAGCTTAAAAAGTGTCAGTCTAACACTGGAAGGACTTTAAAATATTTGACCCATTCAAATAAGCCAATACTACTAGCATTGAATGGTTTCAACCATGTTACTGATGCATTACATAATCTAACAGAGATCTCAGCGTCTATACTTTTACATACTACATGCCTGGGATATGCTTAGTGAAATGTCTTACAACAGTCCAGGTACAGTGGTAATTATGGTAATGTAAGATAAAGGACTAAGTCTCATTTAGTACGAAATAAAGGGTGGTGGGAGGAGGGAGGACAGGGGAATCTGTGGTTGATATGTAAAATAAATAGAAAATCTCTTAATAAAAAAACCATACAAGTAAAAAAAAAAAAGTATGAAATAAAAAGACCCCTTAGCAATTCCCAACAAAAACATAGCTTTACTAAGACAAAGAGAAAAATCTGTGGTGGGGGTTGTTTCCTCCCCTTTTAAAAGCTGAGTTAACATTCAAAGACATGACTGAGTCACATGCATCCAATCCAAATGCTAGACATTTTCATCCTTAGGATCAAAGTGGACGTCACTACTTTCATTTGTAACCAAAGAGGATAGTTTCAAAGATGCCAAGAGTTTTCACAATAGTTGAAAGACATTTAAGTTAAAACTTTCTCTCTCTCTTACACACACACACACACACACACACACACACACACACACACACACAGAATAAGGCAGATGAGCACCGACAGGTAGGTGAGCAAGGGCCAGCATGAGCGGGACCTTTGAGGGCCACAGGAAGGGAGGCAGAGGGCTTGACACATGATGCATCTATCTGAGTTGTTTCTGGAACTATAACCCTGCCCACAAGTGAGGAGACTATGGTGTAGGAACAGAAAAGTAGAAACAGGTGGCCTCAGGAACTGGGCCCTAGGAAAATATCCTGGCTCCTGTGCCCTATACTAAACAGTGCATACCCTGGCCTCAATTTCACAGATGGGGGAGAGGGGGTGATAAGACCTCGCAAGGCTGCGGCTCTCCATGAAGTGAGCAGGTCTCTGTGCACAGAAATAGTGGAATCACTGCTTGCATTTTTAAGGGGACGGAAACCCTCCACTTTCCAGACCAGAAAAGGATGCACCGGTGTGCATTTTCTATGCCAGCCAAGGCTTTAAACGTGTCTACTAACTCTTCCCACGAACCTTGACTGAGTAGGCCAATGAGATGGTGACCGCCAGCGGAAGACCTTCGGGCACTGCGACCACCAGAACCGTGACTCCAATAATGAAGAACTTCACAAAGTACTGTATATAGATCGGAGTGCACTCAGCAAGCCATGGTCTCTTCTGGACCCAGAAAGTATCAATCACAAAATATAATACTAGGATGATAACTGTGATGGCAGACATCAGTAGACCTTGAAAGACAGAAAAAGGGCAACTGTTTCAATATATAAACACAACCCACTGCCAACTCTGTATTAGCCACTGTACGGCTAGTCTCTAACTCGCTAAGTTACGTCTGTTTTAATCTTTCTGAGAGGCTGTTATTTCCAGTTTGCACTTCATTCATCACATCTGACCCCTGTCAGATTTAAGTTTTGCTTCCAGGTATAACCCTGACTCCAGAGAACTGAGAGAAGCTTTTGTGATTCTTTAATAACTGTGTTTTGTCTTCGAAGGCCCAAAGTAAGAGGCAAATACAAGCAAACCACAAGTCAGTGCAGGCTGGGGCTTGCCATGGTCATCACAAAGATGCTGGGAAGACTGGTCAACTCAGAGAGTCTCGAAATCAAATTAACAGTATGTTTAAAAATATACACATAAAAGTATACCACCTAGATCATTTCCTAATTTATTTTTTGTCTATCTTCATTGACACATTAACTCAGAAAAATAAACTTTTAACTACAGATTACAAAACATCTACCTTTCTATGATATGTGTTACTTAGCCTCTTAAAAATGAATATTAAAAGATAAAGCAAGTCTAAATATCTGGGTCTAATATCCTACCTAATAGTCACTAAATGCTATTATTACTACCTCAGGTTTACCCTTCCCAGCGGTATGGGTCAACACTATGTTTGAGTGATTACTATACATATGTATTTGCTATTAGCAATAAACTTATTTAGTACAGAACACAGCCTGCTTCACCTACGATCCTACTGGACGTCCCATGACGCTGGCTGCATGACTCTCATAATGCATGCTGTTTACACACAGAGATGTGTCAAAAGGTGGGAATGCTGTGGGAATGCTACCTTACCCAAAGGCTCTCCTTTTTTGCCCCCCCTGAGGAGCAGCCCTGGTTTCACAGGCACTTTCTAGCGAAAGCAGCATTTTCGTATCTCAGCTTCACGATTACGCGTGTTTTCAGGGGAGCAAAATTACGTTTACAAAGATGTATTTTTTTTCACAGCCAGCCAATAAAAGGCCGAGCAAAATGTGTGCCAAGAACCTGTTACAGTTCAATAATTTGTACTAAGTAACTTCCCTGACAGTCCTTTTTCATTACTGACCCTAAACATTTAGAGCCGATTACAAAGGCTTGTAAATTAAGCAAATGCAGGCACTGATTTTAACTTGACCACTGGTTGTCTCACTGACAGGAGGAGCAAGGGCCCGTATGCTGCAATCATGTTAGGAGTGTCTATGGTCGTTCAAAAGGCCCCATACAAAGTAGAAAAATGTTCTTCTAACATCCTTTACACTTGCCGAGTAACAATGCCCAGCCCTCGCTCTGTCAAGACACCTTTAGAGGACAGAGGTACTTTAAGACCAGCACCCCGCTTTCTTCCGAGTCATACCCGCTTTGCCAATCTGAACAGCCAGTTTTGTCAGTTTCCCCTGCAGAACGGACTTTTCTTTTTTGGGCAGATTTGCTTTCTTCTTGTCCTTTTCGTCGCCGTCTGCCCCTTCTTCGCTCTTTAAGGGCTGCATCTCCATGGCCGCGCCGTCCTGGGCTTTTGCTAAGTTCAGAGAAAAACGCGATCTCACTGCATTGTAAAGGTATGATTCACACCTCGAAAACTTTTTTTTTTAAAAAACAAAATCAGTTTGTTATAGGAAAAAGGCTGACCGATACACATTCAGCGCCGTGCGTGCGTGCGTGCGTGCGTGCGTGCGTGCGTGCGTGTGTGTGTGTGTGTGTGTGTGTGTGTGTGTGTGTGTACTGGGGGTAGCTGCACAGAGGGAATATGACAACAGTGACGTAAGAGTGACACAAGACTGTGATACTGTTCCAGACTGAAGAATGCCCCGTTCAGTGATAGGAATGAGGCACACACAGTCCTTCAATTAAGAACTAAGAACACTAAATCTCAGCCGGGCGGTGGTGGCGCACGCCTTTAATCCCAGCACTCGGGAGGCAGAGCCAGGCGGATCTCTGTGAGTTCGAGGCCAGCCTGGGCTACAGAGTGAGTTCCAGGAAAGGAGCAAAACTACACAGAGAAACCCTGTCTCGAAAAACCAAAAAGAACACTAAATCTCTTTTCATGCGATGTTAGGGTTTAGGTCCTATCCAAAGACTATACAGATCCCTCTGATGTAATTTATGATCAAATGCAGAGCATCACCTGTGATTCCACATATAGAATATGCATACGTTTATAGACTTTTAAATGTAATTTCGACCCTACAGATTCTTAGGCACTGTCTACTAACTAGGTAATAACATTTCAGGTATGTTACAGAGCCCTTGAAACACTTGTGTAGAAAGCTACCTCAGCTCAGCAGCACAAATGATAATTCACAGCCTCTTCAGACTGTAGACAGCATGACCACAGCAATGGCAACAGAGGGTGATCCAAGTGAACACTGTTGATGTTCCCCGCCACATGCACCCTAATTTTGGATAAATGTAGTACACAGCAGATCTATTTTTGGAGACAATGAAAACAAGCTAAGCATACTTTTTATCTTCCTCAACTTACCTTTGTTGCGATTCTCAATAGCTCCATCTTGTTTCTTATCTGTAGGAACAAAATGGGAATGAAAGCTTTCCAAAAGAAATGAATACGGCCATGCTAAATTATGCAGGGGCAGTTCACATTTCTATAAGAGAACTGTTACACAATGGCGTGTAGGTATACAAACAGAAAACACCAGCTTGTTGAACTCACGTCAATCACTTCCTACATCTCACCATGGGAGAATACTCCAAAATAATTTAGGGCATGCATACAGTACTTCTACATAAGGTTTTACTCTTTTGTAAGTTATAATAAGCCCGAATATGGTACAAGAGATTGACAAGCTAAATACAGACCTGACCCTGAGAAAGCAGAACAGGAGAGGATGGGGGGGGGGGGGAAGATGCTATAAAAAGAAAACAGGCATACAGGAGAGCTTCAGTGGGAGTGAGAATAAGAGGATGTGAGAGCAGGGAGGTGAGTTAGTAAAGCCAGAGTATTAACAAGCCAGGATGACTGACAGTCAAAGTAACCCCTAAATTAGCTTAGATTCACAGACCACAGAGAGATCGTACACGTGAAGCAATAAGGGGGAGGGGGGACGACACAGACCTACTGTCTGGAACAAGCAAACCAGCCTCTTTCTTTCCAACTTCACTATCAAGAAGAGCATCTTCAAGCTGGGAAACCTGGACCGAGTATGTCAGGGAAGAAGAGGAGCCTGGGACAGATGTGAAGAGATAGTAAGAGAATACCTAGCTATTTTCAGTGAGCTCGGGTTGGGAGACCAGAAAACCACATTGTAGGCAGGCAAGCCAACGGACAGGGCACGGAGACAGATGAGCCCGGGCTGTGTTTGCTTAGGACAGAGTAGTCAAGAGACTAGGAGAAGAGGTAGGGGGAAGGAGGTGAAAAGCGCAAAGTGAAAACAGCCAAACAATGATTCTGATGTTAATTCCTAGGGCTATTCCAAACAGTTGGGGAAGACCTTGGCGGACAGCGCTTATTAGAAGTTACTGGAGGTCAGTAAGAGCAGTCATTAACACACGTCTTTTTTTTTTTTTTCCATAGGATTCAATGATGTCTGAGGACAGAGAAGAGCAGACAGTTTGATCAGACACTTGCTAGCCGATCAGTTATACAACCTCCATGTGGTTCATTTCCTGACAGTAAGAATGAAGGGAGGTGAGGATGGGAGTGTGCAAAGCATTCAGTAAGCACCGCTACCAGGTTTCAAGAGGCCTGTGTGGCTCGTCAAGGGCTGCCTGGGTTACTGAAGTGGAGAAATCTAGAACACGGGGCTAGCCACCCTCAACTTCAGCCACAACTTTCGACCCGCCCCCACCCCTAGCGTTAGGAAATAAACACAGAGACTGAGTATGCCATTATGTTCTCCAACACTGAGCTACAATCTCAACCTAAAGAAATTTTCAAATACATTTTGCTTGACATAAGAACTTCATATGAAAAGATAATGCAAAAAGAACAAACAACCCACGAAACTATCAGAAGCTCTGATGCGAGCCAGGTGTCATGGTTCACACCTATGATACCAATACTTTCAAGGAGGATGACTACCTCAACTTCAAGCCAACCTGGGCTATCCACTGAATTCAAGACTAGCCCGAGGCAGAATGTGAGACCCTGCCTTAAAAAACAGTCCAAGCAACCATGCACCTCCTCAACTGTGGGGCTGACTCTGGGTTCTGTTCCTAGCATCATAAACCCCAACAACAAACTCCCAAAAAGCAACAGATTAAAAACAATGATACAGCACAGCAAGCCAAAATTTTAGCCAGACATTTATTTTAGAAGATCTTAAAGGACTCAGGTGAGAAAGCAAAATACAGGCTTACATCCTAAAGAAGATGAAATAAATTCAGATGGTTACAGATGGTTAACCGCTGCCAAGGCAACGGGGAAAGAGTCCTGAAAGGTCCCTCTGTGTGAAATGGACGGCACAGGGGGGCATCTAAAGCGGCACATCCTGAACTTCCAGTCTGAGATGTCCCCGTGCGCACCAGTGTGCTCTAAGATCTCTGTGGATAAATGATACGCTATCAAAGTCTGCTGATGGAGCTCATGGTGTGTGTGTGTGGGGGGGGGAGGGGGTGGTAGGTAGCAGTGAGAGTCAAAACGGGAGATCTTGACATCGAATGATGGGGTCAGTCTGACG
Source organism: Peromyscus eremicus (assembly GCF_949786415.1). Lineage (NCBI taxonomy): Eukaryota > Metazoa > Chordata > Mammalia > Rodentia > Cricetidae > Peromyscus > Peromyscus eremicus. The sequence continues at coordinate 28,593,895 of NC_081434.1, forward strand.
AGACAAGCGTGAAGTGTCCAAGGGCAGCCCCGGTCAGCGTCCAAACATCCCACCATGTACGTACAGAATGGAACACAAGAAAGACAAACATCTGAAGATTAAAAACCAAGCAAGAGCAAGAGGCAACCGGCTGAAGAGAAAAACTAGCAGTGAGGGAGAAGAAAAAGCCAATCAGGAAGGGAGAGCCAAATTCATTTAGATGACCAAATGACCAGACAGGAGACAGCCCAAACTGAAGCACTACGTCTACGCTGACCTGTCTCTTCCTGTGGTAGACGGGGCTGATGGACCATTCCAAGAAATCCCCTCTCCTTTAATTCTGTTACTTGAAAGTGTATCAGGTAACTAACATTTTACAGCCATTTTTACATCAGTCTCATGAAAGCAATCTATCTCTGTACCAGTTTTTAAGATTCCCAGTCGCTGTTATCTCCAAACACCAATTCTTACAGCAAACGGCTAGACCTACTTTTCTTTTCTTTTTTCTTCTCATCTTTCTTTTCTTCTTCTTCACCTCCAGCTCCCAGTAAGGTAAAGATAATTCCAGTTTGAGAATTCACACCTACAGCTGTAACTACCATTCTTCCAGAACCTTCCATGACATGAGTACCTATAACAACAGAGAACTTTGTAAAAATTATAACAGGTTTCCCTCCAACTACCCAATTTCAAATCTCAGTAACGCTGTTTTTAATAAACTCAATACTTAATAAAGCAGACTAACATTGAATCTTCAACTCTTGGGCTTAAAGATTGAGCAATCTGCAGTCAGTCATATACGAGCTCAAAACTTTTATCATCAAGTGACAATAGGAAAATGATAACGTATCAATTCCTTGTAATAAAAATACAGATTATAGTACCCATATTTCATAAAATGTAATACAATTTATATTTCTCAAAAAAAGCCTATAAGTGAAAAATTAGCACACTGCTTGGAATTGTGTGAGTATTCAATGAAGTCAGAGTTAGCTATAACATAAGCACATAAGGGCATGAGGAGTAGCATTTAAAACATATATCATTCAAACCTAAATATACTTATGACCAAGAATTCCACAGCACAAACACGTCCCCATACTCAACCCCAAAACCTCTCATACAGGTTTTCGGGCTCAGCTTGCCAAGGTTACTGCCAAACTCCCTAACTAGTTTCTCTGACTCTCTAGTTTATCCTGGTGTTTACTATTCCTACAGCGTGACTTAGCATCCCTCTTAGGGTCCAATGAATTCTGTGTCTACACACTGCCTACTGGATCAAGCCCAGCATCTTCATTTGAGACCAACCGGCCTTCTCAATCTTCTGCAACGCTACCAGAAAATTCCAGTCCAGACAGCTAGGAACACAGACAGGAACACTGAATTCAGACCATGTCCTTCATAACACTCTTGCAAGTTGACAAGCATCATTATCATTATTTTCTAGAAATTTGCCTAAAGTTACACAGTTATCACGAACAAGGCAAAGAGTCAATGTAGCTCTGTCAGAAGATAATGGAGACTTACAGCTACCAATTTCCTTCCTGTTCTCCAGTTTCAGTACATTTACACACAGTGCTCAAGGGCTATTTGCTAAATAAGACTATAAAGCTCATGTACTTACTCCAGTCACTGGGATTCACAGTTGGCTACAAATTATTGGATAACTTATCCAAAGTGAACTTTTGAGGTCTTTGATTCTTTTCTTGCTTAGAGAACACACAAACCCCACATTCTTAGTGTTTTACTGATTACTGCATTCGTTGTCAGTGAAAATAAAAGGTAAACACACGAAATTTAGAAGGATAATATTTATTAAATACGTCTAAAATTTCTTTGAACAATTCTGGCTTTCTTCAGATTTCAGTTATTATGCTCTGTTTTTCCTTAGTCTAAGTCTGCTCAAATGTTAACAGTGAATGTGCTCAGCAAAAGTAAACAGTTTCTGTTCAGGTCCTATCCCACCACTAACCCAACACTGCTTTTAAAAATCTAAATTTAAGAAGCCAAGAACAGCAGTGAGAGATGGCATCATGAGAGTAAATTTAAAAATAAATGCATGTCATGGTTTTTAGTACATTTTTGGAACAGGGAAATAAATGCAGAGAAACTTTCCCACCCGTATTGTGATAAGGGACTGTACAAAGTTATTTCAGTCTTTTCTTGAACATGGAAAATTTATAGACTTCTTTCGGCATCTTGGTATGTTAGGAAGGTGAGTGTATGTAAAGTTTACCAGTCATCTTTGTCAGAGGACCAAAGCTTAGTTAAAGGGACCAGGCTGAAACAGCTAAGCACTAGGTAAATCAACGACACATACACAAAAGTCCATGAAGCACACATCAAAAGGCACCACAAGGCCATCTCTGTTCACCCTATATACTAGCCAGTGAGTCTACGATGATAAGATTAGGGAATATCTTTTGTCCCTTTGGAAAGTCTATGGGTCTTACCTGGTTAACACTGATTTTAGTTTCTTAGAAACATGGCACAGCAGTAGTAAAATGAGTACACATTACTTACAGACATTATCCTTCTACATCGATGAAATGCATCCTCAGGATGTATTTTAAGTACATCAAAATGAACACTCAAACGATCAGTACTCTGTGTGGCCTAGGAGTCTGACAAACAGCATACAAATCTCCATGTTTTGACAAGGCATTCCTATGTTATAACTGACACCCACCCTTTTCATAAATAAATGCACAGTTACTCTTGATTACTATTTATTTATTCTGCAGAAAGCTTTTTCACTGTCATTAAAAACTTTATAAAGATAATGGTTAATTTTAGGTTCTGGTTTGAAGTTGTGAGTATAACTTAACTTCCGTAGGTATTATAAGTTTGACTTCGGTTCAATAAAGCCGTGTTCAATTTATTAAAATAGAAAGCTAACCAAGGCCTGAAAAAAATACAGCTGCTAAATTATTTAATAGTCATTAAATATCAAATCGGCAGGAATCTTCAATTTATGGACAGTAGCATTCCATGAACATCTGATGATGCTAGATGGCCCAAGTACCACTATTAAAATTTAATCTAACAATACAGTTCTGACAAATAATTTCATAAATGTTTTAAAGGATATTTTAAGATTAAAAGTAGGGAATCTCAGAAATTTAAATTTAAAAAGTGAGCAAACTTTTACAGACATTCTGGCATTCTGGTTTCTTCTCATTTAGTATTTGAGAAGGCAGCTTGTACTTTTTTCAGTGTCCCTTCAATTTCAATCCTAAATAACCTTAGTTTATGTTATTACTCCTATATAACACTGTGGGATGTTCTCTATGCTGCGAATGTGTTGCTCTGATTGGTTAATAAATCAAGTGCTGATTGGCCAGTAGCCAGGCAGAAGTATAGGCAGGACAAAGACAGAGGAGAATTCTGGGAACAGAAAGGCTGAATCAGAGAGACACTGCCAGCCACCGCCATGAGGAACAGGATGTAAAGTACCAGTAAGCCACGAGCCACATGGCAAGGTATAGATTTATAGAAATGGGGTTAATTTAAGATATAAGAGCAAGAAGCCTGAGCCATTAGGCCAAACAGTTTAAATAATATAAGCATCTGTGTGTTTATTTGAGTCTGAGTGGCTGCCGGGCGGGACTGGAGATAACTCCAGCTACAATACATGACCACGCGTGTCCTAAGCAGACATCTACATCTTCCTTTCCAACAGTACCCTTGCCTGTGCAAATCCTCCGGCTCTGTCCCTGTAACATGGAAATTCAAACTCATTCCTGATGGGTCTAGGTGAACGTCACTCCAGTGTGACTGCTGTCAGTTACTCATGTAACCTGACCTAAACAGTTCCCATTTCAAACAAATTACCCAACAGTTCAGGAAGGGAGGGGATTCAACTTCAGGTGTTATGTAAAACAAAACGAACCAGTTCTTTGCAGTGCATTTTTTTTTTTGCTTTAAATCTATAATCATTCTTTAGTATTTGGCTATAACAAGCCATAAGAATAAACAGAAATATATAAAGAGTTTAATAGATACCATTTATCATTAACACTATTTTTCACATTTCTTTACCTTTTGGATTTGGCTATAACAAGTCATAAGAATAAACAGAATATAGAAAGAGTTTAATAGATACCATTTATCATTAACACTATCTTTCACATTTCTTTACTGTGGGGCGTTTACCCAACCACCCCCACAGTTCCCCAGAGTTTTCTTGAGTGCGAGCAGCAGGAAATATTAGATAGAAGGATTTATTGCGGAGAATATCGCGGAGATAAACAGATAGAAAATAAAGGATAGCCTCGAGAGGGCCTGGAACCTATTCCAACGGGCCCCGACTGTCTCTGCGCCAGGGTTTTTATAGAGACGCCAAGGGGTGGAGCAAAAGACCTCCTCCCCCAGCACAGCCAAGTGCAGACCATCCCAGACACCTGCACTCAGGCCCGTGGTCTAATCATCCTCTATGAGGACCTGCTGGGTAAAGCCACGAGGAACCCGAGAACGGGCTCCCACAGGTCCCCCTTTCTTAATATATAAAAAATAACTAATAATGGCTTACAGCAATCTCCATAGCTGTTATACCTCCCAATATGGGAGTAGAGGATGATAAAGATGGCATTTCTCTTTTGAATTAGGTCCAAGGTGACTACAGCAGTCTTAGCTGCCTCAAGCCCTTTCTAAGCCAAAAACTCTTAAGGCAACTACAAACTTAAAGAATCCCTTAGCTTCATCATTACCATTAACAGGTTAACATAAATATTGCTATACATAGTCACAATTCTCTCAATCTTATAACACAAAGCAAACTCTTAACAGAACCACTTGAATTAGCATATATGGTGCTAAATATAGTTAACAATTTTCTCCGCCTTACAACTTTAACTCAATCATTTGAATTTTCTTGCTAACAGAACATAGGAAAAACTTCGATGTATTCACATCAAACTTAAATATTTCCTTAACTCCACAAAACCAGGGTGCATTAATATCAATAAGTTTCTGCAAACATAATTCAATCTCATAACTCCTCCTTTTCTTTATAATTTTTTAAACAAAATCTCAAACCTAGTTAGAGGAACCCAAACATATATAATTCCTACAAACCCATATTGAAAAGCAATCTTCTCAATCTAACCATTAACACTTTGAAAACTTAGCAAAACATCCAAAAGCAGTTTCTTAATAAAACTCTTTACACTTTAAAAGTAGTCTCTTAATATACCCCATTTGCATTTCTTACTAACAACAACATGACATTAATCCACTCAAACAACTTTTGAAATTAGACTAAGGAATATTAACTCTCCCCCTTTTCTTTATAATAGAAAACCCAAACTTCTGTTTAAACAGTTCCGTTTGTAACACAAACCAGTTGCATAAGTAATTCCATTTTACATAAACAGTTCCACAAAACAATTCATGAATCACCAGTTAATAAAGCATATATGCATACACAAAACTGCATCTTGATTCTAGGTAGAAATAAATTTCTTCATTTAAACAGTTCCATTTTTAACCCAATTCCAGAAAACAGTTCCTAGGTCATTACTATAAGTAAACTCAATTGTCCCATTGCAATGAAATCTCTATTCATTTTATTTCTTAAGTCCCAAAATTCAAATGATAAATTCTGGTACTAGCCTTCCAAATATGAAGAAATCCATAACCAAAATCTTTCTGTAGTTTTATCTCATTTTAAGTTCAAAAAGTTCAAACAAGAAATAAATTCTGGTATCAGGCTTTCACTTCCAAATATGAAGAGACATTTTTCAACCAAAACTTTTTGCTGTTAAAAATTTTAGTTCAAACAAGCGTCTCTGAACTTATTCTCAAGCCAGAGACCTTTTTAGGTACAGTAGTATTCTAAACCGCACCGTTTTTGATGTTAGCTCAGGTTTTTCTGTGTTGCATCGATTTTCCACGGATCTCAGCTGCAGATGCCTTGTTGTGCTGGTTCTCGCGTCCACCATTCTTAGCTTCTTAGCGGCTTCTGGAGCTTTTGAAACCATTCAGACTGCCTACTTTGCAGTCTGCTGGGACACTAACCTTCTGTGTCTCGGGTTCTTTCACCATATACATTAGGAATAGATTCATGTTTAACATTTACACTTTCTTACAAATTCACATATAACATTAACATCTACTTATTTATACTATAGAACTACTTTAGCAAATATATTTCTTACTACTTCTTATGTATTTCTTATGTTCTTATTTAAACTTACATTTACAACTAGCATCTTTACTTATTACAAGCTTATTACTACATGTCTTAAAGGAACTCTATAGATCTATTTTACAAACTTTTATAGGGCTACCATTAGCATATATTTAACTTAGCAAACACCTAAAGATTTCTTAACACAGGTCTAACAAGAGAATTTTTACAAACTCACATATCTTATTTTCATGTTTTTCTACTTCTTACTCTTAATTATTATCACTATTAGAAAGATTTTCTTAACTAGACAGGAAGTACATACATCATTTCTAAAGTTTAGAGTGTATAGTCAGCTTTGTTATAAAGCACTGGGATTTAGTGAGTGTTGTTATAGAATTGTGATAGTTGTTGCTAGGGGACTATAACCTTCCCAGGATGATGCCACACTCCAAAGTTGCCAGTTCTCTCAGCCGTTCTGGACCGGCAGAGATGCACTGTTAGCGGTAAACAGTTTTTAACTAGAGGCTGTCCCTTCATCCAAATTCATAATAGTTTCCCTAAGTGCTTCAATTCTAAGACAACGTTCAGTGTATAAACTGCTTTCCCTTGTTTTAAGGATTTTAAAGTGGCTTGTTTGCTCTTATAGGTAGCTTTCTGTCATCCAGCTACCGTAAAAACTTTGCACAGCTATTAGGGTAAATAAGGCATTTTATCAACCGAGCCCCAAACTGCGAAGCACCTAGTTCCGTATCCTTTCAATTTTTCATTGGAACTGACACTTAGACAATTTTCCTCCTTATTCTTTTAAAAGCTGTATTTTAAGTTTACCATGAACGTATTTTCGAGCTGACAAAAGTGTTTCAGGGCAATGTCGCCATCTTTAGCGAAAAACTACCTTTCCCAGAATGCATTTCCCTTATATCAGTCCATAATAGTATCAGTCCCTTAAATCAGTCCTTTATATCATTTCCCTTATATCAGTCATTTCCCATAGTTCTTTTTGGGTCTGAGAGTCAACTTTTAAGTTCTTTTTTACCAGACTTGCTTACAAATTCTTGCCCGGGAGGTTTGAACAAAGTTTTTTGCTTTTGCAACGGGAGATTTGAACAGGCATTTTACATTTTTAATTATGGGACATTGGGAGGTTTCTGGTCTCTCCTCAGCTGGCTTTAACAGGTGTCTCTCCTTTAATTGACACTGGCCCCCAAATCAGAACTGCACCTGCCTCGTTAGCGCGCATTGAGGTGGGCAATTTCTGATAGCAACTTTCCTCGGGGCTTGTGTTTGTCTTAGCCAGTCAGTGAAAAACAAGATCATGCACTACAGCTTTTCCATAGCTCTTTCGGAGAGATTTTCTCCCACTGATTTATCTCATTTTGCTTGTTCCTTCCTTCCCCAGATGCAGAGCTTTAAATATCTGCGGCTCTGTACCTCTGCTAGCTGCCCTTGGAAGTAGGGGCTTTTTTTTTCTCCAAAATCTGCCTCAAATTCTAGAAGCTTTTCACAGGTCATGTATTTTCTGGGGAGGAATATGTCCCTTCTGTTTCTTCGGAGTCTTTTTCCCAGACAGTTCCCAGTTTGGTCTCAGTTTATCCCCTCTACCCCAGAAACAGTTTCCGACACTACAGTGGCGGCTTTCCCTGCTACTGAAGGTAGGGAGGGGCTTTTTGTCCGTTTCTGTTTTCAGGGTCTGTGTGGTTTGCGTACAGACTGAAAATCTAACAAGGGAGGTTTTTGCCATTTCTAAACTCCCATTAGGACAGGTGTTTTGCCTTATCAGACCTTCACCTGGCCCAGTCCCCCAGTGGGTTGCATTTGCTTGTCTGGGTGCTCAAGGACAGAGCTTATTCCAGAGGCAATCACCCCTTAGGGCTACACTCCCTCATCTCAGGGGAGTCAGTTGAAACAAAGCTTTTCTCAAAGAGGTGTTCTCTCTGACAGAAAAGAAAGCTTTACTCCTGGATAGTTCTGTTCTGCCCTGGCTGGGCTCTTTCCCCAGACAGCGTTCTGACTCAGCAGCACAACTGCTTCAGACACAGTTCAGCTTTACTGTTTTCCCAGAAAGGTCCTTACTGATAGGAAAGCTTTTTTCAGATGTCTTTTTGGAGCAGTGGACCTACCAACCCGGGACTTGTAGGAAAGCAGACAACTGTGCTGTTCCCACTGGCTTTAGCTTTGGTTGTTCATTAGCAACCTTCCCCTGGGTCCTGCACCTTCCTGCCTCAGCTCTGTGCTCCAGGAAGTTTGCAACTGCAGGAACCCTAGTATCCCTGAAATGCACCCCAACTCAGAGACGCTGGCCAGTCGCCTCTGGGTTTTTGCTCAGAAGTGAGGATACAATGCTAACATTTTGCACTGCTTCAGGGGATCTTTGCATTAGGACGATTAGGAGCACCTTTTCATTCTGAAATGCTCACTCAGAAACAAAACCCTTGATGCCTCAGCTCGGTTGTAACTGAGAAGCTTGGCTTTTTTGCTTTTCTCAGGTAAAGTTTCCTGCCCTTTTGGGCTCTCTGTAGCTCTTTACCCACACTCTCCCAAGCATTTCCCTCAGGGTACTCTGACCCAATGTCTTTTACTAGCTTGAAGAGACAGTTTAGAAGAGGTTTTTAGGAACTTGTCCCTGCCTCCTGCATTGCAGGGAGGATTTTTAAAGCTTGAAAGAGAACTTAGAGGTTTTGCTGTCTTAAGAGGTTTGTTGTTTTCCCTTTGAGCTAATCACAGATGGTCCCCATACTAATATCTTCAGGTGATTCTAATTTTTGTCCTTCTGAGAGAAAGTTAAAGGCTTTAGTTTTTAAGTTTGAGAGCTTTTGAGAAAGATGAAGGCTTTTTAGAGTTTTTTCCCCCAAATTTTCCAAGAAAAGCTTTAAGAGAAAGGTTTTTTTCCCCCCAAGAGAAAGAGCAACTTTTCCCAAAACTTCCCAACTTTAAACTTTTTGGCTTTTTACATCCCGATTTTTGCCTCAGGGAGAAATCACTTTCTCCTGCCGCTTGGACTTAGCATTTCAGCTGCCCTAGGTCAAAAGCTTCCATAGGAAACTTATTCTTCCCCATAAGCTCGAAGAAGAGCTTTTTTACTACCCAAATAGCCCAAAGAAAGATTTTTTCCCCCAGTTTGCATTCAGAGCCCCCAAGTTAGAAAATTGAAGAGTTTTTCTGTCTAGTTGCCTTACTTATTTTTTCCTACACAATCTTACACTTCTAAGTTTTTCCTACACTATTTTACTACCCTATGCCTTATTCTTATTTTTCACAGATAGAAATTGAGAAAGGGATAGAAGATAGAAAATTTTGACAGAAGAGAATTTCGCTGCAGCATCGGACATCCTTCCAGTCCGCTTTCCTTTTCTCTCGAGGATAAAACCCCTGCCTCTCAATAATATATATAAAAAATATATATTTTCCATAACACCGGCATGCCTCATCCACTGGCAGGGCTGAACTCAGCACTTTCGCCAAAAACTCTGTAATAAAACTATTATTTTCCTTATTCAATAGTCCCTATTACTTTGTCTTTAGTCCCTGTTCATTTGTCTTTAGTCCCCCCTTCTTTTTTAGTCCCCCCTTTTTTTCTTTAGTCCCTTTTTTCTTTTTTCTTTAGTCCCTGTTCATGGCGCCATTCTGTGGGGCGTTTACCCAACCACCCCCACAGTTCCCCAGAGTTTTCTTGAGTGCGAGCAGCAGGAAATATTAGATAGAAGGATTTATTGCGGAGAATATCGCGGAGATAAACAGATAGAAAATAAAGGATAGCCTCGAGAGGGCCTGGAACCTATTCCAACGGGCCCCGACTGTCTCTGCGCCAGGGTTTTTATAGAGACGCCAAGGGGTGGAGCAAAAGACCTCCTCCCCCAGCACAGCCAAGTGCAGACCATCCCAGACACCTGCACTCAGGCCCGTGGTCTAATCATCCTCTATGAGGACCTGCTGGGTAAAGCCACGAGGAACCCGAGAACGGGCTCCCACACTTTACCTTTTGGATTCTATCCCCATTTATGAAATACAGCGCTGTATTCCAAGGCCTGCAATATAGCTGTCATTTCATAAAAATCTTCATGAATTCTAAGACTAGTGCTTTCTTGGCTTTTTTTTTTTTTTAGTAAAATCTTCAAAGTTTATAAATTCCTACCCGATAGAAGTAAGGGATCCTTATCTAGAGACTTCTTAACATGATCAGATTCACCAGTCAACGAACTTTCATCAATTTTCAGGTCATTGCCTTGAATCAGTATGCCATCAGCCGGGAGGAGATCGCCTGCAAGAGAAGGGCAGTGACATGCTCAACCGTGCCCAAGTTCCGTACAGCCTCGGACCCCGCAGGTGGACGCGGCGCTCTGCCTTCCTTACCGTACTTCACTTGGGCGATGTCTCCCACCGTAATGTCGGCTACAGGTATCTGGATGACTTGACCGCCCCTGATGACCGTGAACTTCTGTTCCTGTTCGATTCGACTCTGCAAACCTCGGAACTGCTTCTCCTTACTCCAGTCATTGAAGGCTGTCACTAACACCACACACACGACCGACAAGAGGATCGCGGCTCCTTCGATCCACCCGGTTTCACCCTCGCCTTCTTCTTCCCCGACAGAAACTTCTCCACAAACTGTTTGAGAAGACATAAAGAAAATAACGATTATAAAAAAACAGAGCGAATGTTTTCCGTTTTTTTTTTACTTCATCAATTTTATGCAGAGCTTTGAGCACCACTGAACTTAATCCTTCTGCTAAGGTTAAGAGCCTTGCTCTGTCAATTTCAAAGTTCCCAGCCTTTAAGAGGGAGCCAGTAAAGAGTAGAGACGGAAAATGTGGGGAAGGCCAAGTGTCAGTCTGCAGGAAAGTTATAGGCATACCTCTGTGATACAGTGCTTCATTCCAGGAAGACCCAACGCAGTCAATATTTCAACTTTAACACCAAGTTTCAGCTTTCTCGTGCTTTCAGCTATGTCCATACTATAGTCTAGACAGGCTGCAAAAGCATGAAGTCTAAAAACGTACACACCGTAATTATATACAGCTTTGTTGCTGAACCTGCCAATGATGATCTGAGTCTGCAGCAACTCCTAAGTTTTTGGTGGTGTGAGTGCTGCTCTCGATACTAATGGTGGCTGCTGACCGATCAGGGTAGTTAGTGGTTGCTGAAGGAAGGGATACAAAGCAGCAACTTCCATGAAGAAGACAGGATGACTGAGACCTTTTTATTTTATTTTAAAAGGCAGGGTCTCTGTGTGTAGCTCTGGCTGACCTGAAACGGACTATGCAAACCAGGCTGAGCCCGAACTCACAAAGCTCCACCTGTCTCCGCCTCTGCCTTCCTGGTGCTGGAATTAAAGGTTGTATCTAGGAACGTGTACACCTATACAAATATGCATGTAACAATTAATGAAAAAAAGAGGCCATGAGTTTGAAAGAGAACAAGGAGGAGGTGTATGGAAGTGGAAGGGTCTAAAGGGAGGAAAAAGAAAGGAAGTTAATTATTTATAATCTTCCCGAATAAAATAAATAATAAAAAATGGTAAGTTAAAAAACAAAAAACAAAAAAACCAAGGATGAGGCTTGCTTGCCATGAAAGGTGAGTTTTTTGCAAGAGTTTCCTGGAGCATTTAAGGCAGTTTGGTACCATTTTATCAACCGTAGAAGAGTCACTTTCAAAGCTGAAATCAATCTTCTCATACTTTATCCCTAGATACACACAATACTCTAAATCCACAAGCTAATTCCACCTCAAGATGCCATTTTCTGGGGCTGGAGAGCACTGACTGGTTAAGTCTGTTTAAGCCATTTTCTGGTTAAGAGCACTGACTGCTCTTCCAGAGGACCTGGGTTCAAGTCCCAGCACCCACATGGTAGCTCACAACTGTCTCTATCTCAAAGATCTGACACCCTCACACAGTCTATATACATGCAGCAAAACACCAATGCAAATAAAATAAAAATAAAAAAAGATGCCATTTTCTTTGCTCACATATGAGCAGTAACTCAGTCACATCTGCAGGCTGGTACTAAAAGTTAGCTGCAGTCCACCCCGTGACTTCCTCTACTGGGGTCAAGGACCCCTTGGAGTTATCCATGAAGGTGGAATCAACGTCTTCCAAATCTCAGTCAATGCCGATGCTTTTCCTCCAGGAACCAGGATGTTCTCTGTGGCATCTTGGCTGGTGAACTCTTTCCTTAGGTTCTCAGTTCACTTCTCCTTTATCAAATTACCTACGATATCCATAGCTTTAGGAAATGTATTTCTTAAATAAAGATACCCAAAAGACAATCATTACTTCCTGAGTCCGTAGGCTGTAGAGTAGATGATGTGTAAGCAGATGTAAAACCATTCATTTCACCATACATCTTCATTGGAGCTCTTGGGTGAACAGGTGCATTGGTATTGAGTAATAGAATTTTTATTAGATGAATATATAATCTATCTGTAATTTAAGTATACAGTAATAGTATTTCAAGTATGTATAGTCTAAAAATATATATTCCACATTTATAAATTACTTTATTGCTACAAACTGTCAATGATCATCTGAGTGACCTGTGTGCAGCTCGTTTTTTGTGTTGTGGTTGAGTGTTGCTGTGATGTTGATGGCTTACTTCCATGCGTATATAAAACAGTTAGCACAGGAAACCTCAGTAGTGGGCTTAAAAGACTGTAAACCATGTTAGAACAGACGCACGGTGAGCCAGCCTGTGCTATTCCATTTACAGAGCAAAGGCAGAGTAGAAAGAATTCTGGGGACTAACTGCATCAACCTTTCACAAGAATGAGCCTGCCCTTGGAAGCTGGGCACTGAAATCTTCTCTAGTTGCCAGTCTTCAGTGGTGTTTTCTTTCAATACAAGGCTGTTTCATTCACACTGAAAAGAGTTTCATGGACCACTCTCATCAATGCCATCAGCTACATCTTCTGGATGATGTGTTTCAGCTTCTGCATCAGCAAGCACTTGAACCTCGGCCTGCGATTAATGGAGAAGGGCCCTTCACTGAAGCCCATGGACCAACCTCACAGCAAGCTGCGATGTTTTCCTCTGCAGCTTCCTGAGTTTTCTTAGCGCCCTCAAAGAATTAAGAAGTCGGGCCATGCTCTGGATTACATGTTGGCTGACAGGAACGCTGTGGCTGGATTGTGTAATCTTCTATCCAGATCACTAGAGCTTCCTCTGTATCAGCACTAGAGCCGTTTCACTTGGTTATCATTTGTGTTCACTAGAGTAACCCTGCGCAGTTTCCCTTAAGAAATTTTCCTTTGTACTTCATATGTGGCTGTTTAGTAGAAGAGGCCACCTGCTATTATTACAGACGGCAGACAAGATGTAAGTAACAAGTTAAAGATGATATACATTCCACAAATCATTCTGTTTTACTACAGTGTGGTCAGTTTGGCTTCTGTAGTACGCAGAGTTAAGTAAACAACTGCTACTTGTTCGCTCCACCACATGAACCTACTGTGGGTGGCAGACGCTACTTCAGGAAACCAAGGTAGGGAGGTAGGGATGCAATACAGAGTTTTCAGGTAAGACATCAATAATAAAGTATCCATAAGTTCATTAAAAAAATAAAACATGGTTGTATGTTACAAAATAAAGTGAGGTGGGATGAGCCTAGAAAGCTGCTCTAAGATGCCCACAACACGTCAAATGGTCACCGGCGGCGGCGACGACCAGCATATAGATGGAACAGAAGAGAATTCCAGGGAGAGACCGAGGTCAGCAATAATTGCTAAAAAGCAGAAATGCAGTCAGAAAAGGATGGGATTTGACTCCTTAAGCCCTGAAAACCACAAAGATAATGGACCTGGTCCTTGTTCTTTTGGGGCTTCTACTCAAGTCTAAAACTGACTCAGCGGATCATGATGAGCCTCAGAAAAATAAAAAGAGGATACAGAGGCAGGGAGTCTTAATTTTGCTTTTCTTCTGATTGTTTTAGCTATACAGCCCATGTAGGCTTCAAGCTCTCCATCTTCCTGCTCAGTCTTCCTTGCGTTGGGATGACCACGCTGCCACCGGCAATACCCTGTCCTGAAGCTTTGCTTTGGGTATTTATAAATTCACTGGAAGGGATACATTCTTTCGAATATTACATAAAATTATATTCTCTGAGTGGAACTGAAGCTACTGGTTGGACAGGCTGGGAAGAATGACAGTGAAAATAAAAATGAGTAAATGAGCAATTGCAGAAATGGATTAAGCCTATTCCAGAAAGGTGCGGAGACCAGAGAAAGAATCTAGAGTGTGAGGTTACTGGGCAATGACCAGTCTTGGAAAGGAACACGTGAAATGGTCAAGGAAGGAACGATAAACCTAAGATCCACTTGAGATGAAGCGAATCACCACAAAAGCTATTTTGAAAGCTAGCAGAATTTAGCCATCAGTGGGCACAAAGCACTTTTGTAAGATGAAGTAGAAGCCAATGGTCCACCTAGTGCTGTGTTGACCCTGCCCCAATTCAGTTATCGGGACTTGTATTTTAATTATTTTTAGGCTGAAGAAATGATCACGTCATTAGATACAATAATACAATTGAATGAATTTATGATTTACACATGTAAAGATACCCCACACATCAAAGGTAAGAGACTAACTCTCTGACTTATATCAAGTCTGGATTCAAGAACATATAAAGGTTGTGACAGTTAGAATGTAATGGCCCCCATAAACTCATAAGAAGTGTCACTATTAGGAGGTGTGGCTTTGTTGGGGTAGGTATGGCCTTATTGGGGGAAGTATGTCACCATGAAGGTGGGCTTTGAGGTCTCATATATGCTCAAGCCAGGCCCAGTGTCTCAGTTCACTTCCTGTTGCCTTTGGATCAAGATGTAGAACTCTTAGCTCTTTCTCCAGCACCAAGTCTGCCTGCACGCCATCATGTCCCACCATGATGATAATGGACTGAAGCTATGAACCGTAAGTGAGCCACCCCATTTAAATGTTTTCCTTTATAAGAGTTGCTGTGGTCACGGTGTCTCTTCATGGCAATAGAAACCCTGAGGCAAAGGTCAAAATACCATGTTGAATACTTCCAGAAACCTGGAAATGAGCTAGAAAATCATCCAAACGAAGCACCTGCGTGAGTTTTCATTTCATTTATTAAAAGCATAAAAGAACAGGAGATAGTAGTATTATTTCAACAAAGCTTCTGTGTAGTTGACAGAAAGGACGGGGAACCAATATGGACTTGGTATGTTTTTCCACTATAGAACCCCTAGTAAAATCATGGAAATAAATAAATACGGGCCAAAATTAAGTTCATGAAGTCTTACAGCTACTATTGTACAAGAAACACAATAAAAATTTAATTTTGGGGGTTGAGGATTTAGCTCAGTGGTAGAACGCTTGCCTAGCAAGTGCAAGGTCCTGGGATCGCTCCTCAGCTCCAGAAAAAAAAAAAATTAATTTTTATTCATTTCTTCTTCCAATTTCTACTTTTGAAATTATATATTATAAAGATACAGTTGCAAATACATATAATTAAATTTACCACTCAGAGGTATGGGTTAAAATTTTTCCTAAAAGGGTAACCATAAAAGATTAAAGACAATACAATAGAAGTTACGAGGAAGGAATTGTGAAGCAATTATGTAATTATTGGTTTTGAGTGAAACACCTATTTATCACTAAATTACTGAGGATAGCAAAGGAAACATGAAACAATGGCACACTTCATCTCATATACAGCTCCACTCCACATTACTCAAGACCACGTGATCTTTGAACTGAGAAGTACAGTATCCCTAGAAACTACGACAGTTTGCGGCTGGTGACCACAGCCAACTTTTTAGAAGCTATAAGGGCAAAGAAAGGAAATCCAAGATCAAAGGTGTAAAAAGTGTAACGCTTTCATTCTTACTGTAAATACATTTTACCAAAAGAGTTCCCCTGGAAACATATTCAAACGAGAGGTATGAGGTCTACACTCCACCTTCATCTACCTCAAGGCAACTATTTCATTTAGAAAGTCTTCATTTAAGAATCTTCTAAAAATTATTTGATCAAGGATCACATTCCATGGGGCTGTGACACCCTGAATACAGACACAGACATGGGATCTCGGCTCTCTTTAAGTCAGAAATAAAAGACACACTAAAACGAGAAAAGGCAGGTGAGTGTGGCCGTATGTGTCTGCAATCCCAGCACTGGGAGGGGAAAGAGGGAAGAAGACAAGGTCTTCTTGAAAGGTCAGTCTAAGCTACATGGCAAGACTGTGTTTACAAAGTTCCACTGTCTTTTCATTATTTCATTCAAAATTATTTATGTAGAGATGGGGGGTGATAATGACTTTCCCTAAGAATGCTACCAATACCACTTTGCAGTAGGCTTATATCCTAAGTTTCATTAATATTTAGCTTTACTACGAATAAAAAAAACATGGCTATATTTAAGGCAAATGGAATATTTTTATGTGTGTATGCATATCTGCTTATGGGCATGTTATGTGCAGGCCAGCTGTCCTCCTCAATCATGCACCTCCTAACTTTCTTAGACAATATCTTTCACTGAACTTGGAGCTCACTGATTCTGCTTGGCTGACCCACGATCTCCAGGAAGCAGCCTGTCTTGTCTTCTAACAGTGTGCCTTACTCTTATATGGATGCGGAGGATCCACACACAAGCCCTTATGTTCGGGCAGCAAGTACTTTACCAACGGGGCCATCTCCTTCACCCTAATGTAACCATTTGATTCATATAGACCCTGAGAAATAATAATGACTACAATCAAGTTGATTCACACTTTTAAATGTTTCCACTTTAGTTTAGCATATGGGAAAGGAATATCTATACCCTAACTCACATAATCAAAAGCTCTTTGGAGTCCTCAAGACCAAGTATAGAGGGCCCCTGAGACCAAAAAGTTGGAGAATC
The DNA here is from genome assembly GCF_949786415.1 of Peromyscus eremicus. NCBI lineage: Eukaryota > Metazoa > Chordata > Mammalia > Rodentia > Cricetidae > Peromyscus > Peromyscus eremicus. Next base: position 28,610,862 of record NC_081434.1, read on the forward strand.
ATTGACATGCAGGTACTAGTGACTCACGAATTATACAGGTGACACAGGCTGTATTTCATTTCCAAACAGTATTAGTAAGATATGTCGTTAACACAGATTTTTTAAGAGGATTCACAAATAATGGACTTTCTTAAAGATACTTCATTTAGATGTGAAAAAGTATTGGATGTAAGCACCCAGGTAGTACATACACAACTCTTAAAAAATAGAATAAAGTGCAACCACCAAATAACTTTCTATCAAGGGACAAAAACCTAGGTTTCATCAACAAATTCTACCAGATCCTAAATCTTAGCAGGCTTTAAAATAACTAAATTATAGTCTCAGAGGTATTCAATTAGCAGAATCGCTAACAAATCTGAGGAAATTTCTCTTCTCTACATCCTATAAATAAAGTAGGTTGGATGCCGGGAAGACTTGCCCTAGACTTTGCTCATAATAAACCTCACACATACAAAAAAATATTTTCCTTGCAGTCTTGGGAAAAACTGTTAGTAAAAATTTTTTTGTATTAATTTGTTAACTAAAATCTAGAATATCGATTTTCAATATTTTATAATGAGAGCTGGGTAATGCAAAACTGAAAAATTCAGTTGTACATTTTAAGACTTGCAAAAAGCATGCACACACTCAAATAGATGACTACACATGGGTATATATGGACTTCTTAGAATCTGGAAGAGATTCTGAGTACTATGTAGAAAGTGGTACTTTCCAGTAAATTATTATTTCTTTCTGATTACCTTGTCTTCCTCTATTTTTTCCACAAACAAAACAAACCACACACTATCTGCTTAAATAAAAATTTGTTTTGTCTTTGCCTAATTACTGACAAATATATTACCAAAATATCTTACCTGTACCAGTGATTTTGATTCAGGGACAATTTTATGTCCCTGTGAGACAGGTTACAAAACCTGGATGCATTTGTGATGCCTTAACTGGAAGAATGGTCCAGTGAACAATGAGGACTATTTTTGATCAAATTTTAGCAGTACCGTTGCTCAGAAGCTCTGCTCTACACTATTTAAGATAAATGGGTATAGTCTGTGACCGACTTCCTTAAAGAAATCAGTGAGAAACAAATGTTCACACAAGTCCTAGGCACATGTTTGTGCATTTCTTTGTGTTTTACCTAGCTAGCCAAACTCTAGAGCTGGCTTTTTATTATTATCATTATTATTATTATTAAACTCTTCACAGTGTAGAAGACATAAGAATGAAGCTTTCACAAAAAAGTCCTTTGATATAAGAAGAAATTGGAGGAATAAATGAGAAGCATAGAAAGAACACAACAAAACCATTGGATAGACACTAAAGCCAATCTGCCTCTTTTATGCTTCACCTCCTCATGGGTCACAGTGTTCCCCACAGACTCAATCTCCAAAAAATCCCAAACACTCAAATATCTGAAATCTTTTGAGCACAGACACAATGCCAGTGGAAAACTCCAGCTAGGAAATTGTGCAGGTAATTCTTTAACATATTGTATAAAATACCTTCAGGTATGTATATCTGAATCATAAATACATGTGGCATTTAGACAGGTCCTTTCTTTAAGACTTTTATTTTGTATATATTTTGCAAATACACCCCAGTCCAAAGACATGAAATAGAACACCTTGGTCTCATGCATTGCGGTATAAGGGATAAACAACACCTTGGTCTCAAGCACTGTACTAAACCTGTGTGTAAGCATTTCCATACAACACAAAATCAAAATTTAAAAACTTTTACCCTCAATAGCAGGGTGTTATCATACAAGTGTCGTGCCCAGATGTATAACGATGTAAACACAGTATACATGCATGGAAGAACATGGAAAAACATCATATAGGAAGGGCTTCCTATATGATTCAGGCAACACTGGAACTCATCAGTTACTGTGAAAATCATTTGAAGTGCTTAGAACAGAGCCTAGCACACAGCAGTCAATAAATGTTCTCTGGCATTATTATTATTATTATTATTATTATTATTATTATCATCATCACAAATTAAGCAAATATGGTGAACTAGAATCACTCAAACACCCCTCCCCCGTTTACTTACGTGCAGTATCCCCTTCTGGAGGTTGATAAAAAGAAAGGCCCAGTGAGACTATGGCTGCGATTTCTAGTATAATTAAAGTGACATCTTGTAATGCTTCCCATACTAACTGAAGAAAGGTTTTTGGCTTCTTAGGAGGTATAAAGTTCTTTCCAAACACTGCTTCTCTTCTTTCCAAATCTGCAGGATTTCCACTTAAACCTGACGGAAAGAAACACATTTGGGTGAAGTCTGACCACTTCATTCAAAGCACATTCATGTGTGACCCTCTAGACTTGACTCACAGGATCACACCAGACAGGAAATGTTTCTTCTTGTTCTTTAGTCTACACACAGAGCTTAAGTCAGGGAGGAACATACGGAGCTTTACTCGAAGCACACATCTTAAGTAGCTAACTAACAAGAGTGGCCCATGGACTGGGACAAGGTTCAGTGGCAGAGCTCATGGAGCATACGGAAGACCCTGGGTTTGATGCCGAGCACTTCAATAAAACAAAACCAACCAACCAACCAACCAACCAACCAACCAACCAAAAAAACCAAGAAAAGGAAAGAAAAGGAAAAACCCCCCTTTTTTAAATAGCTTCAAAACTCTACTTTCACTTTCTTATTTATTTTGACCATACTTCTTATAGACACCAAGACACCAGAACCTATTACAACAATCTGATAGTTTTTTTTATGTTAAAATTAAATGCTTCCCTGGTTTTAGGACTGCTTTCCTTCTAAAATGGGGACGTTTCTGTAAAATACACACACACACACACACACACACACACACACATACATATACATACACACATACATATACATACACACACACACTCACACACACACACACACACACACACACACACACGGCAGATTTGCTTTAGGTACTGAACACTGACTAGTGAATCAACAAAACACTTTTTTTTCTAATCCTTATTTACAGAAGAAACAAGGAGTTCATTTTCACACAATCTCTAAAAGCACCTCTACTGAATGTCAGTTTTAGGTAGATTAGTACGATTTTCGTTGTCTGAAAGCAGGAGGCTCACAGTGGCCTCTCAAGGGGAGCTGCAGCTCTCCAAGTGCTGTTGGGAAAAGGTGCACTGCAGGACGGAATGTTCATTGTTCAGGTGTGGGATTTGAGAGATGGGAGGAGGAGATTAAGAGGGTTGGACAAACACCGCTTTGCCTTTCCCTTGACCTTGTCAAGCACATCCCCCTCCCCAATTCAAACTCATCCATCCAAACCCAGATACCTAAGGAATTCTCTAATGAAAAAGTGCACCTACATGCATGCTGCTCACCAAGGGAAACCAGACAGCCTCCACAGATCTCATTTTCCTCAGTTTATTTAAGAATGTGGAAGGTGTCAAGGGAACCAGAATAGTACCTTTTAATTTGTCAAATCTGACCTTATTTCAACCCCCCCCCCTTTTTTTTAACCTGGTAGGAGCCCATTTGTAAAAGGCAACAAAGAAAACAGGAAGGACGGCATCACTACTACAAGGCTCTCTCTTGTCGTCAGTGTTTCGGTTCGCCTCGAAGCTGAGGCAAGCGGAGAGCTGAAGAGACACCAGACTACATCACTAGAACAAGAAACGGACAAACAGATCCAAAGTCATCACTGGCTTTGTTGAATGTACCAGAAGAAGATTCCAGAGAATGTCCTCACCGGCAACTGTTAATATGGACACACGGCACAGTTCAAAAGGCCTTGATGCCAAGTCAACCAGAACCTTCCAGCACTCTAAACTTGGAGGTGGAGTCACCAGACAAAGACAGGGTAGACTACAGTAACGATGACAACGACACTGTACACTGGGAAGTCTGGGTTGTTTGTTTAGTCTCCTGCCTCAGTTACCTCAACGTCCAGGAGGAAAGAAGCCGAGTCCTAGTCTACCCTGTGCTGGTCTCCGCTATCGAAGAAATAGTATAAATATCTAACTTTTTTACTCATACTGACTGGAGATTACCACTGATCACATAATTAACACTTGATCAGTTTAAATATTACCACTGTAATTACAAAACAATAAGTCAAATCTATCTTGATTAGTTACAGAAAATGTTTTATGTTAATATTGAAAAGTTGAACAGTTAAAGAGAGAGGGGAAAAAAAAAGAGCAAAAAGAAAAGGAGACAGCTCTAAGGCTTTCCGAGTCTTCTAAACATCAGTTGGGCTATGGTCAAACACGCCTTTAATCCCAGCACTCGGGAGGCAGAGGCAGGTGAAGCTCTGTGAGTTCAAGGCCAGCCTGGTCTACAGAGAGAGTTCCAAGACAGCCAGAGCTGTTACATAGAGAAACCCTGTCTCGAACCAGCCCCCCTCACCTCAAAAAACCAAAGCCATCATGGGGGTTAAGCATATGCTTACAACACTCAACAATGAAGTTGCTGGGGAATTGGAAAACCTAAGAAATCTGGTGTCACTTTGCCTGGTGTGTGTGTGTGTGTGTGTGTGTGTGCTGGTGGGGGAGGGGGGTAACTTACAAGGTTGTTTTGAAGACAAGGAGAGGGCATTAAGTTTGTAAATCATAAATTACAGGGTCAAGTTTATGAAGTTAAGTAGAGGGAAGACAGGTTACCAATTTGAATACTCTAAGTTTCAAGCCCATTTGGAACATCATCTTTAATTATAGATTTAATAATCTTAATATCGTGAAGTGAAGAGTTTTGCGAGTTGCCCCAAGATGGCTATTTACTGATCATCACTATACTGCTCTGCGTGCTGGGAGCTAGCTCTATACTCAGCAAGTGTAAATTACAAGGGCGAGAGACAAAACAGGTAAAATTAGGAAATGTAAGGACACCTGTAACTCAGGTGAAGACGGTTTTTAAAAGGCCACCAGAATTCTCTCAGAGGACATTGGCCTTTCTAACCAACTACCATCTAAAGGAATCTGACCAACGAGGCGCCAACCATGAGAGGACCAGAACAAAGTATTTCCAGGAGCACAGACACAAAGGCCAGGCGGAGATCAAAGCAAGGTTCCAAGAAGGAGCCAGAGAGCACACCACTGTGGCTAAGGTCCAGTGATCAAGGAGGAAAGAAAGAATGGGTGAAAACGAAGAGCACTGGAGCCAAGACCATGGAGGAGAGGACGGAAGACTATTAGTCACTTGAACTGCGATGGAAACTACTGGAAGGTTTTCAAGCAGGGGAGTGACCACTAATGTGTGATTTAGAGAGGTCATTTACACTGCCCTGTCGGGAGTGCTTTAGGGAAAAGCCCAGGCAAGAGGCTGTGTACAAAGAGCGAAAGTGCTTGATTCTGGGTTTTAGCTGCAGAGGGAGAGAGGAGTAACTGGATCTGCCAGGTACCCTGGAAGGAGATCAGACAAGATGAGGAATGATTGGATGTGGGATCAAAGGGAGAGAGAAGAATGAATGAAGAATGGCATCTAGACCTAACTTTTAACATTTTTTTTTTTTTTTGTACAAGGACTTGAGTGGGGGTGGTTTAATGGAATGTCTGAAGCAGGTGGGTTTAACTGAAAATCACAGCTTAATGTGCGTGCGTGTGAGTGGGTGGATGGTGGTTATTTACCAAGATAGGGCAGGCTTGGGGGACTACAGGGCTGGTGGCAGGGAAGGAGGACTTAATAGTTCTATTCTGTAGACTTGGGCAAGCAAGTGGCTGTATCTGGTAAACAGGCTGCTGGTCACATTCAGAATATCTGTGCAAAGTGCGAACCAGAGGGTTAGCCACACACAAGGCTTCTGGAGACACTGGCTCCATGAGAGCTTTGTGAAGGCCAGAATAAGCAGGAAGGAGAAAAGGAAGTTTACAAGGGGAGCTGGGGGAAGGATGCACCAAGATACAACCTAGGACAGAATGAAGCATTTCCGAGCAGGACTACGGAAGTTTCCGGAAGAAAAAGATTTAAAAGATGATGCTGAGATGCCGTGAGAAGGCTCAGTAAGATAAAGGCAGAAAACTGCCTATTTTCTTTCATTGACAAAAGATGATAGTCTTGATAAGAGCCTTCCAATAGCGAAGGGTAGAAAAAAGTCTGATGAGAATGAATTGAATAGACAAGTGGAAATAGTAAGTATCCAGCATCCCCACCCCACCCCAGAAGTGAGACACACTGGGAGAGAAATACATCAGTAAAGGTGACTTACAGTGGGTATTATGTGTATTTTGTGTTTTCAAAGATGGGGGGCAGATGTTAGGTATCCACCAAAGGAAATGAGACAGAGCAGAAATGACACAGGAAATCATGGATATTCTTAGAGTAAGAACTGTGAAGAAGCAAGAAGGGATGGAACCTGTCAGAGTCTGACAGATCAGGAAGACGCTGCCATGGTCCGAAGAGTGGAGTTGGTGATAAGACTCCTTGATCCCAGTTTTTAATGATAGAAGTAACAAATTATTAGAAATAACTTATCAATAAATACAATGAAAAATCTGCTGAGTCCTGTGAGCCTGGCTGATTATAGCACCGTGGCAACCATGTCAAGGTCAAGCACAGGACTGATCTTCTAATTGCACAGTTAGCTTCACAAAGAAAAAAATACAACCACAACCCATAGAAGGCAGCTTCAAAATGATATACTTTCCATGTCTGTATCCACCAAGGTGGGGAGTAAAAATAGCCTAAAATTGATCTCATGAACAAATAATACTGATCAACAGTACTATCTTACACTTGAATGGAGAGAGAATAAAATCTAATTATATCAAGTCACTTATATCAAGAAAATACAGCATCTCAGTCGCTGACTCTTAACTTATGAAAGGAGGAGTGGGTTTACTACCGTGTTTGAAGCAGGTGGGTTTAGCTGAAAATCAAGGAGAATACATTCCACATATAACTAGAAACCATGACTATGGATACATATATTGCACATATACATGTATATGATGGTGGGATGGCTGTAGCAGTTAGGGTAACTATCCTACATGGGAGAGAAGGATGCAGACTAGAAAAGTATGTGGAAATGTGTTCATGTACATCCTTCTTCATTGTTTCACTTTTGAAAGAGGAGGTGATCCCTCACCTACCCTCAAACTATAGATCCACCTATCCAAAGTCAGATTTAACTATTCATTCCCATGTGCTACCATGTGCTAGGCACTGTGGAAAGGTACTGAACGTACAAGAGATGGGTCAGGCCAGATGTCTTTCCCTGGTTCTTGACCTTAAGGAACTCACAGTTTGGTAGGGGTGACTAATAAGCAACCACCCAGACACACCCAGTGTGTTACGCATTAGATGGCAGTGGAGACCATACTACAGGAATCCATGTGGGGAAACAAATCCAAACAGAACTGGTTGCTTCAAACACAAAGAATCAGAAAGGGGAAAGGGGGACCAACTTAGAAAGGTCCGGCAGAGCAGACCTCAAGGAGAGCTGTAGGTCTACTCGAAAATTCTAAATGCCATCCCAAAAAGCAATGGGACACTATTTGGCTTTAAGAGTAGAAAAATGACAGTGTGTAGAAGAGGCATCAATTATGACCTTAGCTGAATTTTTATAAGACAAGACAGTGAATTCCACCCACAGGGTAAAGTGAGGAGAGCAGGGAAGGAGACACTGTTGGTGAAGAGAGCATTAGGAGTTAGAATTCTCAAGACTTAATTGTGGTGATATATTGTGTACCCTAACAAAATTTGCCTGACAATCAGAGAACAGAACAAGCCACCGGATTAAATATAGAGGCCAGGCAGTGGGGGCACACACACCTTTAATCCTAGCACTCAGGAGGCAGAGATCCATTTGGATCTCTGTGAGTTCTAAGCCACCCTGGACTACATGACATTGACTCAGTCTAGGAGGGAAACAGAGCCAGCAGTGGTGGCACACGCCTTTAATTCCAGCACTTGAGATCTCATGCCTTTGCTTGGGAAGCACAAACGCCTTTAATCTCAGCACTAAGAAGGAGGTGATGGCTGGGCGTTCAAGTTTCTAACTTGGTAGCAACATGGATAACAACTTCAGAAAAAAAAAAATTAGAGAGTTTTATTAAACAAGGCGTGGGAAAAGGATTAGGGATTAGGGCTGTGAGGATCCCTGGGTAGGAACTGCTGACATGGGAACCACCAGCACCCAGATGATGGCTTGTGAAGTCAAAGTCGTTCCAACAATGGCATTGCCCAGAAGCCCTCATCACAGAGAAGTAACAGCCTAGGGAAGCACAGGAGGGGAAGAGCGACGTCTATTAACAAGAAGGAGAACTCCAGGGGTAAGCTGGGGAGACAGAAAGGGAATATCTGAAAAGAAGTTCAATATACTGTTACCTAAAACCTAAACTTAGAAGCGCAATAAAAAAACCAAGGACATGCTACTTCAGGCTCACATATGACTTTTAAAATGATATACAGGCTACAGAGTTGAGAACTAGTTAAAATGATCTTTTTTTTTAAAAAAAAAAAATCTATAATCAACAAAAACAAGTGACCAGGGCAGACATCAAAATAACACCTAACTTTCTACTACAATGTCAATACATTTCTAGGACAAGGTCATGCAGGATCACAGACCTCACAAGCCTAAAACCATACATGCTAGCACACCATGACCGTGCAAACACGGGCTGACTGTCTACGCTAATCTGTAAAACCAAGCACGAACCACGGGACATCAGAGCATTTTTGTACTAGCCTGTAAGTCGATCAGGATTTATCCCTAGGGAAAGGTCAATTTTCCCCAAGCGTTAAACTATATCACAACATGGGGACGAGGTGAAAGTACACCAGTCCAAGAGACTTGCTTCTAGGGAGTGCAAATAGGAACTGGCACTTCAAACGTGGAAACCCGGCAACCAACGACAAGGGCTATTGATCTTACCCTGCTTCCCATCATAGACCTCACTTGTTTCTCTCTACTCCCATTCTGTGCCTCCTGCGTTAGTTTTTTTTTAGCTTCTCTTTTACCTAATCTTGATGATCATCACTTCAAAAGCTCAGTTTTACTTGAAGACTTCTTTTCTTTGCGGTGCACGAAGCCAAGCCTATTTAACCCAGCATCTGTCTTTAATTTTTAGGAATTCATTTTTACACTGTGTTTAGTGTGGCATTACTGCCTAAGAGATATGATAGTGGAACTAGAGGCCTGCGGTTCCAGAAATCCACAGCAGCAGAGTCCTCTGACACTCGATGTCAAGCTCAGACAGACAATGCAGGGTTAAAGCAGAGAAGACACCTGAAGCCACTGGGAACGCTCCAGGACCGAGAAATGGAGTTTACAGTACCAACCATAGAGTCAATATAGGAAAATAAGACACAAAAGAAAAATAGTTTCCAGTCATTTTCTGAGTGAGGGTGTTCAAACAGATTGTTCTGATATAAAACTACACTCTAGAGTTCTGAGAACTGTAAGATAGATGTTTGCTCTACTACACCTAAAAGATACCATAAAAATACATGACATTCCAAGTCTCAGCTTCACTTTACCCTGAACTTGGAACTTCAATCCCCTCAGGAATTATGATGGTTAGTCAAAAAAGACGGAAAAAATCTCATGAGGCTCAAACCTGTTCAACTGGTCAACACATTTGCAGTATTCTTGAGAACAGGTTCAAACAGTACTTTTTTAGAGAACATGGGGTAAGCTGGTGTGCCAATGAGGAAGGAACACAGCTGCCTGGATATGAAGGGCATGTTTTTAAAGGACAGAGTGCTGAGAACACCACAGCCTGGATCTTGAATGCCTCCCCAAAGGCCCTTCATTCACCTCCTCACCCCCAGGTACCAAGTGAATGAACTCCTCTGCCACACACTCTTGCTAATAACTACTGCTTCCTTACAGCCCAACCAAACCCAGCGAGCCAAGTAACCATGATAAAAACCCTTAAAACTCCATCAAAATGAACCTTTCTTCCTTTCAATGCTGATTATCTCAAATATTTTGTCACTGACAGAAAGTTGACACACAAAACCATTTATCCACCACATTAACTCCCCAAAATAAGTTTGTTTTTCCACTGGGGGAAAATCTGTTAAGAGAAGAGAACAAAGGCGTCTCTTTCTCAGTATCTCAACTCTAGTGTAAGTTATACGAACTGAACTTTTATAAAAAGCAGCACACTGTGTGAGCCAAAAGCATCTACTCAGAATGAGACCACAGCTAAGTGACTTCGGGCAAGCTGCTTAACCTCTTTTTTTGGGGGGAGGGGTGGCGTTCTTGCCTATAACATAGGATAAAGGAGTTTTAAAAAATAAAATGAGTTGATATTTGTAAGAAGGCACGAATAAGCAATCTAGCACAAGAATGTTACCTGTTGTAAGGGCTACTGTTTTCGTTGTTGCTATTTCTAAGAAATGTCTTGAGCTGCTCCATCAGACATTACACAATCTAACCCAGGCACCTCCAGCACAACTGATTTCCCTTTTCCATCCATCTTTCTCTGAAGCCTAGCACACTAACACTGCATGTTTAATGCAGTCACCATACGTTTAACCTGGTGAACTGTCTATCTCCCTTTCCTGAGAAGAAAGTGCAGAGAGATCATTGCTTTATTCACGTATGTATGCCCGGGGCCTGGAAAAGTTACCTGTCACATAGCAGATACTTTCTAAAAGACACGGAGACTTATATTTCAGTAAAACTTCTGAGTGCTAGATGTAACTTAATTTTATCCTCAGAATAACTGCCAACGCCTTTCCATTCTAAGGAGATAACAGGGATCTACGGAGCACACGAGAGAGAGCCCCAGGTATGACTAAGGGCAGTGTCAGCGAGTGACTCATAAACAAAAGGACCTGAGGGACAGGGGACACCTCTAGTTTCAGCAATAAAACCCATGTACTTTGAAGAGCCATTTCAGTTCTCACTTTTCCTGAACACAGATTATTCTAACAACAAGGGATTTATGGTCTAGACATACCCTTGGCTACACAAACCCCAGCTGCTGACTTTTAATCCTGACTCACTTATTATGCTTTGGTTGATCAGTGACAAAATGTTAAGACTTTGGAGTGAAATATTTCTAATAAGGGAAAGGCTAGGAAGAGTCCTTTGGGAGCAGTTCTATGAAATTCGCTGCCATTTTGGTTATAGTTCAGCAACTATAAACACAAATATAATGCTTACAATGGACCATTTTGTAGTATTTTAAAAGAACATTTCCAAATGACAAATTAATTTATATGAACTGTAAAGACCAGTTTGTACAAATTTTAGCAAACATTAATTCACAGTATTATGAAGAACATGATCAAGAACTCTGTAAAATTTAGAAGAGTGAAAAACAATGCATAATTTCATTTAATGCCCCAAAGCACAAACAATAAAGATAAAATGTTAAGTGTTAACTCAGTTCTCTAGAGACCATTCATGGCTTCTACCACACTGTCAAGAGTAAATAATCACTTCTTCCCAGAATTTATGAGAAGCAAAAATTCCAATTAATTCATTAACTAAATCAAAATCAATGTAAAATATTACTCAAAATAAAAGAAACTGTAGGGCAAATTAATGAGAAATCACACTTATACAAAACGCCAAGGCATAGGAGAGTTATATTCAGTAATTGGGAAATAAAGACTCTTGTAACTCATAGCAACAAAATACAGAAATATGGTTAGGGAAGGGCAATCAATTGTACATCTGTAACTGAAGTTCAATGTATACCTTTTGCAAGGTTGGACATTCAACCTATGGATTTTACACATGAGGTAAATGCTCTGCTATAGGGCTACATACATCCCTAGCCACTCACTAAGCCTTTTCTGAACAAATGTATGTGACGAGGGTTTTTTAATATTAATATTTCCTACTAATTTGCTGATGATGAAGCATTCATCAGTTGGGTTTTAGATGAAATTGAGTGCATATGGGTAAAGAAAATTAATAAACCTACTAATGGAGAACAGCACATTAAAGTATAATCTAGCATGTCAAAAGCTTAAGTACTCTCAAATCATGTTTGCCTAATGAAAAGCTTCATGTTTTATCATATTACTAAGGTATAACAACAGTTAAGTCTATGTTGCTGGTAGTTCTGACTTTAAAAAGGTACAGAAAAATCTTGAGCTACCTTGCAGAAAAGACCTCAGGCAGTGAGATAACATTGTTTTAGGGCATGCGTGAGCATGGATACCGAGTTCCTTCACACTGTGGTACGTCACGGAACTCAAAGGGCCTACCTACCACAATCAGTGGTGAGCAACTCACACACAACTAGACAAATATCTTTGAATTTAGTGTGACTTCTAACTCTTGAATAGTTCTGACAATTACGTTCTGCTATTCCCTTAAGTAATAATGCCATAATTCAGTAGTAATGCCATGAAAATGCTGAGCAAAGCAGCCTTCATAAATTCTCTACAACTGGCTTTGGAATATATACCAACACAGTATTTTAAAATCAAAAATTCCCAATCTTACTAAGATAAATTGCATGCACTGAACATTTATCCTCCTGTCCAGAGCTGTTCCTTAAGTTGTCGCACAGTCTAATACAGGCACCTTCAATACTTCTGCCTTCCCCTTTCCATGAACTTTTCTTTTAGGCATGTGATACTATCCTACTACATATTTATTTGTTCACTTTCCTCCCTGTAATTTGGGAGTGCTGTCTTCAAACTCTGTATCTTTCATTTTATGAACAATAATATCAATATATAAAAGCCCCAATTTTGTCAGTTCATTTCAAAGGTCACAGTACAGCAAAGTCCATACCATAAAACAAGGAACTCACAAAACTAAAGCCTTTTCAAACAGGAAAATTCAACATAACTTGACCACACACGTTTACTAAGTGAAAAACTTAATGCTATCTAATTTAAAATTTTGTGTTCAGACCTTGTCAACTGATTATTAGAAGTTTAGATTAAGTCCCATGAGCTCCAATAGCTTTGTTGGCTACTGGAAGGGAGGACTATTTTAAGCCATCGGCAGAATGAAGGCTAGTGAGCAGTTTATTTCCACTGAATCCCCCGGGGGGTACCACTTTCAGTTCCACCCTCTACATCTCCAGTGGAAGGGCAAGCTTGTTATCGTCAACTGGAGTGCTAACGCAGACAGGAGGACAAAATATTTCGGCTCACCATTCTGAAACACGGACGTGAACAGTTTCTCACGGTAGCAATCTGAGGACTTGTTACTAAAATTGTGCAGTGGCCAAGACAACAGGAGCATCATGTTTCCATCTGAGCTGAATAAACAGCATTCTCTGTACCAGTGACTAAACAGCACACAATAAAACTTACCTTCATTGGGAGATGTTTTCAACTTGGTGCAAATTCCATAGACATCTCCATAGCTTTCCTGTATCTTCCGTAATGCATCTGTGGACCTGAGCTCCATGAGAGCCCGCAGCTCTGCGAGTGTAATTCCAAAGTCTCCATCATGATTAGCTTCCTTCAAAGAGTTTTTCACACCACTATATGCAACGGAGTTGTTTGCCATGTCGCCCATTACAAGTATAATTTATTAGGAGGAAAATGTTTCCCAAGAGAATGAAATTTTCACTTGATATATTTCCAAGATGAAAATCTTTTAAATATGAAAATCTTCCTTAAACCAAACACTCATTGTATGAACTCTGTGAAGTAGTATCAGCAGCAACAATTCCCAGAGAAGTATTCTGACCGCTGGCCCATGACTTGCTTCTTCCCCTCAATCCTGAGATGCATACATCTGTAAGGAGAAAATATTTAGGTGTTAATGGCTCATCCTCAAGAGTATTATGCATGCACGTAAGCCTATTTTTAAAATGCCACCCGGTAGCTAAACAAAGTACATTCATCATACATACTGTGAGCCGTGGTTTGGGATCACAGTATAACTTCTAAATAAAAGGTGTGCATCTAGTCATTAGAACCCAAGAATTAATGAAACTGCATAGCATGACTGAATTCTGTGCTTGTGTGTTAGCAATTAAGTTACTGTTGAAATGCTTAGCTCTAAGCGGTTAGTTCCAACTTTGCTAGCTGCCTTAAATTCTTCCTTTCATTTAACTATTAAAATTAAACACCACCATTTCTTACTCTACCCAGAAAAGTCAGGTCTCGGCAAACTAAGTTTTCAGCTAACTCAAGGGCTGAAGTATCTGAAGCTGAATGGTCTCAAAGCCACAGTTCTTTCTTATACACGGGCCTACGAAAGCTTGTTAATAAACCTTCTCATATGGAACAGCCTGTGACGACACAAAAAGCCTAATAAACAGAGTACACAGTTTCCGCACTGTTCCTGACTACTCTGCGGCCCCATCGTCCTTTGGTTTTCTAAAGCTTTTTCCGTACGGTTCCCATCATGTTACCACCTCAGGTCTTCTGTCTCCCTAACACTGCTTTCTACGCCTTAACCTTCCCTGTGACTTCCTTTTCTTACTGCTTATCTAACTTATCTACATGTTACTCTATGCTTAGCATCAAGAATTATGGCAGACCATGACAGACAATAAAACAATGAGCATAACACTAAAATACAGAAATGTCAAAAAATGAGCTAGATAATAAAAGTGTGAGAAACAGTTTTAATTTCTTCACTGTACTTTCAATTCATCTTTTTTTTTAACTCACCTAAAAATGACCTGTCGATTCTCATCTAACACGCTCAAGACTGGATTGATAACATTCTCTATTACTACACCCTTCCACGACCACCATCATCCTAATGACTTGGGCTTGAGCTTGTGGTGTCTTTGACTTCCATCCCTAACTGTTTCAGTGAGTGACCGAGTCCCGTTCAATCTTCCTATGATAACATCACCTTCAGCCAACCCTTGGACATTTTACCACGGCATTCTTTTTAAAGGCATTCATGGTCAAACTTCAGTTAACTGAATCAACTTTTCTGCCTCTCAAGCAATCTAACTCTCCAAAAAATGTCTGGCAACTGGAAAGACACTGGCAAGTACTTTTCAGCTCTAAAACTGATAGAAGGATGTATGTTTGTGGTCCACATGGTTTGTGGTCCACATACTCCAGCAGTCATCCACATCAACTGGAGGGCTGTTCATAAAAACAAACGGCTGGGGCCTACACCTCACGAGTGTTAAGTTTAGCAGAATTAAGCACGTACTCCACAGCTTACATCTCTATCAAGTTTCCAGACAATTCAGATGCTCTCTGCTCAGGGAGCATCCTGAGAACTACTGGAACGGGAGCTGGTTGGAAAAGCGAAGGTCTTCTACCCGCTGTGCTGAGGAAAGCTTGTCTACCTTGGGTTGAATCTGCAAGAATATAGTGATGGATTCTGGGAGGCATTTCCTTTCACTGCCTCCTTCCGCCCACTTCATAACCCTACCCTTGCCCAATTACTGCCATGTTACTCATCTCCTAGGCCAAGTGGGTTCCCACCTACTCACGTCAATTATTATAACAGCCAACTTAAAAAAAAAAAAACAAAAAAAAACTAGAGTGTAGTTGTTTGATAATTGTCAGTTTCCATACTCAAAATCTGTTGGCTAGAACATCACATTAACCATAGCATGGATTATTTATCCTAAGAGATAAAATAATTAAGATTCGTGTCTGTGTTGGGATAAAGGCATGTGTGTCCATCTGTCCCTGGTTTCCCTAAGAGATTTCCTCCGTAACTCCTGGCCCACGATCCCACCAACCGCAATGAAAGTGTTGATTCTGCCGGAGGTATTTCCCTAGAAGCCTTTCTGCCTTCTTTTTTTTTTTAGGAATGGCATGGCTGTATGGCTCGTATATTCTAGACTGAGATTTAATGAGAAGACTTACAAGTTATAAGGCCCACTGTTGTTCAAAGTGCCTGGAGTGGAGGAAAAGTGCCATTCTGGGCTCAATATTAGAATGTCATTGCTGCCCACAAAATCACCTTCCATTTAGCTTTCATCAGTAATATCCCTAATTTTATTTTTTGAGTTTTAGTCCTCTGGTATCCTTCTCTCCTTCCCTCTGAATCCTTCCTTTCTCTCTCACCTAGTCCCCCAGTGGCTACTTGCTCTATTAGAGAAAATGACACCCTCTCCCCTGCAAAAGCCCTTAGCCGTATTAGCTCTCATAGCCTCGCGGTCACCCCCCTCTATCCACGGTGAAAAGTTGCAGGGGCTGATCTTGTGCAGATGTCCACAGATGCTGCTGCTGCTGCTGCTGCTGCTGGTGTGTGTGTGTTGTAACGCAGATGTTCCATTTAAGACTGACTGTGTGAGTCACTTATTCTCAACACTCTGAAGATATTTGAGATAGGTCACCTTCTGCAAAGAGGACTTCTGTGCCCTGGGCTAAGAGGAGCTGCACTAGTCTACAGAAGGCAGCCTGTTGACGTGCTTGTTTGGGGAAGTGATAGCAGCACTTACATGTTTGATTCTTAGGTACCAATATTTGCTCTCTCAACAGATTGAAATCAAAGCATGTTATTCACTGGGTGCCCATAAGAAAAGGACAATAGTCAAGCTGGGAGTAGAAATGGCATGCCACGCTCTTTACATTGACAATGCTGCCTCCCCTCGATCCTCACATTTACTAGGTCACAATGGACCTAGCTGGTTTAAAACAAAAAAGTCAAATATCACCAATACACTGATTCCTATAATCAAATCAATACTCAACAGACACTGCTCTGGATTTCTGTTGTCACCTCAACAGCCCTTTCCCAGTGCTTACTAAATCTGAACTGGGTTCCATAGAAAACTCTTCCTCCATGCTCTCCCTGCTTCAGACATGTGAATGAGACCCGAACAGTCTGGCAGTGAGATTTCTGGTGTGAACTGGGTTCCATAGAAAACTCTTCCTCCATGCTCTCCCTGCTTCAGACATGTGAATGAGACCCGAACAGTCTGGCAGTGAGATTTCTGGTGTGAACTGGGTTCCATAGAAAACTCTTCCTCCATGCTCTCCCTGCTTCAGACATGTGAATGAGACCCGAACAGTCTGGCAGTGAGATTTCTGGTGTGCCTCGGTGCTACCAGCTTAGATCTTCTAACTCAACTTAAATCTGAGAGAAGCATACAGAGCTGCTATGATCACCTGGTACTACGTGATCCAATAGGGAAGGCATGTAAGGCTGGATGATGGATAGATGCACGCATGCATGGATGAACATGTGCCTTTCAAGTCCTAGGGAATTGTTTAAGCCACTCTTTTAAACAAACAGTAAAGTTTGTCCTGTCCTGGATTTTCTCAACAATTTATCAAGAAATAGTTTTGAGAAGTTGAGTTTACTATTATTTTATAACCACAGAGCCTTTGGTGGAGCATATGGTGATGTTCAGTTCCACTACACTAAATAAACAGTTTGAAAAAAGGATATTCAGGAGAAGCACAAAAACTGCAAGAGAGCTCCTGTCCAAATTACCGATGATCTACAAATTACACATCAGGCTGTTTTCTACTTCTAGATTATCTATTATCTCCTTCTCTTATTTTTTTCTTTATTTATTCATTCATCACACTGACAAAAATGCCTTAACTCTTGGTCTTTATTTGTTAGCCTCAAAATTATAGTCATGTAAGAGACAAACTATTTGGGATTCAAATACAACAGAAACCAGATCATCTATTTTGATCCTCTTTGTTCTTCAAAGAAATTTCACCTTCCATTTTAAAAGCTTAAGAGGGGAAAAAAAAAATGTTAAGTGGAAGCTGAGACCTCAGAAAGGTGGTATCTTAAAGAAAATACCCAACTCTGTGTAGAACACTTAGCCTATACAATTTAGGCCAGAATAAATGACATTTCTGATTAAGTCACTGTTGGTAGTCTAAGGCTTTCTAGAAAAAGATGCTGTAGCCTGGCACATGCCAAAAATAGCTACTATCTTCAAATGAGGGGATAGGGTAGATTCTTACCACACATAATACTTTCCTAGGAAAGAGCAGAGATACAAATGAACACACAAGGATGATTGTGAAGTCCACCTGCTAAGTGAGGCTCAGACACTGCATTGTCAACGCACAATCTCAATTCCTTTCAGAAGGTAACTGATTTAAAGAACATGGGGGAAGTTGTATGTAGTGGTATTTGTTCCGCCCATGACCTTAGGCTATCGGCGCAAGGGAGGCGATGCTTCCTGCTGTTGTATGTGACCTCTTATAAGGAGTTGGAGAAGGGTCACATGGCCTTCTCCCTGCTCCTGCCTAAGAGGTGGATTCGCTCCCAGTCAGATCAGAGGATGACTTTTGCTATTGTCTACTCCATTCTGTATCTGTGAGTGCATTTCCTCAATTTATATCTTAACAAATTCTGTTACCCATTTAACAGACTTACGTGGATTGGTTGTAAAAAGTGGCACCCAACGTGGGGCCCGAACCTACGACCCTGAGATTAAGAGTCTCATGCTCTACTGACTGAGCTAGCCGGGCAGAGGAGACACCATCCATCGCCAAAGGAGCAGCAAGATGCCCGCAAACTGGTAAAGCCGTGTTTAACCATGGTAAAAACATGGAACATATGGTAAAACACAGATTAATAGAAATGGTTAATTTAAGATATAAGAACTAGCTAGCAAGAGGCCTGCCATAGACCATACAGTGTATGAATAATATTAAGCCTCTAGATGATTATTTTATAAGTGGCTGCGAGACCGGAGAAACTTCTGACTATAGTTGTATGAAAGTTATCTAGATTCAACACAGGTAATCAGATTTTTAAAAACCATTTTACACAAACTAAAAGAAATGTAGGAGAAGAGCTAAGTAACTTATGGAATGAAATATGGAGTCATATAAAACACTCCATGAAATGACTTTAATATATACCAACAAGAGATTCCTGTAGGTAAAACAGGAAACATGTGCTGATATAACTTAGAATATTAGCAACAAGACCTCCTTTTAAATGGAATTCCCAACTCTTTAATGATTCTAAATGTATGCAGTGAGCTGAAGATGTGAAAATTGTATTTATTCAATCTATAAAATTTAAAGCAGAATAATCAGCAAATGTTAGATAACAGAATCAGGATCCAAACAGACAGATGGGAATGAGGCTAAATTTAATTGGCACACATGTATGATCATCCTATATTTAATTCTAAAATATAACTGTATAAATATGATGTATAAGAATGCATTAGCATACATGAAAGACAAAGGCCCAATTTATCAAAAGCTAAATGTGTTGATGTCATATTAATCAGCATTATCATGTTAATAGTAAGGCATCAACCCTAATCACATAATCGGGGTATACTTCCTACAACGCGCTAATGTTAAGAAGATCTACCTGCCATCCAGCGAAATGACTGTACTCTAAACTTAGCCATCAAACAGATCAAAGAACTCAAAAACAATTTGGAATTTCAGCTCACAAAAGAACATGTAAGGAGAACTCCATTTTCTCACCCCCCCTTCTCTCTCAGCATGTGTGGATATATGTATCCATCCATATGTATCAGCATAAAATCAATTCTATTTCCTTTGTACTTCCACAGTCAGTTAACAGAAGGGTCACCAACCTCGGCAACAGTTTCTACTGTGGCTAGCATTTTATTGAGAGCTGCTTTGCAAACTAAAGAACCAACCGGCCCCACCCAGTTTCCCTCAATTATATTCAAGCAGTGGGTCTCAACCTTCCAAGTGCTGCCACCCTTCAATACAGTTCCTGAAATTGTGGTGACCCCCAACCAGACAATTATTTTGTTGCTACTTGATAGCTGTAATTTTGCTACTGTTATGAATCGTAATGTAATTATCTGAAATGCAACATACCTAACATGTGATGCGCAAAGGGGTCACAGCCCACAAGTTGAGAATCATTGCCTTAGAGTGTCCCTTGAGGGGGTGGGTAGATAAATACCACAAACTAGACTGGACTGACGGCCTCCTACACTGAAAACTTACCAAGGCCAGACACATGCTATGCTATCTTGTGTCTCAGCAAGACAAACTACACTCCTTCACACTACTTCAGAGCTACTTCTGCAGAAGTGCAAAAACCACCTTTCGCCCGATTCATGCCCCCAACCCCTGAAATCTTTCAACAACTACAATAGTTTTTTAAGAAGCAACAACAACTCACTCTCAAGTATTAGGTATAACTGTAACAGTGGGAAGAGCACACATTTTAAAATCACGAGTGGTGGGAGCTTCCTTTACAAATGACCGCATATCCAAATTACCTCACTAAATCAATTAGGAAACCAAGAGAAGACTCGAATTTAATTTTACTCAGAACTCCTGTTTTATATTTTTTCAAAGGACATAAAGAAAACATACTCATATTAGAGAACACAGAGAGTCACAGAAGTTAATTCCTATTAAATGAATGTGTGCGCGCGTGCGCGCGCGCGCGCACACACACACACACACACACACACACACACACACACACACACGAAAATTCACCAAGGAGGATCTCATTTATACAGAACTGATACAGCAGAAAACAAGCTCTGTTCACAATGCCTGGTTTATTAATCTTGAAAGATTTGTGGACACTGTTCTAACTGTGGTCAGTAATTTACATTTCCTCTTCTGGAAGACTATTCCAGGCAGAGACGCAGTACTGTAAAAGTAGCTGCAGCTGTGTCGAGCTCTAAACCCAGCATGAAGGCTTCAGCAATGTCTGGGGGTGGGTGGGGGCCGATTATTAGGACAGAAGAGGACCTAGCCTGTCACTTGTCACAGCTATTTTCACACAGCTGTAACGATCTGAGTTCCCTCTCTGGGTTTTTCCCAGTGAACTGTGACCTCGGGGTGGAATCTGTCCTACTGATTGTTAACCCTCATCTGTGTCTGTGATACTGGAGGGTCAATGTTTATTGACTAGAAGCGCTCTTGGTTTACGCCGTGAGCTACGATCTATTTGAAAAAGCAGCTCTGCCACAAAGTAGTGGCAGTTCAAATAAAAACAAGACAGAACCGTACAGCCTGTTTAAAATATACGCTAAGTGCATTATGATTTCTGAGAAAGCTGGCATGTGAGGACTTTTCAAGCCATCTCCGTATTAAAGATGTATCATTTTTATTTCCCTTTGAATCCTTTGGGACAACAGAAATTACAAAGTACTCCTGGCTATTTGGGGTGGCATGTCGTCTTTAATCCCAGCCACAGAGAAGCAGCAGCAGTAGAATCTATGTGAGTTCAAGATAGCCTGGTCTACACAGTCACTGGCCAGCCAAGGTCACGTAGTGAGACCATGTTTCACAAACAAATATACATGCATGCATGCATACATACATACATACATTCCAGAGTCTCAAATGAATTATACATGACTACTGCCAATGATTTTGAACAATGGTCCTAGATCTTTGACAGGAGGCCAAGCACCAGTTCTGAGCTTTAGTAGTTCATAAAGCTTGGAGGATAAGCATGTTTATTTGAGGAATAAACTGTTAAAGTTACTCATGCCAAATAAAAACCACATCAAATCAGTACAGGAATCAACTTAGCCAGTGCTCCCAAGAAACAAAGACACTAAACTCTCAGCTAGTAAAGGCTGTTTTAATTAAGCCCCCAACCCTATCATCCTTTGAAATGCGCTGTTCCTATTTACCTCCCTTCCTGACCAATGCATTACACTCCAGCTTCTCCAGTGCCCCCGAGAAACCACTTTCTAGGTAACCAGTGATTCCCGCGTTCCTGAACCTGAAGAGCACACACAGTCTTTCTTATTCGACTTCCTGGCAATCTTTGCTACTCTTTGCCACTCTCCCAACTCTTGAAGCTTCTGCTGTTTTAATCCCTCCACTGCTGGACTCTTGCTCCTACCACACTGTCGTCTCTGGCAGCATGTTTTCATTTTCCAGAGCTTGCTCGGCTTCTTCCAACAATCGTCAAGGGAATCAGTGGGATGGGGTTGGGTGATAGGGTAACTGTTTTCAGCCACAAAATAAACGAGATTGGCTTTTCGATAATAAAAATTTATTTGCCAGTGCAATTGCAAGACTTTTGTTTGTTTTCTCTATTATTTCCAAACGTCACAATTCAATTAAAACACGCTATAGCAGTCTGGCTCAGAGAAAGTGTGAAAAAAAAAAAAATCAGTTTCCTTGTCTTCCCCCCAACGCAACTCTTATTCCCATTAACTTTTCATTTATAAAAGTGGATGCCAACCTAAAACAAAGCAAGGGTACCGACTGGCCATTCAACCACACCTCTGGGTCTTTAGACAGCTGCCATTTCCAGCACAGATACTTGTTCATGACAACAAAGCACAACAAAGAGCGTGCGATAAAATTCTGAATGTCAGTGATCAAAAGCATGGATCTCTGGACGATAACTCGAGACCTGTTTGCCTTAAGGTCAAGTTAAGTTGGTAGAATCTGATCCAGTGTACTGGTGACACCCACATCTCTGACGAGACTGGCCTAATCTTGCAAGGATGTACCTACTGAATCAACAAACCACAAGAAATTTTAAAGTTAATTCTACATACAGCAGATCTCGGCTTCTCGATTGCAGTGGCCGTGAGTAACACTTGCAGGCCTCTTAAAACACGGATTGCTGGGTCCCACCTCAGAAACCTCTGCAGTCAAGCAGTGCACAGAGTGAAAACTGACACTCCTAACAACTTCTGGGATGCTGGGGATACTCATCCTGCTGCTGCTCTGGTAAGCCGCTACTCTTAGGCAACTGCGACCTGAACTCTGACTCAAGAACTATTGGATATCCACCTTGATCCAAAAGTTTCTGGACAACATGGGCGAATTCCTCATGACTCTGCATTGTGCTGCTATTCCTCATTTTCAGAAATAATTTAAAGCAGACTACCTTCTATAAATATTTTGTGAGCTGGTGCCTTGAACAGTTTTGGTGTTTTTTTTTTTTTTTTTTTTTTTTTTGGTTTTTCAAGACAGGGTTTCTCTGTGTAGCTTTGCGCCTTTCCTGGAACTCACTTGGTAGCCCAGGCTGGCCTCGAACTCACAGAGATCCGCCTGGCTCTGCCTCCCAAGTGCTGGGATTAAAGGCGTGCGCCACCACCGCCCGGCCCAGTTTTGGTTTTTAATACCAGGTACATTGATATGTTTCTACTTAAGACTCATATTACACAAATACTGTGAATACTTCTTTCAAACTAAAAACGCTTAACCTTAAAGCATTGATTTTTAACAAAATGCTCTAATTTCGATACCTATCTTCTGTGCACACCTCTAAGATAAACTATACTTTGTTTTTTTTTCTGGCCTACTGTTCTACTTAGGCATCTTAAACCTTTCATTTTTACAGTAAGATGCCTGGCTAGGGGTGGGGGGACTTTTGAAAAAGCTCCAAAATAAAGTTAATTTTATATAATCCTGTGCAATTTACCAACTCTAAGAACATAATATGTCTCCGGTTAAATATGAGAGCCAAATGTTCCATCATTTTCTAGTTTCTCTGGTGTTGAAATTTTCAGCTCTAGTCAAGGAAGAGATTTCTAAATTAAAAGTGTTTTTTTTCCTTCTGTTCAAGGGCTAAGAGGCAACACGAACACTTGAATGTCACACCAGCTGCTCCAGCGGCCCACTCAGTTCTTAAGAGCTTCTATCCTGTCAATTCACAAGAACCTACACTTAACTGCTTAAGGAAACAGGATGCTCATTATGTCACCGAACAGGCTCACAAAAATAAAGTTGGCAATACCCAGGGAGGTGAACTCGTTCCTGTAAATTAACATGAGCTTTCTGTTTTATTAATTTAAAGTTCTAGATTCCAAAGATTTGGCCCAGCACTTCATTCCCCACCTACCCACCCCCCCCCTCCCACCCCTCCACCCCGGAATTGAGGACCGAACCCAGGGCCTTGTGCTTGCTAGGTAAGCGCTCTACCACTGGGCTAAATCCCCAACCCCATGGCCCAGCCCTTCCAAACTGAACACAAAGCTAAGAGGATGAGACACTTTTCCAGGTCTTCGTTTCTATTTTATGTACATAGTTTGACTGTGGATGGATGATCTTTTGCAATTTCCAGCTATAGTTACTGAAGAGAAGCTTGGGAAACCAATATTCACTTTCATGCTAGTTCAAGTAACTTGGCTGAAAAATAAGCTATATTTTAAGAGGATATTAGGCAGCATTTGATTGATGGTTAACTCAGTAAAGTGCAGAAAGTCCGGGCATTAAGAAAGTCTTGACCTGTAGCTTACTCCACCACACCACCAGTGAGCCTCTAAGCTGTGCATGTATTTCCAATCTCTGTCCTCTGAGGTTTCCCCCACATCCCTGCTCTTCACTTTGGTCTATAGGCTGACTGCTACTGAAGGCCAGTGCCACCCATTCAAGTCCTCACCCAGACTTGTACTCTTTTCAGAGTTCCTCTCTGCTACAACGGTCCTCACTGGTTCTCTTTAGGTCTACCGAATCTTGTCACACATTTTGACTAGTTCTAAGGTCACCACACTCCTTAACACTACCAGTCTCCCTCAAAAATCTAACTTCCCAGTATCTATCTTGATGTGTGACTGGCTCTGATCCTCCTACTAGACCCATCTGGTTAATCAGTGACCCCCTAGAAGAGACAAAGCATCTGCTTAAGGAATACTGAAAAATGACATATTTAACTAATGGGGGAGAGGGTTGAGAGAGAGAGAGAGAAGACAAGGTCTCAGTATGTATCTCTGAGTGGCCTGAGCTGGACACAATCCTCTTGTTTCTGCCTCTTGCTTACCTGACCCACCACGCCCACTGAAAAACAATTTTTAAAGTTTTTTGGGTTTTCTGTTTGTTTGTTTGTTTGTTTGTTTTTTTCGAGACAGGGTTTCTGTGTGTAGTTTTGGTGTCTGTCCTGGACCTCGCCCTGTAGACCAGGCTGGCCTCAAAATCACAGAGAGCCGCCTGACTCTGCCTCTCAAGTGTTGGGATTAAAGGCGTGCGCCACCACCGCCCAGCAAGACGTTTTTGAGGACTTTTTTTTTAGTTGATTATTTGGAAATGTCACACAATGCACCCTGATCACACGCATTTCCCATTCCTCTCAGGTCCATGTTCTTAAGGCTGGACACAGCAGCACATGCCTTTAATCCCAGCACTCAGGAGGCAGGGCAGCCAGAGGTACGCCGATTGCGGTTTGAGCTCGAGGCCCAACTGGTCTACATAACACATGCTAGGCCAGCCAGGGCTTCATGAAACCCCGTCTAAAAAAAAAAACGAAAACCAGGTTCCAGTTCATTAATAACTTACATGACCTAGTAACATACAACCCACTGACACATCTCATCTTCCCAGAATATTCTGATTTTGATTTCAAGACTTCCATTGCTCATACCATTGTTCCTTTAACCGCCACGGCAGGCCGGCATCTCAAAGCCTTTTCCGTTAGGTCTCTCCCTTGGCCTTGCCAATATCTGCAGTCATTCTACTCCATAAAAGACCATCTCTTTCTCTTCCTTTGAAAAGCCTGCCTCTCTTCCATTTTCTTTTTTTTTTTTTTTTTTTTTTTTTTTTTTTTTTTTTTTGGTTTTTCGAGACAGGGTTTCTCTGTGTAGCTTTGCGCCTGTCCTGGAACTCACTTGGTAGCCCAGGCTGGCCTCGAACTCACAGAGATCCGCCTGGCTCTGCCTCCCGAGTGCTGGGATTAAAGGCGTGCGCCACCACCGCCCGGCTCTTCCATTTTCTTAACCCATCAAGCTATCCTGTTTCATCTCCTTCTACCACACCTCGGAAAAAACATCTTTCCTCGACACAACTTCATCCCCAAGTCCCACCTTGAGGTTGGCAAGTGGATCCGTCCTGGAGTCCACATACTCCTGAGATGACGTTCCAGTGATTAATGATCTCAGGTTGGCTTTTAGCCCCCACCTTTCTCCATACAACTGTCTCTTCCAGCCACCATTATCACTTAGTTCTCATAGGTCTCTAACCAAACTCACTGGCCTTTTAAATCTTTACAACATCCTAAACGAGGGCATCACCCGGATCTCTTTGCAGGACTCTCTTGGCAACTCATATAACATCATGGCCTACATCTACTAAAGAGTATTACTCTCTTGCTACAGGTTACATTACAGCCGTCGACCCACATTACCACCACTTAAGCATTTTGTGGTACTTCAGGTGACATCACTAATAGTCAACTCATCTCATCTGCTTTCTCTGAAGTTTCTATCAGTCCCAAAGGCATCTGAATAAATCCCACGACCAAGGCTCTGTCCTCAAGGATTTCACAGTCTCTGTAAAGGAGAAACAGAGTCTCCTGCCAAGTACAGGGGGACAAGGAGGTAGCTCAAGGAACAGCCGGTCTTAGGATAAAAGCACCGTCCTGTCTCCAAAGTTGGTTTCACAGAAAGTCATCTTCTCTCCTAAAATACAACCTAAGCTTCCATAACGGAACGCTGAAGTGACAGCAGCGCTCATGTAAAAAAGAAAAGGGCTTGGGAGATGGTTCAGCAGTTAAGAGCCCTTGTTGTTCGTCCAGAGGATCAGAGTTCAGTTCCCAGGACACACAGAGGCCACTTACAACAGCCTGTGACTCTAGTTCCGGGGCAATCTTGGAGCTGTTCTCCACAGGCACCCCCACACAGCATGTGGGCACGTGCCCGCGCATGCCCACATTTACACACATACTTACTTTAAATTAAAAATAACTGAAACTGAAGGCTATTATAAAAATCAACGAGGAAACACGGAGTCTTCCAATTGGCTGACTCTGTGATTCTTTCCGCTATTAATAAAGACAAATGAAAGACTAATCTTTTGAGAAGCCCAGAAACAAGTCTAATTTCCTTTCTTAGCATTGTAGAAAGTAAACTGAAGGAACCAGGAAGATAAGGATTTGCTTTCAGCCAGTGATGGAAACTGGGAAGCCTCTCGCTCATGAGCATTAACACCGCCAGAGATCTTAACAGACCTTCATACAGACACAAGTCCTCGACTGTTGCATGCTCCCTTGTGAACGCTGACCTCTTCCCTTCCCTTTTATTGGCTTCTCCCAAGGGATGCTTCCAATGACCCCCTACTCTGACCTGACAGCATGGAAATAATCCATGTATGTGTTTCTGTGGTCTTTCGGAACCTCTGTAACACATTCAGCATGGACTGCAACCTCTTGTGCGGATTGCATGCTTCCTTGCTAAACCGCAAGTCGGGTCTGAAGGCAGGATGGCATTCATTTCTGCATCTCCTAGTGACCATTCCAGCAACAGCACTTTGTCCCTAGAAACCGTTGAACACAGGGTAATTAAACTGAGCTGGAGCACATGCAGCAACGCCATTAAAGACAACGTGGTCCTTTACGAAAGGAGCTTCATTCAGATGCCAGAAAAATGCACTCAGCTTCCTCTTCCACAGAAAGCAAGATTCTCTCAGCACTCACAATGACATACGACCCATGAGTAGTTAATCAGGAGAGGAATAATGGTTAGTCCATAGCATCTTAA
Source organism: Peromyscus eremicus (assembly GCF_949786415.1). Classification (NCBI taxonomy): domain Eukaryota; kingdom Metazoa; phylum Chordata; class Mammalia; order Rodentia; family Cricetidae; genus Peromyscus; species Peromyscus eremicus. Next base: position 28,638,062 of record NC_081434.1, read on the forward strand.
ATTCCATGTCACCCTTCCTTGAACTAGCACAGCAACCCTGACAAACACCGCCTCACCTTCCTAACTTTTAAAATGTGAGCGAACTGTTAACTTCAACTCCCTGGACTCAGCTTGTTCCTAGAGCCCACACTGCTACTTAATATGAAGCACTCAGTGAACTGTGACTATTGTGATGGTTTTGACTTGACTAGCAACAAAATATTCTAATTAGCTTCCTGTCACACTTGTGTCTAAATCAACCCTGTACTGTGGAGGGTTATTATGTATTTTTATACATATATGCATTATACATTTATTATAATTATATATTAGTACATTATATACATATCTAATAAATATATTATATATTTATTAAATAGACAAATGTGTCTATTTTGGTATTTGAAGGTGATATCCTTTTATATAGTGACTCCAAATAAAATTTAAGAATTTCAAAGAGCTCAAGAATTATAGTTAATCTCCAACTAAGTGGTCCATATTTGAAAGAATAGTATCACGGTCACCCAAAGGGAGAAAAGTTTTCTTCTTATGACTAAAATCAGATATTCAATTTATTAGATTTTTAAGATTCTTGGACACAAACCTGGAAAACTCTTTGCTACATAATATTATGTGCAGGGGGTGGGGGTGGGGGGGCGCAGGACAAAAACACATGGACCCAATGATTGTAACTAAGCAGAATTCAAATGCTACAAAGAGACAATTGGCAAACATAAGGAAGAAATGAGGAGCTAGCTTCCAGGTGATTTTTTAAAATAATAAACCAAAGATAAACACACTTAAAAATAAATAATAAGCACACTTCCCAAATGTTTTGGACGTTATTGGTACACCACAAAGCCAAAGTGCTGTTTTTTTCAACTGTTAGGCATTCTGATGTAAATCTACTGGCAGTTTACTAAAATGTCACAAATGTCCTAATCTCACATCCTTTGGCCACTTTCATGAATACTGAGCAGTAAGTACTGGTTAATACCTTCAACACATTTACGAATAAACGGAGAGTATACTGTATGTTTAATGCCATCTGGAGCAAATAGAGGAAAAATGGTACAATACACGTGACATGCACGGCACTCTGAAGAACCTTCTTAGAACTGGAACACGGGACACCATGAGTGTCCAAGCCCTTTTTAGGAGAGACAAGAAAAAGCTTCAGACTTCAAATGACTTAGTCTGCCTTGATGGAAACATCTAGACGGAATTAAAATTTAAAATCCTTATATCGGATCAAGCCAAATGACAGTGCCATTTCTGTAGATGACAACCAGGAAAACATCAGCAATTTCACACACTTAGATCCAGTCTAGGGAGCCGAACAGAGAGAACACTTAAACCAAACATCCTCAAAAGAATAAAACAGAGTCCATGTCTCAAGACCTACGATTAGATAGACCTCATCAATTTACCTTGAGGAGAAAATGGGCTTGTCAATCACAGCAAAGGAAGCAAAGACAGAGCAGAGAAGGAACGAAGGAGAAGCCAGCCTTTGTCATTAAGGGTTAAGAGCACTCTAAGCACACGGTGAGGTTTTAGTAGCAGCATTTGTGCACAGATGTAAGAAAGTCAACCGCTAATAGCAGTTACCGGAACTGAGGAGTACACCTCAGCAGGTTCTGTGCTAAGCAAGTCATGGCACATTGTATGGATCACGCTACGTAACCTCTCCGACCCCCCCCCCCCCCCCCGACAACAAGAGACAACATTACACATTCCAACGTAACACCTGCTTGACAAACCACGTACTCCCTAGTCTGTGTAGTCTGTCTAGAGTGGAAAGGACAGCCAGGATTGGGGGGTTTCTAACAGTTTTAGGCTGGAAAAAAAAAAAATCATCAAAGTGGGATTGACAAACGGCTGTGAAACAAACCATAAGGACCTGAGTTCAAACACCCAAGACACTCAGCACCCAGGTGAAAGCCGGGGTGGAGGCACCATTTGTAAACCCTCCCTCTCAAACTGCCCTGGGAGGCTGAGAGGCTTGCTGGCCCGTCAGTCCAGCTGACACGGTAAGCTCTTGGTTGAGGGAGAGACCCTGCCTTAAAAACGGGATGGAGACTGACAGACAAGAACACTCAGTACTGACACTGGCCTCCATACCACACACATGCCGACCACACACATGCCGTCAACAACCTCTGTACATGCACACTCACACCACACACACACACACACACACACACACACACACACACACACACACACACAGGCAAATGGAATTTCGGAACCATCAATCAGTAAGCCGGCATTCTGAGTTTTATATCACTCCCACCAACTCTGTTAGTACGAGTTTGAGTGGAGCCTCTAGAACGTAGTTACGCTGAGCTTCCGAGCCTGCAAGTTTGACTCGTTACAAGTAAATCTACTAGAGGATATAATAATTCCCATGCTGTGGAATTCCCCTCAGGGACAGCCAGTCCCCTTCTTCCCAAGATCCGATGACACTTTCACACCATCATCTGCTATCTCCTCCTTTTTCAAGTCGAGAGTACAAAAATAAACATCGAAGAATAGGATTTCTGACTAGGCTATCTATCCTGGTCCTTAATCCTACCTAGCAAATCACCATCTCTCCTGGCTTCATTTGCAAAGACTCCACAGTCTTTCCCTCTTCCTCTCGACACTTACGGCTCCCCGTCTACGGCACGCATCACCCTCTCACAGTCCGTGTACAATTCCTAGCTCTTACACTGCCCGGCATTCCTTCCCTGTGTCTTGACTGGCTTTCCTACCCGCTGCCTGTCTCTCCGAAACCCCGCTCTCTACACCCACCTCAGAAGAGCCCAAGGTTCTGTACTCAATCTCTTTAGCACCCAGTTACGACTTTGGGTTCCTCCCCTACTTTACACATCACTCTGAAATACAGTCTCATATTTTTCTGTACGCTCAGGGTATTAAAGACTGGAGCATACCTGAAGGCCCACGCACAATTTAATAGTGCTAGGTGCAGCTTACAAGTGCACACTGCTATTTTCCTCCCCAGGCTCTGTCTCTTGTTTTCCCTTGCTTGACTCTAAAACTTCAAACCCCCAGCCTAGAAACCATCTCAAGTTCTCTATGCCAGACTTCCAAGCTGGTGTCCTGGAGAGTGACCGACTCACAGTGCACTAGAAGAGGTAGTGTCTGTCTGTCACCCCAGGTAAACGTGTCTCTTCGGCCTTTCCATCGCCTCGCACACGTGACTCAAAAGAGGGCAAAGGCACATGTTGCATTTCTTGAGCTTATTTTCACTCTCTCTCTTTTCCACCAACACCTATTAATATACTCTGGAGCCAGTGTTTCACGGAATACTTTAGGAAATGCTGCTCCAGTCTTTCCTATTTCCAAGTCCCTACTACTTAGATGCAAAAGCAACTCTGATCTCCTGCCGTATCTACCCAATATCCACTCAGTCCCTCCCTAACAGTGGTTCTCAACCTGTGAGTCACGACACCTTTGGGGGTCACATATCAGACATCCTGCACATCAGATATTTACATTACGATTCCTAACAGTAGCAAAATTACAGTTGTGAAGTAGCAATGAAATAATTTTATGGTTGAAGTCACCAACCACATGAAGGTATTTGAGGCAGAGTATCTTATTGAACCTAAGGCTCTTAACTGGCTGGAGATCGGAACTGCCTCCCAGCTCTGGGACTAGAGGTGTGGGCCACCCTACCTAGCCTCTTACATAGGTTCTGAGGATCTGAACTTGCTAAGCCATTTGTCCAGCCCACCAAATTCCCTTTTTTTCTATTTTCTCACATCCATTCTTTGCGTATTACTTCTTAAACCACTGAATTCCAGATCATGTCCTATGTAAGTTACAGGTCCTCTCTATTAAAAAAAAAAAAATGTTGCTATCAACATTTCAGGACGGCTGTAAGGATTAGAATTGAATGTGCCATCTTTTCTCTGTGATACAGTTGAAATTCTTCCTGTTATGGCAAATGCTGATTCAGAGCATGAGGATTTCTAGCTGTTCTATGCAGACAGTACTGACTTTGTAAATATTAGCTAAGATTGGGGGCTTTTAAATAAGCAAATAAGAAATGTGAATGACATGTAATCAGGTACAGAAGGTAACAACTTATAGCTAGATTCTCATTTATTCAAATATTTGATGTTGAATTTCCCTAATACTTTATTATTGTGTTGCAACTTTCAACTAGTCGATAAATTTCTCAAGACTGTCATGTCCATTTCGTTTTAATCCGCGAACACATATTAACATGAAGAGCATAAATATTTAAATTTTATCTCCTCAGTCCCAGGTATTGCGGGCAAAGGGGAAGACAGACCCTCCCCCCCCCACACACACACACACAAAGTTATTCAGAACATCTGTCTCCTGCTGGAGGTAGAGGAAGTATACAATTTTATATTGTTTGCTTCGTGATAGGGTCTCACGAAGCGCCCAGCCTGGGACCCATGATCCCCCAAGAACTGCATGCCCTGACGCGGGTTGATTCATTCATTCATTCCTCTCCTCCCCGCTTCTTTCCTTTCTCCTTGGTTATTGACAGTTCCATAAAATTGAAATGGGAAAGGGGGTGGTGGTGGTGGTAATTCCAGCTTTTTGATTGAAGTCTTTTGGTACAGGCAAGAAAACGCAAGGAATCTGAATGAGCATAGCGATAGGTAGGCTGTGGCCACATGGCAGCATCAGAAGCAAATTCTTTAAAATTGCTCCTGTGATAGCAAACATACCTCAGATTAGTACTCCTTTGGCTTACTGAGGGAAGGAAACCTCTCAGTTTATTATAGAGTAAATGATTACAATAATGATGCTAACACTAGCTAACATTCACACAGTGTTTAATTTGGCCTTATGAGGTTGGTACCACAGGGTGAACCTATAATGCAAAGATCTGAAATGTTCTGAAGTCTGAACGTTTTGAGGGTTAGATTCTGAAGCATTTATAATTTCGACTTCCGGATGTTCTGTCAGTAGTCTGTCTATACAAATACTGGAAAACATCAAAAAAAAAAAAAAAATCAAAAACCAAAAACCAAAACCTCCAAAAACTGAAAACACTTCTGGCCCCAAGCATTCCAGATAAAGGATAATCAATCAGCACCATGCTCTGTTTTATGGAAACTAAAAATAGGCAGGCTAATTAATTCTCCCAAGGTGACAGAGCTATTAAGGGGTAGTGCTGGGTTTGCACCCCAGTCCTCCGTGTCTCCATGGTCTTTGCATGTATTTACAGGGGGCAGAATATTTGACCTCTCTGAGATGATCATCTATTTGGAAAGATAGCAATTCACTAAAATAAAAATAGCCTACCATTAAATGTGAAATACTGCCCTACATTACTGGAAACGCCATTACAGAAAGCACACTTACTTGAATCAGATAGCCGAGCACTTAAAAAAAATGGTCACATGCTGTAATAACCCCAAATCTACAATGCTCTTACAGGTATTACAGAACCTCTAGGTACACAGAGGGAGGACTGTTATTTATTAAAAAGCAGGTACTAAAATTCTTAGAGCTGTAATCTCAAAGCATCCTCCATTTTAAAAATCAAGGACTTTGTTATCATCAATATTTACACTGGAACTCATTAGGTAAAAGGCATCATATTACAGTATAGAAACAAGAAGAGGCAGAGGGTAAAAGTCCTATTAAGTTTGCAATCCAAGAGCAGAATCATTCATTAAAAATGGATTAGGAAATGTCAGTTTGTTCTAGCAATACGTTTATATTGATGCTTGTCATAAAACATGTATGTGACAGTATGGAGCAAATCATTATATAAATAGCGATTTGTCTTCAGTGCCAAAGCGTCTCTGCAAGGCTAACTCACCTACTCTGAAGGATGACCAATGTATTCTGCAGGCAGCACTACTCCTGACTCTTAAAACTCTGACTCTAAACCACGAGAGCATTTCTGCCATTGTTTTATTAGCGTTAAACCTAAGAAGCCCATCTTTTACCCCTGGGAGAGTGTGGTATGGCACAGGATTGACACTCATTTGCCAAATGAATCAACAGAACCACAGTGCTGGAAAAAATACACAAATATAGAATTTCCAACCTCTCCAGTGTATGGCTATTACATAATTTCCAGCTGAAGCAATGATGTTCTTGTAACTACATTCTGGAAAATTGGCCTCTACAACTCAAATCTATCAAAATACTTCACATGCTTCAAACACTACGGTGAACAGGTTAGACAGGAGTCCTTTCTACTGCCCTGGTCACCATGGTAATTTCAGTTTGGGAAGGATACTGCTTTATTCGAAAATTCTGGCAAGCCAGGATTAAATTTTAGGTGGTGTTAGGTCAAAAAAAAAAAAAAAAAAAATCAAATGACCAAAGTTTTTGGAAACAATGTTAAAGAATATGTTGGCTCCTTTGCATGCAGGAGGCTTAGGCTAAGGTTTGCTCTATGTTCAAGTATAGACTGGGTTAAATAATGAGCTCTAGGCCTGTCTGGCTAAGGTGAAATCCTGTTATTGGGGTTTTTGTTGTTGTTGTTTTTGGTGGTGGTGTTGCTTTTTAAGGAGTACTTAATCTATAAATTTATTTAAGCAGAAGAATGTCTTTTAATAATCTCAGAGATGAACATTGTTGCATATCAAATATTCTTTGATCTTTTAAGGGGAATTGGCTATCTAAAGCATAAAGCCCAGCCAGTTTAGATGTTTGTTTTACATATCAGAATCAATGGGTGGCAGGGGCTAGGGAAAGAAGAGCAGCTGCAGAGAACTTCCTAGTGTCATCCCATCAGAGCAAGCACGGAGTTTAAGGCAAGGGTTTTCAGTATACTCTCAATAATGACTGCTGTAGTCAATCTTGGATGTACAGAACCATGGAAGCCAGTGGTTCTCAACCTGTGGGTCGTGATCCCTTCAGGGTTTGAACGACCCTTTCACAGGGGTCACCTAAGACCCCGGGAAAACACAGATATTTACATTGTGAGTCATAATAGTAGCAAAATTATAACTGTGAGGTTGCAACGGAATAACTGTTGGGGGTCACCACCACACGAGGAACTGTACTGAAGAGTCGCAGCGTTAGGAAGGTTGAGAACCACTGACACAAGGCACTACAAAAGAGATCAGCTTTACACAGGTGATCTGTGTAGGGCATCTGGTGATGGCTCTCTCAAATCATGTGGTGATCAATGTCAGCTCCCACTGCATAGGCATGCAGCCCTCGCTACCCACGGCCACCTCCTGGACAAGGTCTGCATTATAAACATGGCATTTCAACTTTAAACAGGAGGGATCTGACCACGGATAATTATGCACTTATTATCGGCATTACAGGGTAAAGGCACAGCGAGGCCTGTGTAATGCAGTCTTTCCTGAATGAGGCTATCTCTGACTTAACCAGAGGCATAAAACTGCAAAGAGAAACAACTCATTCACTTGACAGTTGTTACCACAGTCACACAAAACAAAACTTCCAGATTCCTACATTCGTGTGAGATCATCACCCTTCTAAACTGCCAATTTTGAAACAATTCTAATTCCCAATTCCCAGATTTATAAAGCAAAATTTAAAACTGTTATTATTACAAGACACAAAAAAGGCAGCACCCCCCCCACACACACACACAGAGGCACATTGTTCTCTCCTTAGAATAAAATCCATACTATCCATATGGATTTAAAATATTTCAAGTCATTCTCAAAAAGAAAACAAACAAACGAAAAACCCCACCCCCTCAAATCACAGTGTTATCCTGAAAAGTATTTCAGATTTTTAAATACTGACAGCCACACATAGCCAGTAGTTCCAGCAAAGTATTCGAGGGCAGCTAGGCGCTTCCTTAATCACTGCCAAACGATACTGAATACAGACTCCGTAGGACATGAAACACCTTGTATTTTACACGGAGCTTGGGCCTGGCTTCTGAGGCACTCCTATGCAGAGCCCAGCTGTTTTGAGTGATTTATCCACAGGAGTTTAATTTCAATTGTGTGTGGGGAAGTGGGAGGCAGTGATTATACCTTCCCCAAATCTTTCCAGCGCATTAATGAATATTTTAAAGAATAGTCTCCAACTGAGATTAATTTGTCTTGAAAATATTCTCCTCTTAATTCTCCAGTGGCAATCTCTGATCCACTACACTTTTAAATGGGAGAACACAAGACCAGGCTTACAACAGAACTCATGCTTTTCTCAAATTTTACTGAAAATGCCACAGAAGCAATGTACTCCCTTGATATTCTCTGTCTTCAAAATAAAACTGGAGTGAAGGAAAGCTACTTACTGCCTTAAATGCATGGACCAAGCAAGTCCTTCAACTAAAGCTAAAGCTTGCTATCTCCTGGTTCCAAGCCTCAAATTAATAACCTCAGGTGTGCTATTCAGAATGTCACCAATGGTATAATATTATTCATATATATATAGATATAGATATATGTGTATATTTACACACACATATGTATATATGTATATGTATACATACACACTTTAATTTTTTAAAAAAACCATAAAAGACAGTTTTTGAATAATGCAAAGAGAGATCTCATGTGACCAGATGGCAGATTACATGTTCAAAGACTTCAACAGAACGGGATGAAATTTAAAAATATTAATCCCTATGTTTAGACTCCTTAGAAGGTTGGAGGCAGAAATGTAAGTATAAAATGGAAACATCTTAACAAAATGAAGGGCTGTTAGTTCACTACCAACACAAACCTAAGCTTGAGTAATCTACATTAAGTATGGAAGGCAGCAGAGACCCCAGTGTTCTCAGGGGGTGGGGGGCGGGATTAAGGAAAAGCACCCTGTTTGAATATATCTCTGATACCAGGAAAACTTGGCCAACCTTGGATGCAGAGTACAATACTTGAAAGCACCAAAAAAAAAAAAAAAAAAAAAGCTCCCTTTCTACATGAGTCAATACTTAAGGTAACCTGGGTGGGGGTGGGGATTTCATTTCTACAGAAACTGAAACCAAGAGGATCTTATGGGGAACCACACAATAAATCATTCTGCTTAAAAACAAAGAACACCTTTGAATTCCCTGTCATTTAAACTAAAGTACGGGGATTTATGCAGTCTCTAAGCTACACAACTAAACACTGATTGCTTTTAAGCTAACTGACTACAACCCTCCTGGTTATAATAAACAGCTACAGATACACTACTCTGTGTTTCTCTTAAGGCTAAAACTTTCTTAAAGAAGTCTAATTCCTGAAGTCTACAGGTCAATGATAAAGCACAAGCCAAGATCAACTACCCATTAGCTTCCATGGAGATAAGTGGGATGGCTCTGGAGGAACTTCACTATTGTTCACATTTTATCAGCAGGAAATGGGATAACCAAAGCTAAAAAACACAGAGAGGCAAAGGCACAGAACTGAGTGGTTAACATGGTAGCTATGTCCCCGGCTTAAAGAAGCCTTAAGCTTCTACTAATTTGCCTGTCTCTCCCATCTAACTTCAAAGAACACAAGTACTTATACAAAGGGTAGTATGCCAGGAGCTTTCAATGAGGATGAAGGAGAATATGAGTCTTTTAACTTATGACAGGGAAGCAGCCTCAAGAAGACATGGGCATGATGCATTCTTAGCAGAAAAAACGACAAGGTCCCGAAGGCAGGAACCAGGCTCCAATATCCAGAAGTACAGAAGGGTCAACTAGCTAGAGCGTCAAGGAAAAGCCAGCTCCCAAGCAGCTCCTGACTTAGTAAGGCCCAGATATCGAGGAGCCTGCAAACCACAGCAGTTTGATTGCTCTTTTACAATGCACAACAGTTCAATTTGTGCATGACTGTTGAAGCTTCTGTAAAAATAAAGGAGGGGAGTGTTCCACAGAATTGAAAGTTGAACCTTTAAAAGAAAGACTGATTAAGTGATGTATTCACATATGCGCATGAGCAGGTGAGCATGACAGGTATGAGCAGGCGTGTACGAGAGACGAGACCAGAACAGGGTGTTCGTTCCCTGAAGAGTTGGAGTTACAGGTACATGTATGTTGCAGGCCACCCGGCTTGTGTGGATTTGCGGTCTGTACCGTGGCCCCAATGATTCAGCAGTAAGCACGCTCAGCAGGTGAGCCACGCCTCCGGCCTGGGAACAACTGGTAACCTTTCTAAGATAATGGAAAGAGTTACCAAGATACTGCATTAGCCAACACTACTAATGCTAACCCCTGGCCTTCCTACTCCCTTGTGAGAGCCAGTCAGCAGAAGACTTTCAAACACTGACCACATCAGTGAATCATGAAAAATAGGATGACTAGTGACCAAAAATAGAGGTGACTAACCAACATAATGGGGGGGGGGGGGAACACTTTCAAACCATAGTGATTTTTCATAATGGAACTACAGAAGGATTAAATTATACTGCAGAGGGACCGGTTGGCTCCACTTCCATGCTTCCTTCCAGTGGGAAGAGAAAGAACCTATGAGTGAACGAACGACTCAGTGAATCTGTTACCTGAGCCTTACTTGCTCCCATCTCTCAATTCTTTTCCATGTTGTTTACCCTCTCAAAATAATCTCTTATAGGCTATAATCCTCAAGGGAATGTTGCCCCTGCCCCTGATGCTAGAGAAATCAGGAGTGGGAGCGTGGCCAGCACTCTGCAAGACCTCTTTCTCTACCACATTCAGACAATTCCGTTCAGATTTCAGACAAGCACATGCCTCTGGCCACGGGAGAGGCGGCGAGTTCCCGCGTTAGTATGTCTTCTTACAAAAAAAAAATTAAGAGTTGCTGTACGAAGCAATGGAACCTACAACTGCCAGAAAAGCTCAAGTTCGGCCATACACACGTCCAAACCATTTTCATATACACTCTTCAACTTCAAATAAAAAACAAAACAAAACTCTGTAAGGATATTCAGAATGTATTCTCTAAGAAATTGTCACTTCCATGTTTATAGCGACAGCAGCAGATGCTCAGCACCGTCCTGGTCACTACTCAAGGCATCCATCTAAAGGGAGGTGCCTGTAAAAGAAGCTGTTTTCTAGGAATCCTAGACGGTTCCTTGGCTGCATACGCAGCAACTAGCCAGGAACACCTGCCTGCATTTCCAACTGGTGCTCTGGCTTGTTCTTATTGACCTGTAGCCAGACTAGGTCTAAGGCTACTAGAAACATGACTTTAAACCATCAGAAGACGTAAATAGAACATTCGAGCCAAACTAAATAAACAAAACTTTTGAAAATAGTGCATGGCAGAAGTTGGCCCAAATCACACACCATCTTTTTTTTTAAGGTTAATTGCTTTTTTATTTTTAAAGGGAGGGGAAAGAAAGGAGGGAAAAAAGGAGGGACAGGGAGAGAGAACACTCCACAAAGATCACCTGGTTCCCGTAACTTCAAAATTTTAATAAATGAGCCTTTAGAGAGGAGCGTGCTTCTGCCTGGTCTAACTAAGGTCAGCAGTTCTGCAAAGGAGCTGTGGGTCGGGGCACACCTGTATGCATACATCTGCATTTGCAAAGGAAAGATTTACAGAGCTTTACAGCAGGAGAGAGAGAGAGAGAGAGAGAGAGAGAGAGAGAGAGAGAGAGAGAGAGAGAGAGAGATTGAGTGTGTGTGTGTGTGTGTGTGTGTGTGTGTCCCGGATTAGCATCCACAAACCTTCATTTTGAAAGGTTCCTTTACAACTTCTGAGGCAGGAAGATTCATTACTGCAGAAGCCTGAACCCCCATCTCTCTCTCCTCTCAGAGCTTCCAAACACAAGAAGCACAAAGCCACACATGGACTTCAGTACAAGGAGAATACTAGGGACTCTGAATGACTGTGCACAACAAACACCACAACCCAACAGGCACCTCCCCCCCTTTCCCCCACCCATCGCGAGTCTGTGTGCACCTATCATGGAAGGGGCCCAAGAGGTCTTGTGAGGAGGAGGAACCCAAATGACCCAGACAAACCGGACGAAGTCACTCACGGAGGAGAAAATTGAGTACCAAGGGCCAAAGTGATGAAGACTGGAACATGGACGTTCATCACACCCAATCACACGGGAGCCTGCAGGGCAGATGGGCCACTCAGGCAAAAAGGGCTTCTCCAGAAGCAGAAGGCGAGCCCAGGGAGGAAATGAAGGACGGTGTACAAACGACACAAATTCCTCGCCACTCCTCTTCACTACCAGCACTGTCCATTTTTGTAAAGCATCACTATTTCAACAAGGCACTCTTAAATCAGGAACCCAGCCCAAAACCTACGTAAGAGCGTGGCTAGGAATTTGGGGATGGGTGGGTGAGGGGATACAGAAATCAACCCCAGTCTACCCCAAAGAACTAGAAGTAAATGCCACTCGGATTTAAGCTGGTAAGAACTCTCCCCACCAACCAACCTTAGCCACACATACACCGTGCATTAGAAGAAAGCTGTGAAGCAAAGTCCTTCATACTGAATAAAGATAAGTGACAAAAATCACCTAGAAACAGTTGACGGATCTCGAGGAAGGGACTTAAGTTCTTTTCAGAAACTGAGAATGAACTCAGAAGGCCCCAGTGTGGAACACATCTGAACAGCATCTGAGAAGAGCGAGTGGGAGAAGGGAAGGAGAAGGACGTGAGAAATGGGAGTGAGGAGAGGCTAACAAAAGTAGAGGCTGAAACAGAAGACATGGGAGAGATTCAATGCCGTGTAACCGAAGCTCCTTAAGAAAATACTGGAAGCCGGGCGATGGTGGCGCACGCCTTTAATCGGAGCACTTGGGAGGCAGAGGCAGGAGGATCTTTGTGAGTTCGAGGCCAGCCTGGTCTACAGAGTGAGAGCCAGGAAAGGTGCAAAACTACACAGAGAAACCCTGTCTCGAAAAACCCTTAAAAAAAAAAAAAATACTGGAACAGAACTAATACTTAGACTGTAAGTAAAGAAAGACATCGACAATGTCTAAAGCAGCCGTATTGAAAAGGACCACAGCACACCTGGGAAGCCGGACCTACGTCAATCTACTTCGCGACACATACTAACCCAACTACCAGAATGCAAAAACAAACCAGAAAAATCCACAGAACATGAGCAAAGACAGGGAATGATTTGAAAGACTTTTAAGGCAGCAAAGAGAATAGTGAGACAGTGTTCGTGAGAAAGTTACCAATACCAGAGCCAAGGCGTTGGTTCACCAATAGCCAAGTCAACAGAGAAAGGCCTATCTATGGTGCTGAGGACTGACTGAACCAAAGGTGTCCCGCATTCTAAGTGTATGACAAAAACATGCTTGTGCCCAGCTATCCCTCCAGCCCGGAAAGACTTGAGACTATTGCATACATGGCCCCATGAGGAACTTACATAATAATGAACTCCATCTGACTTCCAACTGGTATGGGGTTTGACAATAGCTAAGAAAACATACTGATTTACCCATCATCCCAGCTACTTCAGTTTTAGAAATCTACTCTGAAGATACACACACCTTAGTAATATGAAATACATATACGCACAAGGTTATTCACTGGGGCAACACTTAAACTTCAGAGTACCAGGGACCTCCTCAAGCTCCCAACATAAGACAGTAATGGTTGCGCGTACAGAACGGCACACAGATCAGAATACGACCCACCTGTAACAAGGAGGAAACTGTCTACCAGGCAATATGGTGGAGCTTCTGAAATATATCAAGGACAGGGAACAGTGCCAACCTCTGTGAAAGAACACAAGAAATAAGACAGCTTATGCAAGTCTATTTCTTTGGGGGAGAGAGAAGATCAAGAACCCAGCAGAAGGAAGGTTTCTTGTGAAAGGAGGCGTGTGACAGAGCAGAGCAGGGAAGGGCTAGGAATTCTGAGTGCATGGACACTCTGAGAAGCCCAGTCTGCAGATGCACACATGGAACTGGAAGCGGCTGAGGGGCTGAGAGGGAGACATCTTACCGAAGCTCTGAGGATTAGGGGAAGTGAGATTGTTAATAACATCAGAACTTATTTTCCAGACAATTTAAGCGATTGAACTTCCAATCAAATCTCTCTTGATGTCACGAAATTGGAAATACACAGAACTTGGTAAGCTGGACCAAGAAAAAAAAAAAAAGCCTCCTGAACATTCCCACTGTTATGTTCTACTTCCAGCCATATCCCCTCTCACATCTCTCAAGCTTAACACCCCCACCCTACCCCCCGAAACCCAAAAGCCACCCTCAAGTACAGTCCCCACAGCAACAGCATCAACATCACGTTGGACCTTGACAGCCATTCAGCATGAGACAAACTCAGGAACCCCGAAGGCCTTGCCAAGCCTCCCAGATGCCTGTGGATCTCCCTCTTTTTTCCACTAGGACTGCCCTAAAACTCCTGTGCTGAAGCCCTACGTTCCAGTATGACTTCTGGTGATTCTATCTTCAAGGAAGGAATGAAATGTTAGGTGAGGTAAAAGGGTGGGGCCTTACTCCAACAGAGCTGGCACTGTTAGAAATAACCCAGTCTGTGGTGTTTTCTTACCCCAGCACCGGCAGATTAACATATCCCTTTTTACTTAAAAAAAAAAAAAAAGTGTTTTGTTTCTATGCCCTGTCTCTTGCTGTATGGACGGAAGGTACCACCAGCTATTGTTAAGAATTATTCCTGAAATTCTCTTCAGTGTCTGTTCATCAAATCGAACTTTCACAGTTTAGATGGCAAAGGGTTATTCTGTTCCTGACCCCCTTGAGAAGACACCTGCAGCCTCTGATGGTTACCATCCATCCTTTTGACTCATTCCTCTTAAAGATTGTTGACCCTTTCTCAAACATCAGATGACAAGTATGTTTATGACTACATTTTTATTATATATTACCGTTAGAATAATGTAGAATCAAACTATAGACATTACTTCCTCTTTTGTGTAATACAGTGGAACCAACCGATCATCAAACCTTCCAAATCATTTCCTACAAGAAAAAAAACACTATACTGAGTATGCCCTTCATTAAGAAAAACTGATGAAATTATTAATGCTAGCCTATGAATCAAACATATGAACCACAAATCAAACATATACTAACAAACTTAATAGTACCCTGTGTATCCACTATGTTCCATCAACACACGGCACAAAATACCATCTGGGAAGGACTTCATATTTCATGTTTATGTAGTGTATACATGTACAGCTACATCTAAATTTACATTAAGACACCGGTGTGTAACTCTACATTAGCCAAGTATACATACAGTAAAACAAGTGTGTTACTTAGAAAAAAATATATATAATCCTGCCTCTACCTAAGTATTTAAGTTTTATTTTTTAAAAATGTAAATGTTAATTAAAATAATAAATAATTCCTCTCTTCCCTCCAATCCTCTCTGTGTTCTCTCCCTCCAATGCGCCCCCCATTTCCATTAGTCCCTTTGAAATTCATGTTTTTTTCATTGATTATTGTGTGCGCGCGCGCGCGCGCGCGCGCGCGCACACACACACACACACACACACACACACAGAGTAAATACAACCTGCCTGGTCTATTTAGTATTGCTTATGAGTATATGATTTCAGAGCTGACAACTAGGTATTAGATAACCGACTGCGTGTGTGACTGTGTGGGGTCATCTAGAAGAATACTAATTCCCTCACTCTCAGTAGTCCCGAGCTGCCTGTGGCTCTGTCTAAGGGCAGGCTCCTGGAGATGTCTCCCGTCCGTGTTTGTGTGTCTATGAGTGTTGTCACTGTTTGGGTCTTGCGCAGGCAGCAGTATCGCTGCGGTACCGTGGATGAAGCTTCCCTGGCAATTTTAGGAGACCCAATCTCACAGCAGACTTTCTGGTTCTGTCTCCTCCTTTGCGATGTTCCTTGAGTTTTAGGTGTAGGAGTTCTGCTGTAGATAAATCTACTGGGCCCGGACACTCCACGAGGAGATGTTCTCTGCACTCTGACCAGTTGTGGTTTTCTGTGATGGTCTCCTTTTATTGTAGAGAAGTGTCTTCAATGAGGGTGAGAGCGACACGTACCAGGCAAAGACCGCTGGCGAACCTCTACTAAATTAATTTAATATAATACCCTTTAGAGGCTATTTGTATTTCCCACAAATACAAATGATTTAAAACAAATGATTAGGATTTTTTAATTTATTATGCACTAAGGTTAAAGAAATGAACACGCTAATCACCTAGTCCCTTTCTCATTCAAATTCCAATGAAATTATTTTCCCATAAAGATAGTAACATAAAATGTCCTCTTAAAATGATGTAAAACTTTAATTAGAACTTAGGTTGAATATTTAATTAGAAAATTTGTTCCAACTTAAGGAGATAGGTCAAGCTCATAAATAAGTTGTTTTAAGTTTTATTACAGTTTATTACATTTAACTCATTTTTCAGGGACTTGCGTTGGGGAGCATGCGAGCCATAGTGGGCATGCGGAGGTCAGAAGATCGTGTGAACGAGCTGGTCCTCTTGCTATGTGGGTCCTGCGGATGGAACTCAGGTCATCAGGCTTGGCAGCAGGCACATCTATCCACAGAACCATCTTCCCAGCATATCGTTTAAAATGATTTAAAACCTCATTCTAAGCAGTCTTATCAAAGTGGTAATTGGGCTCAGTATCTCTCTCTCTCTCTGTCTCTGTGTCTCTCTGTCTCTGTCGCTGTCTGTCTGTCTGTCTGTCTGTCTCTCTCTCTCTCTCTCGTTGTGGCAGACATGCATGTGTGGACAGGTGCACCTATGTGTGAGTGCACGTGGAGGCCGGAATCTGATGCCTGAAATCATCCTCCACCATTTGTCCACCTCATTTATCGAGGAAGGATTTCTCAACCACATCCCGAGCTCATTTCTAACTGATATCTACAAGCCCGTTTGCTGTGGGCATCCCTTGTCGCTGTCTTTGGAGGCTACAATTACAGATGGCTACCCTGTCCCCGGGGCATTTACAGAGGTTTTTGGGCATCCCAACTCCAACTCTCACGCGGGTGGGCACAGCAAGCAATTTTAACCACTGAGAGATTTTCACAGCCCCCCCCCCCCCCCGGCCGCAATTCTTTTTCTTAATGAACACCAACTGATTTTTGATATTGAGAATCACAAAACTGGTGGGGTGGGGGGCTAGTAAAAAAAAAACATTAATATTTTGAGAGTAGTAAGGTTCGACGTGGGATGGAAATCAGTGTGACTTACAAAGCAATTCTGATACCTAGGTCTGACACGGGGTCTTACATGTTACAGATACATCTGCATCTTCAGTGTCGATGCAAACCAAGCATTCTTTTCTCTACTGAGAACCACTGCTGAGAACGCATTAGACTGCCAAAATAAGAAGGGCAGATGCATACAATATTTGTGATATCTTTCCCACTGGTTTATTCTATGCTCAAACCCTAAATGAATGAATGAATGAATGAATGAATGAATGAATACATACATACATACATACATACATACATACAAGAACATGTAAGAAGAACACTGGCGCACCTGACAAGAAAATCAGGCCTATCCTGTTAATTAATCTAGGGCTTCCATGTGCTTTCTTACAGTTTAGAGACTCGTCAAGGCTGTTGGCAGATGTCTACGTCCAGGAGAAGAAGAGGCATTAGTTAAGGTGAGGCCTTTCTCTGTTCACTATCTCAGGCAATGATATAACCTGGTAACATGTTCTTCTGTACAACCAATCAGGTCTCCTCGATCGTAACAATCATCACTACCGAGAGTGACTAAGCCAACTATGAGTGAAGAAGCAGTTCAGGACCACAAGGTGCACACGGTGTTTTAAGTTACAAAGTATCTGGAGACCTGCATGAAAGTTTTGTACAGCTAAACCGTAGAATAGGGAATAAGCTCTGTAGCTCCGGACTATACACTTTAAACCAATCATTCTGTGCCACCTGGTCCCTTTAGCTACCACCTATCTATGGGAAACAGAGACACAAGACACTTCCATATACACAGGACAAGGCTGCTTTAGCCGTCCAACTCACCACCTGAAGCTGTGACTGTGCTGACATAGAGCTAACACTCATATTATCTTGAATGAACACTACTACTGGGAACGTTTAGGGATGAGATCTGAGTTTTCACCCACCTGCATGATCCTGAGCAAAGTGCAGGACCACTGGGTCTCATGTACAGAGCAGATGGGTTACACCAGGTTCTCAGAGCCTTTCAGGCTTTACCTGCCCCCCAAATGCTTGAAATCCTTGGCATCTTCAAGCACAGAAACATCTGTGCCCCATTTAGTGGACACAGGCCTACCCACACTTCTTGTATACAGTCTCTATTACCATAAAATGATTATGAAGATGCCCCAAAGGGTCACAACATACATTCATTACTGTGTTTATGTTAATGGCTCAAAACCCTGGTTCACTGTATTGAATTTAGTTTCTAAATGTAAAAATTCCTTATTGGTTCTAATCAATAAAAGCAGGTGGCCTTTAAAACTGGCTTTGAATACTGGTACATTCTTTACAACTTACACACAGTCTGTATTTCAGACTCCTATTTACCAATACAGACCAAAGATTCACCCCATTACTGCCTTCATGTCAGTCCTAAAAGGGCTATGACACCAAGTAGTGGACTTCCCATTACATTTAAATTTCATATAATCAACAAATAATGTTTAGTCCATGTATATCCCATGTAATATTTGAGGCACATAAAAATATTCACTGGCAAATGGATCTTTGTTTTCTCTGGTTACAAAGCCCAGTTTCCAAGGAAACAATTTTAAAAAGTAGATTAAGCATCACATGCAATTTAGTTTTTCTTTGATTCTGAAGGAAATTGGGTCTTCCAGCAGCTGAGCATCACCTCACTCTAGTCCACCACAGCCCACCACACTTACTGGAAATGAATTGTAAGATAACAGATTGTCCATCTGGCCTGAGCTCTTGGTCCTAATGACCACTCCGCTTCTGAGAGTAAGCTTAAAGACATCCAATGCCCAATTAGCAGTCGGAGAGGAGGACCCTCTAACCCACATTCCGCCCAGGCTCAGTATGGCCTTTCCATCCTTCCTCTACCCGCTCGCTTGCTGTACTAGTGTTCACACTAGTTTATTTCTGTCTTCCACATACAGTTTGGGAGTTTTTATTGTCCTCACATCCACCCATTACCTCTCCCATACACAAAGCACATCACGCAAATACAGTGTTTCGCTCCTATTAATTTGTTCTCTATTCATTTATCTTGAGACAGGATCTCATGTGTCCTAGGCTGACATCCAACTCCTGATCCTCCTGCCTCTACTTCCCAAGCGATGGAACTACAGACGCGCACCACCATGACCAGCTAATCCTTGTCTTCTAAACATCTAATGGTTGTAGATCACTACTCACAGACGGTGAGATGGCACTTCTGAATCATACCGATCCTGTGATAAACCCAGAGTTCTCTTTTTCCTTTTTAATAAAATCGTATTAACTGTTTTGTCTCTGGTTTAAACATGAAATGTACAGAAGTCCCAAATTCCTTACTTTTTGCAACCTTGGATACTTTGTAGTAAGACCTCACTAGGCATTTGATACAATTTCTAGACATTTTTTGTGGATGTTATTATTTCTATGCAATATGGCTATAGAGATATTATAAAAATTTAAATATACCAGATATATACAGGTTAGTAAATGCCTGGGGTTTTGTTTTGTTTTGTTTGGTTTTTCGAGACAGGGTTTCTCTGTGTAGTTTTGGTGCCTGTCCTAGATCTCACTCTGTAGACCAGGCTGGCCTTGAACTCACAGAGATCCGTCTAGCTCTGCCTCCTGAGTGCTGAGGTTAAAGGCGTGCGCCACCACCGCCTGGTGCTTTTTCACCAAGAGATAATTCTCTTAAAGTCACCTGACAGGGCTCCCACTGCTTCAATCATCTGCAACTTCTACTCCGGGTGCTCTTCAAAGAAAATGTCTCAAAGGTAGCAAATCTTCATTTTGTTTTGAAAAGGTAACACTTGAAGACATTTTGTAACTAAGTCTCAGTAATAAAGTAAGTTGTGGCTCACCCCTTTCTTAGGATATTGGCAAAGCTGTATCACAGAAACTGTCAAGAGGCAAGTCCCAACACAAAGCAGTTTTGCAATACAAAAATCTCCTAAATCAATCAGATCATCATCAAGCTCCTGAGCCCAAATTCAACAGAACTGTTTTTAAACTTTAAGCATGTTTTAGCATCAACGATTTACCTCATGTTAGTTAGGACAAATATGGCCTTTTTCTGTCCCCCACTTCCCTGGCCCTGGAATAATCAGAAACACCACAGTTCATTAACAATGGCCATTTTCTCCCTCACCCTCAACCACATTGCTGACACTATACATTCTCCCTTTAAGAGGAGAATAATACCACCAAATGTGGCGGCACACACCTGAAAGTCCAGCACTCGGGAGGTAGAGGCGGGGAGTCAAAAGATGAAGTCCAGCCTGGGCTACATGAAACCCTATCACACAAAAAGGAAAAAGAATTGGGATAATATCAAATGTTCACTGCTTGTTTGCTGCTTCCAATGAGTGATACAATCCAAACAGAACTAGATTTAAACAGATCCTTCTAAAACCAACATTTAGTCAATAGAACAAATTAAATGCACAATATCCTCAACATTTTTGCAACAATAAATGGGTGGAACAGGCAAGCATTCAAGAATCATCCAAGAAAATTTTAAGAAAATTAAGAAATTTTAAGAAAATTTAAGAAAACAAACAAACAACACACACACACACACACACACACACACACACACACACACATCTAGCTTGTGACATTACTTCACATGTACACAAGCGTGTCGGAGGCACAATTTTGGGCAGTGGAAAGGATAACTACTCAGAACTAGAGAACTGGCCCATAGGCCTTTCAGGCCTCTGGGCACTTAGGCAGGTAAACTGATTTATGTCTTTGTCTGCAGAGAAAGGAATTATGACCTTATAAGGAATCCGCCATACAGATCAAGGCACACCAGCTGTTGATGCAACATGCTTCGCACACCATC
This sequence comes from Peromyscus eremicus, assembly GCF_949786415.1. NCBI lineage: Eukaryota > Metazoa > Chordata > Mammalia > Rodentia > Cricetidae > Peromyscus > Peromyscus eremicus. The sequence goes on from NC_081434.1 coordinate 28,658,865, forward strand.
ACCTAACTGTGTCAGAAAATCAGACTCTTGAACCTCATGGCTACAAAAATTAAAGCCAATGCGCCAGACCCATTCTCCTAAACTCCAGGCAAAGGGTGAAATCCATGACTAAAGCATGTCTAAAGAAGTTATTGAGAAAAACTTGTGCTATGAGATATGTGGCATGTGGTGGTTTGAATGAAAATGGCCCCATCGGCCCATAGGGAGTGGTACTATTAGGAGGTGTGGCCTTGCTGGAGTGGGTGTGGCCTTGTTGGAGGAAGTGTGTCACTAGGGGCGGGCTTTGAGGTCTCAGACGCTCAAGCCAGGCTCAGTGTTTCACTCACTCTTCCTGCTGTCTTCGGATCCAGACGTAGAACTCTCAGCTACCTCTCCAGCACCAAGTCTGCTTGTGGGCCACCCTGCTTCCTGCCCCGATGACAATGAAGTAAAACTCTGTGCCTGTAAGCCAAGCCCAATAAATGTTCTCCTTTATAAGAGCTGCCGAGGTCAAGGTATCTCTTCACAGCAATAAAACCCAAACTAAAACATGCATAAATGAAAATTTACAAAGATAGAAACTAAATAATTTGGGTGAAAAATCTTTCAGCAACATACCACCAATTATCTTGGATGATTTTAAAAAGCCAAGCACAATGAAGCCAGCAGGTGAAACTCATGATTGCTATTCAGCCTCAGCCCTGCAATGTCCCAGGAACTCTAATCGGCCTAGGGGTTACACTGTTACCAACTAACTCTGAGGAACTCCCACTCTACCCAAAGACAATAGACCTATAAACAGACTATTTAAGATAACAAAGGACGCCTGGCGGAGGTGGCGCACGCCTTTAATCCCAGCACTCGGGAGGCAGAGCCAGGTGGATTTCTGTGAGTTCGAGACCAGCCTGGACTACCAAGTTAGTCCCAGGAAAGGCACAAAGCTACACAGAGAAACCCTGTCTCGAAAAACCAAAAAAAAAAAAAAAGATAACAAAGGACATTTTAGAAACACACAGGATTGGCTGACAGGCAAAAATGTCTGCTGTGCAAGCACGAGGATTTGGGTTTGGATTCTCAGCACACACTTAAAAATCCAGGTGTGGCAGATAAAATCCCAGCACTATAGAGGCAGGCAGAGCCCTGGGGCTTGCTGGCCAAGCAGTTAATAATTAGTGAGCATGAGCTTCAGTGACAGCCCTGTCTCAAAAGATAATGTAGATGCATACAGCAAGACACCTGGCCTCCACAGTCACACAATCACTCACACTTACACACACACACACACACACACACACACACACACACACACACGGAAATATTCCAGTTAATAATTAGTGAGCACAAGGGTCAGTGAGAGCCTTTGTCTCAAAAGATAATGTAGACTCAGACAGGAAGACACCTGGCCTCCACAATCACACGGACACACACACACATGGAAATACTCCACTCCTCTCCTCAGTCATTCTTTCCAGCTTCTCAGCACTATTAGCTTCCCAAATAGGAAACTCCATCCTTCTGTCACTGTTGAGTCCATTGGAATCTGAATCCCTCATTTCTGTTTAAAGCGTCTTTCAGAAGTCTGTAATTAAGAAACAACACTGAAACCCAAACTCTAGTTTACACAGATTGCCTGTCACACGTCAGACAGGCAATAACAGAGAAAGGGACTGGCCTGCTCTCAGAAAACGGTTTTCAAACTAAGGAAGGGCAGTGTTTCCTCTTTATGCAGTAGCTCAGTGGATCATTATTACATTAAACCGCAGACAATTAGAAAATGTGAAATTTTGGGCTGAGGAGAAGGGTTCCATGGGTGAGCGTGTTTGCCGCTGGAGCTGACAACTTGGGGTCACGCCCAGCACCTCTGTAAAAAGCAGATGCTGTGGTAGGTACATCAAGTCATCCTAGCCTTCCTGAGACAAGGTGAGAGACAGGACAAGAGAAGAGGCTCCCAGGCCAGCTAGCCTGGGTCCACTGTGGAGAGACTGCCTCAGCAAGGGGTGGAAGCGGAAAGCTGACTGCCAGAAAATGCGGTCCTCGGACCTCCTTGCGTCTGTGACTGCCCAAAACTCTCTCACACACTTACATAAAGTAAAAATCAAATAAATAACAAAACATGAAATCCAAACACATCGAGACATTCTGCCAAGCTGAACAGTTACATGCCCACTGTAAAAGTTGTAGGGGAGGGTGAGACGGAAGAACACAGGTTATAAAAAGTAACAAGCTGATGTGACACCATTCCCAATCCGAGAGAGACCAGCGTGACTCAATTGACTTGAAACTCAACAGGGCTTGAACTTGGATTTCTGTATTATTTAAAAAAAAAAAAAAAAAAAAAAAGATATCCCAGTAATAACACATTTTTTTTTGTTTTTAGTTGAAGAATATATTCTATTACATGTAACAACTGAGAAAAGAACGGTCTCTAGCCATTGGTACAAGCGTTTCTGCGTGCATATACTTTCCTCTTCCCTACTACCGTTACTCACCTCATCCTTTACTTCCTACCTGATATTTCAGAGTCAAGGAAACATTAATAATATAAAAACAGCTGCAACACAGACATGGGGATGCTTCTGTGCAGGGAAGCAGGAGGGGGGGCTCATCAAAGCCTAGCCTTTAAAGTGGGCCTTGAACAGGCGCAGTGTTCTGTAATAAGGAGGGACTGAGTGAAGAGGAATATGACACAAAAAGGCAGGGAACGGTGAACAGGTGCTCTGCACATCTGGAACCAGCCAAGTCTCCCAGTATGACTGGGGTGATGACTGGGTCAACAGAGCTGGGAACCACACAGCAGGGTCTAACTAGAGGACCACTAATCTGTGAGATACCAAGTCAGAAGCACCTAATCTTTGAGAGGTGTAGGGGGTTTCATGAAGGGACCCTCAGGGTCCTAAATGATGTTTGTCCCAAGTGAAGGTTTTCCAGATATGGAGAGCAGCAAGGAGCCAATGTTTTGCAACCAACTGTCCACGACTGTTAAGTCTGATCAATTCAAAAATGTCATCTTATGCCATCAGGACGTCAAATTTCGATTTTTTTTAACCACGATCCTTGTGCTTGCCTCCAAACAATTTTGCTTCGCAAATCTGTTCTGTCATTTACAATATATTAGGAAACTAATTGTGAAAATTTTACAGGAATGAGTCTAAAATGTGAGTAAACATGCCAAGGAAACACCTAAGCTGAAAAAGAGGCTTCTGGAGTTTTGACAGGAAGAATTTGGCTCCTGAAAACGCTTTTCTGCCAGTTTCCTGGTTTTCTACTCTGTTTGACATGGTTCAGGAAACGGGATGAACAACAGCCCCAGGCTAGCCCAGAAAGCACCCGACAGCTCTTAACCGTTCCTCTGGCCCTGCTGGTGCTTCATTCTTTCCCATTCCAGGAAGACTCAGTCCACGCATGGAACTCCTCAAGACTGCTGAGACCAGCTCTCACAGTGTAGTCCGCCCTGGTGGCCTGGAACTTGCTCTGTAGACCAGGCTGGCCTACAACTCACAAAGATCGGACAGTCTCTGCCTGCCAAGTTGACGGTATCAAAACGGTGTGCCACTATGCCCCGCCAAGACTGGCATTTAATGACTTCCACATAAAGATCGCATTCTGGTACACTTCTTTTATACCTATAATTTTTTTTTCTTTAAGTGATATTACTTACATAGAAAAAACAAAACAAAACAAAACCAAACCCTACTTGTTCTGAGATCCCAAGGATACATATATAAGCAGCTATCAACGTAAAAATGTTACAGCCAACTACATAATCTTTTCTCTCTCCCCACCACATCCCCACTTCTGCAGCTGCCCTCTTAATTCCAAAGCCCACAATTCCTGTATTCTCGGTGGCTTTCAAGGATGGCCTCCAGCTTCTTCTTGTACATATTTGCAGTTTCGGCTAAATAAACATCTGTCCAAAAGAACCCTAAAACCAATCTAAATTTCCTCAACTCTAGGGGTACACACTATACTAGACTAGCAGCTGTTGGCAAATGCACGGTAGGAGTGTGGCGAAAGAACCTTGTCGACAGTTCTCGCTCATTTCAGGACAGGTGTCTTCACCAGACAGCGTCTCTCCTGGGGAACCACGCAGTCTGAATTAACCATGCTACCCAGATTGCTACGTATCAAGGAAGGAGGCAGGGGAAAATCCATATACCTAAATGGAGCCTAACTCACCAGCCCTTGGCTCTCTGTGGAAATACAAGCAAAGCTCAGGGCCACGTAGGAACATCTTCGGCAGCAACTCTTAAGAACGGAAACAAGCCGGGCGGTGGTGGCGCACACCTTTAATCCCAGCACTCGGGAGGCAGAGCCAGGTGGATCTCTGTGAGTTCGAGGCCAGCCTGGACTACCAAGTGAGTTCCAGGAAAGGCGCAAAACTACACAAGAGAAACCAAAAAAAAAAAAAAAAAAGAACGGAAACAAGGGCGGCAAAAGCCCCGAGGTCTGAAAGCACACCCCAGAATGCCCCTCTGATTTGTTAGGGAAAAATAGAAACAGCTAGAGATGATATACTCCTTCAATAAAGGGAACAAGCAAGGGAGACAGGCGAATGCACAATACTGGTTCTTGGAAGCAAGCAGCACCTGAGGAGGAGCACCCTCACAGAAAAGGAAACCCAGACAGGAGCCGAGAGTGTGCAGACTCACGGCTCCCCAGTCTCTTTCTAGCAGAGTCCCATCCACCATGACTGCCCAGCAACCTCTCTCCCTCTCCCCCTTCTCTCTCTCTCTCTCTCTCTCTCTCTCTCTCTCTCTCTCTCTCTCTCTCACACACACACACACACACACACACACACACCACACAAACTCCCCTCATGTCTCTCTCTGTACCCCTCTTTTAAGACAGAGTGTCATGTAGCCCAGTCTGGTTTTGAACTCCTGATCTTGTCTCCCCGTTAAAAACAAACAAAAAACACGTATTTAATAAAAAATTTGTCTTCCACTCAAAATCTGAAGTTTGAAAAAAAAAATCAGAAAGCATCATATGAAAATCCACTAAAACACCTTGAAATGTCTCCACAATTTTATTTTGCCTACAATGTAGCATTATATTATTAGTTTCATACAGACTTCTCCATAAAAGTTTAGATGTTAAAACATCTGTAGCTGCTTGTTCTAAAAAACAAAAGCAAACCACATTATTCTGTTCTGGGGCATGACTCTCCGGCACTCTGGGCTCACAGTTGCTTAGGGATCTATAAGGATTCTCTTCTTAGTATTTGCTCCTTAGATCAGCCCATCTTTCTATTTACAGAGGCAGTCTATTCGCCTTGCAGAAAGGGTTCCACTTATAAAGCATACAGCAGCCATAACCAAATCTTCTCATTCGTGTCCTTTGGCTAACACATCGGTCAACTCAAAAGTTGGAAGAGAAACAGGAGTTGTTGAGAAACTCTCATGCCAAGCACACTAGTGCTTCTAAGTGATGGAACAAGTATTTTACTTTTATTTTATGTATACTAGTGCCTGCGTGTATATCTGTGCAACACACGTGTGCCTGGTACCCAAGAGCCCAGAAGATGGTATCAGATCCCCTGGAACTGGAGTTACTGACATTTGTGAGCCACCCTGTGGATCCTTGGGATTGAACCTGGGTCCTCTGGAAGAGAAGCCAGAGCTCTTAACAGTGGAGCAGAACCAAATGTCTTATAGCATCAGAAGCCAATGGATACAAGCTCAACACTAGATACAAGACACTCATTCAAAGTCGTACAGAATCTCCCAGGTATAAAAATAGGCACCATGCCAAGAGCAAGTGTTAGAAAAATTAACATTCTCTACTCTCAGACTGAACAGCTCCTGGAAGCGTCAAACAGGTATACCATTTAAAAAAGTGCTAGGGGATTTCGAGACAGTAGCGGAAAGACTTGTAAATAGTCAGGAAACTATATACAGAACCAAGAAGGAGAAAAAAAAAAATTCCAAAACAACTGACTCTGGGAAGTTGGAAGGAAAATGGAATAGGTTACAAGTGACCGCACTTCTTTATATTTAATAATTATAAAGGGCACAGTCATAAGTAAAGACAAACATCTACAATTAAAGATTCACACGGAGGGATTATTTAACAGAGAGGAGAGCCAACATATAAGGGACTAGCCACAGGATAGATCGTACTAATTTGCATCATGTTAAGGAGAAAACTGACATAGAGGGGAAATCATGTCAGGTTTTTTTAAAGCAATACAATCACACTTTCTTACTTCAAGGATGTTAAAACATACACAGTTTAAACACCAAAATAATTACATTTTAAAGCTGGCTGTTTATCAGACACAGAACAAGAGACTTTCCTTTAAAATCTTTTTTATCTTCTATGTATAGATGGTTTTGTCTCCATGTAGTCTGTGCACCACGTGTGTGCCTGGTAACTGTGGAAGGCAGAAGAAGAGGGAGTCAGACCCCCTAGAATTAGTGTTAGAGGAGGCTCTGAGCCACCTCGTGGGTGCTGGCAATCAAACCTTGGTCCTCTGAAGAGCGGTCAGTGCTCTTAACCACAGAGCCATCTCTCCAGCCTGATTTGCTTTTGCTTTTACATTGTCTTCCAAACATGATAAAATTCGTGCTGTTTCACTTTTAGGTAGTCAGAAGCTAGTAAGTCACTGCATTTGTAGATAACTGTGTGTGGTTATGTGCATTTTCACATGTCTAGAGGTATACATGCACCTGTGGGTACGTGCACAGGGAAGTCGGATGACGGCCTCCAGGTGTCTTCCTCTTGCTCTCCATTTATGAGGGCAGGGTCTCTCACTGAAACCACAGCTCACTGACTCAACTTCTCTAGCTGGCCAGCTTGCTCCCGGTCTCCATCTCTCAAGGATGGGACCAGAAGTGAGCTTCCATGCTCACCTGGCATTTAGTGGGTGCTAGAGATTCGAACTCCTGTCCTTGTATGTCAAACACTTCACTCACTCACTCACTCACTCACTCACTCACTCACTCACTCACTCACTCATCTCCCCAGCCTGGAGAATAACCCTTGAAGACAATAAATGACCCTTTTCATCTTTTTCTAGACTATCTCATGCACAAATTCCACAGAACCCACTCATGTGACTGTCTTGGAACAGTGGGTTACAGGTAAAAAACTGGTATACGGCGATTCATTTTACTCAGTTATTTTCAATTTCCTTTTTCTGGCCAGAGTAACTGGAAGTACTGAGGTGTCATGAGAAGAATGCTCTAAAACATTACTACAGTATTAATGATGGCAATCCACTGTTCCTCATAATACGAACTTAGGATTTTGAACTTGAAGTAGAACGGGCTTGGAATCAGAAAGGGGGAAAAAATAAACCCATAAGTTGTCCACAGAGTATCTCTGCAAAAGAAATGTTCAGTCACAACTGCATTACTCCTTTATGCTCCTATAGTAGCGAGTTATTTTACCCAAAGTAACACGATTTGTGGATCTAAGACACTAGAGATTGCAAACAGACACAGGAGCTAACTGGTGACAGATCTGGGGTATCCACACATTGAAATTTACTCAGCTGGAGTTTTGACAAAATTCTAAGTTTGTTTAGAGCAAAGATCCGCAATGCTCTTTAATTTCAAATATCAATAATCCCCTTAGCCGTCCTACATCATTTTCTACTCAGGGGCAACTACAAACTAGGCTTTCTCATCTATTAACTATTCATTGTAGCACTTATTATTTTAGTACTTATTACGCTTTCAGATCTTAGATACTGGCCCCCACCCCCACCCCTACTCCCACCAGTGCATTTGTTAAAGGCTAGTTACCAACCTGGGATGCTACTGTGAGGGATGCTACTGTGAGGCCGTGGACATCCTGGAAGGACGTTCGGTCACTGAGAGTGTGCCCTTGAAGGAGATACTGGAGCTTGCCCATTCCCTGCTTCTGGGTTGCCCTGGGGTTATCTAGTCCTCTATCTACCACATGCTTCTGCCACAAGATGCCTTACCACAGGCCCAGAACACTGGGGCCAGGCAATCACGAACCCAAATCTCTGAAATCAGGAGCCCACATCAGCCTCTCCTCCGTCAACTGACTTATGGGGGGGGGGGGGGGGGGGGGTTATATCCCCACAAGGATGGCGAGATGACTGAAAGTACCGATCTTCATCTTTGCAAATAATTCTGACAGCGTGGCCTCCCTGCTTTACCAGGCTGAGGTTTCATATATTCCTTTTACCAACACTTTCCTCCAACTCCCCACACAAGCACAGATGATTCCTAAATCTCTGATCTAAACGATAAAGAGCAGTGTAACTCAAAAACAACAAATTAGGCTTTATACTTGAACCGAAATGCCCATGAATGGAATTAACAAATGTGGTATAGCTATATATAATGACGTCCTCATCAGCAATAAGAAGAAACAAACTATTAATAGATACGACATGGATGGATTTCAAAATAATCAGACTGAGTGAAAGCCAGACTACAAAGGAGCATGTACTGTGTGATTCTACGTACATAAGGGTTGTAGAAATGTCAAATGAATCTACGGGGACAGATCAGTGGTTACCCGTGGAAAGTGGCAGGGGCTGGTGGGAAGGGGTGTGGTAGGAAGACACAGAAGGACATTTTTATGGGAGACGACTACACGTACTGGCTGCAGTGATTTTACAGAACCCGCGACTGCCACTTTAAACAAGACGATGTTTACTGCACAGTATTAGACCTTAAAAAAGCAGTAAGAAAAATTCTACATTTGACTTTTTAAAAAGACAACCAGAGTAAATCAAAGGTACAGACATCAGTGTGTGCCTTTCTAACCATGGGTTTCACTGTAGAAGATCTGACAAAGACCGCCCCCCCCCCTCCTTTGGGGGAACACACACAAAGCAGAATCTTCAAGTCTTCCCCTTTGAGCCAGAGAACTCTCCCATGCTAGACAGAAGGCACACTAACAACTGAATGAGGGGCGGCCAGGGTCTGCACGCACTCACTAAGGACTGTATTGTGGTCAGTTGTGTGCCTCGGCTTCCCCAGAAAACAGGCTTCTGTAATCTGGATGGATGGAGGGGTCACAGAGCTACACCCAGAGCCTTTGGGGAACTCTGAAATGTAAACTGAGTAGCTATTAGGCTATCCTATCACTGGTTTAGAATTCAGCTTAGTGTGCCTGCCATCTAGCGTAGGAGAGTTCTCTAGCTCAAGGAGAAAGTCTTGAAGATCCTGATTTGTGTGTGTTCAAAAGGGAGGGGTCAGATCTTCTACAGTGAAATCCACAGTTAGACAGCCACACACTGATGTCTGTGTCTTTGATTTAGCTTGTTCGTCTTATTTCTTTTTAAAATCATAATGTAAGATTTTTCGTGCTGCTTCATTAAGGTCTAACACTGTGCAGTAAACATCATGTTATTGGAAATGGCAATCTTGAGTTCTGATGTAAGGCTCTCGCAGCTCTTTCCGACACTTTGATTTGGATGGTATGGATTTTTTTTTTCCTCTGAATTTTTAAGGAACTCACTATTCACGTTTTTTAGTGTACACTTGACAGAGAGCTGAATTAATGCTAGCTACACACAACTTCTTCTGATGAAGTTAGACAACTTAGGTTTTCAATGAATCTATTTGTCTTCGGGAACCAAACAGTGCTTGTCACAGTTGAAAAAAAAAAAAAAATCAATGAAAGTTAGAAGACAGAGTTAACAAAATTTGGAAATTAAAGGTTGGGAAAAAACAGGGGGTCTAAGTTTAATAAGGTTTCTGAAAGCTAAATTTAAAAGAGAAAATTAATTTAAAAAAGACTTGCCTTTTTATACTTTTCTGGGAGGTGACACAGAAACCCAAGTGTTTCATCCACTCAAAGTCACTAGGGTTTTCAGTGGCAAAGACAAGAAAGAACTTAAACGTGGAATCCACGAAAATCACAGAGGGAAAAGCAAAATGAACATTCTTGTTGTGGACGCACAGAGGAATATCCTAACAAAACACCGAAAACACTTCAGCAACAAGACCAAAGGGTCGGAGAAATCAGGCGGGTCCCAGCGTTCCACATACACAGAAAGACTGGTGTTCAAACTCAAAGGCAACCCAACCCAACCATTACCCCGATCTGCTGCTGTGTGGAGAGGGGACTGGCTGACCTCGGGTTTCTAACACCTGACCTGGAGTCTGACGCTGAGAGAGCCAGTTTTCCTCAGCATGCCCACCCTCTCTGCTCTTTCACTAACTGGTCACCCTTGTTTGGTGTCTTCTCCGTACGCACTGGGCCCCTCTCTCTCCATGTTTCTCGATCATGGTATTAGTTGTTTTGAGTTTACAAACTACCCAAATCACAATAAATTGGACCTAGACAGGATAATGTCCAAAAATAAAAGGTTTTAAAGAAAAATAATCAATACTTAAAATATTAATCCTTAAAACCTTTTTAAAAAATGTATAGAATTTTAAATAGTTAGACAAACAAGAACACAATATGCCAATTACTGAAAGTGGGTAATTGCTAGAGTTTTTTTCCCCCAAGTATCTTGAGAGTGATGATTTACTGGGGTTGGGGATTTAGCTCAGTGGCAGAGTGCTTGCCTAGCAAGCGCAAGGCCCTGGGTTCGGTCCTCAGCTCTGGAAAAAATAATAATAATAATAATAATAAGAGAGTGATGATTTACATGGTAAATTTATATGATCACTTGATGCTTGAAATTAATACTGTGTGTATAAAATGAGCATTCAGTAGAACTGATAGATGTGGTCTTTCCTGACCTGAAGGCAGGTGGAAGAATAACCATATTACCGTATCTTTAAACTTTACCAGACTGTATCCTGATACTTCTTCCCGATGCCCACAGTGACTGAACATTAGCTCATGGACTAACACTTCACTCGAAGTTCAACAGCCCCAAACAGGAGAACCTGTAACCCATTGCAGCTCCACCAGCAGTCCTATCCACAAACAGGAACTGCAAGAATATAATGTTTAAATTATAAGCCGCAATATAGGCTTTAAAGTATGGTCTTTCACACCATGCAAAGTACCAGTGGGTTAGGTTATATATAGACCCAGGAGGCACATTTCAACATTAATCCAAATGAAAGACAAAGATGGCACAGGCCAAAAATAAAATTAGTTATTTAAAAATATATTTTTTCCCAATAACTTGTTCTCTTTTTTATTTTTATTAATTCTTGGATAGTTGAGTTTCATACAGGTTTTGATTAAAAATACCAATCTTAACTGTAATTACTTTTCAGAATCAGAATAAAGTCTCATAAGAATAAATACACCACACTGTTTACAAACGGAAAATACTTCCCATATAGAAGCTAAATTCTACTGACTGTCCTAGTGATATTCAATGAAAAGGACTCTACCAGTAGTAAAACAGACTGTCCTTTGAAGCAAAAGAAGCAGGGTTAAAAAGTCAAAGATGGGCCGGGCGGTGGTGGCGCACGCCTTTAATCCCAGCACTCGGGAGGCAGAGCCAGGCGGATCTCTGTGAGTTCGAGGCCAGCCTGGTCTCCAAAGCGAGTTCCAGGAAAGGCGCAAAGCTACACAGAGAAACCCTGTCTCGAAAAACCAAAAAAAAAAAAAAAAAAAAAAAAGTCAAAGATAAAACAGGCTTTAGAAATTCTCAATTTTCTGCACGCTTGTTATTTATACCTTAACAAAAAGATACACAATCGATATGCAACAAATTCTGATTGAAGATCTGTTATCTCGAAGCCTATACATCTTCAATGAACCCATTTCTCAACTTTTCCATATTATCTCCTCCAAATGAAAACCCTTACAGAAAGGGGATCTATAACGTAAGAAGCATATCACTTCGGCTCAAGAGATGGCTCCGTAGTTAGGAGCCCTTTGCTGCTCTTCTAAAGGACCTGGGTTCTGTTCCCAGCACCCATTATCAGCCGGCTCACAACTGCCTGTAACAACAGCTTAGTGGGATCCAACTGCTCCCCGGCCTCCATGGGCACCAGCACACACATGGGGCACATACACTTAGGCAAGCACACACAAATACATTTCAGTAAGAAGAGAAATACATCCTACAGACAAAAACCAGTAAGTGTATAGCCAAGAGAAACTAGAGAAACTGAGGACAGGCAGATTAACGAGGAATGGCAGGTGCTGAGCTTTGAATGATAGGATACTTAGACCAGAAGACCCAGAGTTTTCTCAGGTTAGAAGAAACACATGTATGAAGTCATAGAAAAGGGAACCGGGGGACAGCCAGACTATACAACCACCTCCAATGGACAGTCAACAGTGCTACGCATACAGCGCAGCTCTCAACTCCAGAAAACAGAATGCGTTTGATGTTATTCTTATGAATAGCACCCCCCACGACTGTACAAACTAGTGACCTGGTTAGGAGCAGATTAAGGCTGACAGATGACATCAGTGCTCCTCGAAGGTGGTCTATGAAATAGAAGCAAACCCCGAACACGTGTGGATAGGTCCTATCCATATTCTCACATTAAAGCGGTGGAGAAATTCCGAATGGAAAAACTGTACAAACAGCACATCTTAGATTTCAGCTCTGCCCGCTTCCTCAAACCCTTAATATTTCTAAGAGCTAGAGTTTCCAAACACACTTTAGAAAACACTGGGTTACTTAACTGACGTAAGGACTCCAGAATAAGTTGTATATGATTAAAAAAGAAAAGAGGAACTATTAAATGTGTTAGTGAGGCAATGATGCCAGATAAGACACTTTCTAAAAAAAAAAAAAAAAGGCAACAAATTTCAGCACAAATATGAAAATGAAAATATGAAAAGTAGATTACAGTAAAAGAACTGAGAAACTTTGAGAACAAGACTGTTAGTCCCTGTAACAGGAGAACGTCCTGGGTTAATAAACTGAACAGATCTACATTGCTAACAATCCAATTATTGTAAAAGCTCCTTCTAAGTTGAATGGTCAAATCCTTTCTAAGATTCACTTTTCAGAAAACATACATTTTATTCGTAAATGTACCAGGTCTGTCCAGCAGTCATACCAGTTTGCAGTGAAGAGTATAATCTCAGATTTCACAGTGTAAGCAGGCAGTGGTCCATTCAAAAGTATGCTCCTTGTCTCTGGAGGCCCAGGTGACAGTAACATTAATTCCAAACCAGAATCCCAGAATGTTGGAAACCACAGTGTTAGAAGTTACTATACTTACAAAGAGCAAAATAATTTTCTTACCAAAGTCATTTAAAGAAAATCATGTATTCTTTAGTTAACATTGTTTTTGGGAAATTCAACAGACAACAGCTTTAGGAGACTATAGGGAGGAGTCTTCCCACTCTGCCAAAAATACTAATTTAGATTTCCATAGTCATTAGTAAATTATACCCCGTGACTCCTAACTGTTCCCTAAGGCTCAACCAATAAGCTACGTTTTAAAAATAAAAACAAGTTTCAGAAGTCTTGAGGTGGGCTTTGAAACTGCTTTCATTTTTAATGCATGTACTCTTTATCACACTGATGTACATAAACAACTGCATCTTAAGGCTGATTTTAATCAGGCAGGTTATTAAAGGCAGTTAGTCCATATACAGCATGTAATAGTGAAAGCAGCCTTAACACCAGATGAAATGGATCTTACCTAGCTACACCAATTATTAACGTGGGAGTGAAACAACACTAACTTTTGTTCTGGTGTCCCGTTGGTAAATTATCAATCTAGCATCGTTAATATTCTGGAAAGATCACCAGTACTACGTTAATGCTACTTTTGAAGTAGCTGTTTGTAAGTGATATTTAAAAGGGTGACTATTTATCTACTTGTTTATGTCCGTATTTTTTAGGACTTTCCCCCACTAACAGTAAGACAAGAGGTAGACTGAAGCCTAAAGACACAAAACTATGATGACACACCACTAGTCACTTTTAGAAAAAAGACACCTGTGTTCAAATCCTTTGAAGGCAGCAGACATTTAGACATGAACATAAGAAAGAACACTGTCTGGGAGTTTACATGCTAACATGTCACCACAGACAGATCTTCCGAAAGATGACTCTGCATACACAGTTAAGAGAGGATTTTTCCATCTATCAATTTTTACAATTGCCACAAAAACTACCCAAGCCAACAAACCAAACTTTTCTACACAGTCAAAACTATTTACAAACACAAAGTCAGCTATGTTCATAATACATCAGTGATGTCCCCCTGAACCGTGAAAGGATTTTTAACCATGTTACGATTTCGCCTAACTTATAAATTCAGTATCATTCTTTTCCAAGATGCAGACTGGTAGGCCCCACCCAAAATCTGCTGATTCAGAACTGCCGGGGCAATGCTAAGGGACCTGTGCTTTGAGTAACTGCCCCAGGTAATCCCACCAACAGTTGAGAACCACCACCTTTTTGTGTGTGTGTGAGAGAGATTTATAACAAGGTTTTGGATTTCATGAACTAAAAATCTCCTCACTGGGGACCAATCTAAACTTCTAAATTCCCCTGCTCAACAAATTAATATTCTAAAAAAAATTTAGATAACATACCTGTGGCAGAAAAACAAGCTCATAAAACGTTACAGGATTTGAAAGGAACATTTTACTCTAACAAATTTTATTATTTTTAACTAAATTATTGCAAAACAGCAAGGTCACCAGAAACAAGATTTTTTAAACAAAACTATAAATTTATAATAATTTACAGATCTTCATATTCACTCACTCATTGTTAGGCAAATCAGGGTATCTATGAATTGTTTATTTTACTTACTCCAAACATAAGCAATAATTAAACTATAAAGTTAAGCCTAAGTGAATTTATTTTTATTATTGTATTATTAAGTGTACACTGATCAGAAGCTGACCTTTTGTATATTATGAATATGAATATAATGTGAATATTCATAAACTTATACAAACACATATAGTGAGAAGAGAGTGAGAGAGCAGAAGTCGGGGGATACCTCTGGATAATCTAGAATCCAGGTCTGGCTGATTTACCTATTAGGTATGTGAACTGAACCTAGATAAATCACCTTGACTACTTGGGGTGGGGGGGTTGGGGGTGGGAGGGTTGGGGTGGGGGGGTGTACAACTGTCTACGTAACTCATTTTGAAAAATTACTTGTTATGAGAATCATGCAGCACAGCATGTTAAAAACCACACTAACTATGAGCATCTCCTAGTCACTGTTATAAAGCATGAACCAGAGTGAAGCCTGAAGAGCTACTATGAAGTATCTACTATACAACAGAGTATCAGCAGAAAAATCAAAAAAAAGTCTACGCCACAAACACAACCGAGACTACAGAGTCAATTTTTCAGGGACTCTTAAATATTGAGCAGTACTGAGTATCTCCTATGCTACAAATATTAAACGTAAGAATTCAGTTTAACACTCAAGAGGTAGAAGCAGGTGGAGCTCTATGAGTTCAGGGCTAGCCTGGTTTATATTATGCGTTCCAGTCCAGCCAAGGCTACATAGTAAGAATCTGACATTTAAAAAAAAAAAAAAAAAAAAAAGGATTCCACCTATTCACCTAATGTGCCCATTTATAATACTCATTTCTAGTATGAGGATATTGACAGTGAACAGGTTATGAGTTTATGAGTTGTCAAAATGGTCATTTAATTTGTTATTCCATTTTCACTGGCAATTTCTGTAACAAAAACTTTAATAAGGCAGTGTATTTGGTGTGTGTGTAAGCAGCATTTCTAAAAGCTAAGAAATTGTCACTTTTTTTCAAAAGGTTCCTTGTGTATCATTTTCCTAGCGATGTTACCTCAGAGCCTGTAAATCCCCAAATAAGCTATTAATGGCACCTTTCTATAAGACACTTACCAGAAATCCATTTTCCCTTCCAACTCATCAAGTAAACATTTTTACATGAGCTGCAGGAACGTTAAGTTTTAAGTCTCTGCTTCCTGATCCTTACTCTTCCTGTTTTCTCAGATTAATTACAAATTCCATAAGAGATGAAAATACCCAGTTTTAACCTTGTATGCATAAAATACAGGAAAAATTGCCAAATGTTTGATGTTCAATATTATAATAGTTTTACTGAGTGACAAATCCTTGAACTCTTTCCACATAAGTGACTGCTCCATTCAAAATGAAGTTAGCATGCTTGCCCAAGGAAATTAGTCAACTGAATTCCCAAATAAAGGATTTTTATCAAAATACACTTTACAATGTATTAATTATTCTGCATGCATCAAGTTCATGGTTTTAAATGTACAAGGTTACTAGGGCCATATTCTATGGCTTCAGGAGGCCTTGTAGCAGTGAAGGCATAAATAATCTATCATCTCAAACGGATTTTTTTTTATTTAATTACAGCTTAATCCTTATCTACAGCTCAACATCTAATGTTTTACAGTAGTCAGAAGAACTCACAAATGTTGAATTAAAATTTAAATGCAGATAAAACAGCAATAATAGCTTGTGGTCTGTAATTAAAAATCCGTATTAGGTAGTACCCATGTTAATTTACCCATTATTTAAAAGCTTACATCCTTTTCTCTCGTGTTCCACGGATGACAATAAAAAAAATTATCCTCTGCCTAAAGAGAGAGTGTACCTTAAAAATCTGGATTTGAGAAGGGAGTGAGGACGATGCAGAGGGAGCAGGGAAATCTCATCTGCTCAGCTGTCACGACAGCATCCCCCCCCCCCCAAGCCTGAAAATTTCCATTTATTTTTATGAGATGCATCTGAGAGGAGCTGTTCGCAGAAACCACTTTTTCCAACATGGTCTTGATTAAACTTCGAATATAAGTACTCCTGTTCAAAGTGCTCATTCGTATTATCTTAAGGCAAGTAATTATAAGCCCCGGCGAAACCACGAAAGGCAGGTAAACCAAGATAACGAATGGAAAAAGAATTACCATATCGCAGTCAGGCCAGAAAAAATAATTTTACCACATTTTCGGTGTTTATTTTATAACCTGTTCATAGCTCAGCAGTTTAAAAAAAAAAAAAAAAAAAAAAAGAAGAAAGAAAGAAAGTCAAAGCACTACCATGCTGGTAGGTACTGGAATTTGCTGGAATGTCTAAACACAGTGGACGACACTGCTGCATTGCCCCCTTCCTCGGTCGATCCAGATCATCAATATCCTCTTATTCTATTATCAACACGAGTCAAAACTAGTTTAGTTCCGCACCTCATCTTAGAAGGCTACGTAAGGTCTCGAGCTTCAACTAAAAGCAAAACACCATGGCTTCCCACCCAGCTGTTGAAATCCCTCTGAAGGTCTAGAAATTACAGAAGGCAGAAAAAAATGAAGACAAATCCCCCCTTCCTTCTAAACGGGCGTACGGGGGAGGACAACTGCGGTAGGAAGCCATACTCTTCATTTTCACCATGGGATGGGGGTGGGGGTGGGGGTTAACAAAATTTTCAATCGAAGGTGGCGCTCCGTCCTCACCTCACCCGAATGTGACTCACTTTTGCAGACTATATGGTAGAAAATAACAGTTACTTTTCAAAGATCTTTTGCAGTTACACCCAAGCCAAAATCAGGACAGAGATCCACCCTTAATGACAGCAATTTAACTGTCTTATCCAAAGCAAGGTAAAAACTAAAACAGCTTCCCTGAAAAACATGGCTTAAAAGGCCCATTTCATACACTAGCTTTCAAAAGCTCCCAATAAGGGGGGAAAAAAAAAATTCTATTTGCCCTCACCAGGAGGGGGGAAAAGAGGGATTGGGGTGGGGGTGCTGAACGCAGCACACAAGTACAAAAGGCAGATTCTCCTCCTCCAATCCCTCTTTAATTCTCCCAATCCGTCCCCGCCACACACAAGGACAGGGAGTCTCCCTAAGGAAGGCTGGTGGCTGGGCAAGTGAAGGCTCTCCATTCACTCACATGGGCCACCATCCAAAGGGATGCCCTAGGAGCGCTTTACACAAACCAGGCCCTTACAAGTACTTATTATTATAAAATACACCTACGCTGAGCAAGAATCTTATTTTAAAGTAAAGACTGTCCTCAGGTGGGGGAGGTGAAATACAACAAAGCCTTCCATGTTGAAAGGCAGACAGTCCAGACGTGCATATATACCTACACACGTATGAAAAAAAAAAAATCCATATAACTAATTTATCAGGAACAGCAATCGATACCAACAGGAGCCATTAGATTATTAATAAACCCAGAAAAGTAGCATGCAGAGCCGCCAAAGGAGGCTGTCTGCGGCGCTCGAACCCACAGGAAGGGTAAAAATCAGCCCACCGCGGAGGTTCGCGTCCTCCGCGGTCCTGCAGACCCCTGTCCCCATGCAGACCAGCCCCAGCTCTCCCTCGGGGTCCTCTCACCGCCAACAGCAAAAAGCACTCCCAACGCCAGAGTCCCGCAGTAAACTGGTGAATGAAATGCGCACAGACACCGACCTAGGCAGAGATCGAAGCGCAGACCCAGGGGTCGCTAACTAGCTAAGCCACAAAATTCTCTTGCAAGATGAAATAGAGAGGAACCCCCGCCCTCTCCACCTCCCCCCCTACCCCCCGCAATTGGAATGCCACCCTCCTTCTTACTGACCCTTTCCGGGGACCCGAGGACAGCGCGGAGATTATTGGTTTTGTTTTGTTTTTTTTTCTTTTAAACTAAGTACATAAACATGAATCGGAAGCAACCGTGAACATCCTGGGGGGCCAGACGCAAGACCTGAAGACAAGAGTCCAGGCGGCTCTCCAACTCCCCGGGAGTCACCGTCCGGGGTGACACGCATCGATCACACCACCCCCCCTCCGGGGGGGCCGACGCACGAGCCCTCACCTTGCGCCTCCAGCACCTCTTGGGGGGGCCCAAGTCAGGGATTAAATGGGTGACCCTCCCGGGGCGCGGGGAAGAGGGAGTGCCGGGCACGGCTGCCCTCAAGGTCACCAGCACCCGCCAGGGTGGGGGCGACCGGTCTCTGGATGGGGCTGTGGCGGCAGCCGAGCGAGGCAGCCCCGCGAAGTAGGAGAGCAGCCGCGCGGGGTGGAGACCGAGAAGCCACCGGGACGGCGGCGGCGACTCCAAGCTGGAGCCGGCGCCGAGGCGCGCGCGCGGGGGAAGAGGAAGATCTTTCTCACCTTTACGGGTCTCCCTAGCCGGAGCGAACCCCGGCGGCTCCGGGCAACTTCGCGGGGACCCGCCGCGCTCCACCCCGCGCGCCCAGCTGTCAGGACCCCCGCCGCGCCCTGCGCGCTCCGCCCGGCCTCCCCCGCAGGTGGCCGCCACTCACCTCGCCCGCAGCGGGAACCATTTTTCCGAGGGGGGGGGGAAGAATCAAGGAAGGATAGGCGGGAGGGGTCGGAGGAGGGGGGAAGAGGTGGGGGGCGAGGAGATCGCAGGGGGAAGGTGGTCTCGGGACGTGCTCGCAAGCCGGCTCGCTGGGCTCGGGGCGCCACGCGGAGGTGCGGCTGCACCTCGAGGAGGAGAAGGAGGAGGAGGCGGCCGCCGCGGAGCCCGGAGACTCTCGGCGTCCAGCAGCCGGGGCTCCCTACTCACGCTGCACCGCGAGGAGGCGGCGGCGGAGGAGGAGGAGGAGGAGGAGGAGGCGGCGCCCGGCCCGGCCCCCGCCCAGAGCCCGGCGATCGCCGAGTGGCCGCTCGCTCGCGTCCCCGCAGGACCCGCCTCCTCGGCTCCGCAAAGCCGCGCTGCTCAGGGCGCGCCGCGCTCGGCACCCAGCAGCAGCTCTGCCGGCCCCGCGCCGTCGTCCGCTGCAGCAGCAGTTGCAGCAGCAGCAGCAGCAAGAGCCAGCAGCAGCGGGCGGGGTGCAGCCCCGGGGCGGGGTCCGGGGGGTGGGGGAGGACACCGGGAAGCAGACGGCTGGAGCACCAGGGGGGCTGCGGCCAGCTCCAGGGGGCCGGGGGGCCCGTGTGCACCGGGGTGACCCGCGAGATCGTTTCCGAGCCGGCCGTGGGTCTCGGGGCCGGGGGGAGAGGAAGGAGGACGCTCACCCGTTCCACTCCGACGCTCCCCTTGGGCTCCACACCTCCACGCCTTCCCGCTCCACGCTGGCGGCGCAGCTGGCCTCCCCGCTGCCTCTGCCACCGCCGCCGCCGCCGCCGCCGCCGCCGATGCTCGCGCGGCCGCCGCTGCCGCCTTGGCTGGGCGCGGTCACGTGACGCGGCCCGCGGGGAGCCTGAGGGCGGGCGGGCGGGCTGGGCGAGCGGGCGCGCGCCGGGGCGCGCGCGCACGGAGCGGAGGTCTCTTAGCGCGGCTCGGCCGGGGACTGGCGCTTTCCCCCCCCCCCCCCCCCCCACTGTCCCCGAGAGGGGCGTTTCAAGGGGGTGGATCCACCGAGCGCGCCCCCCACCCCGCTCCACCCCGCCCCGGGGCCGGCGATCGCGCGCGCGCGCGTGTGCGCGGGACCGAAAGGGTGGCCGGGGTGCAAGGCGGGCGGCTCGCGCCTCCGCTGCGCGCCCCTCCTTCTCTCTTCCTTTACCCCCCCCCCACCCTGCGCGCCGGGCTCGCCCGCTGCCCCCGCCCCCCTCCTGCGCGTCTTCTCTCTTCCCCCCCCCACCCCACTCCACCCCACCCCACCCTTTCCCCCTCCTGCGGCGGCCTCTGATTGGCCGGCGGCCTCTGACGTCTGTGTTTCCATGACGTGTCGGCCCGGGGAGGGGCGCGGGGAGCGGGGAGGGCGGCGGGGGAGGAGGGGGCGGCCACTCCGTCCGTCACCGCCGCTTCCTAGGCGCGCGGCCGGGCGGCTCCCGCAGCGTGCGGAGGCAGGAGAGTGATGATGACTGTCGCCGCCGCCGCCGCCGCCGCCGCTGCTGCAGTGGGACGACCTTCAGCCGGGGTCCCGCTCCAGCCGCCCCCACCGGGGTGGAGGCGAAGCCGGTTCAGCGGACCCGGAGAACGGCTCCCCGCGGCTCGGCGCCCACTCCCTAAGCGGACTTGTCTTGTCTCCGGTCCCGGACAGTGACGCACTCGCCCGACAGCCGGAGTGCCTCCCCCTTGGGGACCGGAGCCCACTGTCCCCGTGTGCGCGCCGGCCCGGCTAGCAGACACCGGGGATCCCCGCTGCAGCGGGCCACACGGTGTCCGCGGGCCGGTGCAAACAGGCCTTGCAGGGTCCGCGCTTAAAGTCCTCGTGTTTCCTCTCTTAGGTTTGCTTTTTAATCTTGTTCTACCTGTGGCAAGCTAGGGGGGCTTTGAATTCCTCTTCTTTTCCCGAGGAGAAAGAAACGAGAAGAAATTTAAAAAGAAACCATACAGAGCCATGTGCAGTGTGGTGATGGTTAAAAGGTAGCCGATCCTGGCCCAACCTTTCGAACGTGTTGCAGTTTTAAAAAAGAAAAGAAAACCGCTCCTTATCGCATCTACTTTTTCAAAAGGGTTTTCTTGACTATGTCCACGGATTTAAAGATGTGTATTCTGCCCCTTCCGTGTCTAATCGCCTCTGCTTTAACTAAAGGTCCCCCGATCGTTTAGACCTTATCAGGGTTGTTTTCACTATCACTTAACCAGAAAAAAAAAAAAAAAAAGTTCTGTAGTGTTCTTTTTGTTCAACCCCTGAAATGGAAGAATTAATAGTTGCACAGTCTTCTCAAAAGCACACAGGTAAAGAAAGGCAAGTACTTCATTATGTATGTTCACTACCTGATAGCATTTGTTTTAAAATAATGTAAAGGCTTGAAAACAAAATATTTGAGTTTCAAAGCAAGTTTTCCACAATAAAACTGTTGAAAAAAACGCCTTTTTTTCCATTTATACTTTTTCACCAGGCTAGACATTACCAACCCTCTGAACTGTGCCCTTGACATGTAAAACTGGCACTGGGCATTTTTTTCCTCTCTGTTTCATCACAGAGAATAGGTTGGTGTGGTACAGTAAATAGCCCTTCTTGATACTATTTCAAATCTACAAATAGGAAAGCAGATTAATTAAATTTCACTTAGGTAATTTCCAGTATTTTCTCGCCCCGAAATATCTTTCCGAATAGCTCAGACACATCCACAAACCCTTGGCTGATTCTCAACTTTCGACCAAGGAAGTCCCCGTAGAAAATTGAATTGTGCATTCTACTTTAATCAGGAATTTGACATTAAAGTAATAAATGAATCATTGTATGCTACACTAGCAAAATTGATAATAGATTAAACTAGAATCTGTTCACTTTATGGGTTTGTTGAAATTCTAAATCATCAAATGCATGTTTTTAAAAGTATATGTTCATGAAAAAAATCACTGAGCATCCTTAGTATGGAACATTATTGCTATGAAATTTTTATTTGAGTGAAAATGTATATGTCCCAGAATATAGTTGTATGCACTTTAATAAACGTGAGTTACATGCATGATGAAATTTACTCTCATATAGTCAACATAATTGTACTGTATATTTGATTTGTATGTTTTCATTCCTTCAAATACGAAATTAAAGCTAAAAGCAATATAGAAGCAACTGCTCATTAAGAAATTCAATTTTTTTTCCTCCCACAGGGCTTCATCCTGAAATCTCCCAAATGACATACTTTTCGATGTAAAAATGCTGAATTGCTTAATTAGGGTTTTTGTTTTCCGTCTGGTGAAAGAGATGGAACCAGGGCCTTATGGTGACAGTTAAGTACCCTGGCACTGGACTAGAGTTCAACCCTTCAGAATTATTTCTCATAAGATATTGGGCTACTGGAAGTCATCAATGCCCTTGTGTATTATATGAGCATATCATCTTCATCTTAGAACTCATTTATCCCATGAATTTAATTGAACTGGAGGTATATTAGCATATAATAGGAACAACGCAATACAGTTTTCTACTAAATAATATTATAGTTTTGCAAATATGCTTTTTACTTACAATACCAAACTTATAAAGATGAACCCTAGAAAAGTTACTGTTTTGGATGC
The DNA here is from genome assembly GCF_949786415.1 of Peromyscus eremicus. Lineage (NCBI taxonomy): Eukaryota > Metazoa > Chordata > Mammalia > Rodentia > Cricetidae > Peromyscus > Peromyscus eremicus. The sequence goes on from NC_081434.1 coordinate 28,681,556, forward strand.
TATATTGGAAATGCAATAACATGTTAGGCAATTTTAATAGGTGCAATCTTTTAATTCCTTTTAATGGCATAATTGTATTGACATCTTTACTGGTAAATTGATTATGTCAAGCTTTATAACACATGCAGAAACTCCCCAGTGTAACCAAATGTGAAGAGAAACATTAGGCTCTTGATTCTCTTAAGAATCCTAGCCTAGCATGATTTCACACTTCCATGATCCCAGCACTCAGGAGGCAAGGACCAGGAGGATGGAGAATTCCAGGCCAGACTGGGCTACATCGTGAGTTCCAGGCCAGTATTGTAATACATAGCAAGACCCTGTCTCAAAAAAAAAAAAAAAAAAAGGCATCATATGTGTTAAGCAATGGAGCAAAATTAGCTGAGTGGCTGTGATGCACACCTTTAATCCCATTACCCGGGAGCAGAGCCAGGTGGATCTCTGTGAGTTCCAGGCCAGCCTGGTCTACTGAGCGAGATCCAGGACAGGCACCAAAGCTACCCTGTCTCAAAAAAAAAAAAAAAAGAGCAAAATTAAGACACCAACTGTAATATGTTTTTAAAACAAGGTACATTCCTTAAATGGACTTCTATATGTAAATCTGTCAGTCCCGATCATAACAGAATACAAGAGGATTGATGGGTGGAGGGAGGAAGCAGGGTGGGAGGAATATCAAACGCTTCCTAAAATACAATTATGTATGTTCTCAAATTTTCATTAACCTAGAGATAGAAAATTACTTAGCTGAAAATCCACAGAAAACTTATTTATTAGTAACAACTTAATTACATTTGTTGAATTAAATGGAGTACAATTACAAGTAAGCCTAAAATAAGAATCTTCAAGTCACAGAACAGGAAGTTTTTTATATATGAAAAATGCAAAACAGTTGGATGACATCATTTCCTGGGAATTATTTCATGCCTACATACTTTGTACCTTCTAGGAGTAAGGCATTTTTCACACCCCAAAAACTGTGTAATTTAGGCATACGGTATTGACCCCCAAATATAAATTCCAGCCAATAGAGAGATCATACCTAAATGCTGAGGAAGGTCTCTCATGGCAGATTTAGATCTGTCTTGTACCATAAGAAACACACATAATTTAATAGAAAAGAAAAAGTACAGTAAAAAAAGCTGGGAACGTCACCTGGCCGTGAACAAGTTTACCATAATCATTTCCCTTGTCCTCCATTATTCAAGTGTATCCTGATGACCCTTGAGAGCCACGCCTACCTTAATTAGAATGCATCGCTTCCCCATTACTAATGCTGAATTGTCATATATCATAGTGCTATTATAAAATTTAGGTGAAATATTTGCATAAAGTTTCAACACGGTTTTTCTTGCTTTTCTGTTGTTGTTTTTTGTGGGGTTGTTGTTGTTGTTGTTGTTTTTAAGAAAGGTTCCCATTCTATAACCCAGGCTGGCCTGGAACTTATCCATAGCCCAGGCTTGCTTTGAATTCCCTCTTTTCTTCCTTCTGCCTTCTCCACATCAAGTGTGTCCACCAGACTCATCCAAAACACAGTACTCGATATATACTATATGTTCAATAAATGACATTATTCAGAAATACTCTTTTTTTATTACAAAGTATTTACTTTTTTTTTTCAAGACAGGGTTTCTCTGTGTAGCTTTGGTTCCTATCCTGGATCTCACTCTGTAGACCAGGCTGGCCTCGAACTCACAGAGATCCGCCTGCCTCTGCCTCCCGAGTGCTGGGATTAAAGGCGTTTTCCAGAGTATTTACTTCTGGTTGAATCTCTCCAAAGTAGACAGTCCTTTAGATGGTTCTTGTGTGGAACACTCTTTTCTTCCTCTGCCATAGCATCCTTTTTAAAGTGTGTGTGTGTGTGTGTGTGTGTGTGTGTGTGTGTGTGTGTGTTGGAGCATTGTGTGAGACTTCACATAGACATGGACATAGAAGCTAGAGGAGAGTGTTGTCTGATCTCAAGGGGCTCTCCACTTTGTTGTTTGAGACAGGGTCTCTCAGTGGCCGAGAGTTTGCCCTTTACACTAGACTTCCTTCTTGGTGCTGGGATTGCAAACATGTGCCACCATGTCCAGGTATTTTTCATGTACATGCTGGAGATGGACTCAGATTCTTATGCTTGCATGCTAAGCTCTTTATTCACTGAGGTATTTCCAGCCCTTCTGTGTTTTTTAGTTGTTCTTGCTATCCATCCTGCCTATTTCTAATAGTAGGCTCTTGCTCTTCAGCATTTGTCTATCTTGATACTAAGTATGTCCACTTCCATGACTTCAGCCCCTTGATGACAGGGGTACTGCTGTTTTACTTCCTAAGTACTTATTGAGCCTGACAAATGTCCTCTGAGGTCACTAAGGTAGGAAAACAAGAAAGATTCTATTTACGCGACATGAGCATCAAGGTAATAATAGTTCATCGAGCCATTTACATAAAGAAATTTTTATTAAGCACTTACTACATGGTAGACCTAGCAGAATTTGGCACCAAGTGAATGCCAATTCATTTAGCACAGATGAATGAACAAAGAAAAGAAGTAACCGTTTCTCCGATGATGAATTCTAAGTTTATGCACATAACCTGATTTTATTCTTACCCTGTGCGGGAACGTTCTGGAGGGTCAACGTTTCTTCTTCCGCATAGAAACAATAGCGAGAGAGCAATCAACCAGTCACCCAATGCAAGGCACTGGAAGCTGTTGAGTTGATCCACGTGTCTGTCGAACTGGAGCCATGAGACGAATGTTGATAACTGTGGGGCAGTAAGAGGAATGTGGAGTCTAGAAACTAACAAGAAGGGAGCCTGGAAACGGAAGTTCAGAGGGAAGATAATGCAGGCCAGCAAGGAGGAATCTTGCTGTTCCTTCCATACCGGTTAAGACCATCAACCAGGATGAAGTAAAACTAAAGACTGAGATGAGTAGATGGAAAGAATTAAAATATGGTGAAAGAATAAAGTGTAGGTTTCCCAAGGCCTGGTAAGTTTAGCGTGCTTTTCCAGCAATATGAGTTTGCATGACAGTTTGTCAGAACTCAGAATTGGGATTGTTTTCCGATTTGGCCTCAGCGTGTAGAGTCAAGGTCTGGTGCACAACTTCCTAGCAAGAATGGACATAGCCCTGATAATCAGAGTGTATTAGTCTTTTTCAGACCTCCAACAAAATACCTCAGACTGAATGGCTAAAGCAACACAAATTGATTTTTTTCATCATTCTAGAGCCTATGGGGAGTTTCTGATAAGGCTTCTCTGCCTGGCTTGCAAGACAGACCTCCATGCTTTTACATCACGTGACTTGCATTGGTAAAAGTGAGTGTAAAGGGAATCTCTCCCTTATGAGTACACTGGCCCTATCAGATTAAACATCCACCATTACAACCTCACTTCACTCTAATTGCTTGTCTAAAGGCCTCTTCTTTATACAGGCACATTGAGCATCAGAATTTCAACACATAAATGTTGAGGGACTCCGTTCGGTTCATAATGCAGACTCATTTTTGGTAAGAAGTTTTTAGACTTCTCATATGAAGCCTCTTCAGATCTGCTGGATTAAATTGCCTGCATTTATGTAACTCTGCTCCTCCAGTGTTTGTGGGTGGTGCATATAAATGGTACCGAGGATGTAGGAAACAATACTGATAACGAAACCAAGGGTAAAGACACAAGACATTTGTGAGTCTGGAAATGGAGAACTCACTGGTAGAGGAACAAGTAACCATAAGCAGTTGTTAGTTCAGGAAATTAGTAAACCTGGAAATGAGCCAGGTAGACAGAATCACAATATTCTACTGATAACTGTGGCAGGAAATGACCGAGGGAGCAAAGTGGGTGCAATCAGTCTGTCTGAATGTTGTGTCCCCCTAAAATTCATGTTGGAAGTCTAGTCCCCCACACTGGTCAAGTAGTGAGAATTCAAAAGGCCATTCAAGAGCAGAATTAATTTGCTTTTAAAATAGTCTGGAAGACTTACTCTGTTCTCTACCATCTCAGGACACAGAAGGCACTGTTTGTGAACAAGGAAACTGGCCCTCACCAGATGCTCAGCCCCTTCTACCTTGATCTGGGACCTCCCAGCCTCTAAAACTGCAAATGTAAGCACCAGCTGCTTATAAAATAGCGAGTCTATGGTATGTTGGTAGCATTCTGCATGGGCTGCAATGTCATGTAAAGATAGAATCCTGCATCTCACAGTGGAGTGCTGGTACTGGGTCCTCCCAATTCACTTATGCCAGGGAAAAGCATCAGGGAGGCTTAATTTCTGCCCAGAATTGTAAATAAATAAATAAATAAATAAATAAATAAATAAATAAATAAATGGGGAACCAGTGATAAAAGACACTAAAGAAAACCATCCTACACACTTCACTAAGAAATCCCATGACACAAAAGACAGAGGAAGTCATAACAGCAGCTAGAAATGGGAAAAAGAAAAAAAAGAAAAAGAAAAGAAACAATTACCTTCAATTACCTAATGGCTAACTATATATTAACAACCACATGGGTAGAGAGATCAAGGACGCTTTCTTCAGCGTTCTTCTGGAAATAACTTTCTTATAGGAGTTTTCCATATTTAGTTAAAACGCCATTGCCTTCCCAAGAGGATCACTCATACTCCAACACGGGAGGTTTCTGCATACACTAGTTAGATGTCTGCATAGTCAACACGTCAGGAATAATGAGAAATGGAAAGGGATGCCAGCGTGAGAGAGACACGACAGGAAAGTTGACAAAAAAGCCCCGTGATGCCGCTCCGCATGGATGCCAGTTTCTCTGCTGGACAGCTTGGCGTGTCCTTATCAGAAGATTGCAAGGAGCTGGGCCTGGAGGAACAAGAGGTTGGTAGAAAGCTTATCGCTCATGATAAGAGACAATAGTCTTGCTGAGCCCTCCCCTAAAACTCCCACATACACCTTTATGAATGTTTGGATGTCTGCCACTCAGAAGGCATCCAGAGCCAGCCAGAGGGGATTACAAATGGAGCCTAGCCAAGAAAGGAGGCTTGGTGTTTCTCCTCAGCTCTTCTTCTTGTCCTCCACACTGGAGGCGCTGTGTCTTGGAGAAATGAAAGAGAGAGAAAAACGGAAACACAAAGACTGAGCAAGCTCTTCTCCAGTACACACAGATAGCCATGGGGAGAGAAAACCTTTGGTTCTGGTGATCTTACACTTCCCTTGTTGAAAACCCTCAGAAGGTGAAAGACTTTCAGATGTTAATGAACAGGCTTGGGAGGCTCCCTAGGCCTTGGATCAACCATTGAAATCATCCTTCCAGCAAAATATGCACGTGAGGCCATAACTGATAGGCACGTGTGTTTAGAATAAGAATACATGCCGGGCGGTAGTGGCGCACGCCTTTAATCCCAGCACTCGGGAGGCAGAGGCAGGCGGATCTTTATGAGTTCGAGGCCAGCCTGGTCTCCAAAGCGAGTTCCAGGAAAGGCCCAAAGCTACACAGAGAAACCCTGTCTTGAAAAAAACCAAAACAAACAAACAAACAAAAGAATACATGAGTAAGCTGGATATGATGTAGCAGCTGCAAATCACAGTCTCATGAAAACAGTTTGGGTAGCCTTGTCAGTCCCTACTGAAAGCTGTAGTGACAAGGAGTTTCTTTGAGCTGAACAAGAAGAGCACACCTACCTTAAAATTTTGTGGATACAATCCTGAATGCCTATCACCGTGAAAACCCGGCAGGAGCAGGGCCCAGTCAGATGTGTGTTCAGGTCTACCTGCGAGATCCAGAAATGCTGAGTTCCTCATAAAACTTTGTTGGAGGAATGGTGAAATCTCTGGGTACAGCATGTCACAGACTCATTGCTTTCCCAACTCTTCAGCCCCGACAGTTGGGACTTTGTGGGTGCCAGACCCATTTGAGGCCTTCTGGTCTTTGGCTTCCCTTTTTTCTGTTTGGGATCTGGAGTCCTCCAGGTTCTCAGTGGGTGTCTTGAAACTCCAGCAACTGTACCCTTTCTAGCTTCTGGCTACCCAGGTTCTGATGCACTGATTCCACTTCTCACATGTTTCCACTTACTTCTGCTTATTTGCACACTTAGCCTGTGATCTAGCTCTGGCCCCTCTGAAACTTTAATCATACCTGTCTCTGGAAGGTGTTCCAATGGCTGACTTTTGGCTTGCCAAGATTCTTGACTCTTCTGTACGTTTTTAGCTTTCCAAGTTCCAAATTCTAGACGCCTTTTAATGCTTTGCCGCCACTAATTGCAGTGTGTTTCTATTCCTAAAAGCCATGGGCTATTATGCAAAAACCCAAGTGCCAGGCTTTAGAGAGCTCCTTTAGGGTTGCTAGTTAGGAAGGCCCCCAAGACAGTACAAAGCCTTGCAGTTCCTCTTGGTTGTCCATCAGAGATAATGGGTAAGACTGTATGGCTGGATTCACCACACATCTTTGTTGCAAAATACACTGAAATCAAGCTGGAACTGAACTGGAAGTTTCTTCCTTGTTGGTTGGTTTTCATAGTGCTAGATGGTGCTAAGCAAGGTGCTAGGGGAGAGAAGGCAACAGCTCTCTTACCCAGCTGTGAACCCTACGAACCATAATAACAACCTACCAGAGAAAAGCTATTCACCGGTGTAGTACTGGCATGACAGCTTTGGGGGTAACCAACTACTCTTTGCTTGAATTTGAGGCTCAACCTGCCTGAGGGAATTCATGCCTAATACTGCAAATACAGTCAAAAATCTACTGTTGGAGAGGTCAGCGTGGTATTGCTGTGACAGACATGACTATTGTTTTGGGGAGGACTGTGGAAGGACCTTGGAACTCTGGCCTAGAAAATTCATTAACTGTTGAGAACTTAGTGGGCAGTTCTGTAGGAGCTTGGAAGGTAAGAATGTTGAGGGCAATGCAGAAGATGGAGGCCTGGCTTCTGAAGTTTCAAAGGGAAGTTTAAAGACTCTGTCAGAGCCATGTGTTATTTTTAATTAATATTCTGTGGCTCTGGTTAGCTGGGGCTGAAGGTCAGCTGTGGTAAACAAGATACCAAAACTACGAAAGGGAAAGCTTTACTTTGCTGAGATACTCAACGCTGGTTGGCTAGAGCTGAGAAATTAATAGTAATGAAGAGGAGACCAGCATCATTAGAGGTGAAATCTTCTGGGAAGTGTTTCCTGAGAAACACTGTGTTTCATAGGCAGCTGACGTTGTACTTCAAGTTGGCAGCTGAGCTTGGTAGTGTAAGAGTGACCCAGGTGGTACTGGTTTTGAAGGTCGTGGAGAGCAGCTCAGGCTGGGCACTGTGAGAGGCCAAGAGAAGGCCATTGTTGAAGGTGCAGCCCCAGTGGCAGTTGAAGGCACAGGACTGAAGGGGTCATAGAGAGGTTGAGGCTTGGCACCATGAAGAGAGCCTATGAGAGGCTAGTGGTGAAAGTGCAGCCCAGTTTCAGCAGAAGACCCCGGCATTTCGGAGAATTCGGTACCATGGGATGATCACCAAGAACAGCAGCGGTGGTGGTGTGGAGCCAGCCAGAGCCTAGAAGACAAGCTGGTGTGTGTTGCAGAAGGTAGAGCTGAAGAAGTGACCCAAGCCCCAGAAGCTGGTAAGCAAATCCCAGACATTAGACATTGAGTTATTTACACTTTTGGAGTTTGGTTTGGCTTTGATTTGCTTGTGACTGTGCCCTGATTCTTCTCTCTTGAAGTAAGAAGGTATTTCATGTATTTCTGATTTTACAGGACCCCACAGTTGAGAGACTTTGAATTTTAAAAGACTTCGGATTTAAAAAAAGATTGGCTATTTTAAAGAGATTGAACTTTTAGTAAAGACTGTGAGACTTTCAAAGTTATTTATATTTTTAATGCAGAATCTTGGGGATGAATGAGAAAGAAAAGGTTGTGGCTTAATGGTGATGTGTTTGGTGTCAAGTTGATAGGGGGGTCAGGTGTGCTGGATAGTTTTATGTCAACTTGACACAAGCTAATGTCATCTGAGAGGAGGGAACCTCAATTAAGAAAATGCCTCCAAGTGGGATCAGGATCTATCCCTGGTGCATGAGCTGGATTTTGGGAGCCCATTACCTATGATGGGGTGCCTTGCTCAGCCTTGATGCAGTGGGGAGGGACTTGGTCCTGCCTCAACTGAACGTACCAGGCTTTGCTGACTGCCCATGGGAGGCCTTACCCTTTCGGAGGAGGGGATGGGGAGTGGGTAGGGGTGAGGAAGGCTTGCGGGGAGCAAGAGAAGGGATGAGAGGGGAATCTGTGGTTGGTATGTAAGATAAATAAAATTAATTTCTTAAATAAGAAAATAAAATTTAATCAAATGAAAATGCCTCCGTAAGATCAGGCTGTAGGCAGGGCTGTAGGGTATTTTCTTAATTAGTGATTGATAAGAGAGGTCCAGGCCTATGGTGGGTGGTGCCATCCCTGGGCTGGGCTCTAGAAGAAAGCAGGCTGAACAAGTCATAAGGAGCAAGCCAGTAAGCAGCACTCCTCCACGGCTTCTGCATGAGCTCCTGCCTCCAGATTCCTGCCCTGCTTGAGTCCTTGTCCTGACTCCCTTGGATGATGGACTGTGATGTGAAAGTATAAGCCAAATAAAACTTTTCCTCCCCAACTTCCTTTTGGTCATAGCATTTCATCACAGCAATAGAAAACCTATCAAGGACATATATATATATATATACTTTAAAAATTTTTTTTCCAAAATAGATATTTAACAGAGTTTTAATAATAAAACATCCAAAATCAGGTATGATGCCACATGCCTGTAATCCCAGCACATGGGAAATGGAGGCAGGAGAATGAAAAGTTCAAGACTATCCTTGGCTATACAGTGAGTTCAAGACCTGTCTCAAAAAAATAGGTGCAGATAGTTACCTGCATGTGTTTACATATTTTTCTAATTTTAATACTATAGATACATGATATGTGAGAGGAAGATTTCTATAGTCACCTCCTGGCAGAACCAGAGTAGAAAGCTGTTGTAATTAGTGCAGAGTAGTTATTGTGCTGCAATAAGAGACTGATAGGATGTGGAACTTGCATACTTTTAGTAGCACTGGCCATTCACAAAATAGTAAGAGAATTTCAGAGAAATAAATGACTGTGTGACCCCGTAATATATACTGTATAAACTTACACTAGGGAAATTTAAATGAACTGAAATATTAGACTTGGCTTTGAGGAGGATTCAATATGGCATCTAGAAAGAGCCTGAGGGTTAGGTATTAGGCAACCTGGACTTGAACTCCAGTTCTGAAGTTTACTACTAAATGATCTTGTTCAACCAGTTCCTCATCCTCTCTGGTTTTCCTCTGTGTAAAAGGATAACTTTCTAGGGCTCTTTTGAGAATGAAGTTATGCAATGCACTTTTCAGAGCAGGTGTTCAACGACTAGGTCTTCTTTTTCCTTTTTTCTTCTTTCTTTTTTTTTTTGGTTTTGGTGTTTTTGAGACAGGGTTTCTCGGTGTAGCCCTGGCTGTCCTGGAATTCACTTTGTAGACTAGGCTGGCTTTGAACTCACAGAGATCCTCCTGCCTCTGCCTCCTGAGTGATGGGATTAAAGGCATGAGCCAATACACCCAGCCAATAACTAGATCTTTAACCACTGTCCTACATAATCTGTCTTATTTTAGAGTAATTCTTAAAATTCACTAGAACAGTAGTTCTCAACCTTCCTAATGCTATGACCCTTTAATCCAGTTCCTCATGTTGTGGTGAGCCCCAACCATACAGTTATTTTCGTTGCTACTTCATAACTGTAATTTCACTTCTGTTAGGAATCATAATGTAAATATTTTTGGAGATAGAGGTTTGTCGGGGGTCATGACCCACTGATTGAGAACCACTGTGGCTAGCATCTATAAAAGTAAAGTAATTAATGGAAAAATGAAAGAAATGTAGTTAAAATGTATACAGCTTCAAAGGAAGTTTTTAAACTTTATAAACCATGTTCATTATTGTAAGGGAGGTTCGGAAAGTTTAAGAAATTTTGAAATAGTAAAGACATTGAGATTGAAGTTCTATTTGTATGACGTATTAATTAATCTGCTAGCTCAGATTATTTTTTGGTCAGATAAGAAATTCACTTCTAATTTAGAAGATCATTACAATTTGAGTTAAGATCATCTATGTAGCTAGCTATATCAGCATGATAAAAAAATTAGCAAAATGTCTTTTAGTAGTTATTAAACAAGAGAGACTATGGTCTCCCTTGAAAATAAAGATAAATCATTTGTGTTGGTGACTTTTTTGTTGCTATGTTAAAACACTATGACCAAAAGTAAGTTATGGAAGACAGAGTTTATTTTGGCTTATGGCTCCAGTGGGACGAGAGTCCATCATGATGGGGAGATGTAGTGGCGGGAATCAGATTTGGGGAGCTCATGTCTCAAGTGTGAACATGAAGCAGAGAGTGTGAACTGGAAGTGGAGTGAGGCTGTGAACTCTCAAACCCTGTGTCCAGCGATGCACTTCCTCCAGCAAGGCTGGACCCCCTCCCCAAACAGTCGACCAGCTGGGAGTCAAGTGTTCCAGACACCTGAGCCTATGGATGACATTTTTTATTTAAACTGCTGCATCAATCTTCAAGAAAGCTTAAGATGACCACTGAATTCAGAACCAGAGCCCAAACAGCGAACACCAAACTGTCTCAACAAGGCATGCTATCCTTACACTGCTTCCCAACCCTGCAGCTGGGAGCTAATTAAATAGCTCAGAGTGCCGCGCTGAACCTTAGTACTGCATTTACAAAACAACTTCAGAGGACATGCTATTAAAGTCTGGGGTTTATCAGAAGGAGCCAGCTCCTTTTTTAAGCAGCCCTTAAAATTAACATACTGGATAAGCTGCTTATTATAGACAGAGCCTATGAGATCCTTCATATAGATCCAGAAGTTAAGCAGTGAATTTCTAAGCCAACTAATGAGACTATTGCACTGAGACTAAAATCTAAAAATAGCATTTTAGATAACCCAAGAGCATTTTGAGAAGTAAATTTATACTCTATATGGTCATTTCTAAATGCTAAAAGCCACATTGATAACCACTAATATACTGGAATCTCTCTGGGCTGAAATGTGGAGCAATTCTGTTCTTAATTAACTTAGAAATATACCAGTGATAATGGGAATGTGTGAGAAAAGGATATTTTAAATTACCGTGAATTATGCTTCTCCCTTTAATTAATCTGAATAGTTAAGCTTTAAAATTCATATCAAAATATCCCCTAGGCCGGGCGGTGGTGGCGCACGCCTTTAATCCCAGCACTCGGGAGGCAGAGCCAGGCGGATCTCTGTGAGTTCGAGGCCAGCCTGGGCTACCAAGTGAGTTCCAGGAAAGGCGCAAAGCTACACAGAGAAACCCTGTCTCGAAAAACCAAAAAAAAAAAAAAAAAAAAAAAAATATCCCCTAAATAAATAAAATCTTACTTTGTAAGGCAGTGATGACAGCTATCATTATTTAAATTATATACAGTAAGGGGAGAAGTATGATATAGAACCATTTAGCAACTGGACTCTTTGGAGGTCATAGAAGGTATCTACTATTGCAGGCATCCTGATGTACTGGATACTCAAGAAGACATGGAGAAAATTGGTGAGGTCTTTACAGTTCTTCTCATTTATCTCTAAAATGGGAGATGCAACATTGAGCTTACATTTCTTCCAGTGATACAACAAATTGCAAGAGCAGGTTTGGAACAGTTCAGCATCCCTGAAACCTGCTACACGTAAAAGTCATGGTGTACAACAAGACCTTTCATCTAGACGAGGAAGTTATGTGACCTATGGTGGCATGTGCTCCTACGTGTGGGTTTCATCGATGCAAAAGGAAGAAAGCTGTGGGGGTTATGTCTATGTCCTTAAAAATAGTCTTCTTACTGAATTGTGAAGCGGTAAAGTCTACAGATAAGTGTAGGATGCATTTACAGGATCGCAGTAGTGTATGAACTAGATGAGGTGGAAAGACAATCTTGCCAGTAAACTTTTAATAAAGGAACTGCCTCTGGCTTGCCAATTTTTTAAATTGTATGTGTGTGTGTGTGTGTGTGTGTGTGTGTGTGTGCTAGAAGATCACTTTCTAGTTGAAAAATCGGGTCCTTCTTCAATGTATGAGAATGTCATCCTATCTTCAGTGACTACGTCCCTATCTAAAGGCCCTGAACACCATCTTTAATAATTTCAAGTAGGAATTAAGCGTTTCTTCAAGATTGGTCTTTTAAAAACTAATGAAATAAAAACAAAGTGACTATTCATTATCATGGCAGGTTTTTTTTTCCCCCAGAAGGTTTTACAGTTTGAAACAAAACATGGACTTTTACAAATATCTTCTCCAGCTGATGGAAGCCAGACCCTCCCTTGATAAGATTCTACAATGAGCGCTTGCCTTTGTCCCCCAAGCCACAGCTGCCGCTGCCTGGTTGATCGGTGGCCGTCTTCTCATATGTAGGGTGGATAGCTTGGAAGAAGGCCCCAAGGCAAAAAAAACATGAGATGCCTTGATAAAAATGAGAGACCAGGAAGGAAACGGGTTTTTTTGAGCGTGAAATGATTGAGAAAACGAAATCTACTACTGCTGGCAGGAAAACGCATGGGGTAAAATTTAGATAGTATGCTAAGGACAGACAGCATGATGGGTTTAGAGGAAATCTATTCAAAGGCTCTTTAAGTCACCAAGGCAAAGACGATCAGGATGCTGAATTAGTGTAGGTATTGAACACAGGAAGAGAGACATAACAGTTGTCTTCAGACATCAAGGATATTAGCTGGAAAAGAGTTTATGTACCCATAGGTAATTATTTGCTTTATAGAAGCTATCTTTCTTGTTTATTCAATGGTTAAGTAACTAGCTACATTTTGAGCACCATAATAATATGGTAGGTATGACAGACACAAAGATTTAGTCTGGTAGGAAGAACAAAAAAAAAAAGCAATTCTAGCTTAGTGTGGTAAGTGCCAGGTATCATGTGTGCGTGGGGGCTTAACAGAGGAGATGATGCTCATTTTGAAGTTTGAATTTTGAAAGATCAGTTTGAGCTTGAGTGGTAAAAGGAGAGGGTTTTCATGTAGAAGGAACAACATATGCAAAAAAAAAAAAAAAAAAGGGAAGTTGAAATACCAGCTTTTTCCATTGATTGCAGGCTAGTCATAATGGCTAGAGCATAGAATATACTGGAAGCCGATTATAGGAAAGAAGTTGGAGAGATAGGCTAGCAGCAGCATTGTAAATGTGATGGGAAGATGGAAAGAAATTTCAACTTTCCAGACAGCTGTTCTGCTTAACACCTATCATCCCATTCCTCAGGTGGCTGGGGAAGGAGAATTGTATGGTCATCAAGGCCAGCCTGGGCTACTTTATCCGTTCTAAGACAGATTGAGCTACAGAGTGAGACACCGTCTCCAAACAAATGGGGGAACCTAACAACCATCATCCATATCAACAACAAAACAGGGAAAGGGGTAGTAGAGATGAGGAGAACCATGAAAAGATTTGAGTTCTGTTAGATTCTGGTATCAACGGATGGCTGTGCTTTCAAGGACCATTTCCCTAGTTTGTTACTGATACCAGTTGAAACATCTGAATCAAATAAAATATCTTAGAATGTTAAAGATGAAATGTATATACATACACATAAGTATGTGTCTATCCCCGCTGATAACCCTAGGTGGTGTGTCAGGAAGAATACAAGGGCGAAGGGAGGTAGGATAGTAAGAGAGTTAAAAATAATGTAGTTAAATATAGAAGATTATTACAAACACATATTTGAGGCTAAAATGAACAATGTAGTGGTTAAGATAAAAGAATGGAAAATAGAGAATTCCCCTTTAGGACAAATTCTTGAACAATGTATAACAAACACACACTACTTGAAAATTTTATACATATAAAACTTCCCATTGCATATGCACATGGTTCCTATAAACACTAACTGATTTAACTCTACAGATACAGGTAAAAGTACATTTTGGATTTGATATAAATATCTACTGAAGCTAAAATCGTCACATCCAATCAATTGCCATTAATGACAATTAGAAAGTATTGATCTGGGAAGGAGCCAAATGGCAAAATCATTTTCCAAACAGAAACAAAGCCTTCAAAATAAACACACAAAACGCAACCCTGTAAGCCACGAAAATAGTCAAGCCTCAAAATGGCCTATGCCGTAAGAGAATATGATAGGAAACCTCAGACTCTCTGTGTGGGCAAGTTCTTGGTCCAATATTCAAGAGCTCTATTTTTGGAGGCTTTCTATTTCTCCGTTGCTGATGGTGGGTGCCATCTTTTGAATACCAAGTACTCTCTTGCAGCCCAGGTTCCTTCTTCCTACTGCTCCATTCCAGCAACATTTCCGGAAGGACCCAGGGTCACCTTCTCATTCTATACATTGAAGGAATAGATGTCAGTATCAATGTTAGGGACCCAACTATTGGAGGACATGGTTTTACTTAGCAAGCCGTCACTCCTTTGTGGGTCTCAAATAATAGCACGTTTAGGAACTCCCTCTGTCGATAGGTTTAACTCTTTCTTTCCAAAACAGCTTAATACGTCAGTTACCATCCAATAACTTTCCGTTGTGCAAACATTTCCCTGTCGATTTGCTTCCTCCCCCCAAAAAAAAGGGATGTGTAGCAATTACCCAGTTCACATTATTGTGGTGATGGTGACTCAGGACATTGAAAGGCATGTGACTTTTAGACTTTCCCTCTCCCCATCATTTCCACTATACTTCGCATAATGCATGTGCTAATTGCAAACATCCTGTGTAATGATTTGTCAGGTTTTCCATGACTGCGAAGATGCGTAGACTTTTAATCCTGTATGTGGACGAAAGTCCATTTTGCTCTGTTGTTTCCTTGTTTGGCTGCCAAGCTTGCTGATAGCCACCTAATGAACAAAGAGTAAACTATTATCGCTTTAATTGGTCTCCACTGGCTAATTCATAGGAGGCTTTTAGAAACGCATTTATTATATAATTAAGAGATTTGCGATTCCTTTTAAGTCATTGGCCATAAAAGGCTTTGTTTAATATAATAATTACAGTCACTTCTCCTGTTGCCCTGGGTCAGCAGCCTACTCTCGCCCTTGGAGACTGTTTTCTCAAAGTCAAAATTGTCTCTGGTTTCGCTCTCCCCGCGATCTGCTTCCTTCACAGCCCACGTTCCGTTGCCCTTCGCGTTTGTAAAAACCCATAAGCTCGTCAATTGTAAGAAGACTGAAATCGCCAGTTTGTTTGTGCCTATTTCCTCCTTTCTTCCCTAATCCTCACATCCAAGGCTTTAGAGACGTTCTACTTGAAGACTCCAAACTGTAGCTTGGTAACTTAAGCCGTTGTAAAGCATATGCCGGAGATAGGTTCTGCGTTTTAAACATGGAGCTGACAGTAGAACGTTTTTAGAAGTCAAGAAAGTTTTCTACTGCATTTGTTGAATATTTGTCCCCAAGTCTTTGTTTTAAACCATCCTGCACTTGACTTCAAGCTACTTCATCTTTTTTGTTTGTTTGGTTTTTGTTCTCTTTTCTTTTTCTTTTTCTTTTTCTTTTTCTTGAGCGTGTAAAGATTCTTTCTTGGTGCCTGTACAAGCTGTTCTACATCCCTTGTCAACCGGCACGCTCACGTTTTGCATTCTTGGATTGCCCGGTCTTACCTTTATCTCTTATCTTTTTACTCAGACAGCACAGAACTACTTGAGCATGCTAAACGCAGTTGACATTCTTCGTTATTTGATAGGGAATTAGCTACTGTTAGATTTAGCATAGTCGTGTAGGAGCTGGGTGTGGTGGCTCACACTTGTTATCCCAGTATTATGAGATGGAGGCAGGAGGTTGGTCTAGGCTACACAGGGAGACCCTGTCTCCAAAGAACCATATCAAACAATCTGACTGCACACTGTTGGTGATAAAATATTCATGTTGATAATGCTGATAACATTGTGACGGCTAGAAATGCCGGCATCTTAGTACTGGCACGGCCCCTCCCCCATTGGGAGTGGAACTTGGAGTTAGACACTTGTTTATTTTTCTTTCTAATGTTATATTGTAGATCATTCTGATTTCAATTTTAAGTAAAATGAAAGCAAGTTATAAAGCTGTTTCTGTAACCAGTGAAAAATTGTGTTGACAGTCCCTTATTATTAATGTATTAGTGGTAACCTTGCTTTTGTTTAAAGACTTTGTTCTGTTGTTCATACTAGGTTGGACAGCCACTAAACTGGTGTGGAGACAGATAAATCTAAGTTTCTGGAGCACTTTTTTCTTTCACTATAAATATTTAATTGTGTCATGAGAAATCCTTATGAAAAATTGTGACACACGCGAGGATTGATTCTCCCCGTAAGTAGGGCACTAGTTCCAAATCTGCAAAAAGAACTAAAACTTTCTAAGCCTTTCGAAGTGGTGACTATTCTAGGCACTTGAAATGATTCTCTTGAATCTTCATGGTACCTCACAAACTAGATGTTGTTGCCCGCAATGTGCAGATGAGTAATTAAAAGTTAAATAGCTTACCCCCAGTTACAGTTAGCGCTGAGAAGAGCCAGGATTACAACATAGGACTGAGTCTAAAGTTCGTTTCCTTTTTTCATGTTCTTAAAATAGGCCCTTCCTGCTCACGCTGAGGGTGGAACTCAGCTCTGCAATAAATTATAATGCTCACTTCCAGAGCCCACTGCTTTGGAGGAAAAGAGCAAGGGTTCTGGAGTTGAAATTCCTGGACTTCTAACTCAGTGCTACCACTCGCCAATCGTGGTAGTGAGTATTGCTGCTTCATAATCTGTAAAATGGGTGGGAGTATAACAGTATCCACTCAATAGTGTGGTTTATAAGGACACAGAGAATACATATAAAGCAATCAATCAAGCGGTCAATAGTAGTGTTTTATAGATATTTTCAAGGGTTTTGATCTCCCTATAAATGTCAGTATTTGAGGCTGGGTTTGCTTGAGGTCCTGGGTTTGTTCCCTGGCACTGGAAAAAAAAGTTAGCTCTTTGTATGCATAAGCTATAAATTTTCTTGCTGGCTACTTATGTCTGGCTCATTTGGCAATCACTGTTCTATTTTAGATCCCTGCCCGATTTTACATGTTCGTTTTTTTTCTTTCCTTTGATACATGCAGAAGATTGAAAAATGCCTATAAATTCCCCACTAATCCTCCCTTGGAGAGCGTTCTCCTCTTGAAAACAGGCTAGACTTGGTGACCCGCTTAAGGAACCGGCCAAGACAGAGTGAGAATGTGAAGGCTAAGTGATAGGAAATCTACCACATATCTCTGAATACTCATTCAGAGGAGTCTCAGGCAAACAAAAGCACTCAGACCTCCACTTTGGAGAAGTATAGGTGACCCTGGCCATCAGATCCACAGAAGCCTGGTCTTCCAGTCATCCTTATCAAGTAAAGCTCTCTTGAGTCTTCCAGACCAGGTCACCTGCCCCCTCATTATCACAGAATAGCCTCAGTGAGCAGAAGACTCTCCCCCACTGAGCCCTGCCACAATTGTTGATCCACAAAAGTCATGAAATCTAATAAAAATGTTCATTGTTTTAAGCTATAACATGTGCGAGTAACTTATTGCATAGCAATGAATAACCAAAGAAAAGTATTATTTTTATTTATTATTACAGTATTATTTCTTTATTTTATTTTTATTTCTTTATTTTTCCTTATTAAAAAAAAAAAAAACTATTGTGCCGACAACTTCTGGTGTGGGGGTAGATTTATCTATGAGTGACCTAAGCAAGATAATTGCTGTCAATATGGTTACTGTATTAGTCACAGTTCTCAGAGAATGAAGCCAATAGGCTAAGAATATAAAGATGCATACAAAAGGAGATTCACTGTAGGAAATCAATCATGCAACTATGGAAACTCAGATGCCCCATAGTCTGTTGTCTTAAATCTACAGAAGTGAGAAAACTTGCGGTAATAAGCCTGAGGCCGAAGACCTTGAGGACTCATGGGTGGGCTGATGTCCAAGTTTCAAAACTGAAGAACCAGGAACTCCAGAGTCAAGGGTAGGAGAAAATATGTGTCTCAGCGCTAGTTTAAAAAAAAAAAAAAGCAATTTTCCCCTTTTCCCCTTTCTCAGCTTTTCTGTTCTATTTAGACTCCTAGCATAATGAAGGAATCCTAACCATTTTAGAAAGGGTAACCCATGTTGCTTAGTCTACTAATTCAGCTCTCTCTGAACACTCTTCACATCTCACAGACACACCTAGATAGGTTGCTTTCCTACCTATCAGAGTATATTTAGTTCAGTTAAGTTGGAAAACCAACTACATTAAAATTAACCCTCACAATCCCAATCTACTAAAAGCACAGACAATAAAAATAGGCAAATTCCCCAAATTCATAAATCTCACACAGTAAATAACCAATGTAAGAAGATACTGACAGGTATAGGCCTGTGGGGCTAGTAGAAATTCGAAGGGAATTTAAAAATTACTCCTCATTAATCCATTGACCAATTAATCAAACAAGTGTTTAGTATTGCATAACTACCTTGTGCTTAGTATTGCATAACATAATCCATAATGTACCCTGAGGTAAACATACATCATAATAGTATTCAAGGAATACGCCATCAAGGGGATGCTTACCTAGAGCTATATCACATAATAATATGGAAATTAGCTCAGTTATGTAGACACCAGAACTTCCCTTTTCACTTAAAACATGTGTTTTCTGAGAACTTCATATATGCATACAACCAAATATGGTTATATACAATCCCTACACCCCTATTATTCACAGATTTCCCATACCATATCCCCTTCCAACTTTATGTTGTTGTTTTACTTTTAAATAAATCTGCTATATCCAATTAGTCCTGCACACATGTGTGGGATTGTCCACTGGCGCTTGAGAAAACTACCAATGGCCACACCCCCAAAGATTCTCCCTCCCACAGCAACCATCACATAGGGGTGGGGTCTGGTGAGCTTGTTCCCCATTCATGGTGGATGGTGACTGCCTTGATCTTCTGCCGATCTTACTCATATAACCACCACTGCTGTGAGTTCATGCGCTCAGTAGTCCTGTTCAGAAGACAAGATTCACGGTACTCTGCCTGTCCTCTGGTTCTTACATTTGTTCCGCCTCCTCTTCCTGGATGTTTCTCAAGCCTTAGCGGTTAATGCAGATGACCCAGCAGCAGCTGAGCAGTCATGATTACTTACATTTGGCACTTTGACCAGCTTTGAGTCTCTGCATAAACTGCTCCCTGCTGCAAAAAGAAGCTTACAAAATTGAGAGAAACATAAACCCATAGGTATAAACATTTATTTAGACGGCTGTATGACAACATGTCCATTTAACAAAATAGCAATGATTGATTCTACCCAAGGGCCACTGACCTCACCAGCTTCAGGCCTTTGACCAGGTTTATAGTAACAGGCATGAGTTTTGCTCTGTAGAATGGGCCTCCAATCCTATCAGAGAGCAGTTGGTTACCTCATGACTGTTATACCACCATTGCACCAGGGGGCACATATTGCCTGGTGTGTTGGTAATGTAGCATGCAGGGTCTAGCTCTGGGTAAGACCGTCAATGTTTTTTCTTCCTCAGCAGCCTGCATAGGACCTTCTGCCGTCAGTTAAGAAGTTTCTTGTATCTTTGAGCCTGGTTTGAAAACTGTATTTATTCAGTTATTGATACTATATTTATTCAACTATTGATAACTGCTCTTGTCTCAAATCTTACTGATTCTACTTACCCAAATAGATATTGAATTTCCTGTCACCCACACCTATACTCCAGTTGCCTTGATTCAGGATTTTATGTCTTCTTAGCAAAAAGGACTGTTATCTCTCCTGCCTAGAATGCTCATACCCACCTTGACTGCAAAGGGACAAATTTCTTAAAATGCACTTCAGGGTTTTTCCTCCTGCATTCCAGGCGTTGAATTCATAACAAATAGTATTGACCATACTGTACTTTTAATTTATATTGAAGTCTGTCTTAACCCCCCACCGCATTACTTAGTGTGGTGCATGGCATTTCTTTCATTCAATTATTCATCCAATAATCATATATTAAATATGGGGGCAGACATTCTGCTTCAGTCCCTGATGAAGACAGACAAGGTTTCAGACCTTGTGGGGCACGCAATATAGCTAAGTAGTGGGATAATAAAAGAAATAACTACTGTAAAGTCCAATGAACATAATGATGGGTGAGTGACGGGAGGCCATGGAAGTATGCAATGTAATTATACAGAGTTGGAAAAAGGTTTCCTTGAGGCGGTAACATTTAATCTGAGACTTGGAAGATGGGTTAGACTCATCCAGATTCGGAGATGGGAGGGTGGGACAAGGAGGGAACATGGTTCCTTTCAGAGGAAATAGCTTGTGAGAACTTCCAGATGCCACCAAGGAGGTGTTGAAGGGAATTGAAAAATACTGTAAAGTCACCAGCAAATATGTATTGAATGAGTACATCTGGGAATGTGAGTCTATCTGCAGTTTTTCAATTGTAAAACAAACTTTCAAAAACAGTTTGTGATATTCCTTAAGCGCGTAAATGCAAGCAACTGCACTTCACTTCTCATCATAACAGTCCAGGCTAGTAGGCAATAATGTCAATAAGTGCTTGGATGCCACCATCATTACTCACTGCCTGTATACAGATGTGCCCCACAGTGCTCTTCTGTGCTAAAACAAAAAATTATTCCAACATGCTTTGTGCCAAGCAATGAATCTGATTGTTCTAACGCCATGATATCCAGTATGGCAAACCACTAATCACTTGTGGCGATTGACTATATGAAGTAAGATGAGTCCAGATTGAAATGCTGTAAGTATTAAGTGTAAGCTAGATTTCACAAAGTACAAAAAGCAAAATACCACATTAACAATTTTATATAGATTACATGTTGAAATAATTATGTTTTGATTTATAGTTAACTATGCTAATATAATCAATTAACTTGTTTCTTTTACTTTAAAATTATATACATGGTATGCATAAAATATCATTGGAAGCCGGGCGGTGGTGGCACACGCCTTTAATCCTAGCACTTGGGAGGCAGAGCCAGGCGGATCTCTGTGAGTTCGAGGCCAGTCTGGTCTACAGAGCAAAATCCAGGGCAGGCACCAAAACTACACAGAGAAACCCTGTCTCAAAAAACCAAAAAAAATTATATATATATATATATATATATATATATATATATATATATATATATATGTCATATATGTCTTTGGAAAGGACTGGCCTAGGCTTTTCAAAACAATCCTGCTTTTTTCTTTCTTTTTAGGCTTCCCCTACAGGTAAGGATGCTGTGACACTCTGTTCTATTTAATAATACCTGAGCAGATGTCTGCTGGGGGATTTCTAGCAAAAGCTGTATTTTCAAAAAATCTTTGAACATTCCTGTTAAGAAGAGTTTATGATGCACTTTTACTCTGCAGTTTCCTTTTTTTTTCTCACATTGAACTATGAATATGATGGCTCTATCTTATATAGTTCTTTCATTGCTTCTTGGTTTTTCATTTCATTTTTTAAAATTAAAATGTCATTACATGACTTTCCTCCTTCTTTTTCCTCCCTCCAGTTCTGCTCATGAATTTCTTACTTGCTCTCAAATTCATGGCCTTTTTAATTGTTGTTACACACACACACACACACACACACACACACACACACACTCACTCCTAAGTATATAAATACCACATACTCAATCCATATGTCACTTGATTGCACATGATTTCAGGGCTTACCATATACTACTGGATAACCAATACTTTAATATCATTTCTTCGTGGCCCAGTGCTCATGGGAAAAATCCCAGCAGGATCCTAGAGATGATTTTCTTTCAAAAAAAAAAAAACATTGATTCATTGCTACTACATCCCAAATGGCATTTATTTATTTATTTAAAGTGATATTGCTCCTACATTCTGCTCCTTGTGGTCAGATAGATTATTAACTAATACACTTATATCCAAAGCCAACCTTAGGATGAACTGTGGAGAGCCAGCATGCCTACTTTGAGCACTGTGTCTGGCATGCTGAACTGCATTGCCAAGGTAATTTAAAAGATTACTCTTGAGTCTGTGAGTTCCCATTAGTTTGGGTCAGCTGTCTCTGTGGTTTTTCTCATCATGACCCTGACCCTCACTTGCTTCTAAAATCCTTCTTCTCTCTCTCTTCAAATGAACTCCAGGAGCTTGGCTGAGTCTTTGGCTGTGGCTCTCTGCATCTGCTTCCATCAGTCACTGGATATAGGTTCTATGATGACAATTAGGGAGTCACCAATCTGAGTACAGGGGAAGGCTAGTTCATGTACCCTCTCCACCATTGTTAGGAGTCTTATCTGGGGACAGCCTTGTGGGTTCCTGGGGATTTCCCTAGCACCAGATTTCTCCCTAACCCCACAATGGCTCACTCTGTCAAGATACCTCTTTTATTACTCATCCTCTCTGTCCCTCTCCCAACTCAGCCCTCTTGAACCCTCATGTTTCTATTCCCATCCCTTTGCCTCTACTCCCCTCTCCCAGTTTACCCCTTCCTTGGACAATCCATGCATGTCCCTCCTCTTATAAGACCTCAAAGCCCGCCTCCACAGTGACACGCTTCCTCCAACAAAGCCACACCTACTCCAATGAGGACACACCTCCTAATAGTGCCAATCCCTATGAGTCAAGTACTCACACACATGAAGTCTATGGGGGCGATTCCTGTTCAAACCACCACAAACACATATTGTAAAATGTTATTCTGATTCTGAACACACCATCCAAATGGGCAGAAATCTCTTCATTGTGTTGGTTTCTTTGTTTATAGTACCTACAATATTTTACACATAATACCTGCTTAATAAAGAATTTTTAATGACAAACATAAGAGGAACTTAGGAATCACCTTCATTAGTGACTATCAAATTCTATGTCGTAAAACTAATTTTTCTTTTAAGCAGACAGCTAACTGTTTCTTAAAGGACAAAGGTATGGGACTCATTTAGTCATTTGGGAAACATTGTGTGGTTGGTTGTTTTTGTTCTTATTCTTTTTGCTCTTTTACTCTTTGAGGGGGGCCTGACACCCAGCTCCCAAATAAATCACACACAGCAGCTTATTATTTCTTATAAATGCCCGGTCTTAGCTTGGCTTGTTTCTTGTCAGCTTTTCTTAACCTAAATTATCCCGTCTACCTTTTGCCTTTGGTATTTTTCCTTTTCTTACTTCTGTAAATCTTATTTTCATTCTTACTCTGTGGCTGGCTGGGTGGCTGTCCCCTTGTGTCCTCCTCTCCTCTCTCACTCTTTTCTTTCTTCTCCCAAATTTCTCCTCCTATTTATCATCTCTGCCTGCTAGTCTTGCCTATTTCTCTCTCCTGCCTCGCTGTTGGCTGTTCAGCTCTTTATTAGACCATCAGGTGTTTTAGAGAGCCAAAATATCACAGCTTCACAGAGTTAAACAAATGCAGCATAAACAAAAGTGACACACCTTAAAATAATATTCTACAACAATATTGGCTTCAAAGCACTTAAATCGAGTGTTTTCTGAAATGTTACTATTTTAGTGTATGTTGTGGATATCTAATGGGGATACTATGTCAAGTTATATATTGTGTTCGGATTTCATTTACTATGAAATTTTGCTTGTGACACCTGTTACCATCTTCTAAAGGTGGCTCTTTTATTAGAACAATACAGTAAATTCTAGATTACTGTGTCAAATGTTAAATTTCCTGTTTTGACCAAGAGTTAAATGCTATTACCCACACAATTATATCTTACATACAGGTTTCTGCCTCTTTGTTGTAGGTATTTCATCAGATTCAGATTTTTATATTTGCTTCTGTATTTTCTATAGCCTCCCCCGCCCCCCCCCCGTCCTAATGAACCCACTTTTTGACTTCTGTTATATTATTCACCAAATAATTCTACCCCAAATAATATTAGTTCAGTTCTTATTGAGGACCTTGGGCCTTCTTTTCTGACTAAGGTACTTGAACTCAAGGGTATGAATGTTGAGACACTTACAAGTTATTGCAGATTACTTCTAAGATCTTGGCTTGGCTTTAAACAGAGAAGTTGAGTGGACTCAGGTCCAGCTGTTAGAGAAAAGAATACAAAGAAGGAAAATTAAAAAGGGAGATGTAGAAAATCACCCAGTACCAGCAGAATTTGTTTTACCTCCATTTCAAAGAGAAGTGGTTGCTAGTGAAAATGCAAACATTGTGGACAGATTACTGATTATGTTGGAACAGAATGGGTTCTTCTGAAGAAATACAAGCCACTGAAAGCTTGGGAAGCCTGGTCATTAAAATACATTTGAAAAGGCTCACAAGTACTAGAAGCATTTGGCTTGTAACATCTGATGCTTCTTCTTTATGATATATGCAATGAGTCTTGATTCTGCCAAGTGTTTACAAGACTGAGCCAGATACTTTAGCTTTAGGCCATTATTTCTCCATCTGCAGTATGAAGAGACTAACTAAATAAACCCTAATTCTGTGGACTAGATGGGGGTAATTAGTACTATGGTCTGGACTAGGGAGTCAGTAAACTTTTGAGGTCAAAGGCATGACAGTAATAGATAGCAAGTAGTATAGGTTTTACAGGTCCTGTGTACTTTGTTGCAGTTTCTCAATTTGTCCTTTGTATCTCAGAATAATCACAGAAAATACAGTCCTCTCCCCTTGTCTGTGTTGGATATGTTCTAAGGCAACTAGTGGATATGCCAACCATGGCTAATAATAACTTACACACACACACACACACACACACACACACACACACACACAGAGAGAGAGAGAGAGAGAGAGAGAGAGAGAGAGAGAGAGAGAGAGAGAGAGAGAGAGAGAGACAGACAGAGACAGACAGAGACAGAGAGATTTCCTTACATATGCATACTCTTGATAAAGTTTAATTTATAAATAAGACACAGTAAGACATTAAAAAACCAGTGGCTTCTGAAGAAAGGAAAAATATTGAAAGGCAAGCAATAACAATACTGTGACTAGTCTTCTGGTAACTGAGAGTACCAAGTACATAAGAGGCAGATAGCACATACTGTGTGGATACAGTGGCCAAAGGGATGATTTGTATTCTGGGAAGGATGGGGAAGGATGGTGTAAGATCTTGTTGTGCTAATCAGAATAGCAAGCTCTTTAAAACTTAGGAATTGCTCATTTCTAGAAGTTTCCATTTCTATCCAGACAGCAGTGGACAGTGGGTAACCATAACTACAGAAAGCAAAACTATCGATAACAGGGAAGTACTGTATTTAAGGACTTGGGAATAGAAGTATTCATATAACATTTAAATAAAACTGGGCTATGACTGACCAGTTCCAAGCTTAGACAATCAGTGTGTTGTCGCTAACTTACACATATAGACTTAATGTTATCTCACATCTGACAGTGATTGCTTTTACAGGCACAGTAACTGCTCCATAGAACCCACAGCTGATACTACTGTAACCTGTATTTCTATGGCTTCTATAGCATTTACTATAGAAATCCTGTACTTTTTTTTGTAATTAGTCTTTGTTTTCCTTATTTAAGAGCTCATGCTCCCAATTTCATGATAGGAAATCCACTCACCCCTTGCAGGAGACTTTAATGCTCATGTTAAAATCACTTCACATCTTGTGCTTTTGTGGATGTGTGAGTTGGGCATGCTTCCATCTGTAAGGAAGAAAATCAAACCAGCAATGATTCAGTCATCAGAATAGTTACTGTTTTCTTAAGAAATCTGGAGCTAGGTAGAAGTTCGGTGAGTCAGTAAGGATCCTGAATCTTTTCATCCTGCCTCCCATTCTCTCAAGTGTGTTGGCTTTTGTCTCCCAACTTCAAGTCTCATAGGACAAGATGACTACCACCACTTCAAGCTGTATGTCCTTGAACAAGTATCCAAAGCAGAAAGGGAGAGAGAGAGAGAGAGAATAAAACAACCTCCTCTTTATATCCCTCGTCTTTTATCATCAAATGAAATCTTTATCAGAAACCTCCTAGCAGAATTTCCCTTCTCACTGGGCAGAACTAGGTCACCCACCTCAGCTTTAGATCAGTCACTAGCAAAAAGAAATGAAGTTTCTGTGATGGCCTTAGACCAAGTGTTGACAAACTGTGGATAGTGGAAAAAAACCCAGCTGGGACCTGTTTTGGAAATAAAGTTTTATTGGGACACAGCCATGCATGTTCATATTTATATCAGCTATGACTGTTTTTGTGCTAGAACAGGAAAGTTGGTCAGTTGTGACAGGAACCATCTGCCTTGCAAAGTGTGACATATTTACTACCTGGCTCTGTACAGAAAGTTTTCCCTCCTCTGACTTAGACTGTCACTCATCCCATGACACCACAAAACCGGGATTCTTGAAACAAGAAGAATAACTTTAGATGACAACCAGCAACGAGATCCCCACTGTACTTATAAGATTGCTTATATGGTGAAGTTAGTGAAAATGTCTACAATCAACCAACAGATGTACTTTTTGAAAACCTTTTTCTACATCCTCAGTTTAGGCTCTTCCCCTTGTCTTTCCACAATTCTACTCAAACCTTAGTAACATCTTACATCTGTATTTTCTCTCTCTTAATACTTCTTTTGGACTATAAGAACTTAAGCATTCTTCAGACTCCAAGGCTCTGGAGTGAATATAACATAAGATTTGATAATTGAGTAAAATTGCATGTGTATTTGTGTGTGTGTGTGTGTGTGTGTGTACATATGCGTGCGCGCGTTCAGGTGTGGGTAGGTACACATGTATTTTTATACACGAGGAGATAAAGTCAACTTCTTGACGAAGCATTCTTCAAATACCATCTATGTTGTTGTTGTTGTTGTTTTCCAACAGGGTATTTTACTGACCTGGAATTTGCCAGGTAGGGTAGGTTGACCGGTCAACAAGTCCCAGGGATCCTCCTGTCTCTGTGTCCTTAGCATTCAAATTACAAATGTACACCACTGTGCCTAGCTTTTATACATGGGTTCTGGGAAGGTTGAACTAAGGTCCTTATGCTTGACCAGCAAGGATTTTACTGACTGATCCATCTCCCGAGCCCCCATCCTTTTTTGAGACAATGTTTCATGTACCACAGCCTAAACTCAAATTTCCTATTTAGCTGAGACTGGCCTTGAACTCACGACCCTCCAGCCTCCACCTTCTTATTGCTAGGATTACAAATGTATGCTACTGTACCTGGTTGAATTTCATGAAAAAATCTTCTGTATCATGTACTAAGGCTGCCTCCTGGCCTCATATTGTTCATGTGTCTAACTTTCTTCCCCACCAGGCCACTGGGCCTGGCTGGTCTAGGAAAGATGCAGGAGGGATTTTCTTGTGAGCTGCTTGTGCATTTGGCTTGTGGCAAGCTTAAAAGACCAGACTGCTTTTTAGTTGTTTTTTTTTTTTAATTAAAAAAAAATTTTTTTATCGCCACACAATCTCCTATTCCTTTGGCCTCTAAAAAGCTATAGCTTTTCATTTAGGTGTCACAACAGAGGGGTTTAAAAATAGAGGAACAATGGTCTAGGCTATGAAGGGGACTATCTCCCTTTGTTGAACAGCCATTAGAAGTTAGGTCCAACTTTTCAGGTCTAAGGTTATGGGATGTGTTTAACTCACAGTGTGAGAGAAAATTCAACTGGAGTGAAATTGTGGAACACAGAATTCTATGGGTTGGGGGCTCATAGGCCTTCTATGACCCGTTTTGTAGGTGACAAATTCAAAGAAGAAATCATTCAACCGAGCTGATCTAGTTGGGCCTCTCTTTCCTTGGAATTATCCCACCGCACGGGGGGGGGGGGGGAGCTCCAAGGGTCTAATTACAAACTGACCTGCATAAACCCCTAAACCCTTCTGCATGCTGGCTGGACCCCGTTCCATGACGCTGTGACAGCTGTCGCTTCCCCCCTGCCGTGTTTCTACCCAGTTGGCTCCGCTGGGGCACCCTTCCACGGCAGCTGTCCCCCCCTCTACTCTTACAGGAGAGTGGAAGAGTGTCTTCCTCACTGCTGCTCACAGCTCTGTTTCCGGATCCCACTGTCAGCCTGCCTCTTGGTTTACAGGCGCGCCTGCCAAGGAATCTGGAACCTTTCCTACCGGCTGCGTCAAAGTAAATTGGACGGACACAATCATATGTCTTCCTAAAAAGGTGGCTTCCTCGCTGCTAATAATAGGTTCCACAGGATGGACTCCAGACGTCGTCGTGACCTTCTCCTGGAGGTGAGGTGGGAGAGTGTCAATTGTGGCGTCCCAAGTTTTCCATCTCAATGTTGCCCCCAAGAAAACCGGCAGTCTTGGCAGCAGCTTGACCTCCTGGAGCCTGGTGTTGTAGCCCACATTTTCCAAGTGAGTTAATACTTTGAGTCATTTCTTCCTTACCTCCAGGCTCTTCTCCATCACCCGGCCCAACATATATGTGTATATATTATTTATATAATAAATACTATCAATATATAATATATAAATAATATAGTATAATAATGATATATAATGATGTGTATTTATATATTATATGTAACATATTATAACATATATAATATATTAAGGATATTAATGTGCATACTAAGCCTTGATTTTTATAACACTAAGGCAATAGTTGAATGCATGTCTACTTATCCTCTTCCTGTCCAGTGTCTTAGCCTTAACACTTGGAACCATGGAGGAGGTACTAAGCAAGACGTGGGTTAGGAAGGCCCAGTACTCACAACTCTGATGTTGTCATTTATTCATATGCTGGAGTCTTAGCAGATGTGTGCTGTGCTTGAGATTGCCCACTCGTGATAATGGAGAACACAACGGTGCAAGAGGCACGGCCAATACTTGAAATAGTGCGCATGTTTCACACGGTGTGAGTGCTTCTGACGGCAAGAGAGGGCATAATTCAGATAAAACTGCAGGAATTTGACATAGAATCTGTGCTTGAGTTATAAATTTGGAAACATTCCCCATAGAGATGACATCTGAAGTTCTGCGAGAGGTATTTTATTTATTTAGTCAACAGAAAGCATGGTAAGTACCAGTGTGGTAGAAACTGTCCTAGGTTCTTACGAAATGTGAAGATATGAGAATGAGGAAATATTTCATGGCTATGGTTTCAGTTCTGCAAGAAGGAAAACGTTCTGGAGAGGGATTGTGTTGATGGTTGCACAACACGAATGTGCTTGATACCACTGAATTCCATACTTAAGCATGATTTGGATATTCTTTTTTTGTTGTGTCGCTGTTGAGACAACATCTTGCTATGTACCCCAGGCTGGCTTCAAGCTCATGCATGATCATGCCTTAGCCTCTCAAGTGTTGGGATTAAAGGTGTGTGCTACCATCCTGGGTCACAATAGTACATCGTTTGCATATTACTCATAAAAATTGGAAATAAAACTAAAAAAAAAAAAAAAGAAGAAGCCAGGCGTAGTGGTACAGGTAATCTCAGCAGTGAGAAGAATCAGGACTTCAAAGTCATCACAAGTTACACAGTGAGATGGAGGCTAGCCTGGGTTATGTGATACCCTGTCTCAAAATAAAGCACAGTAACAAAAACAAATACATCATTTAAATATACTATGAGCTATAATATGGCACCCAAATATAATCTAGTGATAGGCAACATATAATTTGTTTGAATTTTGGAAAGTGACAAGTGCTATTGAAAAAGTACACAGGAATGAGAGGGACTAGGAATTCTGAGTGAGCCATTATTTTTGAAAAGGTTGCCAGAATATGCCTAAGGTATATGAGGCTTGGCTAGAGATGTAGAGATGATGGATGTAACCATCTGAGGAAAGCATTTGGAAGCAAGAGAAAGCCTAATACTAATGCCTTAAGATGAGAACAGGTCTGTCTGCATATTCACAGAGCCATAGGAAGTGAGTGTGGCATGCGAAGTAGAGACAGGAATTTAGGTCACTGTGGTAAGGAAGTCAGTTTTGTATTTATCACATATACAAATGTATATTCTTAAGATCGTTTGTAGGACTTGGGCTTTTATTCTGAAGAAAATGGGAATCATTACAAGGTATTAAGTAGAGGAATAGATAATGTGACATTTCTTAAAAGGATAATTATATGTAGAAGGCATATAATTAAGTAGCAAGAGAAGAGAGGATGCAGGAAGGCCTTCTGGAAGGGTGTTTCATCGGTCTTCTGTAAGAGGTGGTGATGGCTTATATTTGAGTCGTGGTAGTAGACACGGTAGGAAATAGTTAGACTTTTCATATATTTTAAAAGAGCCAACAGAATTTCTTCTTGAATGACCAGAGGTAGCTGCTGAGAAAGGGGAATCAAGGATGCAGCCACAGTTTTGTCTTGAGTCTTGGGGCCTTTGGCATGCCATCACTCGAGAGGCACTGAATGGGATGTTTTAAAGGGTATGGTGATCACAAGTTAGCTTTGGAACATACTGTGTTAGCTCTGTTATCACAGTTTGTTTTTGTAAGTTGCCCAAGTGAGGGCCATGGAAAGCGTGAGTCAGTGATAGAGTATCTTCCTGTAGTATTGGCTCAGAGTAGGTGTGTCTTTGAGATGTGGAAAGGAAAGAAGAGAGGGAGCCTAAATGACTCATGCTTTTCATGACCGTCATTCTTTCAAGTTAAGAAAATTAACTATGGTGACAATAGAGTTGGGACTATTGAGCTCTTATTATACTCTAGATACGTTACACACTAACTCCTGCCTACCTTTGTAGGTCAAGGAGATGTTAAATTTCAATTAGAGGCTAGTGAGTTTCCTAGCCTCTGCCCACAGCTGAGAACTCAGAAGGATTTTGTAGTTCACAAACACTCCCTTGACTTCATATCATTATTCACCTTTAGAACAGTTTTGTAGAGCAGGTCAGTGAGGTTACCCTTTTCATGCTCTGAGGGCTGGAGGCCTTGCTTAGTGTAGAGACAACAGTTAAATCCTTTAGGTTCTATGACTTTTCCCAATAGCTCTTTGCTACCTAACTTTATATTTACAAAATTTTAAAACTTAAAAAAAATGTATAATAGTACACCAAACATTTAAATATCTTTTATACGTTTCACCAATTGTTATCTTGCCACATTTGATTCATGTCTTACACACACACACACACATACACACACACACACACACACACACACACACACATTTTTAGATGGCCCATTTGAAAGTAACTTGTAGGCATTCTATCACATGCAAGTATTTAACCTACATCTTTTAAGAATTAGGGTATTATCCTACATAATAAATTTCTCATACCCAAGACAACTAATAATAATTTAAAAACCTATTATCTCATAAGCTATCTATATTTAAATTTTGGAACTGTCTCCAAATATCTTTTTTTTTTAGCTATATTTTGATCTTTGTAGGTGCTGATCTAGAATCATGCATGACATTTGAGTACAGTATCTTCCATCTCTTTGAATAGAACTATTTCCATTTTTAAAAATGATATTAACCATTTTGAAAAGTCCAGGTCACTTGTCATAGCGAGAGTCCTGAATTCTGTTTGTTTGATAGCTTCTTCAGAATTGGATGTAGGTTAAAGTATTTTTGGTGTTTGGGGCAGTACTAGCACACGGGTGAATGTGAGACTGGGATCCAGTGTTGGTGAGAGTGATCACTCAATTAAGGGGAGAACTTCAGGTTTCTTCAACGTGAGAATGTACTTTCTCCTCTTAAATGTATGTTACCTCTGGCGTGGTCTTTGAGCCCACGACGTTAGCAACCAGGGACATGGATTAGGTTACTTCAGTGATGGCTACAAAATTCCTATTATCTCTCCCCGCTTCTGGTATGCTGGGCTCTTACACTCCAGGGACTCTGCAGTGGTGGAAGATGCAAGAAGCAAACTGGAGTCCGGTGCAGGTGGCAGGTCAGGTGATGACAGGGCCCAGAAATGCTAGGCAGGCCATGTAATTGGGAGGCGAAAGTGCTACTTTGGTGACAGTGAGTTTCAATTCTGTAATTTTGGGGGTGATGACAGTTTCCATAACTCAGCTTTTCTTTCTTTCTATTTTGTAAAAGTGTTTTTAGGGGAAGAAAAAAAATAACTAAATCAGCATCTAGTCAATGTATTCCCACTTTAAATCCCCTTAGCGCGGTTTTCTGTTCTCTTTGCCCCTCCCATTTTCCAGTCTATTTTCTCAAAGTCACTAAATATTTGTTTATATTTTTTTCTTTGAGTTTTCTGTTCTCCAATCTATATCTTCTAGTTGACCAGTTGCTACATTTTTCTTCCTGCTGGACAGTTTCGTGGTAGGACAAAGTCAGCAGCCATTTTTTTACTTTAGTTAGTTAGTTTGTTTGTTTGTTTTTAAGGAAGCAACTTTTAGTTATGACATATACGACCCCAGTTAAACTCTTCACATCATGAAATACCTTCTTTGAGAAAACATTCCATTTAAAAGCTATCACAGTACTTTTCTCAAATAACTACCAGTTGTCCCAGGCGTACTCTGGCTTTTTAAAAATTCTGCCAACCACACCCTTTCACTTTATAAAGCTGCAAAGTAGGAAGTGTTCTCTCTCTCTCTAACTTTTTTTCCCTTGGTAGTGTCTAACCACATGCTTGAACTCTGGTTTCATATAAGCAGTTGTTGATAACCAACTGATAAGTGTTGTCAAGTACAAGAGTCATGCTGATGAAGTATGGAAATAAGTTGAGAGAACATTTGAGAAGGTGTCGCCTTAACTCTCTGAACATCTAGTTTCTATGGTAAGAATGATAAACAAGTGGGTGTGGTGGCCCAGGCTACAAAGCAGCCCTCGGGAGGCTGAGGCAAGTGGATTGCAAATTTGAGGACAGCCCAGGGTTACATAATAAACTCCAGGCTAGCCTGGGCTACAAGGTAAGACCCTGTTAAAAACAAAACAAAACAAAACAAAACAACAACAAAAAACCCAGACAGGCAACAGATTTTCACACACACGCACGCACGCACGCACACACGCACTCTCTCTCTCTCTCTCTCTCTCTCTCTCTCTCTCTCTCTCTCTCTCTCTCTGTCTCTCTCTCTCTTTAGATCATTGCCAGGGTCTACTTTGTAAATTTCATTTCCTTTTCACATTTTTTGGGGTGTGCGTGTGTACAGCTGGTCAGGCTTGATGGCAGGCATCTTTACCTGTTCAGCCAGCTTACTGGCCACCCACTTTATGATTTAAGTAAATATATTTTTCTCCATGCAGTATAATTACAAAACATTCTTAAAAGAAAAAAAAAAAAAAAAAAACAACTCCCACAACTTCCAAACAATCTCCTAGCATTCTTTCTAAATAATTTATAAGCCCAACTAATAATATCAATTCTATAGATTCGGGTATCGTTTTATACTGAAAAATGGAATTTTGCTAACTGATAAAACTTTCACTTGAATTCTCTGCACAAAAATTAGAGAATAAAGTGGCGAAGGATGGGAGAAGGTCCCTACCGTGGCACCCATGACATTGCTTGCCAGTGACTTTCAGGGGTTAGGGAAGAAAAAAGCTGAGGGAGATGAAGGCCTTCTCAGAAATGTCCTTGACCCTGCATCTGCCATGTTTTTCCAGATAAAGGATAGTGATTTAATTTCTATAATCCTTCTGAGGCTTTACATTGACCATATCATGCAGAGTAAATGAGATTTAGAAAAGTGAATTTTCTGAAGATCTTTTTAATATTAACCAAGATTTTTATAATCTTAATTGCCTCTAAACATGATTCTTTCTACTGAATAAGCCAACACAACATGAAGCATTTATTTAAATAGCAAAATAAATTGAAACCAGTGACACTTATGCTCTGTAGAGTTCACTTTTGAAATTAAAATTTAGTGACTCTATGTTGGATGTTAAGACCTACATCAAACAATTTTTGAAGGTAGCTTCAACTTTAAAATAAGAAAGTTCCAGCTTTTAGTAAGATCTTATTTTCAATGTTAAATATGATAGCATGCTGTAAACACTCATATAACTAAAAAATAAATATGTGGTTTATAATATAAATATAATGTTAAGAGAAATTAAAATAAATTTTAGTTATATGATACTTTATTTAATGGTAAAAATAACGTCATTTAGAATAGAAAACTATTTTATTATACTCAAAATGTTTGATTTGTGATTCAGATGTTTTGATTATAATTTGTGAGAATTTACTCATATTCTTTTGAAATTAAAACAAGAGCTCAGCCTGGTGGTATATGTCTAATTTTGGTGTTCAGGAGGCTGAGGCAGGAAGACCTTGAGTTTAAGGCTAATCTGGGCTACAATTGAGAATCTGTTTCAAAAAAAAATTTTTTTTTTTTTAATTTTAATGGGCTGGTTTGCAGCTCAGTGGTAGAAAGCTTGCTTAGTATGTTCAAGGCCCTGGGTTCAGTTTCCAGTACCAAAAAGAAAAAGACAAAAACAATACTTTCTCAAGTCCCCCCCCCCAAAAAAAAACAAACAATAACAAAAACACACAACAACAACAACAAAAATGCAGACCTTTTTTTGCTCTAAAAAATTTTGTCAAGCCAGGCGGTGGTGGCACATGCCTTTAATCCCAGCACTCGAGAGGCAGAGCCAGGCGAATCTCTGTGAGTTCGAGGCCAGCCTGGGCTACCAAGTGAGTTCCAGGAACGGCGCAAAGCTACACAGAGAAACCCTCTCTTGAAACCCCCCCAAAAAAAAAAATAATAAAAAAAAATTGTCACTAAAGAGTTTTTCATGCCTAGATTTTTGTCTTTGAAGCACGGGTATATTCAGATAAAACTTTAGAAAACATTATTGTCCCTTAAAGATAATGAGATTCTCTGCTTCAACACTCGAGTATCAAGACAGAGTTGGTACTGAACAGAGATGGCATAGAAGACATCAACTTAGGCAGGTTCTGAGGATTTCTTAATCCACAGACAAAACCTCCTGTAGACCTGTTAGGTCCACACCCCACATGGGGAGAGTTCTGTGATTTCTGCCCCTATAGGAGCTGATTGCCCAGTTATCCAGAGATAGTGATTCCAGTTCTTTTATGTCCCCTTCCCCCCCACAAGAGTTCACCTGTACCCCAGACTGGCCATCAACTCAATATGTAGTAGAAGATGACCTTGAGCTCCTGATCCTCCTGCCTCCTCTTCCCAAGGGCTGATTACAGGCCTGTACAACAACACTCATCTTTCTGAGTCTTTTTTTTTTTTTTGGCTTTGTTTTCTGGTACAAGCTCTTACTCTGTAGCCCAGGAACTTGGAGTGCCCATCCTTTCTCAGCCTCCCCAGTACAGAGATTCATATTATGCCTGTGAGTATTTGTTTGTTTGTTTGTTTGTTTTCTTTTTCTGTTGTTGTTCTGTCTCCTAGTGCTTTTCAAATTGCCCCTTAGAGACTCATAAAATGACATTATTAATAGATAATGAAAATGATTTAAAGTATGTAATAACAACATACAAGGAAATATATAACTACAAATAGTAGAAGAGAATTGAAAACACACAAAAGATTTTTTTCATTATTCTTTAAAAATCTTAAATTTTAGTTAATTATATTGTCACAGCCCTCTCATACTAGCACTTGGGAGGATGAAGTAAAGGACCTGTATGTAGCTCAAGGCTGGGCTAGGCTTCATAGAGAGATTGTCTCACAAGAATGAATTTTTTTTTCTAGATTGAACCAAATTAGAAGAGAAAGTAAGGTTATAATAGTAGTCACAAATATGACTAGTCTATTTTTTCTTCTGTCTTCTTTGTAGATTGTAAAAAAAAAATCTTCATATGTTTTCTGAAATAGTTCTGAACATCCCTGGTGTAGGTAGTTTTCAAGTATGCTACCAAACTAGTTTTCCAAATTACCATGCGATATTCCATATTCTTCTCTTATGCTTATTGTGGTGATAACAGTAAAAGTTTTGAGACTCTTATTCATAAAATTAGTGGTGCTAATGTTGCTAGTGTCATCCTCTTTTGGTTAGTCAATGCTGTTGATAAATATGAATAACAGATTGCCGTATCATTGTACTGTTGCCAAAGTAACGTATAGTGATAATGAGGTTGACCAGAACTCTCAATGATTCATGGAGATTTAAGGGAATAAACTTGCTTTTTTTTTTCTTTCCAGTTTTCATGCTATGTCAGACTGAACTGGAGTAAAATTGTTAGTGGCTACTGCTTTCTGATTAGCCTTTGGTTTCCTCTACCCTTGGTATGAACTCTTTCCCTGTTAGCTTTCGCTGCTCAAATGAATAATCCTCTAGAATTCCTGTTTTACTGGTTCTTCAGATATGTCAAAATCATAGACACTTGCCAAATATATGAAGAAGTATAAATCAGATCTGTGAGAAGGCAAGGCACAGCCAGTAGAGGACAATTAGCTACCTCTCCAAGGTGCATAAAGTTAGCTTTTGTTATTGAACTCCAAACTTAGAACAACCTCTATCAAAATATCAAAGTCCTGACTAATGATCTTGTTGTTGTTGACATTCCTATTGTTTCTGGATGACTTTTCTTTTCCTGTTGACCAGAACACTTAATTATTCAATAGCCTGTTGGGTGCTTTATGATTCTTTATTTGGTGGTATATATTTCTGTAATAATTTTTAATAGAATAAAGAATGTCTTACACTCACATCTTATATGGAATCTCCTAAATGAATACAGTGGAGGACAAATATTTGAAGGCTAAGAGACACTAAAATATTAATATTAATATTGAAAGTTGCAAAGACCAACAGAATGTAAGGAAACCTTGGAATGGGCATGGCAGCTGGAGGCTCAGCTGTGAAACATCTGGAACCAGTGACTTTGTTGCCATCACATCCACAGGTGATGTTTTGCTTTCTGTGTGTTTGAGCAATTTAAAAAAATATTTCATCTCTTATGTATGTTAGTTTTCTTATTACTGCAGCTGGAATTTCTATATATAGAAAAATATGTTTACTAAGTACTCTTGAGATTAACATAGCACCACTTTAGTTATCTGGATGAGATTGCTCAATGGTCTTTCCAAAAATCCCCATGAAGTCTCTCATTGGCCTTGCTTGGGAGACCTTAGAATTGTTATGGGTTGAATTGTGTGTTTCAACATGATATTGAATTTCTGACTCCAGGTATCTGAGCGTGACCTTATTTTTTGTATATTATTAACTTGATGATTTTATTCAATTGGATCCTAATTTAGTAAGATTGATGTCCTTTAACCAAGCTA